>NW_022900917.1:6730868-6798050 GCF_012274545.1 Fukomys damarensis | reverse complement strand
CACAACCTTGGGTGATACACTGAGTGCTTTCTCCCTCTATCCTGCTACTCTGAGGATGGAAAGCTAGTTTCCCTTTAAAGTTTCTACCAGGTCTTCCAAGTTTCACCACACTGCCCTGTCACCCTCCCCTCAACCGAGGCTGGATGACACTAGGAAAGCCACACGAGGGTGTTAGGGTACGTAAAAGAGGAACAGGGAAGCGGTACCCACTGAGGGTCTCCTCTGCTGTCAGCAGGTTGTGCACATGTTTTTCTTTATGCCTTAAAATGTACAGAGCCTGTTGCTTACCCCCATGTTACAAATTATTTAAACAAGATTGGCAAGATCAGTAACCTACTAAAAGTCCTGAAGCCAGAGACAGCAAAGGCAGTGGAACCCAGCTCTGTCTTCAATCAGGCTTTTTCCTTCTGGGTAAGGAAATTAAGCATCAGGAGGCTATCATAGAAGGGCGGACAGTCTCTAGTCCTTGAAGGCTTAAGGAGAGGCACACTGTTGTCTTGTATGGGTAGGATAGGTTACTCGCGATTTTACCCAGGTCAGGACCCCTGTTGGGTCTGTGACTTTTATGATGCTAGAAGCACCTTTCTGAATCAAGGAATCCCCCCCCGCTTTAAAGTCTTCAGCACTCCAGATCAGAGGACAGGGCTATGCCACCCAGCGGGACCCTGTAGTTGCCGGCTAGAGGCCAGGGGTCTGTGTCACCCTCCAGCTCTGCTTCTGCACCTCGCCATGCCCATGAGCAGCCCGGGTCTCGGACCCTGCAGCCGGGAAACCGGGCAAGCTGTCTCCACATGCCTCCTTTATCTCACATCGCCCAGTCACCTCCGACTTTCGCGCACTCGCTAAGGCAGTGCCCACGTAAAGCCCAGGCTGGAGACTGGAGACCAACAGTAGGGACATCACAGGACAGGCCGGTGACGCGGAGACCCTCACCAGCCGAGGGCAGAATGGCTAGTCTACACGCCCAGGAAAGCTCAACGCAAGGCATGTCTGGGCACAGATTTAAAGTTCTTCTCTTCTAAGGTGGGTCTTTTCAGACAGAACCGGGTGCTGTACTCTGTACACACTCATAAGCACTTCCTATCGATGGTTTTACAGCCGCTATTTAAATACTGATTTGTTCTTATAATTGTATGGAATTGCTAAGGCAATGAGTTTACACTGACTTTGGATTCTGATGCCGAATCTTGAAGGAATACGTCTTCACAAAGATGACATTTTCTTTTCAAAATGTTAAGATACCGCTAAACTTTTAAACTGTGAGGACTGTGAGGCAGAAAGGAGTGTGGCTCCTTTTGTTGCCGTTTTCACCTTTTGTGAATGGATTTCTGCTTGAAGGAGCCCACAGCGGATGGAGCGGAGGCAGGGAAATGACGGCTGGCAGAGCAGTTCACCAGGTTCTCCTCTGTTCAGAGTCACTGGCATTGCAGAGCCCGGCCTTTCCCATCTAGGGTGCAGCCTGAGTGCTGGGTCACCGGTCGGAGAGGAAAGCAGCCCTCCTGATGGTGTCCCGGCACCACTGGTTCTGCTGTCGACGTAAACAAAGGATACCTTTCAAAGCCCAGATGTGTTTTAATCAACACACTGTAAATGGTGACATCAATATACATACGAATGCTCAGGGTCTTGCTTCTCCTCTGTGCAACTTCACCAACGTCACTAATCAGAAAGCAAGGGGAAAAATGTACAGGCTGACACTCTGCCAAACATACCTGAACAGGAAAAAAAGAGCATTCTTGGGGCTGATTAAAATCCAGGCCTTCCTCACATCTCTTTAAAGTCGATTATTAGTTTAGTTGCATACATATTTATTGAATACAGTATGATAATTTGATACACGTGTAGGATGCAACAATCAAATCAGGCTAGTGAATACTGCTATCTACCGAAACATTTAAAAAGTTTTTTCATTAACACGTAACAATTGTATACATTTATGAGGTACAGTGTGATACTGCAACAGATACATTCAGTGCATACTGATCAGATCAGGAAAATTAATGTTTCCATCTCCTTATCATCACTCTGAGTGCCTCGGTCTGGATCTTCATACAATCTATACGAGGTTATTGTGAGCTCCAGCTATCCCTGTGCTACAGAACAGCACAACTTAATCCCCCTCGCTGGGTTTCGTGCCCATGGTCCACCTCACCCTCCCCAGCCTCTAGTAATCACTATTCTACGTTCGGATTGACTTTTGTTTTAAATAGCAGCTCACATCTCTTTTTAAGAAGCTAAACAAGACTCTGGCATCTGCCCTGGGTCCCTGAATCCTTCATCTAGAGCTGCGGCTTTGAGGGGTGCCGCAGGGTGGTCTTGCTTCTGTTTCCACTGCCTGTGCAAGCACAGCTGATGGAAAGCTGTGTCAGTGTCCCGTTCTCGCTTTCTGATGGGTTCCTGGGGGGATTCTGAGTAACTGTGCCTCGGCTCCCACAGTGGGGGTCCCTCTCCTCCTCCTTTCCCGGCAGTCACGGAGCACAGCCAGGCTGCCTCTGCAGAGGAGGAGGTTTGCAGCCCTCGTCTATTCCGAGCCCCTCCAAGGCAGGTTCTCACGTATCTTGTCATTTTGTCTGTGTAGAGGTGTAAACGGTGGCTGGACATCGATGAAATGGTGTTTCGGAATTTTAAAAAATGTGCTACCCAGGAGGCAGGACTGGTATTTAATTTGCTGCCTGTGTTCAACAGACTGTGAGCTCCTCAAGGGCAGGGACCACGTCTCATTTGTCTTTGTAACTGTGGTGACGAACACACAGGCCTTTGTTCATTCATTTATTCAACAAATATTTACTGAGAGCTGGAGGTACCAGGGGAGCCAGGCACAGGCTTCAGCAGAGAGTCTGACATTCCATTTGTCACACAGGCTGGCCTGCCATGGAGTATGTAGATTTCTACGGTTACAAGACATACAAGTATATGCTCAGAGTAAACGCAGAAGCGGGGCTGTCTTACTCACAGACTCGTCACCAGCGAAGATGGACAGGACCCGTCTTTCACAGATAAGGAAACCGGCACCTGGCACAGATCAACCCCGGACTCTGCATCTCTCAAAGTGGCCCACTGAAGATAAGGTACTTCAAGCGGAAAGCTGCGTTGCTGTTCTCTCTCCCGCCCTCAAATCTACTTTTGTCATATCCAAGTGGCCCCCAGTATCCACGGGGGACTGGCGCCAGGACCACCTATGGCTATCAAAATCAGGATGCACACATCCCTTATATAAAATGCGGGGTACCTGCGTACGGCCTGCGTATGCCAGATCACGTATTTTAAATTATATCCTGATGACTTATAATGCCTGATATAACAAAACTCCTATGTAAATTGTTGTTCTATTGTCCTATTTAGGGAAGACTGAAAATAAAAAAGTCTGTACACGTTCAGCACAGATGTAATTTTCCTTCTTCTGAGTATTTTCAATCAGCATTTGGCTGAATCTACAGATAAAGGATCTACATACACACAAATAATTAAAAAATAAATTATAGTAAAAGACACGTCGTCACTCATCTTCCCCTAAGTCCTCTGCCTCACTCTGAATGCCCATCGTTCCTCACTCGTCCCATCGTTCTTGCACTTTCTGGTGCAAGCAGCAGCTCTGGGAGTTCTCTTTCGTGAGCGTCCTGACAGTGAATGCCGCTGCTGAGCACATGCACCTCCAAGGCAGGCTTGTGAAAACGTGACACTGCCCTCACCCGCCTCACTAGATGTGGCACTGTGTGACTTCCCGCTCTTGTCCAAAGTCAAAAGGACCACAAAAGGTAAATATTCTGAATCAATTCAGGACCCTGAGGCAGCCAGGACAGTGTAACTAAAGACACTCATGGAAGTGGGCTCCAGAATGGTTTTAGAAAGTGGAAGAACAATGGGATGTTTGTTTGAAGTGAGAGGTGGTATTTTTGAGAAGGATTAATGGCAATATTTTTGTTAGTGTAATGATTTTTTGTTTGTTTGTTTTTGTACCAGGGATCGAACTCGGAACCTTGTGCTTACGAGGCAGGTGGCAGAACCACTGAACTAAATCCCTGGCCTATGCTGCAATAAATTTTAAAAATTTAAACACTCATCATAGTTTTTAATCATCTTGCACACACATATGTGTTGTATATTAATTTTTAATAATTTCCCCAAATATACATAATTCAAGGATCTCCAGACCATGTCTTAAATAAAGATTATGAAATTAAATTATTTTAGGAGCCAAAATGTAAAGCAATTTAAATAGGGCTGGGACAATATAAGGGTCAGAATAGAAGAAATTAGATGTATGTCTCTTGTTTGAGGTACAGAGTCCAAATTTGATAGCTTAAAACATCAGTTCTTTCATTTTGGTTACACTTCCGAGACTTAGGCATTTGTGAAGGGCTTGGTGGGGTGGTTCATCCATAATTCCACATGCCCTTCCCTCTTAGGAATGCTGGGTCCATTTCCAAGATGGCATCTTCATACCATGTCTGGCACCAGAGTACTCCTTCACCTTTCTGCTTTCCCTTGTGCTGATTTTCTGATTCTTTCTCTAGGGACACTTCCTGTGGCTTGGCCGTCTCAAAGCATGGTGAGCTCAGGTGGTCTGAGTGGGCCAAGAGATAGAAATTGAGCACTGCTAGCTTCTTAGGTTCTAACCTGGGGAACTGTTTAACTAATCAATTCTGACATGTTTTACTGATCAGAGCAGTTAGTAAGCCTTCCCAGACTCAAAGGGAGAGTTCTCTAAACCCTACTTCTATAGGAGGGCATTAAAGAATTTACAAACATCTTTAAGGTCTTCTAATAAAGCAGCCTCTACATACTGGACTGTTGTACTGTAGTCCTGTTTTAACCTGTCTGCTGTAACAAAATGTTATAAAGTGGGTGGCTTAAGCAACAGAGATTAATTTCTCATGCTCTGAGCACTAGAAGTCTAAGGTCAGTTTCCAGGATTGCAGACTGCCAACTGCTTTTGTATCTGGCAGAAAGACAGTGAGAGGGGTCTCTGTGGCTCCTTCTATAGGGCACTAATCCTATTCAGGAGTGGCTCCATCCTCAGGATGCCATTACAATGGGATTAGTGTTTTAACATATGAATTTGGGAGGGCAGCAACATGTAGTGTATAACAGACCCAATGCAAAAATATTCTGAATTAAAAAAAATAAAGAATGGAGTTTATTTTTAAAAATGCTGAAATCTCAATTTTTCACATTGGCAAGTGATTCAAGTTTTCTGAAGCCCTGCATGTGTCAGACATGCACATCCATAGACACTACTCATGTCCACCAGAATCTACCTTCTGATTCCAGCACCAAACTGATCCTTACAAAGGAGTCTGAGGAAAATACTGATGTATATTTAAAAATATTTTGCTCCCTTAAGAATGAAGAACGAGGGCTGGGAATTTAGCTCAGCGGTTCGGTGGCCTGCCTTGCAAGTTGCAAGGCCCAAGTTCAATCTCCAGTACCAAAAAAAAAGAATGAAGAACTAAAGAGTGCTTCATCATCGTTGACAAGAGACCTTTTGAAAGACTGGTTTGAAAACATACCATTAGTTAATGAGGAATCTTTCTCAAAACTCTGTCATGCCCCACAGGAGCAAAGTGAGTGCCTTTTCTGAGAATTTCCTTCTCCAAATTCCATCCTGGACAAATCACAGTTTGAGCAGAAGCATAGTGATTTTCACTTCTTGTTCAATTTAACTGGGAACGAGAAATACAAGATGATAATGGAAGAACTGGTTTAATGTCCTGAAGGACAGAAAAACCCTGGGAAGGACAGAAACTAAGAAGTCACTGCTATAAAAAATTTCAAATCCAGATCAGTAGATTTTAAAGTACAGTGACTGAGTCACCTTCTGACTCAGAACTACGGAATGTCCATTTGAATGAATGCTGAAGATGATTCTGATGTGGGCTATCCATGAACTGCACTGCAGAGACTCAAGTACAAGGGCAGTGCCACCACTTGGAAGAGTGTCCCCCAATGGTGCATGTGTCAAAGGTCTAGAGGTGCTGGAACCTCTGGGAAGTGGGGCTTTGGGGAAGTTCCATGGGTTACTGGGGGTGGGTGCCCAAAGGGGTTGAGTGTCGCGGCCCATCCTCTCCTTCGCTCCATGTCTTGGCATGGGCTCACTTGCTCTCACATGTATTCCTGCCACTGCCGTCTACTGCCCTCTTGAGAGGCCAAGCCATTGAGCTGTCCCATCTTGGATATGACTCTCCAAACTCTGAGCTAAGTAAAACTTTTCTCTTTAGAATTGCTTCTGGTGTTTCTTCATAGTAACGAGGAGCTGACTAATACAAGAAGGCTTTGAGGGAATAAAACTTGGCACAGGTACAGCATGGTTGATCCTCTTTTTATGACTGGGTGATGGCACTGGCAATAGCAGAGTGAAGAGAAGAAAGTTCATGGTGGGCTCCATTTCCCTGAGTAGTTCAATGTGGAAAAAGGGCTAAGAGTAGGAAATAAGTTAGGAATAAGTAGGAAATAAGTAGGAATAAATTGCATGAGTTAGCTAAGTGAGGTGAAGTAAATCGTGATCACTCTCAGGGCCTCAGTTTCCTCATCTGTAAGATGAGGGCAGTTAGCCTGGGTTCCAACAATAGCAAGCACATCCCCGTTCCGTAGCCCGTCTGACTCAGACCTGCTCACTCAGACTGCCCATCTTCACCACTGAGCTCTGACCGCACGGTCCTCTTCTACGTGGCCACTCCCAACAGACTGAATGGGTTGAAGCCAATTTTCCAGGTTCATGGAGGACCTGGATGGTCTCCTTCTCCTCCCGCTTGTTTGGCTATGTAATGGTCTGGAGGGAAAAATCATTTGAAAAAAATCACGACATGCAGTTTTGGAGGGAAGGAGATAGTTTTGAGGGCAGGAGATACCCAGAAACAGCAACGTGCAGTCGGAAAAGGTGTGGGTGGCAAACTGTCTGCCAATCTTGGGCCTCGCTTGGTTTTCATGGTGATGGAAGTCTTCGTGTAGCTGCCTCTAGTGAATTTCAGCAGCCACATCCCAGGACCATCAGCAGGAAGGGCAGGGCTAGGATTACTGAGCAAAATTGTGGGTTTGCACATTCATGAACTTGAGCATAAATACCTCAGTTGATTCACATTAGTCCTGACCCAGAGGGGAAGTAGGACAAAGGAGTCTCAAGGTTGCTCTGAGTTTCCTTAGCACCACAGACTTCCTGGCTGAGTGGGGGTGGTTGTACAGAAGACGAAATACAGACAGATCAGGCCAGACTGGGCCAGAACCTTCAAGGATTTGATTTAGTAAAGAGCCTCTGATGTATGGGTCAACTGTGGTATTTTGGCGAAGTTCCTTAACCTCTGCAAGTGTCAGCTTTCTGATCTGTGAAGCAGGGATAGGAACATCCTCTTGCCAGGGATGTCATGAAGACTGAGAATGTACAGGTGTACGGGGCCTGGCACAAAGTACAGGAATACTACATGGAAATTCTTTCCTTCTTTCCAACATCTACTCTGCACCTAGGAACTGCTAACAAATAAAGCAAGGGAGGGACAAGAATCTTCTCGCTAAAAAATGGCTGTGGAAATCCATGTCCTTTTACAGCGGAAGCCTGGCAGGTCTTTGCCTGCCTCTCTGCCTTTCTGACTCACAGTGGCACCCTCCTTCCACTCCTCCCATGCCTTTCAGGCTGGCCTAAGGGGGGCAGTTTGACCATACAATGCTGGGATCCAGCCCAACAGGAAAATATCTCTCAGTGTGGCTCTAAGGCCAAAGTATCAGGAAAGACATCACAAACTATTATGCATAACGTGGCCTAGCCGAAACTATGGCTAGCATTTGCTCATGTGACTAGAGTCAGTATCTAAGTCGGTTCTTAGAACACCAGCACAGGCAGATATGACTGTTATCAGTTTACAGACAAAGGGATAGAGGCCAACATGGCTAAGAAACACCAACTGGATCTGTTCCTGAGTTCATAACCATCACTTACTATAGATCACTTAGCATTCTGGATATGTAAGAAACTTGAACAGGCATTTCTGCCCTCAAGGAGCTCAGAGTGGAGAAGAATAAGCACTGACATGGGATCAAGAATACTGTGACCATATTAGACAGGAGGCTTGCTGCGGGCAGGAACTTTGGTAGAGCAATGAATGGTTCTTAGCAGGAGCTCAGTCAGTGTGTTGGGTGTATAAGCAAATAACATGGTAAGTGCTAAGGTGCATGCTACAGAAAAGAAACCGATGGGAATCCAAGGTCTAAGATTGTCCCAGAGTTACACAGGAGAAGACCAGCCAGACCCTGAACTGGGACCTGGCGAAGTCAAAAGAGCGAATATGTAGAAGAAACAAATACACGAGGTGGGATGTAGAAAAGTCTTGGGAGTATTGAAACAGTGAGGCAGATGATCTGCTTAGAGAATCATTTGCCCAGAGTCAGTCTAGCAAGGAGCCCGTTAACCAAATAGCAACTGGTGGTTCTTGGTGCAAGCCTGCCTATTATCTAGAAACAGGTCAACAAGGGCAATGGGAACGAGGTCAAAGGAAAGCAAGGCTGGCTGGTCTTGATATACAAAGGAGGGGAGCAAAATGGAACAGGCCGGATCACAGGGAAGAGTGCTCCACCCAGGGCAGAGGAAATGCAAACACATCTTTTGGCAGCTGTGGAAAACAAGGAGGACAAGTCAGCCATGAAGAATGTGGAGGAGGAGTAGTACCAGGAAAGGCGCTGGGAGGAACACATGCTGGGCCCAATCACTCTTTCCATTTGGCGTCTCATGCACCAGAGCAGCCCACGTGCTCTCAGGAGGCCCTTGTTGCAGATGTTTATTTTACCCTGCAAAATGAACTCAGGGAAATCATGGTTGGGGGGATGTCACAGCCACAGCCGTGAGCCTCAATAAGGCACACGGTCCCCGTAGTAGAGATTTCTGCTTAGATATATAGTGAAAAAACATTACAGTGCATTATTTTAATATACCCTCACTTAAATACTTTGTATATATAAAATTACATAATCTAACCTGGGCCAAAGAGCTAAATCTAAAAATGGAAGAATATAAAGGATGGCTATATCTTAGGACCACTGGTTCTATTCTGAACCTTTCTATGCAGTTATTCTAAAACACAATGAAGCCGGACCAATCAGCCGTGGTCTGTTGGTTTGTATTTAAACCATGTGTTCCACCTGGGAAAAGAATGGTTGGTAATATCCTTCATATGGGCCTGAACTCTAAAATTTTTTACCAGAAAGGCCAGAGTAATGGTGCGGGGTCATGTTTGCCTCAGCCTGTAGGGCTGGACAACTCACCACGGCCCACGCTGTATGGTGTAGAATCCCAAAGATCCGTGAGGGATGGAAAGGCATGGTGAGGAAAAGGGGCTCCTGGATAAGAACACCTCCAGGGCTGGTGGTTCACCAGCAGGATGTAGAGGACTTGGCTTAGATGTATTACACTGCAAGGAACACTGCAAGGACAGAAAGCAAAATCAGCAAGGGAAAAGATACATCGGGAGAGTACAGAAGAAACAGGCCCCAAGAGTGCTTTGTCAGTGGAGCAACAAAGGATGCACTTAATCCCTTCAAGAATGAGTTCCACAACACACGTGAAATGTCCACAGGGAAGCTCATGGGGTCTTAAGCCCCCTGAGGTCAGCCATTTTACCTCCTTTTCCTGGCATGGCCCACAATTCTAGACTCCCAGAAGGAAGGCAGGAGTTCCTTGACAGTTTAGGAACAGGGAGATGCTCCAGTCAGGGAATGGTAGGAATCCTCCTCAAACTCATTTCTAGTTACCAGTGAGAGCCAACTTTGCAGTAAGGATCTTCTAAGGAAAACTCCTTCTGGCCCGGTGGTATATAAGTGTCGGGGGAAAGTGGGCAAACCCTGCTGGATACCACAGCCACCTCTTGAAGATCAATAAAGCACATTATTAAAGATCTGAGAAGTAGTACAATATAAAGACTTATGTTTTTAACCAATATTTTTCCAACCTATTTGACCATGATCACTTTTTCAAAAACAGAGTACTTACTACACATCTTGTTAGATATTAGTATTCCACAGAAAACAGTCTGGGAAATCCTGGACTCAATCTATGAAAGTTCTTCACTTCCTTGACCTAAGCTTTCAGCACATACTAAAAACACTAATGATAAGAGCTAGCACTTCTATAGTCTCTGTGTTAGGAGTTTTTACAACTTGCCGACTAAAACAGGAAGCTGGTGTGGGTAACCACTGGGAGACACGGAGCAGCAGAGAACTTCTGACTGGCGTTGACCGCCTAAGTTTGTTTTGCACCTCTGTTGGTGATGCTGTATGACAGGTGTCTAAAGCTTGGCTGGCCTCATTTTTCTTTGCTGTAAAATGAGAACCATGCTCGGCACACAGTAAGTGCTACAACTGTACTTTTAAATTCTTTTGTAAGTAAATTAAGTTCTTTCCAGGACAAGTAATTGTGATTCTTTGCTCCACACCATGGAACAAGAGAAGGCACAGACCATGGACTCCTGTGGCTTTAAGACCACGGCATGTTATGGACAGAGGAAGGGGACCTGCGGGTAGCAGCAGTCCTAGTGGAGCTGGCTCCCAGTCTTGGGGGCCCAGCCATGCAAGGCCACTCAAAGCCAGGGAGTAAACACAGGCTGTCACGGGCCAGGAAGGACCATTCATTTCATGGGCATCTAGGACCAAGGTCAAGAGCAGAAATGATCAGCCTTTGTCTGCAAAGAGAGCAAGATTCTAAACGGCCTTTGATTAAACCTAGCAATTTTATCCCTACACTTGAAGAAGCACGCCTCACAAGAAAATCCCCTCTGAATCAAGTCACATGCAGATCTATGAGCTTGAGAAAAGAACAAGGAAAGATGCCAAATTGAAAAATGACAAAGTGCCACTGGGAAAAAAGCCAACTTTTAATGTGCCTCAACACCTTTTCTTTATCCCTTCTCAAGCTATCTCCAGTTGAGCAATGTTCTAGGCAACCGAACAATCCTTCACTGAGATATATGGAGAGTCAGCAGTGTCACGGGGCAGACGAAGACAGTGAGATGTTTTAGAGTGTGCACAGGGGAAGTGAATAGTAGGGGGAGCCCTCAGGGCACAGGGTAAGAAACACGTTGGTTAAATAAAGAATTCTGAAAGGGTGCGGTGAACAAATTAGTTCGTCATCTCCTTGAGACAATGCTAGGTTTGTCATGAACATAACTGTTCTCAGATATTTCCTTTCTGTCATTTTTCTGGGATTCTTCCACTTTTTAAAAGTTAGGGTCTAAACCCATAATGCTTTGTGTATTATCTACCCCTAATAAATAAATGTGTGTTAAATACACAAAAGGCCTTTCTTCAGGGATCCTTCTGCTTCAATGTCCAGTGCAGTCTCCTAGCCTAGTAACATCTGATGTGTCCAAGGTGGCTCTGAGTCCTGTCTCACTCTCTGGTGCAAGACTGCTTCTCACTGTACTTTGTGGATAAAAATAAGAACCCTGACTTTGTTCTGGTCACTGTATCAGGACAGTTACATTTATCAGCTCTTTTACTCCACAAGCCACCTGGAAGGCAAGTCTGTCTGTGCCTTTCTCTTCACAGTGTGTGACAGTGAGGCCCAGGGAAGAAAGCACTTGTCCCACAGACAGAAGGGGCAGAGCTTCTTCTCCAACTGCCACAGGCACAGCATTGGTACTTCTTGGTTTAACCATTCCTGGTCTGTCAGTGCTGACCTGTGATGAGGCCAGGGAATGTGTTTGCTATAATCATCCAGGAAATGAACAGAACACCCTGGGCCACCCTGACAGCACAGCTCAAACTCTAAATAAATAAAAACCTAAGAATCTGTAGCCAGACAGATCTAGGATGGAACTCCTGCCCCCCCCCAGTCAATCCTTGTCCACGTGGCCTTGAACATTATTTCAGTCTAAGTCTTGATTCTCTCTCTCTATACAATGGGAATTAGACATGAACCTATTTGAATTGTATGTGCTGTGAAAGTTAAACAAGTTAAAGAACGTGAAGAATGTGTCCAAATACATACCACCATGGAGCTAATCAATACCTAGATTCGGTTAAGGTCTGTCTGGTAATTATGGTGCCTAGGATTTGCCTGAGGCTACTAAGTATTTAACAAATGTCTACTGGAGGCATAAATACATGTATGCCTTTGTGTGGGCATCCAATACAATATGACCCATCTGCAAAGGCTAACTGTATTTTTGGCTGCCTCAAAACAGATTTTATGTCCAGGATTCAAGCATTATAAAATACGTGTAGGATGGTGTCAGGAACACAGCACAGATTCTTAATAAATGTGGTATTTAAAGACCTTGATCACCATAGGAAACCTGGCTACCTCTTACAGTCTAATCTATCATTATTTTACTTTTGTTGGTGCCATTACTAGTTCTTTTTTCCTAGTTCTGATTTTTTACTTCATATCCCTTGTTGACCACACCTGGCATATCTCTAGGACCCTCTCTAAAGAACACAAAATTGTTCTTTCTTGCCATGGAGGAGTATATGTAAATATTGTAAATTCATTTTTTCTATGGCTCCATCTATGTGTGTACTATGTGATTTTTCCTTTAAGTAGTAATACAAAAACGATGGTGAATTTAGCAAAATTATATGCCCGTGCTTTCTTAACTGTAACAAAAGCAGTAACTGCATAACTATGGCCAGCACCTTCTGAGGTATCTGTTCACGAAAGATACAGAGGTTGCCCCCAGATAGTGAGGGAGAGATAGTCCGATCCCGCCTCTGGCTGCTGCTGACTGGATCAAAGGTGAGCCAATCAGAGATCCTGCTCAGGGAAGATGGAATTGCGATGGGAGAGGCAGGACCTAATGGGAACAGGAAGCTGGGAAATTAAGGGGCACTTGAGAGTGTTAAGGTTCTAGCTACAGCCATGAAAACGTGAAAGGCGTAGGAAATCATCTGTTTTTCTGTAAAGTGAGCACCGGAGGGGGTAAATATATTTAAAGAAAGAATAAAGAAACAAGAGTGAAGAGCAAAAACAAGAGAGAGATCAGATTAGAGGATGGTTGGGATTCTGGCTGGTTTTGCAGCTCAGTTCTAATTCTTCTCACAGCGCTGCTGCCTCTGTGTTGCAGTCTTGTCAAAGATTCTCCTGTACGTGTCTGAGATTTTCTCTCCAACCCTCACTGCTTTATTGAAGCTTCTGTGAGTTAATTTCTGTTCTTTGTAACCACAAGGATCCTGACTTACCCAAGGATTACAATTAGGCTTATCAACAATAATCCTTATGTGCACTTAACACCATGCACGGTTACAAACTGCTTATTATTATTAATATCTACTCCAAGCAAGCACTGCAGTAATGCTGCTGAAGCAGTCATCCAAGAACTAATAATTAGGTAGCAGATGGAGGTTAAAAAGCAAGCCAGGGAGAGTGAGTAGATTTACCGAAACGATAACTAATAAGAAAAGTCATCGAATCGCCAGAGTTAATTCCATTTACAAGAGTCCATCAGAGTTGCATGACTGTCGATCAGTAAGGGGAAAACTTTTATTAGGATAGAATAAAACAATGAAACAGATGGATTGCTGTTTTTAAGATTAAGATTAGAAGAGCACAAAACACTGGCTATGCTTAGCTGGCTCAGGAAAAAAAAAAAAATGACTACCACCTCCATGGTTCTAAGAAATATGCTCGGTTCCCACAGATGCCAGTAAAGCATTAGGCAACTGTCAGTTTAGTAATGGAAGTGCCACCAAAGATTCATATTTAACAGAGATCAAATGGAATAGACAATGGGGAAGGTGGTTGTTGGAGAACTAAATTAACCAAGTGTGATTGAAGAAATAATTGAGGAAATAAAAAGATCAATAGGAAATCAGGCCATTCTGCAGGACCGCAGGGGAGAAACCCTGAATATTTGAAAAGAAGCACATCTTATGGACTCATCCCATTTCTAAGGCACTAAGAAGGGGAGCTCTGGTGCCCGGTCATTGCTGAAATGGGTACACAGTGAGAATCCAGCTAACTAGAACCAGTGAATGACTGATGAAAAAGTTGGCCACATACTTGACTTTATGCAATATAGTCTGCAGACAGACAACACAACAGAAACACTCTTCCAGATAATAAAAATGCAATAGTGATGCTGTTTTTAGAAAAATCTAAAAAATCCAGGAGAATGGTAGGAAAATAAAAATTATCTTTCAGGGCCGGGGATTTAGCTCAGTGGTTCAGTGGCCTGCCTTGCAAGCGCAAGGACCTGAGTTCAATCCCCAGTACAAAAAAAAACATCCTTCAGCCCCTATTCAGACTCTATTAAAATACTGCTGCATTTTTCAGTATTATGTTAGAGTAATATATCCTTACACTTTTCTGAATATCACTGCTTAAAATATCTTGATCTTCTAATATATGCTGTTGTCATATTTTTTTTTCTGCTTAATACCTAGTGAGGATTTTCTCATGTAACTTCATGTAATTTCAGGGCTATATCACGTTCCACTACATGGTTTTGTTGTAATTTAGCCAACACATTAAATGTTTCAACAGTTTCCATTTTACTTTTTTTTTTTGGTACCGGGGCTTGAACTAGGGTCCTTGCCCTTGTAAGACAGGCCACCAAACCGCTGAGCTAAATCCCTGGACCATTTTACTATTTTCTATGGATTTAATGTTTGTGTTCCTGGAAAAGTTTTTATCCTGAAATGGTAACTGGCAACATGTTAGTATCTGGCAATAGGGCCTTCAGGAGGTAATTAGGGCAAGAGGGTGGAGAACCCTTAGAGGGATGAGTGCCCCTGTAAGAGGTGCAGAAGGCAGCCATTGGAAACCAGGAAGTAGGTGGTTACCAGGAATGAATTCTGCAGGTGCTTTGACCTTGGACTTCCAACCCTCCAGAACCCTGAGAAATTTGCTGTGGCTAAGCCAGCTGGTCTACAGTGTTCTGCTGTAGCAGCCCAAATTAAGATATTATTAAAAAGGGGCTGTTTCACCCTGTCCACTTTTCCCTTTGTTTCTTTCCAGCCCCTTGTGGCCTAAAGAGTACTGTAAATTCCTTTCACCTATGCTAAGTAATTGCTCTTTTGAATCTCTTTGATTCCCATAGAGCTGCTACTGAACATTGTAATGAAAAACTTACATGGGACAAGGTACAACTCTGAAGAAATTATTTATTTACAAAAATCACACACGAGAAGAAAATCACGATTGTGCAACCCAAATTCCAAATACGAGGCTTGATGAAGATAGAATATTCACAACAAATTTGTGAAACAGAAAATCACCTAGATTCTAGAACTTTCTTTCCTAATATTTTCATAGTCTTTCATCTATCCCAGTTCTATTTCTCCTGTGATTTTTACAAGCACATACTTTCCCCTCCCTCTTGGCCTTGGCTCATGCCTTTACCCTTCAGTTTCCTCCTTATTTCTAAGCTCAGGCTTGAGTTCTCCTTCCTTCTTGAAATCTTGGGACTCCACAATCATCTCTCTTCAGAGAGATGGATCTGTGCTGTTCAAAATGGTAGAGCATGTGGTTTTAAAATTTAAATTAAAATTAAATAATAAATTCAGTTCCTCTTTCACTTTAACTACATTTCAAGTACTTAACAGCTACAAGTAGCCAGTGAATACTGAATTAAAGAGAATAGATCTAGGACATTTCCATAATTTCATCTATTGGACAGATGCTCTAAGAGCACTTAATTCTGTATGACTCAAATGCATATTAAATCATAAATATTCTAATTTTGTTTTCCAGTTATATTATACTTGAAGAATCAAAAAATAACAGGAAAAAGTAGTCTGCTTGCTTTCTCCATTCTGAATGGAAACTGCTAGGCACCCAGGAGATACTTAGTAAAAACACTTGGGTGATTTGGGTAATGACCCTTCACTATTTCTCAGCAGAACATTCAAACAAGGTGGCGCTCTTAGTAACTGTAGCAAGGGTATAGAATGAACATTTTGGAGAAGCCATGATAGGGATTCTTCTAGGTCCACAGTAACATTAGAAAAGACCTTGTCTCCTGCAAAATGTCCACCTCATGTGCTCAGAAAGAACCCACGGAAGACGGTAGAAGGGATTCTTCAACTAGCTACATGTTCTGATCAAATGAAATCATCAAAAAGGCCCAAACAGATGATTCTATACCATCCTTTGGAACTGTTTGCAATGAAAAACCATCTTTAGATACTGATGCACCTTTGACTGTGATGTTGGCGGGCAGAGAAACTGGCTTGTGTCTGGAGCAGTTTACTGGAAGTGATAAAGCCATACACAGTACACACTCTCCTCTCCCATTTCACTGGCTCGAGGTGACAGCAGAATTTTAACAAAAACTCAGGTCTTGATTCATTAGCACAGGCTTGTAAAATGTTTATTTTATCCTCACACAAATCGCTGGAAAGGATATGTTCTTAGAAGTAGATCCACTTACGATCTACCATTTATTGAGATCTGTAATAATCTGGTAATAATCACTTTGCAAAAATATCTCTTTTAATTCTCACAGCAACTCTGTGAGCTAGGTATTTTTGCTCTCACTTTTTAGCAGACAAAACTTATTTTCAGAGAGGATGTTTCATTTGCCTATGATTAGATAGGTAGTAGAAGACAGAGCCAGGATAACAACTTACATAAATTGTTTGACTCCTGTTTTGAGGCACTTTGGTGCATAATTCCAAAGTTCACAAAAGCAATACAGGGGACAGGGAGCCCTACCATGCCATTCTGAGCTCTCTCTTACGCAGAACAGGCTCTTGTCCCTCTCAGTCAAGCCTTTTCAGACGTTCAACTGAACAAATTTCAGCAGTAGAGACTCAGAATGGCTACAGCGGCTGACCCGTGTCTCAGTGAATGAGGACCCTTGGAGTCTCTTATTTTACATAAACGAAATCGGATGTAAGCCTCAGGAATGCTGAGTGGTCGTACAACCTTACAGTGTACCTGACACCTACATTGTTGGTTCCAACTCCCATTCCCAGTGCAGACCCCCACCCCACCCTAGAGCTCCATACCCAGAGATTGCAGGGGACTCGAAGGGCCCTCGAGCTTGTCAACTCACAAACGATCTCTCTATTTCCAGACCAACTCTCTCCCTCATCACCCTCTTTGGAGGCTCTTTCAGCTTCGTGTGCCTCTGGACAGGGCCCAGGACTCACTTCTGATGGTCCCTTTTCCTCCACATCGGATCCATCCATTTCCAAGTGTTGCTGACTACCCAAGTACAAATCTGTCCCAGATCAGTTCAGGGGCCACCACTATAGTTCTAATCACTATCTGTTCTTTCTTGGATTTTTCCAAAATTGGACAATCTGCTGGCCCTCGTTTCAATTCTATCCTCAACGAATTAATTCTTTACACAGCAGTCAGCACATTCTTTAACAATATAAATGAGACACTATTTCGCCCCTGCTTAAAGTCAAAAGGGTACATGTTAGTCAGTGGGTGTGAAAGTCCAGCTAGACAGAAGGAACAAGATTTAGTGATCTACTGCACAGCACAGAACTATAGTTAAAAATAATGTAAATTTCAAAGTTACAGAAAGAGTAGATTCCAAAAGTTCTCACATACAAAACAAGATGTTAGTTATCTTGACTTTACCTTTCTGCAATGTGTACATGAAGCATAACTCCCTAAATAATGCAATTAAAAATAAGAATGAATTAATTAAAAAATTCTCTGACAGCCTCTCACTGTATTCCTGAGATGTAATCCAGGGTCTTTGTGCAGTTGTGAGGCCCTGAAGGACTTGGTCCTTCCTGTGTCCTGGTCACAGGACTCTCCCTCCAGCCTTCGCTCAGTTGCTACAAAACGCTGACCTCTTTCCCTCATAGTTAGTGCGTGCTCTCCCCAGTTTGCTCGCCTCTCCCTGCTCTGATGTCTCCATCTTACCCTTTACCTGTTACTATCACTCTCAGGCTCCATCAGAGCTCGACTGTGCATCTCACCTGCTTCATGGTGTCATACAATTTAGCAGGACGTATGCGTGCACCTCAGCTCCTGCAGGACAGGCCTTGGAACCAGACGCACTCACCGAGAGGCTGCTGCTGGACAGCACAGTGCAGCTCCTGCAGAGTTGCCCCTCTGGCAATGGACAACAACAAGTGCTATTTCAGATCCCGCAAAATCTCACATGCAAAGGCTTAAACATTTTTGTCCAGTTTCAGGCAGTCCTGATAATTTGCTGACTTTTCATTAGGTTCCGATAATTTTCAATTCTCTATTTACCTCTGTCTTGGCCTTCTCCAGCCATTACCTACACAACAAATGTGAGTCCCTATAACACCTGAATTTTAACATCTGTAATTATGTCATTTTGTTTTGCTTTGCTACTGTTCCGGCACTATCCCCTGCATGCCTTTTCTTCCTGTCATTATGATTCAAACTAGTCACTAGCTGAAAAAACAAATGGTGTAAAGAGAGGCCAAAGCAGAGTAAATTGAGCTGGGAGCACATTTAACTCAGAATATTAGAAAAGACGGCTAACGGGTGGGCATATTACAGAGTAGTATATGGAAACTCAAAGGATGAGAGAGTGTGGCAATGTTCAGAGAATGGAAATGAGGATAACACTATGCTAGACAGTTATAGATGCAAGATAAATTCTTTTAGAAAGTAGCTGTAATGGGTGGGTGATGCAGGTTATGACATTAAATTACACACACACACACACACACACAGAGTTACGTGCTGCATAATGATGCTTCCGTCAATGGTAGACCACACAGGGTGGTCTGAAAGGCTGTATTACCCAATAATGCTGTAGCCATCTTAGTCCGTGTAAATATTCCCTGTGACACTGATACTGGATCTTCCAGAGCTTTCAATGATCCCGCTGTGACACACGTGCCGTAGGTTCACCGCCACTGCTCTGAGTCACACACAACTCCTAAGTCAATCAATGACACATCTCTTAGAATGTATCCCCATGGGTTAACAATGAAGAGAGAGAGAGAGAGAGAGAGAGAGAGAGAGAGAGAGAGAGAGAGAGAGAGACTAACCAATGATAGTTTGTTTTTTATCCCCAACCAGTGATGGCTTATTTATTCTTGTTTTGACTATACTTCACATTTTTAACTTTGGTCTTTTCTTGGGATAGCAATATATGGTATATAACATCATCTTATGATGTTGGATAGCTTCAAGGAAGCATGGCTCCCAGTCACCCATGTGTCCAAGAGGCTAATTAATACAGTACACAGAGTTGCTAAGCTGTAATTTTCACTGAATTAGGTGTATCAAAAGCACTGTTGACTTACAATGCTTTCAACTTATGATGGATCTAATGGTGCACAACTGCACCACAAACTAAGAAGCATCTACCATCAGTGATGGTGAATCTTTTAGTGCTTTCAATGATACAAATAGCCCAGCTGGCACACACGCCATAGGATCTAAGTGAGCATGCGTATTTGTTTTCTTCTTTTTTAGCAACTATCTCTGTTGTGGACTGAATTGTTTCCTATCCAAGACTCATTTGTTAAAGTCTTAACCAAAAGTAGTTTGAAATGTAATGGTATTTACCACCTTTAAAGGGGTAATTATGCAACAATGACTACAGTAAGATGGGCACTAACCCAATATAACTGTGTGCCCATGAAATCAACGGACAGGACTATACACACAGAGGAAGGACCGTATACAGTCACAGGGAGAAGCCAGCCATCTACTGGCCACCAAGGAGAGGCATCAGAAGAAAACAGCCCTGTCAACATCTTGATCTGGGACCAGCAGCCTTCAAAGAATGAGAAAGTAAATTTCTGTTGTTTAAGCTCCCTGTGGCATTTTGTCATGGTGGCCCTGGCAAACCAGTACCTTTTCCCACTAGATTCTAAAGCCAGCTAGGACAAGGATCATTTATTCTGTGCTTCCAGGTGTAACTTTAGTATCTAGCAAAAAGCAATGGTGAAATACTATACTGCGAGCATGTTCAGAGTTCCAGCAGCAAACGTGACAAAGTATCTAAAAGCATCACACTCTTGGGGGTGCCTGGTTCGAATCTTCACTGAATCACTTCTAAAACCACATGATCCAGTTCAAATCACTCAACTTCTCTGTGCCCCAACTTCTTGATCTGAAGAACAGAGATAGTAACAGGTCCCATCTTATGGAGTTTTGTAAGGATCAAGTGGCAATGCTTAGAACAGTGCAGATATGTAATAAACACACAATCATGACTGTGATTACTGCTGGTGACGATTCACCCAGCCTTGTGGGCCTAAGGGTCTATGGACCAAGTCTGCTAAGACTCGGAGAAGTTAAACATCCAGGGTTTTGGTATTCTCTGGACTAAAGGATGCTTGAAGGCAGGGGCTGTCTTGGTGTAAGGTCCTCGAGGAAATTCCCAGGTGAAAGCCATTGCCTGGCCAGTCCCACAGAGAGCAAGTGCCTCTCCACCTGAGGAGCGAGGTTTCAGGAAGAGGTGATGTCCTCCACGTCATACTGACAGACGAAGCAGTCAACTCTTTCTCAATCTCTTTCTTTCTCAGCCCAGTGCTTGAACAGAATGAGCTTCCTGGAGTCTCAGCAATAATTATTTCAATTATCTTTACTGTCATAGCTCTCAGAATCCACTAGGCGCTATTTTAAGGACTTAGAGACAAAAGTTCTGGCATCTCCTGACCCCAAGGCTAGGCTGACCCAAGGGTCCGACTGAGTCAATACGACTGCTTCTCACAACAGAGGCTGCCAAGGCATCGCGATGCCAGCTTTTCTTATGATACAAGGAAGAAAACTAAAGGATGGTTCACTTAAAGATGAAAGTTGTGCCCGTTTTATGAAATAATTCCTTAAGTCACTGCAAATTCAACTCTCCTTAAATCCCATATTTGTCTATAGATTACCCAAGAAAATACATACACCACACACACCATACACACCACACACACACACACAGTGTGGGGTCAAAATCAAGCTGTTCTACAGCATGGACAATGGCGCTGTGAGTGAGAAAGAGTCTGTTACTCATTTTCTAGGCAGAATACGTAATTACTACACGCTCAGCAGCATTACACATTTGTGATCTCACAGTTTCTGTGCGTCAAAGTCCTGCTGTGGCCGACCCGGGTCCTCTACCCTACTCAGTGACTCTCGGCTACAATCAGAGCGTGGCTGGTGGTATCCACACCTGCTAGCTAGGAAAGGTCATCTCATAAGCACACTGGAGTTGTTGGCAGAATTCAGTTCCTTGCAGCCCCAGGAAGAAGGGGCCCTGTTTCCCTAGTGGTTTGGCTAGGGCAGCTCTCCTCTACCAGGGAAGGCTGCAGCTCTGGGACATGGTCCATGACTTCTTCATAAGCCAGGGAGGGGATCTCTCCAGCTGAGAGGGACCTAGTCCTTCTAAGACATATGATTCCATTGGACCCACACAGGATGATCTCCCTTTTCATTAAACAAAGTCAAATGATGGGATGATGATATACTCAAAATCTCTTTGCCTTTGCCTATAACATGACCTCATCAGTGGACAGAATCTCATCAAAAGCCTAAGGTCTGCCCCCTCCAGAGGAAAGCGCTGGACAGGGCACACATGCCACATGGACAGAATCTTAGGGGCTGACCACAGTGATCAAACATTTTAAATTTCCCAGTCTCAGCCCTCTTATGGTTCCTAATTGAGGTAAAACTCACAGTTTTAATCACTTGTAGGTATGCAGTTCCATGGGCCTCAATATGTCCACAAGGCTGTACAATCGTCAGCACTGTCCAATGCTGAACATTTCCACCATCCCACAGGGAAATGCTCTACCTTCCAAACCCAGCCAACCACTAATCTACTTTCTTGTCTCTATGAATTACCAGTTCGGACAAACAGAATTATAAATCTCCTGGTCTTTTGTGACTGGTTTCTGTCATTTAGCTTGTCCACGTGGTTGTCTGTATTCATATCTCACTCCTTTTAATGGCTGAGTAATATTCTACCACAATGTTCTTTTTTAAAATCCCCTCATTAGTGGACGGGCACTTGGGTTATTTCTACCTTTCGACTCTCAACAATAATACTGCTACGGACTGCTGTGTTTTTGTGTGGACTTTTAAAATTTATTAAACATATATCCAAAGTTTTATCTTATCAATTAATGAGGAAAGCAGTAAGATGTTACAACTAGTTAGAAAGAGAATTCAAAGAACAGAGATTTATGTGGGCAACACAGTGAATTTACAAAACGGGCTTTTTCCACAGGCAGGGGCAGGGATTAGCTGTCCCTCCACCTGCCAGAGCTAGCTTTATCAATAAAGTTTATTTCCATCCCTATCATTTTAGCTTTAAAGCTTACATAGTTATAGTCTTGTATACACCATATGAAATCAGATAAGCCAAGTGGTATACTCTAAGCAACATACAGCAAAAGTATCCAGCAATAAAAGTATCCAGTAATCGCTGGTATATTTTAGTCTTTCATAATTTTCTTCTGTCTCTCTTTCTCCCTTTGTGCTTATACAGACTCAAAGAAATATAATTCTCAGTAACAAAATAAGACTGAACTCAAGCAGATTTGGCCCATGTACAGAAGGGTGATAATTAAAATACATATAGTCTGCCTGAAGCTTGCAAATCTTTGCAAATTTTTTTCCTTTTATTTAGTGCACACTGGTTATATAGAGTAATGAGTTTCATTTTGGCAGATTTGTACATGCACATAATATGCTTTAATCATATACTAGGAACTGAATTGCTGGGCCATAAATACAATCTCTATGTTTAACTTTCTGAAGTTAGTTTCCACTCGAGGCTCCATATCAACAAGTTAAAATCAACCAAATAAAACTCAAACCCATTTTCACATTATCATTATCACAGCTAGAAAAGCAGCCTGTGTTACTGTAAACTGGCCAAGGACAGATGACCTTTACCAGCAGCCCCGCACCATGGCAGGCCAAGAACTTTCTGAAATGTCCATGTCTTAACCCCAGAAGGGGTTGTGCCGCCAAGGAGAATCGAGGTTCCAAGTGAGACTGATGATCTAGAGATGGGGAACTACCTTGAGTTCTCCCAGTAGGTCCCATCTATTCCGCAAGTCCTTGTATGTGGGAGAGAAAGGCATGAAAGAGGGGACCAGAGGGATGGCTGCCTGAAAGGCCATGGCCTGACCTTACTGGCTTGGAAAATGAAGGAGGACAGCAGCCACCAGCCCTCTCTGGAGTCTGGGGAAAGCCTTGAGATGGAGTCTCCTCTAGAGTCCCTTGAGGTGGACACAGCCCTGTCAACATCTTGAACGTGGCTCAAGGAAACTCACTTCAGAGTTATGACCCCAGGACTGTGAGATAGTAACTTTGTGGTGATTTGTTACAGTTGGTACTGAAAAGGAGCATGAGCTTTCTCCTTCCCAATGTGTTACATATCTCTGTGGCATGGCCAGAGTTATCATCATGGTGAAGGGAGGCTGGGAAATGGGGAAAAATAAGAACCAAGACAAGTCTTGTAAAGGTACAAATCCCACTGATGAATGGAACTGTATTGTATATCTAAAAAAACTTGATCATGTCCCTTCTCTATCTGAAACTCTGAAGTAGGTGTCTGGAGTTCTCAGGATTGTGGTTCATGTGTTTGATGACACCTCAAAGTTGTGGTGGTCCACCTCTGGCATCACTCTGGAACCTCACCTCACACCAGCCACTTCCCAAACTTTGTATTATCTGTAGCAAAGACCTTGGCATCAGTGTTCCTTTTCTCCCAGGTACTTTCCTGGCTTGGTTCATTCCCACTGTACAATCCTTAAGGCTTTATATTCTCGTGTGAAGATTTTGGGCGATTAATGACCTGCTACAGTAATTACTATTTCTCCTTGGCAAGATTATTTTATTTGCTCATTCAGTTTGCTAAATACCTATTATGCACCAGACACAATGTGTTCCATGTGGCATGGATTCAGACTGCATCACTGATAAATGATTTACCGACACTTCATCTGACACATAGTAGGTACTCAGCAGCTGTTATTGAATGAATATTAATTTCATTTTAATTTGTTAAAGCACTTAATGCTAGATGTACAGATTATATGACAAATATTCTTTAAAATTGGTGGGAAAGATTGTGTCTTAGTTACTTTCTTGTTACTGGAAAAAAATACCCGGCACCCCCAAGTTAAAGAGGAAAGGTTTATTTTAGCTCACAGTTTGTAAAGGTTAAACATGTAGAGGTTCAGCTGGCTTCAAGGCAGGGTGGCATGGCAGAGTAGAAACAGTCCATGGCAGGGCAGGCAGGAAGCAGGGAGCCTTCTTTTTTATTCCATCCAGGCTACAAGCTTATTGGCTGGTAGCAACCATATCCAAGGTGGGTCTTCCTTCTTCAGTAAATACACTGTTCACACCAGAACTGTAAGAAACCAATTAGTGGACTAATCCAGTATCACACACCCATGATCCAGTCATCTCCCCAAAGCCCCACTTATGAGGGCATGAAGCTTTGGGGGGACATCTAGATAGAAGCCATAACAACTGGGTAGAAATTAAACCTTGTACCACAGTTAGCATCTTTTTTTTTTGGTACCAGGGGATCAAACTCAGGATCTTGTGCTTGTGAGGCAGGCGTGGCACCACTGAGCAAAATTCTTGGCCCAATTAGCATCTTGAAAAGGCAAATACAAACACACAGGTGGGTAGCATATTGTTTTTGACCCTTTAAGTCCAAATGGAGCACTGTGAAGCTTTCCTACTCTAGCACACAGGTGCATGTGTGTGCACAGACATACTCAAAGACCTTATATGCACCCAGATAACATCTCCAAGAGAAAACAATTCACACATTTCCTAGTCACAGCTCTGTCTATAAAGTACTTCCTCAGGGTGGAGTAATCCCTTCTGAGTCTTTTAAACCAAAGTAAGAGAGGCTTTTTTCTTTCTCCAGTTCATTCTGTGAGCAGATGTGATGAGCTCAAGTCCCTACTAAGAATTTCAAGCCTGGAGAACTGGATAAATAAATACAAATGAATTCATTCGATGGAGTGACATTTTCATTTAATTAAGGCAGAGAATCAGCTCTAAAACAAATGATTACCCCTGACAAAGGAGAAGAAACTGGTCCTTAATTAATAAATTTCTAATAGCTCTCCCGGGCTGCGAGAGTCTTTTGTGAAAGAGCACATTTGGAAGGAGGGGCACAGCAGAGAAAGGAAAAGAAGTCAGGGAGAAAAGGAGGAAAGGGAAGAACAAAGGTAATGCACATTTAAAGTTTTAAAAGCAGAGCAAAGCCCAAAGACCATTTACTTGTGCTTTAATACAGGTCAAATCATTCTAGAAAAAAAAAATTATTAGAGTAAAACTCCTTGTGTAGAAAAATAATTACCCAAGTCTAAGGAGAGGATCGATTAATTTCTGAAAAAATACAAAACAATTTTAGGTTTCAACAAAATTTATATGCTCATTTCATCTCTTTATCCTTTGTGTGGTGTGGAGTGGCATGAATTTTAGGGAAATCAATGACAAAAGATAAATTGTATTTTCTGAAACTCGGAAGGATAAGTATCCATTTATGTTGTTTATAGTACACATAAATCACGACACCAGCAACATGATAGAGAGGAGCTCTATTGAGAAACAGACTGAAACACTTCTCAAATATCTGCAGAATCTCCACATACTACCCAGATAGTTTAACAGCGATAATATCATCCTGTTCCTCTAATATAACTTGGGAAGAGTGACTTTTCAAACACATAAATCAAAGCCACATCACCCCTTACATAGCACACTTGAAATCCTTGAGGTCAATGTTAATAATTTTCAGTGCACTCATTTATGCTGAATCAATTTCAATTAAATCAATTAAAATGGCAACTAGCCAAAATTGATCCAACAAGATTAAGACTACTCAGGATATCTGGGGCATCATGAAATGTCAGTCTGACATTCCAGCTTCACTATGATGTCAAGCTGGGAGATAAACAAATCCGATATCTTAGTGTCTCCAAAACCTCAGGGATGCAGAAAGCAGCTCAGAAAAACCCACACATCACCCATTCCTTGCAGCTCAAAACAACGGAAAATGGAAAGTGAAGAGCGATAACTATGTAATTAATAAATAAGCTACTAAAATAAATCTTTTATTTGGACAGTGTGTTAGATTAACTAGTGGTTACCTTGGATTGCCCAGCTGAACTGAATCAATGTGTTTGGGCGTGGAGGACCCCCCTGAGGACTGTTGCCAATGACATAAAAAGAGAACTGGAGGGGAAGATCCAGGGCTGTCGATTTTCTAGGAGAAGCTTGCTGTGGATGGTTTTCCTGATGCGAACTTAGCTATTCTCATGGGAGGAGCAGCTCAGGGCTTCACTGTTACTGGGAAAAGCTGCTGTTTTTGTCAGGGGAGCTCTGATCTTCACTGCCTTTGGGCCATTGGAGCGCAGATCCTCTATATGACAATCATGAGACATACCTGTGGGCTCCAGGCTACTGGCTGGACTCATTCATGGAGGACACTGCCTTGGACTCTCAGCCTTCAGCTGGACTTGTGTGGGACATTGCTGGGATCCAGGCCATTGTTTTAGATTCTTTGGGCCTCTAGTGTATGTCTAATCCCTTGCATTCCTCCATATTTGACTTTTTGTGTAAATATCATAAAATAATCCTATAAATGATGTGTCCTTTAGTAAATGTATTCCCTTGCCAAAACCATGACAAAAACAGATAGGCTTAAGTATTAATTTAAAAAAGTGAATCACAACTAATAGTTTTTTGTAAAAGAAAAAAACGTATGTCTTTGAAGCTAGGGATAGCTTAAAGGGTGAGGTACATTAAAGTGGGGTCCTTTAGAATAGGTCAGAGCACTGATTTTGGAGATGAGTCATCTTCTCACTGATGGTTACTTTCATGTGTCACCTTGACTGAGCCATGAGTGCCCAGATATTTGGCCTACATTTACTGTGCGTGTATCTGAGCGAGTTTTTGGATGAGATTAACTTTTGCCTTTGCAGGCAGAGCAAAGTAGATGATCCTACCCAGTGTAGGTTGGCTCCAGCCAATGGGCCGAAAGTCTGAGTAGATTCAGAGGCAAGCAAAAGAGAGCCCTTCCTGTGCCTGCCTAGGCTTTTTCCTGCCTTCGGATCTGCACCGACCCAAGCATGCATGCTGGGGTTGGGACCTGCCAGCACTTGGCCTCAGACTTACAGCCTCTGCTATCCTGGGGCTTTGAACTTGAAATGGAGTTACAGCCGTGGTCTTCCAGAGTCTCCAGCTTCCCTGCTGCACACCCTGCAAGGGCTTCTCTGATCTATGATTGTGTGAGCTGATTTTTAACAACAGATAAATCTTGTATCTGTGTGTGTACACGCACCTGTATGTGTGTGTGCATGCGCGTGGTGAATATCATATGCATCCTATTTCTTTGGAGAACCATAACAATTTCTTTTTAGCTTTGTAACTCCTGGCAGGCACCGTGGCTCTCAGGGCCTCAGTTTACCTACAGAATGGGGTTCATGGTATCTATTTTCAAAATTATTGGGAGGGCTAAATATAGAATTTAAAATGTCACATGCATGATCAGTACTAGCCCCACCAGTATGGTGATAAACTAGAGGGCTGGTGCCCTGCTCTGCACAAGCATAAAAACCATCTCTGATGCTTACGCCTTGGGAGACCTCAATGGTTTCAAATCTGAACATCCAAACTGCTCTTTGCAAAGCTAAAGCAACTGTTTCTTTCTGGCCTCCACTTCTATATTCACTAGAGCAATGCATCACCGTGGCAACTCTGCCCTTACACCTGTAAGCACAGGTCACAGTGGTGTCTCTGTATAAAGTACTGAATGATTTTTATTGTCCCGCAAGGCTTCTTGAGATGACTTGTTTCAATTTTGTCTGGGCAAATTCCTTGGATCTTGGGAACATCCCCTGCTGTGGGCATTCAGTGTTAGATGGCTCTATGGTGGTTGGGTTTTTGGGGCGGGCTACCTTCTTGTACTCCAAGAGCCAAAGCCTTCCTCTGAATTCACCTGGTTATGACAAGCAAACTCATGAAGGCCTGCACTGAAGGGTGCATGGTTTTCCCTGGATGTCCGTGTGCTCTGATCTGAATGGTGCAGGGCAGTGGGCCTGGGGCACAGGAGTCACTGGTGGTAACGCTGCCTGTGCAGGAGAGTCTAACTCAGCAGCTTGGGGTGAGGCATGTCAAAGAAGTGCCGCATGTCCTTCCGGAGAGGATGCTACGTAAGAGGAGGGAGGAGGAAACTTTCAAAGGATGTAGGTGCTGTTCCCCCGTTGGTCAACGCAGGTTGCCTGGACTCCTGTGCTGACCTCTCTTTGTCCTCATTTGACACCACCTTCATCCAGGCTGCCCTCACCTCTGACACAGATGAACACCTGTCTGGCCTTCTCCATGCATCCTCCCACATTTTGTTACATAAAATTCACCAGGACACTAGGGTTCAAAACTCCTTAGTAGTTTCCCATTGCCTTCAAGATCAACTCTGGATCCCTCATAGAGGAGAAGAACCATGCATCCACTCTCTCACTTGGTTTCTTCCTTCCTTTTCCAGCTTCTCGCTCTGCCATCTCTCTCTTCTTACTCACTCTTGAGTCTCTAACTACGTTACTCTTTTTCATGAAACTTCCGTCTCAACCTTGGCCTCTGTGGTGGCTTCGTGCCAAATCCACTAGGCTAAGGGAGGCCCAGGAAATGGCTAAGACACTG
The DNA here is from genome assembly GCF_012274545.1 of Fukomys damarensis. Lineage (NCBI taxonomy): Eukaryota > Metazoa > Chordata > Mammalia > Rodentia > Bathyergidae > Fukomys > Fukomys damarensis. The sequence goes on along the minus strand of NW_022900917.1, from coordinate 6,769,510 downwards.
CCTCTAGATGTGTCTAGAAGGTGTTTCCACAAGAGATTAGCATTTTGTCAGCAGGCTGCATAGACACACAGTTTTCTAACATAAAGAATGTAACAGACAAGCAGCAAGAGTCAATTTCAAGCCTTACCACCTTCCTGAATGAACGCCAGAGTGAACTCCCAGAAGAAAAGTGAAACAGGAGGGATGCCAACTAGGGTATTCATGTCATAATTTTAAGACCTACTGCTAAACTGTCATGTGATTTTCATAATCGCTAAAAGAAGTGTTTAGGTTTCTATATATAAAGCTCACACCAAGGAGAATTTCTCTGACATCTTAATGACTTGATAAAATTAGAAATATTCCTTGTCACAAAATTTTGCACAACAGGACATGAAGATTCTGAATTATGTCAGGGGAAAGCCTGAGGAAGGAGCTGTTTGAGGAAATGCTGTCTTGGAGGAAATTGGGAAGGGACACGTAGTAGGCCGACCCTAATCAAATGACAGTGAATGAAGTAATAAATGACCCCAATCACAGAAGAAAAATCTGTACTAAATCTCTTAAGACTGCTCATCTGACATCTTTATCCACCATGAGCTCTTGACCAATGAGTTGGGTTGTAGGGAGAAGGCTCCCTTCACAGTCACTTGACGGTGTCACTCAGGAATACATGTAAGGACTAAAAATATCAGGCAAGACAGCTGACCGGTGGGGTTTACAGATTTAAGAGCACTTCCCATTGTCACTAATGGTCAACACAAAAGCTCACAAGGGAGAAGATTCTAAGGAGGAGGAGGAAGATAAACGGTAGGAGGAGAAGAAATAAAAATTTAGAAGAGATTCTGGGTGATATGGCTCATGGAGGAGAATGACCCCAAATGTTTTTGCAGCAACTCTCACTTTATTACAAATCCATACCAAAATTGATATTGCATTCACTGCTATGAGAAGATTAAGTAGAAAATGAAGTGGAGTTAGAAAATGAAAGAAAAGTACAGCCATTCCATTTAAATCAGCAAAACCACACAGAGGATCCACTTTCTGCTGCGTAGTATGCTAGGAGGTAGGAGTACAAAGTAACATCAGAATACCTCAGTGACCACTAACAATCTACAGGGGGAGAGCAAGACTACACCACCACACGTCCTGCAGCCTCACGCCGGCCTCTGTGTACTGCCAAGTCTTTGATCTGGTGAGGACCATGCGTGCGTCATGCCTTTGGCAAGTCTTCCTTCTCCCACCAGCTACCCGGGGAGGCTGCGCCGGTCCTGTGCTCAGTGTACTCCTGCCCTTCTCGATCCTGGTGCACAGCACTGCAGCCTCAGTGCTCTCAGGTGCTCCTTTTTGTCCCTAGCAGCTACCACGAGGCCTGGAGTTCATGGAACATAGAACAACTGGATTCCACATGATGAACACATTATTAGCAGGAACAAGGAATTTACTAACGCCAGGATGGGAATGAGTAGTTCTGCCCAAGAAATGAGGCGAGGCTACTTGGAAGATGGTATCTCATGAAGACCAGGTCCTGCCATGGATTTTATGACCTCACAGTCACAATGACACTGTGAAATGGTTCCTATCCCCATTTTTACAGCTGTGGTATCATAGCTGCCAAGCAATGTGCCCAAAGTTAATACATCTGTGAAATGTTTAGAATGGCTTTATACAAGATGCTAACAAGATTTGAAGCCCCCAAGTGTTTTAAGGATTGAAATCATGTCATCTGAGATATATTTAAGTTAATCATGGCATCAGAAGAGGCAAGATAACTGAAGGAGCAAGGCAGCCACAGAGAACAGATGAGAGCTAGTACGTTCTCCTAATGGTCTGTAAGGAGAAGTTAACCCAGTGGTAGAGGAGGTATGTGGCAGAAAGAGGCTGCAAACCCATTTCAGAAAGAGAACTCAGAGGATTTAGCCACCAATTACATGTTATTTCAAGGGAAATAGTAATTTCTGGTGACTCTGAACCTTCTGAATCAGGTTAAGAAACTCATAATAGGAGAATTAACCTTGAGAAGAAACCCAGAAGAGAAAACAAGGGAGATGGAGGGAAAAACAATGGGGTTAAATTTTGATTTGTTAAACATGAGATGGCAATAGTAGAATGTGTCACATTTTCTGAGCTGAGTAAATTAAGGATGCAAAGCTTCAAGGAGACCTAAGATGTAAATCTGAGATTCACTCAGAAGTAGGAGATGACTGAAGTCATGCAGTGGGTGAGATATGAGGGAGCTCTTTGTGAGAAAAACCCAGAGGAGCCACTTCCAGGAGGGATGAACATTTGGCAAGCAGGAGAAGCAGGCAATGCGCCACTAGCCTGAGGGTGAGCCAATGGAAAGAGAAGAGTCATTTCCATGTACATGAAAACCAGTGAGCAGCAGAGAGGAAAAGCAGAAGAGCCAAGAATGAAGAGAACGGACCCATGAACATCACACGGTGACACCAGTGCCACAGGCAAAAACGCATGCAAGAGCCTGGACACGCAAACAGTGCGCCTTGAGAGATTCCAGAAAAGCTGGCCATCAGCTACGTTTCACAGGTACACAAGGGAATCTGGTATTCTGACCACTGTAAGAGTGGGAATTATTTATAGGTTTTCTTCCTTGGAAGAGAGACTGAGGAGGCATCTCAGTGACAACTGGGAAAGACATACATAGTGTATTCACTGGTGTATAGATGTTGAGAAAAGTTTTATTAAACAAATGAGTTCACACTAAACATGCTTGACCTTGAACTTACTATGAGACGGTGTACAAGACACACTCAGCAAATCCCGCATCTGAAGATGTGTGGCTTCAGGAAGAGATAGGTAGGGTAGGTCTTCTACAACAATGGAGCAATTTTTCAGAAGAATTTCCAATACTTTTTATATGTATTATAGCCAGTACCTAGTCCTGTTATTCTGCTTTTATTATCTTAAGAACACTGACCTGGCAGTTTCTTATGAGTTGAAACATGTATTTATGATACAAAGCAGCAATTTCACTTCTAGATACCCCATCAAATGAAAACTACTGTTTATATAAGAACCTTTATGTGAATGCGTACAGTAGCTTTACTGGTGTTCTACAAAACTGCGGACAACTCAAATGTCTCTCAGCTGGGGAATAATACTGTGGTTATACGTCCACTGGCATACGCAGAGGTGAAAGTAAGTGGGAGAACGACACCCACCCCACAGCCTAAGTTGCAGTACATTTCGGAAAGGAAATCAGACTGTGATTCCATGTGCATCGCATTTTGGGAAATGAAAAACTGTGTGGACAGGAAATGTCAGGGGTTGTCAGAGGCTTGTGGTTCAGGAGAGGCTGACACAAATGGGCACTGAGGAGTATTTCTGGGGGTGATGGAAATTTTGGTTTATACCTTGATCGTAGTGGTAGCCACACGTGTTGGATTAATGAATGGTCAACTTCAAATGCCCAGCTGAACTGAGTCAGCGTGGTTCGGGGTGGAGGACACACCTGAGGAATGCTGCCAATGCCATAAAAAGAGAGCTGGAGGGGAAGATCCTAGGCTGTTGATTTCCTAGAAGAAGCTTGCTGTGGACGGTTTTCCTGATTTGAACTTAGCTGTTTTCTTTGGAGGAGGAGTTTGGGCCTCCATGTCACTGGGAATGGCTGCTATTCTCATTAAGGGGAGCTCTGATCTTCACCACGAGCATTACTTCCTGCTCCAGTGCAGATTCCTTAGCCTGGTGGCACAGATCCTTCGCCCCACTGGTGCAGGTTTTCTGGCTTCCACCACCGGCCTTTGGGCCTTCCGGGTGCAGATCCTCAATAGGGATAAGCATGAGTTACTGCCGTGGGCTCCATGGAAGACATGGCCTTGGCCTTTAGGGCTTGTGTGAGGTACTGTTATAGGATCCAGGCCCTTGGCTGAATTCTTTGGGTCTCTAGTGTGCGGCTAGATCTCTTGCATTCCTCTGCATTTGACTTTCTGGGTGAGTATTATAGAATAATCCTATAAATTATGTGTCCTGTATTAAATCTATTTTCCTTGTAAAACCCTCACTACAACACCACAGAACTGTGCACAAGTGTTAATGCTTACAGAACTGTACACGAAAACTGGTGAACTTTACTATGTGTAAATTAAGCCTTAATAAAAACAATGCAACAAAAATAAGGGGTGGTAATTAGGAGAAATGGGATCTAGTTTCAGTTGTGCCACTCACTAGCTGTTGAACCACTGGGAATCCTCTAATTCTCTTTGTGTCTTGGTGCTCAACTCTGTAAAACAAGATTGTGCCCTTCTACAAAGACTTTTTAAGCCTTAAAGGAAGGTGGTGGACCAGATGGCCTACTTCAGTTCAGATAGCCCATTTCAGCTGCTGAAGCATCACTGTGGAGGTGATGGGACTAAAATACCCAGCCGGTACATAGAGTTCTGGAAAGTTCTTCTTGGATTAGAACATAGTGTTTCTAATTTTTGTCACTCCAGAAGATGGAGCTTTGCAAAGTCCATCTGGCCATGCAATTCCCAACTAAATTTTGACACATATATTTGGACAATGTAGAAAAAAGTCCTTAGGGAAATAGTAATGTTTAATGAGCCAAAATTAGCCCTGGTAAATATCATGCTCTTTTTGCATTTTGCAGGCACGGACTACAAAGGCACTTGAAGATGGTAGCATTTACTAACATCATCTGCCTGATCTTCCAGTGTGGATAGCCCCATTAACCCAGACTTCACAACTGTGGATACATTTTTACATTATCCATGTATTTGTAGCCAAGAAAGGCACAGAAAGGGATATCCTAGCAGTGAGGCTATACTAGAGAGAGACCCCTTTTTAATCTCAAAATGGAGAATTCCAAGAATAAATACAGTAATCTGGATGAGGATGTCAAAAGCTTACAGTTTTGACTTTGCAAAGTATGGGCCCACTAGCTATGGCTTAGTAATATTTTTATTGTGGTAAAAAACATCATATTAGATATCCATTTTACCTATTTTAAGTGTATAGTTTAGTACAAATACAGTATATTGAAATTACTATGTAATACATGCATCACTCTTCCATCTTGAAAACTGAAACTATACCTATAGACACTAAATCTTCTTCCTCACAGTCTTTGGAAACTTTTTGTTTCTTGGTACCGGGAATTGAACTCAGGAGGGGTCTCACTGAGCTAAATCTCCGGCTCTGGAAACGACTTTTATTTTGTTTATACTATGATTTTGACTACTTGACATACTTTGTATGAGTGGAATCTTGTCCTTTTGTGATTGGCTTATTTTAATAAGGTTAATTCATGCAGTAGAACATAACTAAATTTCCTCCTTTGTAAGAGTAGTCTTCTAGTGTATCTACATGTAATATTTTCTTTATCCATCCCTCTGTCAATGGGAGTTTGTCTTGCTTCAATCTCTTGGTAATTGTAAAGAATGCTACAATGAATATGGGTGTACAAATATTCCTTCAACATCCTCTTTTACGTTTTTTTGGAGGTAGACCCAAAAGTGGGATTCATGGTGATTCTATTTTTAATTTTCTGGGAACTTCCACAGTGTTTTTCATAATGGTTATACAATTTTACAGACCCACTAACAGTGCACACGGGATATGACTTCTCTAAAGTCTTGTCAAAACTTATTATTTTCTATTCTTTTGATAGTGTCCATTCTAGTGCGTGTGAAATGCTACCTCATTTGATTTGCACTTCTCTAATGATTACTGATGACCATCTCTTGATGATTGCTGGGCATTTATATAGCTTCTTTGAAGAATTATATATTTATATTCTTTAGTTCATTTTTAAAATCGGTTGTTAAAACAGAGTTGTAGAATTTCCTTATACATTTTGGATATTAGCATCTTGACAGTTGCCTTTTCATTCTGTTTCGTGTTTCCTTTTATGTGTACCAGTTAATTATTTTTGTAAATAAAGTTTTACTGAAACACAGCCATGTCTAATTTATTTAACTGTTGTTTATGGCTGCTTTCTTCACACAGTGGGGTAGTGCAACAGACTCCAATTGGTCAGTAAAGATTAAAATACTATTTTACTCTTTAAAAAGAAAAAGTGCCAGTATCTAGAACAGTTCAAAAGCCATGGCCTATGGCAGATGATACCCACCTAAGACATCATTTAATCATCATTCAGAGAGGGGAATTATTACCTCATTTGAAAGTGCACAGGCACTAAAGTTAAATGGATGCAAGCTTGCTATAAGCACACGGGTCTGTGTTTTGCTAAATTTTCTGGCTTCGGGTATTTTATTTATGTGTTCTGTCTGTCCTTTTCTCTGTATGTACACTGAAGCCAACAGAGGACTGGCCATCATAGAGAAAATGTCACAAGTCGATGTGAGCATTAGTGCATGCTTTGTAAATAGCAGACACTCAATATTCACTAGCTATATGAAAGGCAGTGTGGTCAGTATGCCTGGGAATTTTTCTTCCTAGAAATAATGTCCAATATTAAAATGCTAAGAATACTCCTTATATACTTGATCACGGGTTAATGTGAAGGGACCCCAAAACAATGTACACAACTGCTGTATGTTATATAAAGCACTTTCCCCCAACTCTCATGAAGCAAGGGGAAGGAAAGTATAAGTCTAAGTTTTCCAGAAACTGAGTAGCACACTAAAAATATTCAGCATATTATATACCTACTTATTACTATTCACAGAAACAAAGAATCAAATAATCAACCCTGAGTAACAGATGACCCCATGGTAAATTTCTTTTTTCCCCAGAAAACTATGAATTGCCTTTATTTCAGTATGCTTCTACATTTAAGCATTTAGTGGTCCTGCACAGAAAGTGGGAAAGCGCAGCAGGTGCCAGGAGGCCAGGCCCATCAGGCCTGGGTCCACTGCACACCGAGCTACTCCTCAGCCCCTGCTAAGCACTCAGAAGCAGCAGCACTAAAGCCAAAGTGGGCGACAGTGTAAACCTTCTTCAGCATCTCGAAGCGACGTGGTACCAGGAAAGGGAACCATCCAGAGGGACTGCGCATGCTTACAGTGTCCTCGTGTGGCCTTGCTCTGGGCCTGCCCAGCAGGGACAGGGCTCTGGCAGATTTCTGCTCATCAGTTGATGGTGACAGCAGGCGGCAGAGCCCAGGACCTGATACTCATTTCCCAGCTGGTGGAGAATGAATGAATGTGGTTCCAAAACTACATGAGGGCCGTCAGACTCTTTCCAACCCTACCTGATGGATTCTGGACAAAGGAAGGAGGGGTCGTGGAAAGCGCTGGGTGGTGACAGTGACAAGGGAGAGGAGGAAGAGAAGGAGGAGGAGGGAAAAGCAACACCCCTGATCAAGGTGGGGAAGAAATGGGGGAAAGCTCTGAATCCTCACCCAAGGCCAATTTCAGAGGGGGACGGAGGGTTACCATCTATGCTTTGGCCAAGGGTGGGAGTGAAGGAGGGTGGGTCAGGTCGATGGCTTGGAAGGAGGTGTCACTTAAGACTTAAAAAAGAAACCAGGGTGCAGGCACAGCACCCCTACACCCAGCAGTGGTCCCACAGGCTGCGACCTGAAACCTTCACATCTAATCAACCAGCCACCCCAGGCCAGAGCTCCAGGGGCGGAGGAGGCGGGGAGGAGGGATGGCAGAGCCCTGGGCCATGTCGCCACAGCAAGGTGACTGTGTGACGTGTCTTTGCACAGTTGTTAGATGTGCCCCAACAGTCCTGATGGGACTCCGTTTAAACAGACTTTCCCAGAAGTTCAACTACGTGGACAGTGGTTATACTTGACAGGGTGATTTGTTATAGCACAACTCATATATTTCAAATGGACAAAAATTAGTATCATTTATAGCATCTTAAATTAAACTGTCCTTGAATGGGAGCTTCCTTTCCAGTACTTTGAGGTCGAGGAGACGTAACTAGAAAATTCACTACTGTGGCAAACGAAGACTGCTGAAATGGAAGAGGGGGTGGGGTGGAGCGGAAGGGCCTGTGGGTGTTCTGATTAAATGCTGTAACACTGTCCTTCAGGTGGCTGAGGGAGTTTCTATTTTCTTTAGACATCATTAAGCACTGAAGCTCTTGCAGAACAACTTTGATGCTGTGTGAATTCTACCGTTTTGCTGGAAGTAACAAGGCTCTTAGGTCTACCACTCCATCAGAACTATTAACTCCATTCATATTAATCTCTGTTATGAACCTTACAAAGGGGGTGATTCTGGGTATTTAGGGCCACAGCCTATTCTAAGGCTGTGTATTCAGTTTCCATCAATGTTTCTCGGAGGCTCAATTACCATGCCCGTCCATCTTGTGTCATGTCTTCCTAATCTTCTAGACCCCAGCAAATGGTGCTATCTCCTACTCCTTTCTGGCCTGCTTCAAGTTCTTCCAACAGTTGGAAATTGCGAGGGACTGTTACTCCCGAGCCCATGGTGGCTGCCATCTTGCGTTGCCCCAGCTCGAAGTGCGGCCCTTTCTTCCCCACTCTTCTGCCCGGGCACACAAGATACATTTCATATATACACATATACATACATAGAGTGGAGTACAACTCCAATCCCTATTACAGTAAACCTAGACCCCAAATAAATATTTTAAGGCTTCCCTAGCTGTCTTTTATAAAAACCTGTCAATTTTTTGAAACTATCACTTCAGTAGGGCTATGGGTTTTCTAAAAGATGTCTAGCACAAAATGCATTTGAACATAACATGTAAAAGGCAAGCAGTAAGAAAGGTCACACGGCTGGAGATGAAATGTCCACGAGCTAAGAACAATGATCTGTGCAGAGTGGGATGGAGGAATGCAAAATGCACAGCTTCCTAAAGCTAAAGAAAATGACAAATGAATCGGGAAGATTGAAGTTAGCATTGCCTTCTCAGGACACAAACGTATACTTAGCTTAACAGGTATGTACCATCTCAGGAAAAATCTCCTATCTGTGCATCTAGGGCCCCGAAGGCTGTAGAAGATGGATCTGTAAAGCAAACACCACACAGGTGGATGGCCGTGGAAGAAGGGTGTGCAAGGTGTGCTCTGAGAACTAAGGCTCCTTCTGACTATCATCACAGGAGGCGGACACGGGCGCCGAGGGGCTCAGACACAGAGCAGAACCCGGGCAGAACACGGCTGTGGTGGAGCCTTACAAAGATGAGTGCACTGTCTGCTTATAACCATAATGTAGTTTACAGTGGGAGATCAGGAAAACAGAAAGATATGGAGAAAACAATTAAGACCACACACAAGTCCACGGCCCATAGAAAACCATTATCAAAATAGCGGCATATTCAGTTGCAGTCCTTTTTCTATGCACATCAGAATACAATACATAAATACGTACAGGGGTTACAGTACAAACAAAAATGTGTACGTGGCTTTTCCCTCATTTCCCGAGTACTTTCTCATGTTGTACGTTCTTCATGGATGTAATTTGAATGCCTGCAAATGTTGTATCTTATGAATTTAAGCAAAATTATTTGATTCTCTCCATATTGCTGAACTTCTAAGTTATTTCTAGTTTTATAATTTTATAAATAGCACTGTGATGACCTGACTGTCATATGTCTTATCTCTAGTTTCTTGGTAAAAGAAATCTCAAAGTGTGTCAGAACAGCACACTCACCTTTCAATCACTCAGAGTACCAGCACTCATGAACTCGTCATCGGAAGTCTCTGGGGCCAAAATTCAAATAAACAATACCATTCTCCTACTGCTCACAGTCTATATTTATAGTTCTAGAGCATCATCTTTCGGGCAGTACATCATTTCCTCTAGGCAAATGGACTCTTACTGGGTTAATCTAAATGCAGTAACATGAAACTTTGCTGACCCAGATTTCTCCAATAACAGTATGCATCCAATTACAATACTCTGCAGACTGAAAAATACCCAAGGATCTCAGAAACATATATTTTATCATCCTTTCATTTAGAATGATACACAATGGGCATAAAAAAAAAACATAAAAGTTATAGCCGAGGGAGGTTAAAAGCAACCAAATCTTGGGTACATGCACGAGTTACGGAGTGACTTAAGGTTTCCCCAAATTTCAGCTTTTTGCTATCAACACCTTGAGCGCTCTGCACATATGAAGTAATTAATGATCCCTGTTAAGAGTTGCATGGTCTTAACAGTCCACCCTTAAATTCTCTATAACCTATATTTTTATGCTATTTTTTTCAAGAGGCTAAGAAGGGTTCTTACAATCTCTAAAGTATGCCTATGTACATTTATTTAAGTGAAGGCATGTTTTTAAAATATATTTCCCACTCTCCAAAGAAAATGCAGAGTAAAACAAAACACAACAAAACATCCACCTGCTTCACTGGATAGATCAGCGATGAAATCATGCAGAGTACATGGCCTTACAAAAATCAGAAGAGAGACAAAGATAATCAGGTTATGCCAGACTGTAGCCGTGCAGACCGTATAGTGTACGGCCCCACAGGGACCTGAGCGACCGGTGCCCTCTGAAGGTATGCAGTGCACAGTCTACACAGCTGTACGTGATGGCCTGAAAGCTAGTTTGAGTACTGCTGGTTACTTATTTGTTCCTTACCTATGCATCTTTCTATCATGTGAGCTATGAAAAAGAAAAGTTTTTGGAGAGAGGAGGTCTTTAAATATGTATCTGTATATACAGATTTATGTGTATAAGTGTATAAAATACATATTCTGTGAATGCAGGACATTTTGGAAAGGAACAGTGCTCCTCCTGTGTCCCTGTGTCAGAACGATGAGGCTTTCTCAGCCCTTTCTCCTTCTCCCGCCCCCCGGAAGCCGCAGGGTACCTTGTGTGAGTAACTGCAGGTTTCTGACTTCCTCTCGCACCTTCAGCTGGAGCACCTGTTGCAAGACGTGTTGCCGCAGGTTCTCCTGGGCGATCCCCACACGCTCCAGCTTTTTGTCCGTGAGTCTCAGCAGGGCTCGCCCTGTAGAGGTTCAGAGATGAAAAGAAAAGGACATGAACGGTTTGCTAGACAGAAGGATCTCCATCCTGGTCCTGGTTCACCCTGCACAACAGAAGATTCCAACACAACCTCCTTAGAACAGAAGGCCCTGCACGCTCACTGCTGACACAGCGGGTGATCTGGCTGAAGAAAACCCACACGCGTTAAAGAAAAACCCCAATTTTTAGCTAATATTAGCAATCCTCAAATGATCCACACATCGAAGGAGATGAAACAGCAAGCTTTTGACCTGGATAGCTGAGCCACAGATTGCAGGTTTCCATAGAAACCATGGTTTTGGTTGGGGGCTGGGTTCTCAGGCCGGCCACAGGAGCACACGCATCACCAAAACCCCAGATGGAGAAGCAGATTCTCCAGCTGTGGTTAGATAGAAACTCCAGCAACTTTAGCCCAGTACTCAATCATGCTTCTGTGAAATTTGCATTTCAGTTCGGTTTTGATCTGCGGGCATCCGGGCCTCTGGTTGTACCTCAGGCTTTGGGCCGGTTACACATCCAGGTGCCGGTAGCCCTGCCATAATCCCGACCCCAGGCCACAGGTCGATGTCCCAGTCCCAGTAGGGCTGGCCTATAAGGAGCAAGGTGAGGGACAGCAAACGCAGAGCCTTGGGACGTGAGCACCTACAGTCTGTACACACCTGGGCTCCGAGCCCCCTGGCATGGCCTCCTGTTAGCCCCTTTCTTTCCTCTGAAAGTCTGCACGCTTCTCTTCTACCATGATTTCCAACAAACCCCCAGGGTCTCCCCCATTCGATGCTTTCTCTGAAATAAACAAACTTCAGCTGTGAGGATTTACTGCAAGAAATGAAAAGAACAAGGAGCGAAGATGTTACACATTCTTGGTTCCACATTCTATTCTTTCTTGACATTCACAGTCATCTCTGCTGCAGCTCTGGGATTGTCAATCACGATACACGGACTTGAAGGGATTAAGAAAACCCTCGATTAGTAAAGCACACTTCTGGGTGTGTCTGGATGCATGACACAGGCACGACCTCGGGTAATCTGGACCCCAGTCCTGTCATCCCTTGCACTGTTCCCACTTTGCCTCATGGCTGCCACGAACTGAGCACTTCTGCGGCCCCCTGCCCTCCTGCCATGATGTTCAATCATGGATTGACCTTCCTGAAACTGGGAGCTCCATTAAAGGTGTGGGCGTCAGGTATTGTGTCTCGGTGACAGAAGAGCTGACTAATACCAGATTTATACTCGTTTTTCTAAATGCAGAAGGGACAGAGTCAATTCCATGTGGCCAGTATGAAGGCTGTGAGTGTGTTATCAAACACATTCCAGAAACTACACGTTCTCCCACCTTGTAAAGGAATACTGATAACCAGAAGATGAAGCTAATGGGCTTTTCCATCAAAGAAAGAGGAAAGTCTATGTGGCCGAGGACACAGGGACAGGTGAGTGGAGAAAACCAGTTAGAGACCGTCCATGCTAGTTTACCCCTCTTTCTTTTCCTTTAGCATTTGCAAAGTGCACCATTCCGGAAGACTTTTGATATATAATACAGTGACAACAAAACCCCAAAGAGTGGCGACCATAACAGCTTCATGTCTAGTTTATTTGGAACGGCCAACTCTAAGCCCACCCACCTTGCACCACAGGGAGAAGAACAGGTGATAGAAGATTGCATCTCATCAATGAAATGCTGAGCCTAGAGTTATTCATTGGCCAAAACTAATCATGTAACCTCCCACCTACAAGAGAATCATGGATTGTACTTCTAACATGTGCCCGGGAGTGAGAACAGCGAATGGGAGACAGGCATATTGGATGGGAAACACTGCAGATAACTGTGTCCATACTGACATGGCCCCAGGCCAGTGTCCAGCAAGGAAGGGAGTTCAGGGATGTGTGCACATTGCTGTTGGTGGCACTGCTGTCCTGAACCTGCAGTGAGAGCTCCATCCCAAGGAGATTCCCAGCTCAGGCTTGGCACCCCTTGTCACCTCATGGTAGTTCTGAGAAAGGCAAGAAAGGACAAGGGCAAGAAGTTTCCCCTGCCTTCTGGGGCAGATGCAATAATGGCTCCCTATGGTGTCCACAGTCCAATCTCTAGAACCTCTGTATTTGTTACCATACATGACAAAAGGGGCTTTGCAAATGGGATTACCCAGGTGGGTCTCTCATCACACAAAAGAGGTTAACAGAGCCGGAGCGGGTGTGTGTGTGTGTGTGTGTGTGTGTGTGTGAGACTATACAAGCAGTGGGGAGTGGGAGGTGGCCACGAGCCAAGGACTACAGGCCACCTCTAGAGGCTGGAAAGGAGAAGAAAATGGTTTCTCTCCCAATCCCTCCAGGAACACAGCTCTCCCAGCTCCCCACTTTGAGCTCCATGGAACCCATTCTGGATTTCAGATGTCCACAAGCATAAGATAGTATTTTTGTATTATTTTAAGCTTCGAAATTTGTGATGATTTGCTATAGTAGCAAATGACTTTGTGACAGGAATTCACATGTTTTTAGGAAGTCACACAGATGACATTAGGTTTCATTTCCTTTCTCAGTTTCCGAGAAGTGGTCATAATCACAAGTGGAAAGCATAGGACAGCCAAGGAATGCGCCCGGGGTCCCAAGCCTGGCCTCACACGGTTCTGCCAACTGTCACGCTTGGTTCTGAAGTCTCACTTAGAAAACTGGGAATGGGCTCTTTTAATGTGTGTGTGTAACTTACCTCCAAATGACCAAAATCTAGCTCCTAAGACATTCCATAAACTTCAGATGGTTTGAATTCCTCCCAACACCAAAATGTAACTCAGTCTTTTTGCCCCTGGTCACAAGGGGTATGGTTTCCTAAAGTGTGATATTCCACAGTGAGGCGCTGAGGCTTGAGATAGGACTTCACAGCTCCGTGGCCCGTCCAGGACTAGAGGACAACTGAGAAACTCAGAGCGGATTTTGTTCCAGCACCCCCAGCCAAGCTTTGCTACTTTGCCCCCTGAAAACCTGTAGTCTCAGCTTCCCCATATATATGCCTGATGACACAGACAATACTGCAATTTCATTTCAGCTTTGTTGGCTAATTGTGTCAGGTTTGAATCCATGCATCATAAAACTATCAGTTATAGAAGTGTGTCTTATGACTTTGTGATACAATGTCTGTGAACTTTAAAAAAGTTAAATGTTCAGCTGTTCAAAATGATGTATCCAAATCCTGAGAATACAGATGTTACTGTTTTTATTTTCCTGTGTAAAAAGAGCAGTCAAGAAATTGAAGAATATTTGAAGCATGAGAACTTTTCCTAATTTTTATTGCTATGCCTTTAGCTCTACTTTAGCTTCCTTGGTAGAAAAATAGAGGGAAAGAAAGAAAAATCCAGGGTAGACTGCATAGGAGAACATCCTGGTAAAACAACAGGCAGGAAAGATCCTGCACCATGAGGACCTTAAGACCAAAATCGGATGCGCTGTCTTCTTTGGGTGATTTTTGCAGTGCCAACTAGACTGGTGGTTCTGAAATTTTATATAATACTGTAACTAAATCATTTCCAAGAGCAAAAGTCCCACCAATCTCCTATCTCACCCTTCTTGCTAACCAAAAATAAAAGAATGTCTCATCAAGGTAGTGCTGCTTTTGATGCAGGTATTAGGGAAAGATAAGAAAAGGATCAGATAAGTAGTCACTGACGAATCACATCTTTCTGTTCCCAATTTATAGGGTGAGTTTTTGTTACTTTTCATAAAAATTTAATTTTTTGTTCAACAAACACTAAGCATTAAGCCCTCACTGTGTCCTTGTCATCTGGGCACCCTGAAGAACAAGGCAGAGCCACTCCAGAAGCTTTCAGACTGACAAAGGAGGTGAATAGGACACATGTCCTCACGTGCATGATGAATGCTACCGAAGGGTTCTTCACATGTTCTGTAGCCTCCGGAGAGGTCCCTCACACAGAGAAGGACCCAGCAGTGAAAGAACAGCACCTACTGAGTTTTCCTGATTCCCCAAACTCCTTATGAATGGCAAGGAGGTAACACGGGGGTCACCAGGTTGCAAGAATCCCGAAGTCCTGACGTGAGCTTACTCCACCCCCTTTTCTTCCGTTGTTATCAAGTGCTTATGGAGCACCATTATAAGACTGCCACTGTCCTGTGTGCTTGGCTGAACTCAGATGAGTACAGGGGACCCTCAAGTTGTGACCAGCCTGAGATATGAACAACTTGGCTTAGAATCGGAATTTTAGTTTTAACTAACAAAGTCTTGACTTATGACCCAGTACCAACCACTTGTGATTCCAGATGGCCTCAGATACAGATCTAACCTTTAAAGAGTTCTGGAAGGAAGAGGGCAGCATCCTTCCCTGTGTAAGGATGAGAAATCCTGGGTCAGTGCCTTTCAAAGGACACCAAGATCTGCCTGTGTACAGGAGAGAGACTTTGAAGGCTGTGGAGAGGAGTCTGAGCCTCAGTTGAGCAACCTGAGTTACAACCAGCCCTTGAGAACGAATTGAGTTTGTAAGTCAAGGGTCCACGTAGTGGCTTCAGTCTTCAGACTTGCCATTTAGTCTTACCACTTCGTGTGAGGAGGGTGAGGTGCAAATAGTCCAAGAACTGAGCTAGATGTAGACATAGTGGCACAACACAGGTGTTAGGAAGTGTTCTGAAGACAAGCCAGAGGGTAGGAGGGATAAAAGGGACCCTTATGAGAAGGGCGGGTGCCACTGTAATTGGGAGATTAGGAAAGGCCTCTCTGAAGTAGAGATGCTGGAGCCAGAGAGAAAGATAAGGGCAAGTAAGTGTCAAGGCTATTAGCAGAATGGCCAGTGCTCCTGGCAAGCAGACAAAATAGGGAAATAGCAGGAAAGCAGGGCAGGTTACTTTCAGCCTTATCACCTGGGTGGACTGTGGATTTTATTCTCAGTGTGGACCCTGGACTCGGGCCTGCTCTCAGGTATGAAAAGAATCCCAGGTGCACCATGTGGGCAGTGGACTGGGGTAGAAAGGAAAGTACAGGAACACAGAGGAGGCAATGAAGACCGCAGAAGTCAAACAGGAAGTGATGGAGCCTAGACTGGAGCACAGGAAAGCAGATGGGAAGAAGTAGGATTCTAGCTCTATGTTTGAGTTAACAATGCCTAGAACAGGGTGTGAAGGAAAGGCAGACTTCAGAGATGACTCAGGGTTCCAGCCTGACCCACCAGTGGCTGCTGGCCCCATTTCTGAGCAGGAAATTGAGTCACTGCGCTGGGAGGGGAAGTGCTGGAGGTAGGAAATCACCGTCATGTCACTGCTGGGGTGTTTTTTTTTTTGAGCGCTTGGAATCTGGGGAAGTAATGAAAAGGGCAGAATTAAACAAAGGAGGAGAAATAAGAGATCCTCTTTCTTCCACTTAATGATCTCAGTATGTCAAAATTCTCCTCAAATCCCAAACTGTGCAGCTGATGGGGTTAAGCTGAGTGCAGGCATGTCCTAGTGGAATCCAGAGAAATAAGAGGTTACCTCTCCTGACAATCCCAGTGCTACATTGACCAGCCCGGTCAGGTGCCTGCAAGGCTACAGTTATTCGCAGCACCTCTTATGGGGGTCCAGGGAAGGGAACATCCAGCAAGAGGCATGGGTCTGGTGCTCTGGCAGCACTTTTGGAAAACCAGAGCTTCGCTGCAATCTCAACCACAAAAAAGCATCATTGGGTGTGGCCTACTTGAGCACCAGCTCTGTAAGAGCAGATGTGTGGTTAATTTTCCATGCCAGCTTGACTGGGCTATGAGGTACCCAGATATTTAGTCACACATTATTCTAGGTATTTCTGGAAGAGATTAATATTTAAATTGGCGGACTGCTGTCCAGAATGGACACTAGAGTCTGGCCTTGAAACCCAAACGAAGATGTCAGCTTTCCAGGTTTTGAACTTGTCAGCTTCCGTAACCAGTGATGGCTGAGTCTAGGTGGCTCCCAAAGCCTCATGCAGCCATAGATGAGGCTTTTTCAGAGGTGGCTGGATCTAGAGTGTGTGACACTGGGACTGATTCAGGGTGCAACGCTAGGCTCAAGGGCACTAGGATGAGGAGTATGAGTGCTACCGCCCTAAGGAGTCTGGATGAGATAGACAGGGCAGAAAGATGCTGTTAAGGTCCTTTGTTTGCTTCCTTTTGCTGTCTTTTGCTTGCCACAAACTCCTCTGCGATGTCCTCTGCCAAGCCACCCTGCCTTGGAGCCAGCCGATTACAGACTGAAACCTCTCTGAACTGTGAGCTAAATAAACCTTTCCACCTTTGCCTTTGGGTGTCGGGTATTTTGTTTCAGTTACAAGAGAAGTAACTAAGACAATCACATGAGCCAATTTCTTATAACCAATCTCTATTTCCCACACACACACACAATACGTATGCATAATGCATATCTGCTGTTGGTTTTGCTTCTGTGGAGAACCATAACAGTAGGAATATTTTCTATCTGATTCCCTATCCTAGCATGTAGTAGAGTTCATAACTATTTATTAGTAAGTTTATATAAACTTACTAACTTAATGCTACTAAGTCAGTGTAAATGTTGCTTTCATTATGCACATATTGATGAACTACAGGTCATTAAACTCCTGTCTTTTCTGATTTGAGAGATGTGATTGGAAATGGTTAGGTAAGGCCACCAACAAGAGGAGCAGTGCAGAGGGAGAAGAGGACCTGTGGGTGGTGGTGGGTACAGAAGCACACACCAGATTGCAGGAGCAGAGCCTGTGGGACTGTGCCATCTGCCTTCCCACAGGGTTAAGGAGGGACAAGGGCCTTGTTCTGCTCTTGAACACACGCTATCAGAAGCTTTGCGGAACAGACAGAGAGCAAGAAATGGTGAAGGGTAATGAAATCATGGAACAGTTGATTAGTTTCCTCTACTTGCTGTAGCAAACTACCATAAACATGGGATCTTAAAACAACACAAATTTATTCCTCATAGATCTGGAAGCCAGATACTCAACATAAGTTTCACTGGGCTAAAATCCAGGTACTGGCAGGGCCACATGCTGTCTGGAAGGTATAGGGGAACATTTGTTCTTTGATATTTCCAACCTCTTCTGGCTGCCTGCATTCCTTTGCTTGTGGCCACATTGCTTTAATTTCGGCCTTCATTTCCACATCACCCTCTCCTCTTGGATATATATAATCTCAGCTTTTTTTTTTTTTTTTTTTTTTTTTTGCAGAAAGGGCATTGTCCCTGGATCCTTGCATGACTGAGCTACATCCTGAGTTATCTGCTTCTCTCTTACACAAAACTGTGATTTGATTTAGGGTACACCTGAGTAACCCAGGGTTATCTCCACATATGAAGATCCTTAACTTAGTCATCTCTGCAAAGACCCCTTTTCCTATATAAGGCTCACGTTTACAGTCTTTAAAGATTAGGACCCACTACCCCTGGGTGACTGTTACTCATGGCTGCAAGCTGGCAGGAACCTTTGAACCTTGTGTGTGTGGTGCAGGGTTCAGTGTGTCTCACCCGGGCAATGTGCCTTAATAAATATGCCACAGGAGGTGCAGACCTGGGCCTGGAGGTGTCTCTGACCTGCAAGCCCAGTCTGAGCTCTAGTCCTCTGCAAGCACAGAGAATTGGACTCCACCTCTGGGCACAGCTCTTCAGGGTAAATGGCTCTAAGGCACAAACGGGACTGCTAGGGCAAGGACAGGGGTGGTGGAGTGTGGTTGCAGCCCCGATCCTACCCGGAAGCTGGGGTGTCCCTGCAGGTAGCTGTAAGGGAGCACTCTTTCCGGAAATCAGGCTGAGCTACAAGGCCTCTTCCTTCTGGAAATAGACCGCACTGGAAAGGTCCCTGGACAAGTGTCCATCAGTGCCCCGGGGTAGCGCCACACCTGCTCTCAGGTCTGGGCTGGCGTCACGTGCCAAGCAGATGGTTCTGCCTCGACCTCAGTTCAGCTCAGCGTGAGCAGCAGGGCCGCAAGTGCTCGGTGCACAACCATTGTCTACAGTCACACCATGGCTGTTGGAACAGAAGACAGGGAGAAAAGCAAAACCTCACAAAAGCGTAGGGTCCCAACACAGAACTGCAGACTGATGCCTGGGAAGCACACTTTGAGGGCTGACTCCCCTATCTCTGAAATGTGCATGAGAACTGCACTCATGCACAGGCTGACTGTGGGAATGGATGAAGTCAGGCCAACACCGGTCCTGGGCACCTTGGAACCGCCACAGTGATGACCCACAGGTGCTAAAGCTCCAGGCTGACCGCCAGCACTTCAGTTCCTCCCCCACTGTAAAAATGACAAGGACAGCAAACATTTCATTGAGCAGTTACTATGTGTGAAACATGGTCCTACGAGCCCTCTATGGGTCGTCTCAGTTTTAAGCAGTCTCTGAAGATGCTATTATTATCTGTGATCATTAAGAACTGCATAATTAAGGCAGCTCTAATAAGCTGCAGATCTGGGTACAAACACAGGCAGAGGCTGTCCGCTCACCCCTGCCCGACACTGCCCCTGGCATTCTTCCCCCGACCTTAAGTCCTCCTTGCTGCGTCTACACCTCCCAGTTCCTGTGTAGAGCCCGCTCAGGCAGGCGGGGCTGAGGCCAGGGGAGAGCGCTGTCCTGCAGACCGCAAGGCTAGCGGGGGGCACTGGATGATATCACTGTGCGCAAGAGTCCCCACCCGGAGAGTGACAGGGACCTAGGGGTCCCACAGCGCATCCACATCCTCATCCCCCAGTCTGTGGGCACCACGGGCTGAATCTGCCCCTCTCTTGGGATCCAGAGAAGCCAGAGATTAACTAGATGCTTTCTAGAGAGACAAGAAGGGGCACCTAACACTTTCCGGAAGTGAAGATAAAAGTCAATAAGGTGAGTAGGAGGGAAAAAGGCAATCAGGGTGCAGCGAAAAGGCAAGTCAGGGTACGAGAAGGGGAAGGGTGCATCCCAGTAATCCCGAGGAGAAGCCCTCCTCTGCTGCTCTAAGGCAAGCAGCGAGAAGGGGACCGTAGGGTCTGCACGACTCAGTTTCTGCTCTTCTCTCCTCCCACCATGGGGGGTGCACGTGAGACACAGGAGGGTGCCATTTCTGGTAAGCCACCTCCCTGCCCACACATAGTAAAAGAACTTCTCCTAATGGGGCATGGTGGTGCACACTGCAGCCCCAGCCCTCTAGGAGGCTGAGATAGGAGGATCACAAGTTCAAGCCCAGCCTAGGCAACTTAGGGACTTCCTCCTGTCCTTGTGGGGCTTTTAATGAAATCAAAACAACAATTTTCCTGTGGCACTTTTCACTTCTCAAGTACAGTACTATATCACTTTCTTGCCTATTATGCTTATCTTTTATTTTCCAATTCCTGCCCACCCCTCCTGCAGTGTAAGCTCTGAGAGCTTTATGGATGGTTTCAAGTGCCTGGCAGAGCCCAACTCAATGAAAACATGAAATAAATATGTTACATTTACACCAAGCGTGTGACCCACACAGAGTAGATATGAGGTCATTACTGGAGTTGTTCTGGTGGCCAAGGGGAAAAGTCTCTTTTCTTCTTGGACCATGTTCAAGGTATAGCGCTAGGCTTGCTGTCAATAGTGTCTGTGTTGCCATAGAGAGAGACGCTACCAGAGAATTCAGCCAACAGAAAGAGCAGAGCATAGAAAGAAAGAAAGTGGGTGAGACCCCAGTACTTTGGGAGGATGAGGCAGCAGATCACAGATTCAAGCCCAACCCTGGCAATTCAGCAACTTAGGGAGACCCTGTTTCACAATTACAAAAAAAAAAAAAAAAAAAAAAGAATCCAATGTGAAGGCCTGCGTTCAATCTCCAGCACTGCAAAATACATACATACATACATACATACAAATAACACCATGGGTGAGGGGGGAAGATACAGGAAGGAGAAAGATGACATTATTTGTTTCCCTAGTACCAGATGCTGTGATTCTCTGCTCATCTGCATCACATGGACAAGAATCTTAGGGACCAATTTCTGTGTCACACTGTCCCCTTTCAAGAGAGCCTGACTCATGTGGGCAAAGATGCTATGAACCTATAGTAATTTGTTCTCAAAGTGTTAATCACTGGTAGGGCTAGGGATTTAGCTCAGGGGTGTTGCTGCCTGACTCGCAAGCACAAGGTCCCAAGTTTTAGCACTGGAACCAAAATAAATAAATAAAATAAAATAAAATTTAAAAAATATATATATTATCACTGGTAAATGCTGGTATTTAAATCACTATTCCTTCACAGTTACTTAGAATACACCTTCATTCATATTTCTGACTCTTGATGTCATTTCTGACTCTGGGGCATCCTCCTTATCCCCTTCCCAAGGAAACACGAAGCTCAGAGGCTTTGGCTGTCGGGGTTTTGCTGCTGTGGGAAGGGAACTGGCCTAAGGGATCCCTGAGATCAGGTAGGCCACACTGCACTGGATGCTCTGTTTCTCTCCTAAAGTGGGTAATTTTAATCCAGTTCCGCTATGAAAAAAATGCATCTAAAATAAAGGCTGAATGTTGCTACTTCTCCTATTTCTAAGATAAGAGCAGTTGCAAATCTATGTTTTATGAACTCTCCTGGATTTAAAATTTGCTCATTTTATCCCATACTGAGAGCCAGACAATCGTGCAAATGGGTTCCACTTGGCTCACAAGTTGCCTCTTTCAACATCTGACTTTTCACCCCCCTTTCCCGACATCTGTTCTATTTCCAGGGAAAAGGAATCTGGGCAGTCTTCTGCCCAGGGTTCACTGGCTATAGCAACGGGGTCCAAGCTCTGCCATTTGGTTCCATGCAGCCTATTCTGCATTAGAGCCCACTGTGATCAAGCGGTTATGGCCTGGCCTGAAGTAGCCCTTGGTTTTCTATCACCTAAAGATATACTGCAGATCTGTCTTCCTAATCCCTTAGCCTGATGTTCTCGATTTCCTAAATGTGATGACCAAACACCCTACACCAGAGCTAGCCAGGACTGAAAGGGCAGCCAATCCAGGACCTCATTTCCTGGCGAGAACACCCGAGGAGAACCTTCCAAGACCAACGTGGCTCCTCTCACTTCTACCTGAGGCTGCAGTCTGTCGCCAAGCCTGCCTAATTGCTTGGCTACATTAGGCTGGTTAGCAGCTCAAGGAAGGCCCCTCTCCCGGCCAAGCAAGAGAATGGTCAGTGAAGTCTGTGCTGTGGTTACTGTGATTTACCATGCTGAAGGGAACTGTATGATTTTTAAAAACCAGTCCTGGGTACAAGGATTGTTTCAGACAATCTGCTTTTGATGATGTTAAAAGGAGGAAATTGGAATAACATTAATTCCCATCTGAACTGCAAATTCAGAAAGAAAGTGTATGGGGCTTATCAAACAGAGTAAAAAGGTGGCCCTGCATTACTTTTAGCCCTCTAAGAAGGAATACACAGTTCCCAACAGCAAATTACAGGTTAAATGTAGAACATACAGTTACCAAATCTCCTCTAAAAATTAATTAAAAAAACACCCTAAAACATTTTGTTTGGGGATTTTGTTTCAGTCCCTGAGAAGACCCAGTAATTATTTTTCTTGTACCTCGGAGCCAATTTTGCAAGCAAAGAACCTAATGGAGACTACAGCCGAAGATTTATGACCTAATAAGCAACTTTCGAGGCCTGTTCTGCTTTTGATCGGGAGACCAAATCTCTTGGTGCTTTGCTTTTATTTGTCAGTATTCTTATGCATTGTTTTAGGGTTCTGTTAATTCAGTGTCACTGGGTGAGCAATCCACAGTGCATGAGGCATGTTTGAAAATTAATTAGCAAGAAGCATAAGAGATGTTTATTGACAAATGTCTTCCTCGATATTCTACTCACTGCCACAGCAGCCAAACACCCGGAACACTCACGTCCCGCAAGAAACAGGCACTGGGCACGCCTATGATTAATCTGAAACAATACTTACAGTCAAAGTCATGCTTAAATAAATTTCAAACTAGTTTTGACAGTCTCTTCCTGATAATGAGGGATTTGCTTTCCCTGAGACTTTTAAATGTTAATTTTATCAGTATCAGGGATTAACAAGCAAGAATTGTCCCAGCTTCAGATCCCTTCAGCAGAAGAGATGGACACGGTGTCCTGGCCTTCAAGGATCTGAAATAAGACCAGCAAATATGAACTGGTTTCAAAAATTATGTGATGGAGTCCTGGGTCAAAGCCTGTGAAGATCTCGAAATCGATTAGGAAAACTGAGAAAATGAAAGAGGACTTGGTTAGAGTTCGGAGTCCAGGGCTAGCCCAGGGTTGGGCCATCTGGTTATTAGCTAAAGGATCACTCAGAAAAATTCACTTCTTCAAGGTACGGTTTCTTCCCTTGCAAGACGGGGATAATGTGACACCCTCTCTCCTCCTAGTGTTCTAAAGTGAAATAAAAAACTAAAAGTACTGTCTTTCCTTTTAGAAAGCAGATCCAAGGTTATCAATACCCTAGGGGGAGCTGCACAGCTCATTCCAGAGCTAGAATGGGGTACCCGACTGGACGGTACCCCGATGGTGATACTGGGAAACTTTTTTTTTTTTTTTTTTTGAGACAGGGTCTCACTATGTAGTTGAGACTGACCTAGAACTCACTGCGTAGCCCAGGCTGGTCTTGAACTCGCAGCGATCCTCCTGCCTCAGCCTCCCGAGAGCTGGGATGACAGGTGTGCGCCACCATGCCCGGTGGGAAACCTTTGTCAGCAAAGATGGGTAAAGTGGACAAGGGAATCATAGCTTTCACTTGCCAAATTCTGAGTCCTCAACAAGATGTGCAAGTGGAGTTGAGCTTTGCTCCCTGACTTTGCCCATCTAGGACAGGATTTCATCACAACTGACATGTGAGGCTGGGTAGTTCTTTTTGCAAGGAGCCTGACCTGTACATTGCACTATATTTTGCAGTATGTCCTGCTTTTCATCTGAAAATTCCCCTTAGTTAGCCAATTAAAAATGTCTCCAGGTTTTTGGCAAAAGTCTGATGGAAGATAAAGTGGTCTCTGGGTGAGAAACAATGACCTTGAAGTTTGCTTTTTGCCAGCTGATTTTTCAACAGGTTAATTCAAGAAACTGACTGATCCTCAAAAGTCAAATTTTATAGGACTCACTTGGACAGAGAGGCAAACCCATGTAAAACTCATTGCTAGGAAAAGCATCTACAACCTGTCGGTCCTTCCCATCTATTATCTCCATGGAAGTCCTGATACCGCCCTGGGACAAATTCTTCATCTCCACTTGAAAGGTGAGGAGAGTGATGTTTATGGAGATAAAGCAAAAGGGCAGGTGCGTGGTAAAACAGGGGTTCTCACTCTGATCTCAAAGTAAAACCTTCCGTGCTTTTGATCTTGAAACTTCGCAAAGCATGTCACCAAAGTGAGATGTAACTTAGGGGGTCTTGAGAATGAGAGTAATGAGAGCCGACAGAGGTTTAATGATCGCTAGCAGAATGAATTAACACTGACCTTAAGCACACTCCGGCCATAGCCAAGTCAAAAGAGAAAATTATATCAAAGAATCTCACTTTTCCGCCTGCAACTTCCCTTTTTTATTCTAACTCTTTGGGGCCCATTTTTAAATTACCACGTATTGATTGATTACAGAAAGACTTTATGACTGATTACAGTGTGTATTTATTTATATCCCCCGTAAACAAAGTGTTCCTTGGAATGACGGTTTAGAGTCCTTTGAGGTTAGAGAGACTTGTGTGGGGCACATCGTCCCAGAAACTGGCCTCCGCACAGTGGCTGGAGAAAAGCCAAGTGAGCACTGTTTTGCTTTAAAATCTTATTTTCAAATGTGAATCTCACTTCTAAAATTATGAATTTCTTTATGTTTTTCTTTTGTTTCGTTGGGAAAGAGACCTGAACACGGAGAGCAGAGCGTGGGTGTGAGGCCTGGTGCTTGCACCTGCAGGTTCTTGGAGCTTGAGTTAGTCAGGGCCTCCTCAACTGGAAGTGGGATGATTTGAACTGGTTTGACTGTTCAGGACAAAGTTAAATTAGGTGGCAAGTTTAAAAGTGCCTGGAATAGTACCCTGCTCAATATATCCGTTTCAGATTAAATTTTTAGTAAAAACATCCCCTTGTAGGTTTCATAGTTGCAGTCCCTCTAATTGTGAACTTATTTGCATGTCTGTCTGCCCTTTCAATAAGGAGAATGTGGGCTGCATTTCACCCACTGCTCAGGAGTTGCTAGCTGTTCATTAAAGTTTTGTTGAATAAATGAATGTGGCAAAGAGAAAAGAAAGAGTATCCTCCCTATTTTACAGGTAAGAAAGGAGACTGGGAGAACGGAAGGACTTCCGCAGAGTTGTACGACTAGGCACTGGCAAAGTAAAGACTCTCCTGTGCTGCTGCTGTTAGGAAACTGCCTCCTTTCCTTTCGAATTCACTTAATAAATAGCTACTGACCTTCAACATTGCACTGTGCCAGGCACTTGGGATACAGCCCATTTCTTCTTGGTGTCATGAAGTTTGCAGGGAAAGCATTAAAAATATGAATACTCAAACATAACATTTTGGCAAAGAAAAAGAACACAATGGTTTTCATGAGAAAAATAGAGAAAACTTTCTACGTTAGACTGTGATTTGGGGAAAGCAAACTTGAAAAAGCATTTGGAGCCTGCAATTTGAAGGATTAGACAGAGAAGGAGGCAAAAGAGTATGTGAGGTAAAGGAAAAGAGAACAGGGCTTTGAGGAAGGCGAGAGCCAGTGACGGGCACAGGGGCCCGGGTGAGGGGCTGAGAGGAGGACAGTGCACGCCAAGGCCAGAGCATTCGCGTGTCGGAGGCGGAGCGCGATGCGGTATCGTACCGCCAGGGCAGTGGAAAGTCAGTGCAGAGTTCTAAGCAGGGAAGAGATCGGACGGAAGCTGCATTGCACAATTCTCCCTTTAGTTTCCTGTAAGCAGTAATCTTGGTTGAGACTCTAAGTGATATTTGGATGTAGAGAAACTAGTTAGGAAACTGGAGTTTCGGCTGGGCCCACTGGCGGGGGTGCCTCCTCCTGGAGAGGTGGTGCCAGGAAGAAGAGCAGAGAGGAGAAAATTTGCACTCAGAATCAGAACAATTTGGTGAGGAATTAGGTATTTCAAGTGAGGTGCAAGGGGCTGTCAAGGGGGGTTCTTTGGTTCTGGGCTTGGGCAATAAACAAACATGCGAGTGTTGAGAAAAGCCTAGCGAGCGAAGGGGAAAGCAATGTTTTCAGTTTGGACGTGAAATGGACCGGCACTTCCCATGCCTACGAGACGGTCAGTGTGAAGGCAAAGTCCCCGCGCGGGCAGCCCTGGACTTGGGGCCTGGGAGCCGCCATTGTGCACCTGGCACACAAACTCAAGGGCAAGCAGAAAATGAGTGTCAGCAGAGAGGAGGCGCAGTCCAGCGCCCTGCGGAGCTCTCGGACTGAGTGGACGGTGAAGTGGTCCACAGGATGCTCCTCAGGGGTCCCCGGACACGGGAAAGAAATCTGGGAGGACGAGGAGTCAGTGGTCTGGCTTAAGACACACCAAGTGGGCACCCGGGCCAAGCTGAGCAACCCAGAGAGCCGAGGCACCGAACGTGCCTCGCAGTGCAGGGCCCTCGTGACGAGGTGAGGCTGGCACGTCCAGATCACACGGTGACAGCTTTTCTCCTAGGTGAGACAGCTACTGTTTAACCCACAGACAGAGGTAAAGGAGTTACATGGAAATGGACCCATAAACCTTTGACACCATCATTATTATAATAAAAACATCACCATAAACAACAATTTATTGGCCAATTACAAAGGGCTGGGCATAACTGTCAGCAATTTTTCATTCTTTAATGTAATCCTTCTGATAATCCACTAGATAGGTTCAGTTATTATCCCTACTGTTAAAACGAGAAAATGGTGTTTAAGAATTTAAATAACATGACTGTGATCACACAGATAGCAAGGACAGCATCCTGAATGACTGCTTTTCCAATTCCAAGGCTCACCTTCTCCACCCTCTCTGCTGGCCTTTCTCTGCACAGACAAAGCCACCCTTTGAGAAGAAAGAGAATCTTCCTTTGTCTTTTTATTTCCAGCCCTCATTAGAGTGCCATCAATTCCATTTATATAGGGTTCTAGCAAGGGAAAATTTTACTTGACAAAGCAGTGCAATGGTACTGGGAAAGATAGGCTGTGGAGAGCGACAGATTTAAAAAGCGATGAAAAAACTCTGTGATACAAATGTTCATTAACTTGATTCCTGTGACAGTCTCACAGGAGTACTGATGGATCAAAACTCATCCAACTGCACACTTTTTAAATACACCCAGTTCCCTGTGCATCAGTTACACTTCCAGGAAGCTGTCAAAAAGATAAAGACAAAAACAGATGGTTGATGGAAGGCTGAGAGTGAGGGAAAGGTAGGGAAAGTAGGAATCAGATAACCTAAATCACACCAGTTCCCAAGGATACCTGATTTTCTGGATTGGTATGGGTTTCATTGATCTACAGTATGCTGTGCCACTGCAGGTCCTCCTTAAGAATGAAAGAATTTGCCAGGTGCTGTCCGTGTGGCACACTGATGGCTCTCAGCTCTTCTGAAAGTGCCCTGGGCTAAGAAGAGTCACTTTGCCAGGGCCATAAGCTGCTTCTCGAGAGCAGCCCGCACCCTGGTCCCCACCTCAGAGGTCAGCTCTCCCTCCAGAGCTCTGCAGGGCTGGCTGAGGGCTGGCAGAGGCTGAGTCACAGCCTGACTTCTGCCTCGGCCCAGTCCTGCCTGTGCTCTCCTTCACAGGCGCTGAACAGAAGGACAGCATCCCACAAACTTCCACCTGGGAATTCACCCGCTTCCTGGGGAGGCCACACCCAGGGCTCCTGGGGTAAAGAGGTGCTGCCTGATTCTTGGACACCAACTTTACCTTCTGCCCACAGTGATGTAAAAGCAGCCAGGCAGCTTCGCTGTTTCACCCAGCAGCTCTGAGGTCACCTATCTCTTGCAGTGTACAGGTGTGCAGGGAAGGAAAATGCATTTTAGTGCTGGGCTCTGCAGTTCATAATTAGTAAGATAAGTCTGCTAAAAAAGCACTTTATGAGGACATCATCTATTGGTTGTATCATTTTCCATAAACACTATGGGCACTGTCTAACCACAGAACGCTATGTGCTTGAGCTCTGTGTAAACCATATACACACACACACACACACACACACACACACACACATATATACACTGATGCATGTATCCCCCCACACACAAACATTTATGCATAACCTGTCTGTCTGCTGAGAGATGGCTCTCCCAGGCATGATGCTAAGTTTTTGACATCAATGAGCTCCTCAGTATCTCACGGGTGGGCACAATTACTTCCCTCATTTTTCAGATGTAAAAGTCAAAGGGCAGAGACAAAGATTTCCCAGCCAGAGCCGGGTGTGGTGGCACACGCCTGTCATCCCAGCATTCTGGAGGCTGAGGCAGGAGGATCGCTGCAAGTTCAAGACCAGCCTGGGCTACACAGTGAGTTCTAGGTCAGTCTCAACTACATAGTGAGACACTGTCTCAAACCCCTCCCCCGCAAAAAAATGACTTCCCAGCCAGCAGAGCGGGTGCTCTGGGTCAAACCTAGGACTTCCAGACTTGAAATTCTCTACTTTTAATCACTATACTATCATGAACACTATGTTAAACATCTTTCTGATGAGAAGGTAAAAACATCAAAGTAAACCTCACTGACCCTTCATTTTGTAAATTCAGGTTTTGTGCCACAGTTTCCTTCAGTCAGAGGATGCCTGGATATCTACACAAGTGACAGTCACAGGCGTCAAAGCCACAGGGAAACATGGCCCTGGCCTCTGGGCCTTGCAAAGGTGACATGGTCTCAAGAATTGGCAAAAGCTTGCCTTCACAATGAAAACGTTTTCCTCTGTATGCAGAGTAACGGTGCACAGCAGCAGACGTGCCTTTCGGTACCAGGATCTGTAAACCAGCACACTGCACCTGTTGTGACTGGGAGGACAGCCCTGGCGAGCAGGAGAAGCCACTGTCAGGGGAAGGGCTGATTCCCATGAGGGCTGATCAGCTGCGAAAAACAGAACAGAACTGAAGAAAGACTTCTAACCGATAAACGGATTGCTAGCATCGCTCCAACAGCTTGAGTTCAATGAAAACTATACTGATTAAATTACATTGTCTACATAGAGATGTCAGAGGTTATAACCTTACCACCACAGGGAAGAACAGCTTCACAATGTACCTAACCTGAAGAAAGATGACACCATTTTTGAGATGACTTCATAGAATTTCAAGGTCTGAAATCCTAAATTTCTAATGGGACATTGAATTTCTTTCAGTTTTGGATGGATTTTACAGCACTGTGTCACCTCAGTCTGGAGTATTTGGGTCATTTTTGTATGCTGCTTCTAACAACAGGAACATGATTACTGTGAATACTGCTAGGCATCCCTCATTCACAGAGTACTGTGAAAACTGAAAATGGCTGAAAATTTGAATTTATAACATTTCTTTCAGATTTTCTTTAACACTAATGCAACGCTTTTCTTTTTTGGGGAGCTATGTATTTCTGGATTAGATTATAATGATTCTGGGCTTTATTTAAAATGAAAACACAGTAAAAATTCCTGAGGATATGTAAGTTACAGCTATGAGAATTCACTTTCTAAATGAGCTAAGACATGAGATTGTTGGGGTTTCCCCCCCGACACACCTTCTGAAGGTAATGAAATTGCTCAGATACCTGTCAGACGTGCTTCTACACTTAACCTTGAGATCTTATTTTTCAGAATATTTTCTCATCACTTACAAATGTAACTATATGATTTTCGAATCTAACTTTTAGATGAAAGTCAGCCTTTCTTGAGCATGATTTACACTGCCTGTATTTCTTCCTTATAAATTATATTTTAAGCTCAATATTCTGATTTATAAAGCTCAATTTCCTTGTCTTTTGGTAAGAAAAGGGCCAATGTTCCCAAGATTAGGTTCAGAACAATCCACTGCATTTTATTATAAGAACCTATACAAAGCAGGGAAATTAAAGGAGAAAGAATGCCATGCAACAAAAACAAATAATTCATCATTGAAATTAGAGATAAAAAATTCTCGTTAGGTCATCCAGCGAAGAGCACATACATTTGACTCCCAGATTTAACATGTTAGGGAAGCCGGGTCAAAGTACCTCCAACCTCCAGATAAAGCAGAGAAACTAAAAAAGAACATCTAACTGCACAGCAGAGCCCTAAATCAAAGTCCTCATAGATCAAACTATCAGCGAGAAATACGTAAGATACAGAGGAGAGACAAATGGAGGAGGGTCAGGGAACATCAAGAAGAGACAACCCGAGCTTCCTAGATAGAGATGCAAGTCAAGTAGGTCACCCACGGGAACAGAGCAGCCGGAATGGGGTTCAGCATGGAACTCTCAGGGCCAGAAGAGCTAAAGGGTCAAAGTGATGGGTGCTAAGCATGTGTGTTAAACCTCAGCCTTTCATCTGAGGATGTCCTTGACCCTTGGGTGTCTCTGGCCTTGCTTTCTCACAGCAAAGAGCACAGGGCAGTAGACGCTCTTACAAGGGAAGGAGGTGATATGGGAAAGGGGCTCTGTGCTGATAAAGTAAAACCGTAAAAGAGCACGTGGTGGTATTGACCAAGACAATCAGAGCAGACTTACCCAAAAACATTAAGCAGGTTTCACTGTGAACCCTGATAACATTAATCTTGGATAAGGCACAGTCTTGCTGATCTTTTATTGCTTTTCTTCATAAAAATAACCTGACACTAGTAACTCGTTGCTACACGTCACGTAAAGCAGAGAAGCCTGCTGGAATACATGTGCAATGGGGTAAAACCTGCTGGCACAGTCACTGAAGCTGATCAAGAGTCGACCCACACGGCCCGCAGCGGACGCAGGCGCTAAGCATCTCTGTGATTTATCCCATCTCTACACCAACAGACAGGAGGCCAGCAGCTGCCGGGCAGGGAGGGCCACATCCTCACACCCGCCTGCCCGCTCCTTTCCTGCAACTCAAGAGTTTGCTTACCTCAACCCAGTTACTGCTGCAACTGAGCTAATGAAAACAAAGAGAAAAGGAGGAAACATTAAGGTGTGCCCTGCCTTGCTGAGAAAACTGGGCTACAATTCTTGCAGAAACAAGGAATAAAGTCAGCTACACTTTACACGGTGTGTATCAAGGGTCCTTTTCTCTCATTCTCTTTTTCCAGAGGGAGTACAGGACAGTTAACAGTGGGCGTTCTAGAGTGAGCTTTCCCGGGATCAAATTCTAGCTTTATCTCGTGGTAAGTTTGAACGGCACGTTAATGTCTTTCAGTCTCAGTTTCTACGTCTGTTTTGAAAAAGGGACACAATGGCTTTCATTTAATAATGTGGCCATGAGCATAAGGATTAAATGAGATGATCTACATACAATGACTGCTGCCATGCAGGATAGCTCTAGTAGGATCTACCATCATTAATGCAAAAATGAGAAAAAGCAGCTTCTTAAATGAAATCATGAGTAGTTAGAGAAAATGAAACTAAAAGGTCAGCTTTATAGATTGGGACTTTGCAGGGTGTAGAGTCCAAAGCGAGGGAGGGCAGTGGGTGATGAAGAAAAATGAAGACACCAAGATTATGCTTGAAAGCTGGGACCAGGTGGAGCCACAGCCTGTCAGGAGCTAATGGCCATCTGGAGTCAGTGCTCTCTTTGTTCGTAGTGTAAGACAAACAGGGAAAGAAGGTGGGGTAACTAGTGCTACGTGGCCTCGGCTGAAGGTAGCCTGATTGTTTCATGATCGGGGCACGCAAAGAAAGGTGACGAGGAAGAAGGATACATAATGTAACTGTCTCCCGGAGCTGTGCCATTCAGGGTCTACAATCTTAGTCAAACAGACTGAGTCTGTCTTTGGAGAAGAAAGGGAGGAAGGAGGAAGCAAAGGGCCATCTTCAGGCATGGCCCATGATAGGACTTGAGACAGGTGCAGTGACAAATGCCCAAAATCCCAGCACTCTTGGGCAGGTGAGGTAAGAAGATCAAGTTCAAGTCCAGTCTGTGAAACTTTGGGGATATCGCTCACTAAGAAGGTCCTGGTTTCAATCCTCAGTACTACAAAAGAAAACAAAAATGGTCCTGAGCCCGGAGTGGTAGTGTGTGCCTGTAATCCCAGCCCTTGGGAGGCTGAAAGAGGATCATCACAAGTTTGAGGCCAGTGTGGGCTGCACAGTAAGACCCTGCCTCAAAATCCAAAAAAACAAAACAGAGCAAAAAAATGGTTGGGACTTGACAAGACAGTCACAGTGAGGTATATTAAAGAAATATATGAGGAGGAGGAGAATCTCTGGAAAGGAAGGGAAACAGCAGTATCCTCTTAGGATGAAGAAGCGTTAATTTAAACCTGGAGGCAGCGGTGTTCTTGGTGACAGCACTAACTTCTACTTGGGATACAGACCTCCCTGGCCTGTGGTCTTCAGTAATACCAGCAATACCCCTAATTGATACTTGATATGTACGTCACATGGAATTCTAAGAGTTTTTGTTGTTGTTGTTGTTTATGGTTTGGTGTCTGCAAAAACTTTGTAAAATTCATGACCTCTTAAAAAATTTAGATATTCCTTCAGCCTCATTTTCTCTCTTTTCCATCTGGAACTGCAATAACCTATATGTTCGACCATCTGCTATAAAGGACGGCCGTGATTTTCCAAGGCAGTCCTGATTTCAAAGTGTCGTGATTTTAAGTCTGAGAAAATGCTCACTGTAGACAGAACCCAATTTTCTTAGCTGCCATTTGAAGTTTTTGCCACTCAAAAACTTAAGTAGTGCTCTACACACAAATGTCAATGTTTCAGGTGTTATGAAGAGGACTTTGGTTTATATGCTGACTCAGGGTGAGGCCAGGGGGAATGTGTCCTTACCCAGCAGCTTGGCCGAGGGTGACAGCCCACCTGAGGATTATAGTGGTTCCTGAATGCCTTTGTTTGCATTTATTTGCATTTATTGGCTCACAAACAGAAGCACTTAGAACATTTGGTGGTTCTTTGCAAACTCTGCATCAGGTGACAAACACAACCGTGGCTGTCTTTCCCACACAACACAAAGGTGGCCATGTTTTCCAAAACTGTACAACAAACTAAGTTCACCAATCCAAGTAGTACTGTACTTAGAGGAATCTCAGCTCAACACATCTGTTACTTATTCTTTCTGTGGCACTCTTGCAAGCTCTGTAAGATTAATGGCCTTCTTCCCCGACCTGTACTTTCATTCGTCTAAAATTGTCTTGCTTCCGTTCATGGACTGTTCATCATAACTCACCACAATACTAGAATTAAATGTGCTCACAATACCAAGTGCTGGCAAAGATGTAAAGAAACTTGAACTACCATGAACTGCTGCTCAAAGTATAAGCTGGAAGAATGACCTTTGAAAAATCTGGGGTATCTATTAAGCTAAATATATATTAAAATCCCACAATATTATTTCTGAGCATGAAAATGAGTGCTCATTTCCACCAAGACAAGCACAAGAATGTTCACAGCAACTTTACCGGGAAGCAGCCCAAGGACAGCAACTTAATGCAGCCACTGGGATATACTCAGAAACACTGTTCAATAATGAAAAACCGAAACAACATGGATGCTCTACTCAGTAACACGGATGACTCTCAGGAAAAAGGCTGAGCAACAAGCCAGGCACAAAAGGAGTTAATACACGAACAAATGAGATCTGTGGTAGCTCAGGTCAGAACAGTGGTTTCCTCTAAGGACATCAACTGACAGGAAGCACAAGAGGGGCTGCCGGGGTCCTAGAAACATCTGTCTCAGTCCAACTGCGTGTGGGCTCATGTAAGTGTATCCACATAATGCGAACACTGACTAAGCTGTACGCTGAAGATCTGTATACTTTGCTGCATGCAGGTTAAACCGGAAAGAAAGAAAGGAGTAGAGGAGAAAAAACTGCAAGTCTGAATTCCCTTTGGGTATTTGCTACTAATGATTTCACAGACTTTATCTTACTCCCTTCTCAGTATTGCATTTCCAATCTATACAGAAAGCCTAGGCCGAGATAATATTTTCCATAACTAAATATTAACAGCAGATGGAAATCATATGTGCAAACAGATAGCAAGGCAACTCTTGTTTACTTCTTTTTCATTTTCCATGGTCGGTCATAACAATATTTTCCGTACAGCAGTATAACAAGGTTGAATGACCTCAGGAAGCTGAGTAATATTGGTAAAACTAGGTTACATAAGCTGGATTGAACCAAATTTCCTTCTGAGTACAAAAAAGAAAAGTCCTTGAAAAAAAGATACAGGTCTTTTCGAAATCCCTACCTCTTTTGTTTCTTACAAGGAGATGAGATTAAAACAAATGCTAGGCATTCTTTTAAAAAGTTGGTAAAAACGTAACATACCATTTATTTGCATTAACCATTTTGAAGTATGCAGTTCAGTAGTGTTAACTGTTTTTACTTTGTGCAGCAGATTTCCATCATTTTTTTTCTTCTTGCAAAACAGATTATACACATATACACTGACTTACAACTCCCCTTCTGCACTCCTCCTAGCCTTGGCGATCACTTTTCTACCTTGTCTAATGAGCTCGACTACACTACACACCTCAGGTAAGGGAATCAGGCAGTGCATCACTTACCTGTCCTCACTGGCCTGACCTAGCATGACACCCTCAAGGTTCTTCATGCTGTATCATGTGACAAGATGTCCTTCTTTTTAAGGCTGATCCTCTATGGGTTTTCTCAAATTATTTTTCCTATCTGGATTACTTCTACCTCTTGGCTATTACGGATGAAGCTGCAATCAACATAGATATGAGGTTTTTTTGGATAAGCCCAGAAATGAGACTGCTGCATCCAATAGTAATTTTAGTCACACTACAATGCAGAACTACTATGTTGTTTTTCATGGTGGATTCATCATTTTGCACTTGCAGTTTTCCACATCCTTGCCAACATGTGCTATATTCTATTTGTTTCTTTGATGGTGGCCATCCGAATGGTTATGAAGTGAGACCTCACGATGACTTTGAGTTACACTTCCCCAGTGATTAATGATGTTAAGCACCTTTTTACATGCTTAAAACACTATACATTCTTAAGAGAAAAAGTCACAAAATGATCAAAGAAATATGGCGGGAAACTGCTGAAGGCAGAAATAGGAGACCACGGCTTTTGTAAAGTTAGGAAGGATAAAATATGGATGAGGATCTCAACCCTTTGCTGTTGTTAGTCATTTTCAATAACCATCTAGGAATTGCTTCCTTGACAAAAGTCACTGGAACGGAAGACAGGGAAATGGGCCCACAGTGATTTCTGGTGAGTTTCCCACTGTGGCTTGCAGCTTTTTGTTTTTCCATCTCATAGAAGGCACCCTCTCTGGAGGTGTTTCTGCCAGCGCCCAGCTCCATGTTTACCCTGCTTTTCATGATCCACCTTCTCAGTCAATAACCACAGCACCTAAGGAACGCCTTTACCTCAAATCCTGTTCTCTAGGCCTATTATCATTCTACTGCCAGCCTTCAGCCATTTATTTATCCTCAGAGCTATATTTTGGACTTTGTGACCACTGTGAATTATTTGAGCTCTTAATGTTTAAACCTTTTCACCACCTCACGTGTCCCCAGCTGCTTTCTTCGTTCAGCTAATCCCGTTCTTTATCCACATTCAAATTTCTGGTTACTTTTGGTTACTTCCTTTTCCCCAGTCTATAAATTCCCTCTGAATTCACTTTCTCTCTCCAAGGCTATGCTCAATTGCAGGCTCCCTCGACAGTGTCCTCGAGTTCAATGCTTGTGCTGTAAAAGGCCAGCTAAGCTTCTATCAGAGACCAGGCTGACCGTCTGTCCTCTCGGCCTACGCATCACTGCCGAGAAGCTGCTCTGTGTGTGGAGCCGCCTGCAACACCAGCTGCTAAGTCACGGTGGCATCCTCACCTCGACCCTCTCACCCGCCCAGCAGCTCCGCCTGTGAGCTTCTTTCCCAACACACTGCTGCTATTCCAGATCCCCCAGGATCAGCAATCTCCCTGCTCCACAGCTGCCCACCACTGCTGTCAATGACAGGGTCCATCTTGCAGAGAAGCCTGAGACTTGGCAGAAGGAACTTTTTTGATTCTATGCTCTAATCCCAGGGTTGAATACCAACAAGCCTCTGCTTTGGACAGAGGTGGCCCAAACCATCAGGTTTCCTACAAGAAGGACCCTGGAGGAACCAACATAGTCTGCTATCTGAGTTCTTCTGACTAAATTAGCTGTTTTGTAGCAACTGTATTCCACAAAATATAATAATTATTAAATTTGCTATAGTGACTGCTTTCAGCTTTAAAAGCTTCATTATTTGCTGATTTTTAAAATGTCTACTCATTTAACCATCAAGGATTTTTTTTTTTTTTAATTTCAAGCAAAGATCAAAAGCCATAGTGACTCAAAGGAACACAGGTAAAGCCTCTGAGTCAGAATTTTAAAATTTAATCTCAGCATGGTTTCTGATTCTCTAAGTGGCCCTAAGCAAGAAATTTTAACTCACTTTGCCTTAGCTCTCCCATTAAAAAGAATAAAAAAGATATTAATACTGATCATTTAACTTAGCTAATTGTTGAAGAAAATCAAATCATTTACAAGGCAGTTATGAAATGTAAAACCCAAGAAATGAGGATGAGGTCATGAAGAGGAAGGGTATGGAGGGGAGCAAATGGTTCGTTCTCAGTAATACAGACAGCTAACTCTTCAGATCAGCCTCCCAGGGGAACACAGTTCAGACCAAAACAGGTTCCACCCTTCCACAGTGTTCTGACCAGATCACCAAGGAGACGAGTGGCTGAGGGACTGAGGTTTCTGTGTCAAGATGGCAGACAAAGCAACGTCACTACTCACTCAAGAAACACTGAGCGTCTATTTTTGTCATTTGGTTTTTCTAAATTAAGTGAACAAATACTTAGTGCATGTTCCCTGTGGCAGTATATTTCCTTATAGATATGTTTGGATCTGAAAAGGGTGAGCCAGACAGATCATTAGAACACGGCAAGGTAATATTCGGCTCTATGTTCATTTTTCACCAAAAAAAAATGAGCATCTATTAGAAAGTTGATGTATCTAAAAATATCCCAGAGCAAGACGGGGACTCCGCAGCTTGAGGAGGAGGCATTGTCACCCCTGGCTGCTGGCCTCTGACCTGAGGGGAGATGCTATTAACATGTGCCTGGTGAAGCGGTTCACAGCTTATCACAGTTGTTTTAACTAATTCGGCTCACAAAAAACAGACAAGGAAATTCAAACAGCTCTCAAAAACCAATAAAACCAATGGTGAAGCTGGCTGGCACTTTCTACTCTCAACAAAAACATTTAAGTACACAGTTTCATTATAAGGTAAAAGCAATGATAATGCAGTAATCCGCCAGACATGGCCTCTGGATTTCAAATTACCAAAACAGACTAATTCAAGTATGTACTTTTAGTCTGGCATGGTGGCACACGTCTGTAATCCCAGCACTCTGGAGGCTGAGGCAGGAGGATCACTGTGAGTTGGAGACCAGCCTGGGCTACATAGTGAGTTCCAGGCCAGTCTCAACTACATAGTGAGACCTGTCTCAAAAAACAAAACAAAAACAAACAAACAAAAAGTATTTTTATTCAGTATTAACTATGAATGTTCTATCTTTTTCCTGTGAAACATTAGGCAGTGATAAGATAGTATGAAGCCATCACAATTAGCATATTTAAGAATGTTTTATATTAGCATTTTTATCTCTATTTGGAAGCACATCTGTCGATGAGCATAATCAATGTTATTTATTTACAAAGTGTACATCAAAGTGTACTTTTATATATTTATATTGGGGCTGATGTTGGAGAGTTTTTATTCATTGGGATTGTATTAGAAAATAAGGCAGTCTCAGCTCAAGTCCAGATACATCTCCAAGAGCTCTGAAACTTTCCCCACACAGATTACTGCCTGCGTGAATGGTCCATGTGGTGCTTCTCAAACAAATGTGAATACAGGGACACTTCCTCTACCAAAGTAGGGACTTTCTCCCCTTGGATCTAGGTAGGTTTGTATCCGAGTCATAGACTTTGTTGTGAGGGAAACACATTTATTGTTTTACTGTTTTCCTGGCACTTTGGCGATGGTGGCTATGCCATGGCAGAAGCGGGCTGGTACATATGAAGGTGTTACCCTAAGGCAGCCATCTAGGCAGGGCCACGTATAGGTGCAGGGTTCTGGCGGAGCCCAATCTTCAGAACCATACGTGTAAGTGAGGCCATGCTGGGCCACCTGTCCCAGTCCATGCACCAGGTAACCAATAGTATGTGACCTCTGGAGACATTACAAGGTGCAGAAGAATCACCCAGAAGAGCTTTGCTGAAATGCCACACTCATAAAAATCTCAAGATTGTGAGGTCCTCTGTCCTGTAGCAATGAATGACTTCAGTGGAATTCGTCATCTCAAACGAGGTGTAACGAAAATCTAAGCAGGTGGTATTGACTTTGAGACCGAATACGGACAAAGGACAGGAATACCCTGAGGAGGCCTGCTGTGATAAAAGTGAGGAAAATGTTGCCAGAAACTAAGAAATGATACTAACAGAATCTGGAGGAAAGCAGACTGACTTAGTGTGGAAATTTAAATGTACTATTGCAAGTGTAGTGTGGAAAATGAAAGGTACTAGTGGACTGAATCTGACCACAAACATTTTCAGGAGAATATCAAACATTTTTAAAACTGGTTTATAAGTTAAATGAAAAGGTAGAGTTTTAAACAAAGGGAAATTTGCAGTTTTCAAGTAGAATTTGGTAAAAAGGACCCAATACTGCCAAAATTCACAACTATTTCTCAATTCCAGTGACTGCCAGCAGCATGCTATCAAAGTAAAAAAAGGAGGAGGAG
>NW_022900917.1:6705006-6730800 GCF_012274545.1 Fukomys damarensis | reverse complement strand
GAGGAGGAGGAGGGGGAAGGGGGGAGGGGGAAAGGGAGAGGGTAAGGGGGAGAGGGAGGGGAGGAGTAGGAGGAAGGGCAGGAGGAGGAAAAAAATGAAACCAGAGTACAAAGAGAAAATCCAGGGTGTAATAAGAAAGTTGTACTCTCACCTTTGGATATCTGAGGTTGTATCTCTCATAAATAAACTTTATAAACAAACACCCCCTCCCACTACATCCCAGGGATCTTAAAAGTACCTTACAGACTCTCTTTGTAAAGAGCAGGGCTTTGAAAGATCCTGACGGCACTGTCCCACTGCAATCTCACAGGGACCCACTGCAGACAAAGGCACATTACAAAGATTTTTATGAATACAACTGTCTGGTAAAGTGAATTACAGAAGATTTATAGAAAACCCACAGCATTTTTAAGAGAACTGTATTGACACAATATACTGACAACTCAGACTAACAGAGACATAGAATAAAATACAATAGGGCTTTACACTCACAAAACTCTACAGGTCAAAAACTTCTGAGACAACCGGTTTACTATAAACAGAGGCTATTCTTAGGGAACTGGAAAAGTGACTCAAATGACAGAATTACAAGTCTACAACAGGAACTGGTAAACTATAGCCTATGGGCAAAAGTTATACAGTGGGTTGGTTTTGGATGTCTAGGGAACTAAGCATGTTTTTTTACATTTTTCAGAACTTTAAAAATAAAAGAATAAAGTTCAACAAAGACCATCTGTGGAAAACAAAGCTAAAATACTACATTGCATTTTATGGAAAAAACATACTGACTTTCACCTAGTGGGTAAAGCCAGGAAACAAAATCATTCGCAGAAAGGAGGAAGGGGCCCTGATCATGGAGGGGCAGCCAAGGCCTGGCTGGATTGCAGAACTGATAAGGACTGAGGGTTTCTTGCGGTTAAGCTGTACCTAAGCCACCATTTTAGGCAGGAGAGGAGAAAACTACTCTCTTTAGTGCGTTTACATTTGGATCAAGAGGTCGACCCTGTTGTGGTGGAAATCTCGTCTGTGATGGGATGGGTCTCAGTGGTGGAAACTCACAAGGGGCTGAGTATCATGCACATAGAAAATACAAATACTCTGTTGCGTGAGCATTGGGCACGGTGATTCAAAACGTGCCTCAAAAGTTTCAAGGCAAGGCCAGAAAAGCCATGCAGTTCCTAACTAGTTTTTTAGGAATGTTTCCTCCGGGCAAAGTCTCTGCCATGCACGGTTTTATGACCCTCCCACCCCGCCATGCTGGAGCACAGTGTAGCCGCTCTTCTTGATTGATAACCTATCTGGGCCCAGACTTCCTGCCGAGACACGACACAGGCGCCTGAAGTAGTCCTGCCCCATCCAGATCTTTCTGACACCACTGACGCGACATGATGGGGTTCAGAGGCCAAGTCCTTTCTGAATTCCTGGCCTGCAGAATTTGTGAGACGACATAAGATGTTTCAAGCTACTACGTATGGGAGCACTTTGTTACACAGCAGGCGATGAAAACTCGCTGTGTTTGGGAGGACCTGCTCCAGGGGGCTGCTGTGGACTCAGCCCGTGACCAGCTGGGGTCGGTGGGATGTCAGATATGACACAGACAAAGGCTTGAAAAGCGCTTGCAGGACTGGTTTTCTGCTCTCTCGAACCCCTAACATCGCCACGAGAAGACACACCTGGGTCAGCGTGCTGGGAGGGCAAGAGACAGAGCAGTGAAGGAAAGGTCTCAGGCCTCAATTGCCACTTAGTTCCCTTTATCTTCTTTATGCTTCTCCTAACCCTACGTATTTTAATAGAGTAGTTCAGATTTTACAACCGAGGAATCAACCTTGATCACTATCCCATCAGGGTCTCCCCCTGGATTTCCCTATAACTCACTTCCTCCGTCATTCACTTGACAGTTACTTACACATTACTTCGAGATGTTACTTGTACCAGTGGTTCCGGCGATTGAACCCTGGGCCTCACACATACCAGGCAAGTGCTCTACCATGGAGCGACTCCCCCACCCTTTATCTTTACTTTTGTGTCTCACGAGTCCCTTGTGTCTCACTACTTCTCAACTCTCATCCTAGCCTCCAGAGCACTCAGCCCAGTTTCACACAAACAACAGGGACTCCACAAGTAAAAGGTGGCAAAGAGTGAGCCACAGCTTCTGAAAGGGTCTCAGGCAGAGACAACAGAATAGCACACTTCATAACGGCGTTTAGTGTCATTTTCGATTCCTTCCAATTTGAAAGAATAATAAAACTCTTTATGGAAGATAATTGAGCAATTTGGTGTAGGGTCAGAGGGTGGGAGGGAAATCTGCTGAAATCTCAAATGTTTTCAGTGAATCAGAGTCTTTATGGGTAAAAAGGTATTAAACAATTGTTGTCAGGCTTGACTATCTGCCAAATGACTGATCATAATGGCATAGCTGTATTTCCCAATTTGGAGGTTTCACAAGTCATTAGTAAACTGTGCAACGCTTACCAGGTGTCTGGTTAAAGCATGCTTACATAAAAAGTTTACAAATATTTATATTCCAGAGAAATCCTTCCACTGTGTTTAGAGCACTGAAGCTGAAGAATCATTTTCCTTAAAGACTGCATTTCTCATGAAATGACATTATATTTCCAAGAATCATAAAGAGAAACGCTGTTCTGAATTATT
This sequence comes from Fukomys damarensis, assembly GCF_012274545.1. Classification (NCBI taxonomy): domain Eukaryota; kingdom Metazoa; phylum Chordata; class Mammalia; order Rodentia; family Bathyergidae; genus Fukomys; species Fukomys damarensis. The sequence continues at coordinate 6,728,148 of NW_022900917.1, read as the reverse complement.
CTGTCCCAGATTTTCTCCCGAGGATATTACATCTGAGGGCAATGGGGAGGTGGATTAGAGAAAACAACCTGCCAACAAGTGCAAGTTAGTGAAAAATGTATCACATCTACTTTTTTTAAAAGGAAAAACAGGAATGGTTTTTCAGTATTTGCTGGGGGAAAAAAGAAAGTCTTCTTCATATGCAATCCACTCCAACTTCAATTGCCAGGAGAGGTAAGCAAATTTATTGGCTTACCGTTCCTCTTACTTTGAAAAAGGAATCTATGCGCAGGACTTAACAAGTCTTTTGATCCAAATTTAAAAGGAGGCTAAGTGTGCATTCTACCCACTGCTGACATGGATTTGGGCTGCCGGGGAAGGGTGCGGTGGTGGGAGGGAAACCTTTCCCGAGGTCCATTAAAGGATGAGTCTAATCCCTTATTAGCCAAAAGTCTGGCAGTACTTAAGTGGCAAACGAGATGCCTCTGAAAGCTCTACCCATAGAGAATGTACTCGTTAGGAGCACGTGATGATGGCCAGCTGCAGAGCTGTCGAGCTACGGGACAATGACCAGAGTCCAGCCCTGTGTGTACTGCGGGGCACCTGACACTACAGCGGTCCACTTGATGAGCGGTCCACTTGATGAGAGCTTCGCCTCACGTCACGTCCACATGGTGCCGCTATCGGAGCCAGACAGGTCCTCAGGGCTCGAGAGATGTGTCCTCGGAGCGGCCTGCAGGGCCTCGGCCTCCTGCTCTTTTGTCTCTGCTTCCTGGTCTAGGAGGCAGGCAGTGTCCTCCCGACATGCCCTCCATTACTGTCCCCCGGCAGAGACCAAAGGAGTAAGCAGCTCTGTCTGATGTCAAACAGGGACCTCTGAAACTGTGAGCCAGATAAACCTTCTCTCTGAGTTAATTTTCTCTGCTATCTCAGTACAGTGAGGGAAAGCCGCCTCTGCCACAGGCCAGGTGCGCAGCCTGTAGCTGGTGGTGCGAAAGCGCCCCCTGGAGGAGCATAAAGCAACTGCAAGATGCCAATGCAGCATTGTACCCTCAGACACAAAGGGGAGAAAGGCCTTCAGACACATTTCTGCCAAAAAATGTCCACAAAATATTCCCCGAGCTTTTATTACTTAGCAAGCGACCGCATGTGAACTGAAGCTCATGTAAAACCACAGTGCTACGCTTTCTCTGCCACTCCCGGGACTGTTCTCCTTCAAGCCAAGTGAGGAAAAATATCATTACAATAAAGTTGACCCTGCTTTTACAGTGTGTGTGTGTGTGTGTGTGTGTGTGTGTGTGTGTGTGTGTGTGTGTGTGGTGTGTGTTTGGACTACTATGGACAATTAGCTACTTTATAGTCCAAAAATGATGCGAAGGGAAAATACTTCTTGACAAAAGGTTGTACTTAATTGAAAAAAAATTTTTATTTGGCTAACGGAGAATTCGGGGGTTCTGTTTCTTATTCAGGATGAGCATACCACATAGCTGACTCAATGAGGTTTGGAAAAGAATTAGATTTCCTTCTCGCCTCCGGCCTCAGGAATCTGTTCTCTAGGATAAACAGGCCCCCTTTCCAAGTGTGTTCTAAGGATGAGCTGTCCAATCTACCCACGTTCGTCATACAAGCAGCCCTCCCCGGCACATTTCTGCCCCAGGAGAGGCAGCCCGCATGCCAGGACGAGGGCGTCAAGGAGCCTGGGGCCTTGCAAGATTCCAGTGGATCTGCTCACCCTGCCCCATGCTCTCGTCTATCTCCGGTGGCTTCCTCCCTTTTCCTTTACAATGTGTGGAGACACAGTGAGCAACAGACAGCGATGGTCAGTGTTTTAAACAGAACAGGGTCTTCTCTCTAGCAGGTCAGGCAAACTTGGTCCCAAGGGCACCTAATGAAGGGTGGAGTTGGCGCCGTCCCGCTGGATGCAGGGTGACAGCACTGCACACGGGGGGCGGTGAAGGAAAGACAGAGGAGCTGCCATAAGAAGTGAGGAGCGCCATCATTACTCTGTTAGCCAGTTAACCACGATTAACCATTACTAACCCTACTGATAACCAATTAGGCCAGGGAAAGGAGTTCAACCAGGGGCATTATTGTTTTCAGTGATACTATCCTTCAACGCAGTATATCTTTACGGTCTCTGGGGGACAGCTGGGATCAAGGAAGTCTTTACACTTGGGCAGAATGAAATATGAAAGACGTGGTATCACCTAAAATAACACTGAGTTTGCTGGACTGTGTGTCACAGTTGCCAAAATTGTAGATGGAAGGAAGAGTTGTCTTATGTGAAAATCAAGCATCCAGCAGTGCAGTTTTCCTCTTCTGGGCTTGAGTAGCCTGACAAGTGCTACGAGGATCAGAGCAACTGAATCGCGGCAGCATGAGCCCTGGCAACCCCTCCACGCGTGTGTGCCCTAGGACCTCCTTCCCGCTCTACTCCTTCACGCCCTCAATGCTTGGCGTCTGTACACATCTGCCGACTAATACACGGGGGCTGGTTGTGGATCTCAAATACAAAAACTGGCCTTGTGAATTTTGATTTCTAGGTAATGTTTTGAATTTATCTTTCAAAGTGTTTCCAGATTTGCAAAAGCTTCTGTTTTTTCTTTTCCAATTTGGCCAAAAGGGAAAAAATAGCTTATTGTGGATTTTTAAAAACTGGAGCTTTGGGAAGAGATCTGTGAACGTATGTGTCTTCACTGAAGAATCTGCAGCTCCTCAGAGAAGAACTCCTTCCTTTAACCGCGAGCCAGCTTCCTCCTTTGCCTCCTCTGTGCCTTCATTCTTCTAGGGCCAGCCTGCTAGTAATAGCTCAGCTAATGTTTACTGAGTAAATGAATGAGCACTAATTTAAAGATAATTAAACAATTAGTAGGTAATGAATGATTTGTAAATTAGCAATTTATAATAAATTACACATTATTTTATTAATCGGTAAATAATTAAACTTCAGTGGAGATAACTAGAAGATATACAGTAAATAAAAAAACAGCCAGAATAAGAAAAGATGACCCCTAAAAAATTAAAGGTCCAAACCACCGAATATTTGCATTAGAAGGAAATGTTTTTATTTTCCAACACTGTAAGATATAAACGGGTACTGAAACAAAATTAGATAAATTAGTGAGTAGTGTAATTCTCAGTGCCGTCTTGCATAATAACCTATTATTAACAACAATTTAATATTCAACTGCTAAATGCCCAATTTAGAATCTTACTGTTAAGACATCCTTGAGAGGGATTCTATTCAAACTCCACTGTTTTGCCAGTGAGGACTCTGAGTCCCATTTCAGAGGTGTCACCTGCCCCAGCGTACTGGGAAGTGCAGAGTCCGTGTTCTGAGTTCATTCGTCTCCCTTTCCTGCTTCTACCCACTCTTGACTCAATCTCTGCTTCTCCAATAGCTACTATCTATTCTTTCTACACACTTGGCCAATTTTTATAAATTCTGAGGCAGTGGGACCCAAATCAATGACAGCACATTTGTAACACTTATAAGAGACGATGGTTCAAAATAGGCACTAGATATCGATTGCCTCCTGACTTGGCACGGCCTCCCCCTGAATGTTTCATGTAACGTCCACTCCTACGGATACTTCTCACAGGGGAGAGCAGACCTGTCTGTAAATTCAACTCACCTCTTAGGCTGTCCTTTCAAATGTACCAAGAAAATCCAATGTGTTCAGCCAGCAGCGATAGGAGCGATGCGGACCGCAAACACTTTCAAAGAGAAAGCCAAATGGTTTCTTAAACAAAAAGGAGGATAATTTTCCAACTAGGAAATGCTGTTGCCAGTAAGACATCCCATACACGACCAAAGAGGAGCATCAGTAAAACAGGCTTCTCCACTGTCTCTAGTCTGGCTTTGATATTTTGCTAATGACCTCCAAGGGTAGAGCATGCAATTTTCCTTTCCTATCTAGTTCTCATTAAATCCATCATCAATCCATCTTGTTGAATAAGAGCATCAGCATTAAATAATGTTGATGATGCATGGGATGGACGAAGGTGTGTATACATTATCCCAGAGTTCGGAAGCTCCTGACCTTACTTCCCCTGTAGTTTCCATGTTAATAGCATAGAATGTTCTGTGCCACATAAACACGCCTGAGGACTTAACAAAGGCTGAATGACGAGAGCAAAGGTGGAATCGGCTTTGGATTGGAGCAAAAAACAGTCTTTAGGCATCAGAGGGGCTAAGTACTGCCATCTACTGGTGTGGGTAAAAACATTTTGTTTTTTGTTTTGTTTTTTATAATGCATCTTGAGTTTTAGCTTCCTCATCTGAAAAGAAATTCACACTAACCCTCTATCAACACAGTTCTGGGCCTAGGTAACATGTGCAAAACACCGCTTTGTAAATTCCAAGTGCAATGCAAATCTCCCCGGGACATTTCCTATGAGTAACAAAACATGAGATTCTGGGGACATCCGCAGGTTAGGGACCGAACATGTCTGGAAAATTTTTCTGAGAAACTGAGCAGCCTCCCCGGGGGATTCTGCAATGGCATTTGTCCTCTGCGCCCAGCCACCACTTTTTCCTGTATTCCCAGCTGTCTACTTCGCCAGGAGAGGCCTGCCTTCTGCCTGGGACTGAGCGGAGCCCGGGGTACGTCATCTCGGCCCTGCTCTGTGCTCTCAGATCGCTACTGTGAGTTCGTTACACGACGGAAGACGGGGGCTTCAGGTCCTCCTGAATGACCGAAGCGGTCCCACCGCAGCCCGCTCCCACATTCACCTCGCCATCCACTGACAGATTTATAAAGAAGAACCCGGTGCCACACGTGACCTTCTGAAACTGCTCACGGTATGTTCTTCCCGGAAGGAATCCCTAATGTCCTCATGGCTTATGTTACCTGCTGTGTACCAACCACTGGGGAAGGACACTGCAAATGTAATGAGTTTAAGAAAAGCTGTGCAAGCCTCTCTTTCAGAAGAGCCTTGGGGAAGAGGGAGGTGGATAGAAAGAAAATATTCAAAGAAATTACATCGCCCCCAGAGGGGTGCCTACAGAGGACAGAGACAGGGCCTTGGAGATGTATGATGTATTCTGGCACTCATCTACCTAAAGGGCTGGCTTTACTACTGCAGCTGGCCACAACTGCGGCAAAAGTGCAGGAATCTGACAAACATCACAGGTATAGATGCTAGAGACAAAAAACTGTGACGCTGACAGCTGAGGGCTACTGACACAAAGATTCAGAGTCCTGCAGTGCTGTGCTCAGGATGTGCTCCTGTGTGTGTGCACGTGTGTATTTTGCGTGTTCACACATACACATTTGTGTATGGATGAGTGAAGGTAGGAAAATCTAGAACACAACCTAAGGATGTGGGACATGGGCATAGGCTGGGAAGGCGGGGGTGGTAAATTGAAAAGCAAATGCGCCCAGGTATAAATACATACAACACTCACAGAATAAAACAGAGTCAAGGAAAATATTCCAGATTCAACTATTGACACAGATGCATTAACAAGATATTATTGAGCAAAAAGAGAAGGCCACACTACTCTCTAAGACACGCTGCTATTTCTTTTTTTTTTCTTTCTTTTTAATTGAGTTTATTGGTACATTTTAGGGATACAGTACAGTTACATTCATTGTTGGGATCTTGTACCTCTACATGACAGGTCTTTGTTCTCATTTTTTCCCCTTGTCCCTGCCCTCCCTTCACCCCTCCTCCCCTCCCCATTTACAACCACTTTATTTCCATCTTTTCATTTTCTCACATTTTTTCTTTTCCATTATTACCCTTCCCCTACCTACCCCACTTTTAGATCCTTTCTTCCCATTTCACAATGTCAGTTATCTCATTAGGATCTTCTGTACTATTACAGTTGCTATTTCTTAATAATAAATACATGTGCAAAGAGAACAACTTGAAAGGATGCAGCGAAAATGTTTGTGCCAGTGACTGGGTCTGCATGTTGGAATTAGAGAGGAGGTTTTACATTCTTTCATTTTTTGTGTACCTACAGTTTCTAATTTTCCTGCCTTAAATGTACTAAAAAGGAAAAACACAGCCCAAGGTTTTAAAAAGCATGACTTCTAAATTTTTTTCATAACATCACTGAGGCAAACAGATTTGCACAGAGGAAAGAAGAGGTCAGAACAAGGGTTCGAACTGCAGCCTACGGGCCACATGTGCCCTTGTACCTGCTTTTATAAAGAAGTTTTACTGGAACATAGCTCCAGCATTCTTCCACATAGAAAGGCAGAGCTCAGTAGTTTAACAAGCATCACTGGCCTGGACAACCAAATGCCTCATTTGACCCTTTACCAAGAAAAAACAAAAAAAAAAGCTTTGCCACCCCGCACTCGCCGTGTGAGCTTGGGGAAGTTAGAACCTCTGTCTGAGTTCCCCCGTATGACAACAGAGAAACAACACATCTTAACACTGTCACGAAGGTCGAATGAGCTAATACACAGAAAGTGCTAGACACTGCCTGGCACACGGTAAATACCCTATAAATATCATAATTCTATTATTATCTACTTCCTTTGAATATTATTCCACTAATACTTTTTGTTTGTTTTTACTTTCGAGATAGGGTCCTGCTATGTAGATCAGGCTGGCTTCAAACTCACAACAGCACGTGGCTTTTGGATTCCCTGGCAGTGTGACAATCACCAGGAAGGGGACAGGGACAGAGCCCCAGACACGGCCTGCCAAAGCATCCTTGGAAGGAAGCCCCGCCTAAGGGAATGTGGGGCTCGGGGCACTGCAAACCATGGAGTGTCTGTCAAGCACCCTTCTGTAAGGGCACCTGAAGATGGCATTCCAGGGCTTCATGCAGATCCAAACAGGAGTTCTTTTGAAAAGCAAAACGGGAATTCAAGAATGAGACAAGAAGATAGACTTGAACATCAATAGAATGTAATTAAAAGAGGCTGCAGACAGGAAAAGTATGGGGTTAGCTTCATAGAAAGAAGGCAAATCAGGAAACTGAAGAACTAATCAAAACGTTCTTATCCACAGAAGTGAAGAAAGGCTTTAAGTTCAGCGCTAAGACGATCAAAGGAAGAGCAAACTCCATTTAATCCAATCAACACTTACTAAATGCCTATGTTATGAGAGGCACTGGGGCTATCACAGCTAGAGAAGGAAGACAAATCAGACACCATTTCTACCCTGGAGAAGTTTCGGGGCTGGTGAGAGGGAGATAAATATGTACCCAAACAATTCTGATAACACGTGATACCTGCTATAACCTTAACAATAACAGATTTCATTCATTGCATAAACGTAAAGAAAGCACAGCGTGGAAAAGTTAATTCTGCCAGGAGAGGCCACGGGAGTACAGGGTGAAGAGAATCAGCCCATACTAGGTGGATACTGGATCAGGGACAAGAGCAACTGGGGCAGTTTCAGTAAAACAGATACTAAGATGGTTACAAGTGGAACTGGGGGGCTGGGATTTAGCTCAGTGGTTCCCTCTGCCTCATAAGTACAAGGTCCTAAGTTTGATCCCCGGTACCCCCACCCCCCAAAAAAAAACTAGGGAAGGGCCTCATATGCCAGGCTGAAGAACTGGGACTTTCTGCAGTAGGTATTAAGTCTCTGTATGGCAGGAAATGCCCCGGTCAAGGCTGGTTTAGGAAGGATGGATGCTTTGCTAAAGTCTTGAGGCAGAGCCGACGGAAGAAGAGACCACGCTGTTCAGATGAGAGATGGTGACAACACGGGCCAGGAGGAGGGCAGCAGGGATGGGGGACATGTACAGGATGCAGCAGCGGTGTTCAAGCTGGAATGCCAAATCGAGGCAGGAAATCCGAAGGTCTGGCATGGAGGGACAGCAGAGGATCACAACCGGTGTGGAGGAGGGAAGGAAGCCTGCAGGGGTGGGATCTTCTCCTCACATAAAAAGGAGGCGGAGAAGGGGCACTAAGGATGCAAATCATCTTGTAGGGAGGGAAGCCAGGCAAAGTCACTGCCACTGGTCTCTGCTTTTAAATGAACGTTGAGAGAAATGAAGGCTATTTGGAAAGCAGACCCAGCATGAAACCCCCTCAGCAGCCCGGGGAAGGAACAGACCAGAGACAGATATGAGAACCGTTCACCGCTTGCAGAGCCAGCCTGACCAGTGGATCACGGTACCCTGGTGCTCTCCCATCAGCACGTTTATTCCTCTTTTACCAGCCGTGTTTTCAGCGTGTCTCTTCACTTATGAATCCTCTTATGTCATTCAGAGGGACTGAAGGACACCCAAGAGAAGAAAGCCTAATGTCCATCGCTTGCCCCTCAAAACCTGTGAGGTATCCTTCATCGACCCTCCCTCCAACTACCCTCACCTTGTTCACTGTTCCCTGCTCAGGATTCAGCAACCAAAACACTCTGCAGGCTCAGGGGCTCCACAGCTCAGGAGAGGGAAGGGTCTGGGGCAAGAGGACCTGTTGAGTCCCTGGCTCAGGTAGTCTCATATTGCTCCTTCAATTCCCCAAGAGCCAAACCAATCACCTCACACACAGTTTGCCATTTAAAGGCTGTATTTTAAGGGATTTATCGTCTAACAATTTTTGCAGCCAGCTATGAGCAGAATTTCCAGTAAACTAGCTCGAGGATGTGAGTTCCTTTCGGTGTCTTCTCTGGTATCCACCTCCATGTTTATTTTCTTATCGCTACTTGAACACACAGAGGTGAAAACACAAGTTTTAGATTCAGCCAGTTGGTTCAAAATCCTGACTTAGCTACCTTTGGGCTTTTTGACCTAAGAAAAGCTACCCAGGTCTTCTGGGGCTCACGTTCCTCAGGTGTAAAACAGAAACAACAACAATACCTACACGACAGTGTCGTTGTAAAGATGCAATACAACAATGTAACAAATTACTGACGAGTGTCCCGGGCATATAATACTCAATAAATATTTTTTAAAGTATATGTTCATCCTGAACACAATGATAATTTAAAGAAGGGCAGGGATCATGCCTTCTAAATTCTCTCTACCCAGAATTATTAGGGAAATGTCCTAGGAGTGTGTGATGCCAAGTCTGAGAGGTGTGATGAGGTCTATCATAATCTTTATTATTCCAAAATGCACTGGACCTACCTCTATTAGCAGGGTGCTGCTTATTAAATACTTACCAAGCAACTTAATACAGACACAGAACAATGGATGAGAGGTAATTTGCATCGATCCCTTATACAGTGCCAAGAAGCATTCTGAGTGTTACCTTTTTTATGTTTGTTTGTTTTTCTTTCTTTTTTTTTTTTTTTTTTTGGTACTGGGGATTGAACTCAGGTCCTTGTGCTTGTGAGGCAGGGGGCGGAACCACTGAGCTAAATCCCCAGCCCCTACCCATGTTTTAACTCCTTCATCTTCGCGACAAGCTGGTGTGGTCGGGCTTGCTGACGGCAAGCAGCCCCCTGACTCCAGCCTCACTCCCCAGCCACAACAGCATGAGAGCCTGTTGAGAGCTACTCGCTGTCTAGCACTAGACAGCCCCAGCCTCTGATCACAGCCCTTGGAAGACTTCTGCCCCGCTCTCAGTGGAGCACCCTGCACACAGAAAGCCCCCGAGAAACCATGAGCGCTATCAGAGGTGTGAGGCCTTTCCTACAACGGGGCTGCCCCGAGGTAAATCCAGTCCTTCCGCTCTCATCATCTGACTGATGACACAGTTCATCTGGTGACAGCTTATCCTCCACTCTTGTCCTCCCCCAACGATTCCCACTAATATTAAATAAATCCTGCATCGAATAACAATAAAGTTCCCCTTGCAGAAATGTCTTCACGCTGGTCTACCAAGTGATGGTACTGTCTAATAAGAGTGGGAGAAGTAAAAGTGATGAATGTTTTTCTTAAAGCAAAGTTTATTACATTTTTATGTCCTAATTTGCTGGTGCTGGAATTCCTCTGCTTTCTAATATGGTGGAGAGTATAGTCTTAAATTTTAAAATATTAACAGATAAAATACAAAAGTGTCCGCTGCATTTATACTACTAGTTTCTCTTAACTCACGGAAAAGGAGGAAGTTTTGTGCAAATGTCTGTGTCTCTTCTTGGCAAGACAGAATCTTTTTTGTGCTGTCTTGTACTCTGAGTAACTACTTTGAAGATAATGATACCCAGGTTATTAATTATTGTTGGTCTCACTGTTTTTAATGAAATTTTACTTTTTTCTTCATAAAATAAAACAGTATGTTCCGCAGTACGACTGAGCTATGACATCTGACACTTGGGGGCCCTGAGGCTGGTTAGACTCAGACAAACACAGTCTCAAGAAAGCAGGCGAGCTGCTCTTTTGTTCACAGTAGCCTCTATCACCTCGGAAAAAACAAGGCCTTTCTTTGTATAAATGCTTGGATATCTTCAGATTACTCTTTCATTGAAAAAAAAAATCATTCGGCAGATTTTCAAATGCAAGCTTTTACGTATAACTAACTTATCTTACCTTGTTGATAGGCGACTATCAAACCATATTCACCGATTCAGCCACCTTTAATATAAAGCATCAACAGCTAGGATGGAAATGTATAGGAGGACATTTTCATCTTGTCCTTTTAAAACAAGACGGCATTCTTTAAAATTTGGAAGATACACAAGTTCTCACAAGTTGAATCTACTGATACATAACTTACATACAACAAATTCCCTACACTTGAAATACCAAGATAGACTATTTTTATCACCATGGAAGAGCCCTCGCTTCTCTTTCCAGTTGCCCCTCCGTTCATGTAACCACCGATCTGACTGCTACTGCCGGAGGTTCATCTTGCCTGCTCCAGACCTCTTCGGGATCAGAACCCCCTGTGAGTGTGTGGGGTTTTCCTCGGCACGGTGCCGGATTCATTGTGTTAGGCGCATCAAGGGTCCCTCTGTGTTGAAGGACAGTAGCTTTACTGTGCATTTGCCATAATTTGCTTCATCTTCATGGACCTACGTGTTGGTTGGAATTTTTGGCTATTCTGAATACAGTACCCTTGAGCGGACTAGAACTTTTACCAACTACTTCTTCCATTCCTTCTGGGGAAATGCCTCAGAGTAGAACTGCAGGATCAGCTCCTAAGCTTGTGCTGGGCTTCACAAGAAACCTGAAGTTTCCCAGTCAGGTGGTACTGTACCTGTCATGATCACAACAACCATGTACAAAAGACTCCCCCGAAACACACCCACAGTGAAGTCCAGTACTGGTACTGGGATTTAAAACATTCTATTTGCATAAAGGGACATCTCACTGTAGTTTCATCTGCATTTCCCTCAAGACCTAATATTGCTGGCCGCGTTTTCCCATGCTTACTGCCCACTCCTATCCCCCCGTTAAGGCTGGGTCACAGCTTTTGTTGATTTTTTATCCAACTTTTTGCCTTCTTGAGATTTAAACATTCTCATATGCATTTCTTGTAAGTAGCACATACTTCCTTGTCTGTGGCTTTTATTACCTTGAAGAATTCTTTGAAGAGCAGAAGGTTTTAATTTGGATAGACCAACTTATCAATTTTTTTCTTTTAAAGTCTGTACTTCTGGGGGCTTAACAATCTCCATGGTTGCAAAGATTTTCTCTTATGCTTGATTCTAGATTTATCGATTTAGGGTTTGCATTTAGATATATGATTTATCTCAGGGTAAATGTGATATATAGTGTGATATAGGGGTAGAAACTCATTTATCACTTGTTCCAGGATCATTTACCGAAAAGACTGCTCTTTCACTGAGTTCCTTTGGCACCATGTTTGGAAATCATTTGGCCTCACTGAAGGGTGGGTCTGGAAATTCTATTCTGTGCCCCTGACTTATAAGTCTGTCTTTATTTCAGTATCACATTGTCCTGGTTATTCTAGCTTTATAGTAAGGTGAGTTGGTACTCAAAACTTTGTTCTTTTTACTGAATTGTTTCAATACTCGAGCCTCTGTCCACTTCCATGTTAGTCTTATTTGCACAGTCATAAATTCTGCAGGGATTCTGACTGAGGTGACAATGAATCTATACATCACTGAGAGAATGGGTGCAATTTTAATGTTAAATTTTTCAGCACACAAATGTGGTATCATTTCAACATTTGTTCAGATGCTTGGTTTCTCCCAGTAATATTCTGCAATTTTCTAGGAAGTATAACATATTTTTTATTTCATTTTTACATGTTTATCGTATATTAATTAGTTCTCATAGAATGTTTTTCTAGCATTATTTATCTGGGATTGCTACCTCTTAAGAGTTTTACATAAACAAAGATGTCACCTATGGGGAGAACAGTTTTATTTCTTCCTTTCCAATCTCCATGGACTTAATCCCTTTCAACTTGCTTTATTTCATAGTGAGGGCCTTCAGTACATCATTTAAGGGCAGGGAACAGACATCCTTGCTTTCCTTGTATTACAGAAGAAAAACATTCAGTCTTTCACCATTCAGGGTGATGCTACTTATAGGTTTACCACAGATGCTCTTTATCAGAAGTTTTCCTTGACCGAGTTTTTTTCCAAGAATAAATTCTGAATTTTATCAAATGCTTTTGCTATCTATAAATCTTGATTAGGTCAAATTGATAATGCTGTTCAGGTCATCTATATCTTTACTACTTTACTCCTTGCTTTGTTTACGCACCAAGGAAAGTGCTATTGAACTTTACAACTAGAATGAATTTATCTACTCCTTTGAATTCTATTAGTGTTTGTTCCCTGTATTTTGAAACTCAGTTCTAAGGTACACAAAGTGTTAGGGTTCAGATGTATTCTTGGAGAATTAACCATTTTATCTTCCTGCAATGTCTTTTTTTATTCTTTTCACTCCTATTTGTTCTAAAGTCTGCTTTGTCACAACTTAAAGCCACTCAACCTTTCTTCTAATTGTGTTAGCATGGTCTCATTTTTCTCTTACACCTTACTTTTAATTTATCTGAAGAATGTTTCTTATAAACAGCAGACAGTTTGTTTCTCCTGATATGAAACCTCTTTTTACTACTGTGATATCTAACATCTTTAATAATTTTGTTGCTTTTTTCTACCTTCCCTGATTCTTATTGAGCATTAACTTCATTTTACCTTATTTCTAATCATTAATTTTTAAAAAAAATTTGTTAGTAGTTTTCCTATAGTTAATAATGTTTTTAAATAATCAAAAATGCTTTTAAAAAATGCTATTCTAGGTTGCACGTGGTACACATACCTTATAAGAGAGTGTTCTCTATTCCGCCCTCCACTTCTTGTGGCATTGCTGTTATTCATCTAACTTATTTGCTATAAAAACCTATATAATGATGTTACTGCTTTAAACAGTTATTGTCTGTATCAATTAACAAGAAGAATACTTTATTTACCTTTATGTATTCCTTCTGAAGGATACTCTTCCTGGATAGAAAGGAAAATGTATTTTCAGTCCCTGCAGGTTTCATTCTACTCTTTTCTGGCACAGGGGAGTTCGGACAGAAATCTCCTGGGATTCTTACTCTTTTTTCTGTATGGTAAGAGTGCATTTGAGGATGACTTCGGTGAAGGGACTCTTTACACCTGTTACAGAGATTTTGATCTTTTCCAGCATTTTATTTTGACTCTTTATTACAGTTGCCATCTCTGTGCATACATATGGTATTAAGGTATTAATCAGTTATTTCCAATTAAATCTCTGAGAAATACAACATCGGTGTCATACCTGACCTTGGTACTATTGATTGCTTTATCTCTTTAGTCTGTGTGGGGTATTTTTCTTGACATGCTTTTAATTTCTGGATATGTATCTGGCAATAGGAACTGAATAAAAGTGGCTTTAGTGTAGGATTTATGCTACACTGGCCATTGGGAGTTGAGCTGTGTCTAATGTTTGTCATTCCAAAAGACTTAAATTTCAAGTTCCAAATACTTCAATTCTTGCAAAATGGCTTGCTTTTCTGCCTCTCTTGGCTTTGGGTCCTCCTTTTGTTCTACTCCTCAGAGTATCTTTAGGCTACTTCAGCTGTCTTCTGTTATTGCTGTTGGCTTATAGTTCTAGATTATAGGGTGAAAGTGCCTTTAGATTAAATCCCGTGTCTCTAGGATGTGGGTTTTTAATTGTGTTTCTTTCTGTACAGAAGTAGAGCTTTATTTTTCACCCTTGCCCCTTACTTTCCCAGCTACAGAATAATTTCCAGCCTATTTCTTCAAAGCCTTCTTTTCTACTGATGATGGTGTGCATTTATGTGTGATGTTTTCCCTAGGCCAGACTTGATTTGCATCTCATCAAGGAAGTTTAGGTCTACATTGATGAGGGACAGTAATCTAGACCAGTGATGGCAAACATTTTAGAGTTTTCAACTGGAACCAACAGCCCAATGCAGCCCACATGCCACAGGCTCACCACCACTGGTCTGCACCACACCTTCCTGTGACATCTTTACAAAGCTTCAGCATATGGGTTATTCTGGTCTCACAGAATGGGGCTGGAAGTCTGCCCCTCTTCCTCTACTTCCTGAGAGAATTTGGTAAAGTTTAGTATTGATTCTTTCTTGACTGTCAGAATTCACTGGAAAAACCTTCTGGGCTTAGAGTTATTTTTGTGGGAAAATCTGAGCAAAATTTTAATTTATTGAAAAATATGTGTATTCTTAGTTTTTTTTTTCAATCCTTCTTGAGTCAGTTTTAAGTTAGTTTTTTTATTTTAAAAATTTATCCATTTTAAACAAGCTGTTAAGTATATTGGCATAAACTTGCTCATAAAATGTCTTACTATTTGTTAGTGTATGCAGAAAATTTAGTGATAGCTTTCTTTCTTGATATTGTTTCTTTTTTTCCTTATTCAACTCAGGTAATCATTTAATTGATTTGCTGATCTTTTCAGAGAGCCAATTCATAAATTATCTATATTCCTTATACATTTTCTTTTTCAAGGGTTTCAGCTTCAAATTTATTATTTTCCCCTTCTAATTACTTTGGGATCAGTGTGCTTTTTCCTTTCTAAATTCTATAATAAAATTGAATTCATTAGTATCTAGTTTTTTTTTTCTTTTCTAACATAGACATTTAATGCTGTAATTTTCTCCTAGGTTCTGCTGTAACCACATAATGCAACTGTTTGAATATTTCTGAATCATTAAGTCCAAAATATTTTCTAAATAAGTATTTTTTTCTTACCAATATAGTTACTTAGATACATGTTACGTTTCCAAGCATTTAGGAATTTCTTGATAGCTTATTAATGATTTCTAATTTAATTCTCTTGCGGTAAGAGAATATGTAGTCTAAGATTTGTTTTATTTGAAACCCATCCCCATCACCTGGCATACAGTACATCTCTGAATAATTCTCTTCAATTTGAAAAGAAAATACATTCTAAAGTCGCTGAGTCTAGTGTACTACCTCACACATGGTTGGAGCTGTATAACATTTTAAATAAATGAATGAACTACAGTTTGACAAATGAATGAAATGAGTAGAAGTAGCCCATGGGCTCAACTCTGCTGTTTCAAGGGAAGGGAAGAAGCCAGTGTAGCGAGACTGAAGGTGACGGGATGAATGTAACTGAGGAATAAGTGTCCAGAGGCTATCGGACAGCTCTGGTTAACGCAGAACCAGAAATGTCTGCACGGAGAAGTATGCAAGGGCGTGTCTTCGGAAACAAGGGAAGGAAGGAGCAGGTAAGTGAGGTGCAGGGTCAAAATTACAGGGAAATCCTACCCGGCAGCTCCCTCTTCTCAGTGCTGCACAAGAAGGACACCTTGGAAGTCAAAGGAGGAACCTGGGAGGAAATAGATGGGCTCTCCAGCCAACAGTCCACCAGAATAAGGAAAGGACTGGGAAATATCACCACGGTTCCACCAAGACCCGGCGGAAGAATCCAAGGCTTTCTCCAGCCTGGGATTCTAACCCGGGAAAGTAAGCAGAGGCTAGGGATATATTTCAGTTCAACTTGAGCATGAACTTTCTAATAATCAAACCGATCTCCTATCCATTTAATATGAGAAGTCCAGTCCCAGGGATGGTTGGCGTCATGGGATGGGACACCTAACCCACATGAGAACTCAGGAAGGTTTTCCGTAGCAGGTGGCATATAAAATCAATCCAGAAAGAAAGCTGGGGTTGTCGAGGTGAGTGGGTAGGCTTGAGAATGACACAGAAAGAACGACATCTGAGAGCCCTTCCAAGCGACAGGGCAGACTCGCAGCCAGGACGAGGAGGAGGAGGAGGAGGAGAGGGTAAAGGAAGCCAAACACCAAAACTACCACCACCAGCATCAGCACAAAAATAAAACAGGAAAACAGAAGACACACATAGGATGCTGTTTAAAATTGCAGGATGCTCATCCCTGGAGGTGTTCGGGCAGAGGCTGGTGGGCCATCCGGCAGAGATGCAGGAAGGATGGGCAGCAGGGAGATGTCCGGATGGATGCTAGGGCCCTCTCACCCTCCCCTCGTCCTGGGCCCTGGCAGAGGGGATCCTGTGAATCATGATGCTGCTGGACTAGCTCCTGTGCCCCACGTGGTATTCTCAGCCCAGCCCACACCATGTCTCCTCTTGTTACCTGTGCACCTTGGTGTGTGCAGGGCGCGTGCCTTCTGCCATGAACTGAGACAGTGCCCGGGTCACCAGTGTCCGGGATGCTCAGGGAGAGAATATTCTTAGTGAATGCATTTGTTAGGGACCTTAATGACATTTTCCAAAAAGCTTTCTCAGGAACGAACCTGATATTTTGATGTCCATTTCTTCTGTTTACTGCTCACTGAAAAGATATTTTTTTCCACTGACTCCTTAAAACCATGGATGCTGCTGAAAGTTCTTTTCACCATTCAGAATTCTCTTATCCTGAAATCATCAAGACAACCAAGTTTGCAGCCAGGCCTGGTGGTGGTGGGAGGATCCAAGTTCAAACCCAGCCTGGGCACTTCGTGATACTGTAAGACTCATCACAAAATAAAATGAAAAATAAAACAATTGGCTGGGGTTCTAGCTCATTCGAAGGCCCTGGTTCTGATCCCCACTACTGCCAAAACAAAAACAAAGAAAAGCATATTTTGTACTTTTGGTTTAAGAATGCAGAGGAATATTTGTTAAAAAAGTTAGTTAATAAGTAGAAATTAAGCTTTGTGTCGAAGACAGAAACAATGAAGAAAAAATGCTATTACTGGAAAATTAGCTTAGGTGAAATAAAACATGTCTCAATAATGTCAGGAATTTGCAAGGTAGATTTAAAATAATGCTCATGGCTCCATACTTTGTATGGAGCAGATTAGACAAAAGAGAAATGACACCAAATACAAAGATATAGAGATGTAGAACACAATATCCAGAGGGAAAAGCAATGAAGGAGAGAAGACGTACAGACAAGGCTCTGTGGTAGTTAGATACATCCACACTTTATTTGGCTGCACTGGATTCTAAGCAGCAGTATTCTCACAGGTACATCATATAAAGTAATTATTCCACTTCTTTTGACACTTGTTAACTACACACTCCATTGGTCTCTACAGGGAACACTAACCATAATAAAAGGCTCAGAAGACAATAGCAGAAAGATAAAGGGGCAAAAAAGGCTCGGAAAACCAAGCACCACATGGAATAATGTTCGCAAATGCACAGAGCTTGAAAATGACAAAGTGGTTTCCTTTTATTCAACAGCCTAAGCAGAAGTGCCAAATTTCAGGTGCTCTGTCTCAGTGGGATACTTTTAAAAGGGGAAAGAGATGCAAACAGGACGAGAGAGGTGTTCATCTGTTCTGCAAACCATTTAGAAATATAACAGATCAATACAGACCTTTTTGTAGGGGAGGCTTAAATGGTAACTATTTATTCCTACAGACAGTGCAAGGATACCCTTTATACATTCAAAGTGGCTTTTAAAATCTAGTTTATATTCTGGGGAGCTGCGAAGGCCACACCCATGAAAGTAAGTCTTGAAAGCTGGCAGGGAAAGAGTCCTTCAGAGAAGAGGATTTGAAGCCAGAGGAGCTGAGGTGACTTCAGCAACCACCACAGGCAGAAATGGCAGGCACAGCCAGGAGCTGAAAAGATTCTTAACTGTGCATAAAAGAGAACCTGGAAGTTACCCGTGAGCTTACACGTGGTCCCAGTAGAGCCTCCTCCTCAGCATGCACCCCATGACTCAGAAAACTAGGGAAGGACTCCTTCGAGCACAGGAAAACAGAGAAACTTCTTTCCTCCAAACTGAATCTGACCATTTAAATCTATATATCCTAATGCCTCTCTGGTGTTTTGGCCGTCTTATTTACTCCTTTTAAAGTACACTGCTGCAGGGAGCTAACACAAGTAATTTCTCTTCTGATGAAACACTTTCGCCACAAAATAGCAGGTACCTTATGAATTTATCAATTCAATGCAATTCATCAATGCAATTATCAAAAATTATAATAGGAAATTTACAAAAGGTTTAGAATACTGGTAGGTTTAAAGTATCTAAAATTTTCTCAGACTTTGGAGAACCAGAGGGGATATTTGTTTAGAATTTAAAGTCCTTCAAACAAAGGCATAAGAAAAAAATGTTAGTAGAGTGGAATTGTTTGTGCAAACATTAAGTCCAAAAAAAATTTCTAACTGCTAGGATTAAAGGGTGATTTCAAGAGAGCTTAAAATCTTACAGACACAAAAAGGAGCACATATCTAAGATTTTTAATTTAACTCATGAATGAGGAAACTAGCTCAAAAGAGAATCCAAATTGCAGATACAATTAAAAGCCAGGAAAGCTATACTCAAAAGCTATGAATGAATGAAAGGGAAGATTCAGCTTTTCAACAGCAATAGACAAGACTCTGGTTATATGACAAGCACCCCATATTCTGCAGGGGAAACTCTCTTAGATAGGAGATCCTTGAAACCACAGCCAGTATTGAGCCCTCTATACCATGTTTTTCGTATACATACTGATGATGAAGTTTAATGTATAAATTAGGCACGGTAAGAGAATAATAAAATCGAACCTTAACCATAGGCTGCAGTAAAAGTTCTATGAATGTGTTATCCCCCCGAAAAATATGGAATTTTCCATTTAATATTTTCAGAATACAACGGACTAGAACCACAGAGAGGGAGAGGCCGCTGTACTGCTATTAGTATCTGCAACTCACAAACTTATTAAATTGCTTCCTGGTCCCAGAACTGGATGACACAAAATGCTGTGACACAGATGGTCACGCATAGTTTTCCAACAACTTTGTCCCTACATAGGTCATTGAGTATCTTATTTACTTAATATCAAATGCTCCATAAATGTTTGCAGAATTAATCATTAAACTAGGTGTGTTTCATCCATCCAATTACCTAAACAAAATCATAATGATAATCCGTATTCTACTGACAAGAAGTGAACTTGCATGGCATTAAATAGCCACTCTGTTTTCAAGGTTGAAATAAAGGACAGAAGGCAAGATTTGACTCAGATCAGAAAACCCATCTCACTTTTTCGCCTTCTTTTTATTTAATATACATCCTTTTTGTTTGTCATCACTGGACCATCTGTCCTTAAATCAAGGGATGCTGATTAACGTGCTTCCTTAATGAGCCCAATATTGAGATCATTTCTTTAAGAAAAATAAAGGAACAGCAGCACTCAGAGTCCTATCTATACTGTACACAACTTTGTTTGCAGCCTTGCAGATTGGCACAGGGTATTTATCAGCCTAGACTATTTTGTTTCCCTATTAGATCTCCTTTCTCACTTTTGGGAAAACAGAGCTGGATGAATTCAACCCTGTTTATACGTGTTGTTTTCTTTTCACAGAAATCAGGACAACACCGAGGAAAACAGCACCAGTTCACATTCATTGTGTACTTCCTGTCACTCAGCTCCTTTTGAATCAATACTACCAGCTAAGTATTATAATCATTCTCCTTTTTACTGCTGGAGAAAGTTGAAGCACACAGGCAACTGTCCCAAAATCGCCAGCCATGTAGTTGCAGCTCTGGGCATCGACTGGACCCTGCTAAGTCAGTCTGGTATCTGCACAGCCTACTCAGATTTACCCTGCATCACACTTCCTGATTTTCTGCAGACATCTTCGCCCCAAGTTATCATCCTAGCCCCTAAGGATACTGGGATTCCCAGAACACCCAGCACTGTGGACTGGTAACTGCGCACTGGCTCCAGTCCTGGGAGCTTTCCTGGTGGCACTTGGATCATTTGGGTACTTTATATTCATCTGGACAGAGGCAGGGGCCAGAGAACAAGAGAGGGTGGTCTTCTGAGGCCTCCAAGAGGAGATCAAGAAGACACAGACCAAATTTCCCGCCTTCTTTGCTCACTGGAGAATAGCTGCCACTGGAGTGAAGCGAGAGTACGTCTTTCCACACCCCCGGATGAGAGCCGGCATAACAGCACCACGCTGCAAGTACAGGCGTCCTGGGTGATTTATCTTTATGACAGTCTTCGGAGACAGGTCCTGCTATCATCCCTGCTCTGGAGAGGAGTGAGGTAGAATAACTCACCCATGGTAAGCAGCTTGCACAAGGTCCCGGGAGAGCTGCGTCACCGATACCGGATGCGTTCCGAGGAGACTAACTGTGCCGCAGACACCAATGTGGCAACGGCTGCAACACATGCCTCCTCCCACGCCGCTCTCTCTGTCACTCAGCAGAGAATCTTGGGAAGCGGTGCCCTCACCTCCACAAGTACTTCTTAGGGTTGCCCTGCTCATCCTCTACAAGCCATTACAAAGCTTTCCTTTCCCTCCAGGGCACCTCATAACCCTCACCCCTAATAAAGGAGAGCGCTGCTTTCAAATAAGATCGTGAGAAGACTTTGTTGTTACCATCACACAGGCCTAAGCATGAAGTGGCTACTGCCTGGTGAAGGAGCCAAGAATCAGGCAAAGAATTACCAAGAGACTGATCACTTGTGGGGGCGCAACAACCGACCGGCTATGGTGTTTTCTTATATCCCGATGGAAGAATTAAAAACGAAATCTAGACACTTGTAATCTAAGCGAAGAGCCCTTGCTACATTCATGGTTTCTGGAGTTTCATCCAAAAGTCAACAGCTTTAGTTGTGGGGAGAGAAAAAGCGCCATAAAGATGACTTTCATATTTAAGTTAGAGGAATTTCACTCTGCGGTTAACAGAGTGAGCAGCACCTGCATCTGTTCTTCATGTAGACATTACAACTCGGTCAGCAAGAATCTAACCCAGCTCAGCGTTTTTTGAACACTCACTGCTAGAACCTTCTTTCCATGTCCGTTTTCTGAATGAATGGAATGTGGGAAACAGACAAAAGGGCACTGGTTTGGGTGGCAGTCACGTCTCAACCCACAGCATCTCCACTTGTCCTCTTTGGCAGCCAAAGGCACCAGGAAACACTCTGAAAATCACCAACCACTCCTTGCTGGGCGGGGGGTAATCAGCTCTGATCTCACGGCCCCAGTCAGGAGTGAGCTGCAGAAAGAAATGCTGTACAGACACTCTGCTTCACCCAACCCTTTCCAAAGCAACAGGAGAAACCAGAGAGAGGTCAGGATTTCTCAAAACAGAAGGTAGAAATGGAAGAAAGCAAGGCGTCTAGCGTGCTCAGTGATTCCAGGGAGAGTCACTTGTCCGCTGCAGCACCAGTTTTCCCAGAGCAAAGGTAGGAAACAGACTACACTCCAGGTTCTCCCTCCCTGCTGCCAAGACCACAGAACAGTGCTCCTTGGCCCTCCCTTCCACTGCAGTGTTTGAAGGAGGGAGAAGGCCCACGCACTGGCAGGCAGGACCTCAGCATGGAAGGCAGGGGAGACCCGGATGAGACCCTCTTCCTCCGACCCGCTACCACAGAGGGTGGGTGGGTATTTGCTGCCTCACTCACCTGGCCCCCAACTAAGGGACTTGACCCCGTGGTCTTTGCAGTTCATCTACTGTCCCATTTTCTGCTTGCAAGGGCTTCTTGACCTCTACTGTAGTAGTGAAATACTCGGGAGCTAATAAAGTCTTAGTTGGTGCCCTAAAGAGATTCACCTGGGGGCAGTGGGTCACTATTATACTGTTCTTAGGAACTCAGAACATCCCTGAGTATGGATTGAGAGCTGGTCCTCAAGGGACCAGACGGCCACGGGACAGGCATGGAGGAAAACTAATTTTCTGCTATGGATACACAAATAGCTTACCAGACAGAAAAGTTGTACATTGGAGCCTAACCACAACACTGTAAGCTGAACAACGAAAATTTTCCTAGGTAAACACCTGGCCCACTCAGGAGATCGCCACCTCGACCCTGTTATCAAGTTGATCTAAAAGACTTCTTTTTTTCCTAGGACTGGAATCTCACTTTCTCTAGGATCCTCCAATCCCTCACTCTGAACATGCATTTCTATTAAGACACTCAGAACCCACAGTTTCCTCTCATAACCACTTGTGTTTGTTAAGTACTGGGGCTCAAGTGGTTTGGAGTTTATTGTCCTTTTTAGAATAAACTCGTGCCAGACAATTGTATGAGGAAGATGCCATTTCATTGGAGGGGTACAGGGAAGGCCATGCTGCTGGGGAGGGGAAGGGAGAGGTGTTTGCAAGGCCGCACACTTTACCAGTTATGTCGTGCTGTCTGAACGACTCGCTGTAGATCTGATACTGATGTGGGCAGTGTTTCTTCAGCCACTTGCAGACATCCTGCTGCGTCCACAGGGCCACTGGTTTTGACAGCTTCACCGTGGCTGACTATAAACAAAGAAGCAGAAGACCTCTGTTAGCACCGACCCGGTGTCTGGAGGGGCCTTGTGGCCACACGCCCTGCAGTGTGGGAAAGTCTGCTGCCTGCTTCCTGGAGA
Source organism: Fukomys damarensis (assembly GCF_012274545.1). Lineage (NCBI taxonomy): Eukaryota > Metazoa > Chordata > Mammalia > Rodentia > Bathyergidae > Fukomys > Fukomys damarensis. The sequence continues at coordinate 6,705,528 of NW_022900917.1, read as the reverse complement.
GAAACATCTGGCTCTTGTCCTTCCCTAACCTCTGCAAACCTTCTTTATATCCCCCAAAAACCAAAAAAATAAGGTCTAGGAGGTAAAGGTCATGAACAGTATTCCTATTCCCAAGTTATTGTCTCTACTGGGGGAAAAAGTAGGAAGTAGTGTTTTCTACTAAACACTCTAACAACAAATAACAGGGTTGCAGCCCCCAAGTGACTTTCTCCTTTTTAAAGAAGGTACTCCTCTCTTGTTTCTGACACCCTGCAGGCCTTGAGACATGCTTGCCCCAGCAGGTACAAATCAATTTTCAGGACTGAATGTTACAGGGCTGAGACACTTGCACGCTACAAAGTGCAAGTGTGCCTGGGGGCTCTGGACTTGGGGTGGAACTGTAAAGCCTGAGACGGGAGTTGGCCACAGTGGGAAGCAGGACGTCACCCCAACAGCATGGGGCCATGGTATAGGATAATGGGAGTGCCCAGGCTAAAGCCTTGTACGACTCATCGTTCAGGATGTATTAATAAGGAGGGAACC
>NW_022900917.1:6557698-6704912 GCF_012274545.1 Fukomys damarensis | reverse complement strand
AAAAAAAAACAAAAAATGAGACACATTCAGAGGCATCAAGGGCCCACCCTCTGACAAGTGGTGACTGCAACTAGCTTTATTAATAAGCATGGGCTCCATGCACCATGCCTGTCTTCTCTATGGATCCCAATTCTTTGGTTAAGGCGAGATGAGAGGTTCAACATGAATAATCTGTAACATCTGGGTGGATGTTTGCCCAAAAAAATGAGGGCCATGAGAGCAACAGTTTTGTAAAGGTTCCTGGTGGGGTAAAGGCCAGGCTTAGACAGCATGACCCTTCGCACTAGGTGTCATTTCCTTTCACTTCTCTCGTAAGTCAAAGCAAAATGGAAGCTTTAAGCTGCTAGGAGTGTGATTTAGCATCTTTCAACACTTGTTAAAGATATTTTGTTTTATCTTTGTTTTGGTTTTACAAAGACAAACATTGCTTTCATTACAGAACCTTTTACAGAAAGCAGCAAATCTAACATCTAGTTGTTCTGTTTACTTTCATTATATTGAAAGTTACCTTTATTTTATGGCAAATAAATTACAGGATAAAATAAGTTTTATGTAGTAACTTTTGAGTAAAAACTCAGTGGCCCTATTTAAAGAATGATTAAGGCAACAATGTTATAGAAGGTGGCATAATATTATTGTAAAAATAGTGGGAGAAGGATGCACGTGACTCAAGTTTCTAAGGCACAGCACTCAAGTATGTATTTTATTAATATATTTCCAAAGGCCACCATTTATATAATGATCAAGAACACTTACTCCTTTCTACTCTGCATCGTGATCATTTCTCTTCCATTCTTACTAAATGTGGCAGATTCTACTTTTCAAACATAACTTGATAAATGTGTGTATACATACATGTACAGTGTTATACACATGCAGAGTATATATAAAAGATATAAATATTTTAACATTTCATGTAAAATATAAAGTATATATAACTTTATTTATACCTATACTCTATTTTTATATTATGCAGACAAATATATACATATATGTCCACACATTATGTATGTGAGCATATTTGTATATTCATACATATTTGTCTACTTCTCATTCAATGTGGCTAACACTGATAATTGAGGTTGATGTTTCCCTTTACACTCGGGTAGGGTGTGTGACACCTTGGCCAATGGAACACAGGGAATTGATGCCATGTGACTTCTGACTCTAGGTCATAAAAAGGGTGCAGCTTCTGCCTGGTGCACACTCTAGCATTCACCCTTGAGACCTAGCCACCACACTGTGTGGAAACCCAGGCCACATGAAGTGACCGTGTGTAGAAGTTTGACCAATCCTCAACCAAAGTGTCAGCAGACAGACACTACCAGCCACTAGAAAGGAGCTTACAAGCTGCAGATGATTCCAGCCACCAGCCTCTGGCTCTTCTAGCAGAGGACCCAGGTGCCCTGTCATACAGACAGAGCTCCCTTGATGAACTAAGTTAATTCCCTACTCACACCATCACAGTGAGCATCGTAAATAACTGTCTCACACCACATAGGTTTGACAGCATTTGTTTTGCATCCCTAATAATTAGAACACCGCAATGCGTGCTTAATGAACAGGGTAACTGAGCACCCCTGTAACTGTGTGCCCCCTACAGTGGCCTGCATTTAACAGAAGCTCTGTGTGTATACAGGAATGAGGGAATGAATTAATGAAATGATTTCACTGAGGCCCTGATCACAGGCCTGCCTCTCCATCCAACCAGTATGCAGCTTCTGGTCCAGCCCCAGTTATTCTTCCCTATGATGTAAGGATCCTCTGTGGCTCCCTATCAAACACAGCCACCTCTGCCTGGCACCTTCAGCCCTGAGTCTCAAGCTTCCAACCATTTTCCCTCTTACCTCTTGGAAACCATACTGGCTGCTTTCCTAATTTTGATGAGAAGTAGAATCTTGGGCATGGAGTATGTGTTTTCTGTTGTCCTTGATGTTGACTTTCAGTGTTTTTCTTCTTGCCCATGGTTACTTTCTTTCCTTTGCATAACTGGGAAACTAGAATTTAAGACCTTTTAGGTAGAGATGCACTTAGCACCACGTCTCACAAGTCAGCACCTTTGAATCTGGCTCTTTCTTGCTCTACAAATTTTCCTTCAGATTAGCTGAATGAGTTTAGAGCTGACACATCATCACTGCAGAACTCCAGCAAGTTTCTTGCAAGTAAAGCTAATCACATTTTTTGAAGACTCCTATAAACCAGTCACAGAAGGCTATAAATTAGGAAGGGAATGGCAGGAAGATGAAGTTGCTTATACATCAATATATTAAGCTTCCTCCTTCCTGAAAGGTCATTCTTCAACTTGCCCACTTCCTAGGGAACAGAAGAACCTTTCCACCCACACTGGCCTTTCTGACAAGGCATCGGGCAAAGATATGCCCAAACTTGCCAAGTCAACTCAGAGCACTTCCTAGCCAGCCCACCACGGATGCTCTGCTATTCATTTTCCTTTCATCATAAATCCAGTAGTTCTGAGGTTAACACTCAAGAAGTTTCCTCACCTCTCCGGCAGCACACATTCCTGAGGAGCAAAGTGGCAACACTCGTTTGCAGAGGAGGAAACGCAAAGCTTAAAACTATGAACCAATAGGGATGAATCCCCATAGAAACTGGCAGAACAATGGAATGGGAAATAAAGGTTCCTACCAGGAATAAATACTGTTGATCTCTTCTCGTCCAAGCAGAGATATAATATTGACCCTATCTATCAGTTGAGTCTTAGCCTGGGTTGTACAATGAAATTGCTATTCGTTTGCTACATCTTTACTTAAGAGGCACGGTGACCCCAAATGCCCAGTCCGCTCTTCTCTCTGGGTTCTCAGAGCCCGTCTTCTCCTGTTCTCCCAGAACTGCTCTTCTCGTAGTGTGCAAGTAAAGCCGGGTCACATGTGCTTCCTTCCATCAGCATTACATCCTCCCAAAAGCAAGCAAGCTTTGAAGGTGAATCCCATGCCTTCACGGAGCTTCAGCTTTACTTCCTGTGCAACCTGGAACAGCGTGGAGAAGCGCGTGTAACAGCCTCACCCATGGGATTCAACATACGGCCCCAATGAAGGTAGGGACGGGAGGCACAGTGGGGTCACCTCCTTCTGGGGGCTCCCAACACTCGCAGGTGTCTACACCCATCACCAGTGTCATTTTCTCTGACACGCTGCCAGGCCCTATTGCTTTGGGCTTTTGTTTTGTTTTTCACAGTAGGAGCCTAAACCCAAATAATAGTTTATAAAGCAAAGAGATGAAGCATTTCACATTTACTAGGAGCAGTAAACTAATAAGAAAAAAACACCCTGCCCAAAGGCAAACATTAAAAAACCATTTGCCCCAGTTTTTTCTTTCTCCATGTTCCCTTCTACCACATCACTCCTGAATTTACAGCCCGAAGATAATTTTGGTCTGTTCTGCTGCCCGAAAGAGGCCGGAGGCGGTTTATTATCCTAACCCCAATGCATTCTGATACCAAGCGGAATCCCAGGTACTGCATTTCCTTTCTGAACTGGTCCTGGCCTCTCTATATTTTCATTTTCAAAATGAAAATGCATTTCAGATGTCTTTACTTTGTTTTTTTTCCCAGAGAGAATTTATGCAAAATACACATTCCTGAGGGAAAAGATGTTGCCAAATTATTTTGCAAATGATTATTTTCACTCACCCCATACAATAATTTCAGCTATATTTTATAGTGATTTCTGATTTCTGCTTAAGTATAAACACTCTTAAACACTGAGTTTAGAGTTCCCCAAGGTAAACTTGAAGCTGTTTTGCTAAATAATACAATAATTAAATTCTCTGAGGAAGTTTGATATTTAAAAATATATTTCAAAATGCCTTTGAAGTTTTATTTTGTAATCTCGTCATCCCTTAACATTTTGTAATATAAATTCTCTTTTAATATACGAGGGTTTTGTTTATAAGCGAACACTGCAATTTTAAGCTCTCAACTGTTGTATAAACCCTTAACTAGGTAAGTTTACATCAAGGTAGTCATTTGACTAGGAAAAAGCAGAACTCTGAGATGCCCTGGTAGATGATGTGAGCTGTACAGGAAAATACAGAAAGTGGTAAACACATTTTCAGCCTGCGTTCACAAGCTATAAGAACTGCGTTCTCTTACTATCTTTACTTTTTATTGCAAGTTTTCTCAGCTTTTCTTTCTTCTCAGTCCACGCGGCAGTACGTGACTGCACTCCTGGTAAGGATCTGGTGCGTGTACAAATCACATCTCCACTCTGTTTTCCACCCCTTTTGTCTTCCTCCCTCCATCTCTTGGTCCCTTTCCCTTTTGCAAAAACCCTATCTCCCCTTTTCCTATAATCTCTTATTTTTCTTTTTGAGTTTCTCATACAAAGCAGACCATGTAATACTTAACCTTCTGTGTCTCTTTATTTCACTTCACATCATGGTCGACGTGCAACCATTTTCTGACAAATGACTCAAGTTTATCCTTCCTTATGGGTGACTACCTTAAAATATCCTTTAGTTTATTGTCCTTTTGTTGATTACCGTTTTCTTTATCTTATTCAAGATGTAGAAGGGACAGGAGGAAACACACACATACAGCAAACTGTTCATCACAACTTTCGCAGCTTTTAAAAGGTTCATTCCCTCCAAAAATGGCCTGTAAATATCAGGAAGGAATAACCTAGTTCAGAGAACACTCAGCTTTAAAAACTTACTGATTAAAAATAAATAAAAACGTACTGATTTTTAAACACTAACATGCCCTCTTCGGTCACATTAACTCTCATCAAAGGAGGTGGTTAGAAAGTCTTAAAAAGGTTTCTGGCCCGTAGTATTCTGTCTGTAGGACAGGTGATAAAATTCATCTTCAATGGTCATTTTCTTGGGTTTCCACCACAATATTTTATGAACGATGAAGCTCTTGAACTTTATGCCTCCCGAAGAGAAGGAATCTCACTGCCAGAGACCTTGCAGGTAAATGATGAACACAATTACTAATGGGCGAGTGAAAGACAAATGAGCGTAGCACTACTTCACCTTTTTTCATCACGGCTGGTGCTTCAGGGTCACGTGGATCCTTTCACACTTCCTAGAGCGTGATGCTCCTTTCTTCTCTCAACAGTGTCCACAGTTCTGGGGTCGCAGCAGTGGGGGAGCAGCTTTGGGAACCTTTCCAAGCACACACGTTGGCATCATGAGCTTTTCCAACTGTTCTCACCTAGCATCTGTGGTGGGCCTTCTGCTTTCCGTTCTGCTCCACTAACACTGTAGGTCGTTCATGCTTCCTTCACGAAGTAAGTGTCCGCAAGGAATCAACCACAAAAGTGAAATCTATTGTTGAAAACCTACATCCGTAGTATTACTGAGTCCCATCACTGGTTCATGCTGGTCACGTAGAGCTCTCCTAACCTGAAGGTGGATTTTTGTGCACCTCAGTGTTATTTTGCAAGTTTCATCTCATCGTCTGGAATCCCAGTTAACCACCACATAGCTCTCGGTACTAGTTACTCTGTCATACTTTTACTGGTTATTCTCCTGTATTTGTGTCAAGTGTGTCACTGAACCCCTCAGTGAGTTTCAAGAACATTAGAGAGTCCTGTCATGAGGACTGTAATCGTGAGGACCACTGTTCTAGGATGTCACTGTGGTGGTATCATTAAGGGGAAAAAAAATTAGCCTGAGAAAGTATTTCCCCCTACTCCGCCTACAACAAATTTTAGCGATAATCTTTTTCACGCCTAAGTGGTAAGAACCACAGATTCGCAGAAACTGAAACTTTGAAGGAAAGTGACTGTTTCTGTTCCCCTCCTTTTTCTTTTTTGCCACACAGATTTTGGGCAAATACTGATCTAGATTCAATACTTCTCCTGAAAATTTACAGTATCAGAAAGGACATCCTATGAAATAGGCCACTCATTGCTAGTAAGTGTTAACGGTTTAAAATGTTTTTTCACAATGAAATTAAAGTAAACTTCTATCATCTTTCTCTCTGATTCTTGAGTCCCAATCTTTTGAAAAAAATGCAAAACAAATCTCTTCAGCTCCCATCACACTACGTTTCATTCCATGTATTGCATGAGTGCTTTCCGCTGGGTCTCAGGGCTTCTCCCCGCCTCCTCATCATGTCTGGTATAATGAGCTCTGAACCGTGTCTCCAGCCCATTCCTTCCCCAATCTACAGAATCCTCTCTGCAGTAGACAACCTCACAGTCCATTTCTACACCCAGTATGTACACACCTTAAACTCAGCATGTCCGATATGGACCTCCTAGGCCTCCCTCAGACGGCTCCACCTGTCGCTTTCACCACCGTATCTCACTGGTAGGATCTCCTGTCTGGCAGAAACTTCCTCCTGAAGCTCCAAGTCTCGAACTCAACATGCACTGCTCTCTTTCAAGTATATTCCACATCTAATCTATTATAGAAAGCTGAGGGTTCCACTCTCAAATAAATGCATCCAACTTCAACCACTCCATCAGCAATGCTGCCCCAATCACGACTGGAAACATGCTCAGTGTCACCTAGATGACTGCATCCGGGTACCTCACACAACTCTGTTCTTCGCTTACCTTCATTTAAAACCTTTAAAATAGCTTCCAAGGCCTTACACAATTTGGCTCGTCCAAGATACTCTGTTATTCTTTCCCTAGTGAATTCTGCCTCTACTCTACCAGTCTCCTTTCTGGTATGCAAAAATGCTAACTGTGCCCATTTCTTATACTGCCTGGAATTTTCTCCCAGACACCAACATGGCTAATTGCTTACTTCCTTCAATCCTTTGCTCAAGCGCTCTCTTTTCAGTCAGTCCTACTCTGATCTCTCTAAATAAAACCCAACACTCTCCTCTTTGGTGCCTCCAATACTCATGGCCTCATCTTACTGTTTCCTTCCCCGTGGCAAGTATCATGCAACACACTTTCCGATTCAACTGTTTGATCTGTTGTTTATTATCTGTCTCTTGACACCACCTTGCCCCCTGCACAAGACCTAAGGTCTTATTTTGTGAAGAATCTCAAACTTTATAACAGTGCCAGGCACAAGGCAGGCACTCAGTAATTATCTGTTGAATGAGCGAAAGAACTGTGTGGCCTGCCATCGTATATCACAGCTCCTATATCCTTTAACATCAGAAAACTGGTTCAAGCCCCAGCTGTGCTCCTGACATTCTCAGGGTGGGAGGTGTCTCTCATACTGAGCTAAAAATCCAGAGCCAGCGCGGCACTAAAATTCTTAGCAGGACAGTGCCCATATTGGATCCTGAATTATTTTTTTCTTTCTCAGAATGCCAGCAAGTGTGACATGATGAAACACGCTTGGCATTCAGAGTTGCACAGACCTGGAGTGAAGGCCACCTCTGGTGAATTTCACCAGTGCTGGGGACCCTGAGCCAATCACCGAACCTTTATAAACATGCTCCTCAATATACTGCAGATAGTCCCTACCCTGGGATTTGTAGAAGGACCAGAAACGCAGTGCCTGTCACATACCTTGTGTCCAGATAGTATATGTTGGGCTCTCTTGAATAGTACTAATATGCTTTTCTGCTAGGTTCTCAAGCCTGATTTGGAGAAACAGCAGGACAACACGGGGGCACAGGTAGACTTTGGAGCCCAGGTGCCCTGAGTTTTTGGTAATGTTGAGATGGTGTTAAAAGTGGTCATCTAAGAGTGAAAGAAATGCCCTTGATAAAGAAGGAGGATCAAAAGGTACCAATAGAAAAGGAATGAAGGTATCAATCATAAGAAGAAGCCACTGAGAAAATACAGGAAGAGGAAGGAAAAATGAGGGAAAGATAAAGACACTAAATTAGGAGAGCCAAAGAGATGCTCCTTTATGTTCAAGCAAGTCCTACTTCACTATTGTTCAGACTACCCAAAGATCTGTGACTTCCGGGGAGCAAGGGTCCACTAGTTTCCCCCCGAGACTCAGCCAGCCTTCCTCTGTTCCCTAGGACAGTCATGTGTTTAGTGCCAGGCCAAAGCTACAGCCCAGATTCTCCAGGCACCTTACAGAGCTATTTATAAGAGTTCACTCTCCAACTGTGCAGATTCTGCTGATCAAATACTGAAGCGATGCTTGCACTGGCCCCAAGTGCATGCTGCTGGGCATCAGAGTTTCTAACAATAAAACCTCACAGAGGAAATAAACAAGATATGTACAGGCAGTCAACAAGAAGAAGATATCTCAGGTATCCCGGATGACTCTGCTTAGTAGGGCCTGCTCTTTCTATCTGCTCAGGTTATTCTGTCTGTCAAGAGAAGTACAAAGTGAGCGGGTCACGCTGTGCTTTGCATCTTCTCTGTTTTAACACAGCAGGAAAGCCCATCAGTTATCCACACAGAGGCACACACCCTAGGAGCGGCGGCGCTGAGCGGGTCACGCTGTGCTTTGCATCTTCTCTGTTTTAACACAGCAGGAAAGCCCATCAGTTATCCACACAGAGGCACACACCCTAGGAGAGCTGCCTGCGGTCATGCAGGGCCAACAGGCACACATATATCAAGCATATACTATATGAGCAAACCTCTATGCAAATTTTAATAAAAGCATGAGAAAAGCAAAAATACAAGCAAATAGCTGGGCCCCGATCCACCGTGGGAAGGAGAGCCACGCCTGCTCCTGAACCAGCCCAAATCGCTCAAGCGCTGGGAGGTAGCCTGGGCCCCGATCCACCTTGGGAAGGAGAGACACGCCTGCTCCCGACCCAGCCGCCATCGCTCAAGCGCCGGGAAGGTAGCTGCGCGGGTGCTCCTGAACCCCCATAAGTCCCCCCCACCGCACTCTCGGACCTCCTGACTGTGCCAGTCTTTGGACCCACTCTGCAGAGGCAGAGGTGGTCATCAAGGGTATTTTTCTGAGTTCCCAACTTTAAACATCTTTAAAGAAAGGGCGTGGGAAACCTGTAATAGAACGTTGTGGAGTTCAACCATTCAGAAGGTTGGGGAACTCAATCTGGGCCTTGCAGCCCGAGGTCAGTCAGCGTCATGGGGTTCAGCCATCAGCTGACTGAGACCAGGGGACTTGCATCCTTGCTCTGTCTGAGCCATTAAATGGTAAATACACTATATTGAAATTTTGTCCACTGCAGACATGTTCTGGACTTCTTCTTGATTTCAATTTAATTCAAATGATTTAAGGGTGATAGACTAGTGACTACCACAAGTGGTCAGTATCCAAGTTGTGCTTGATCTTAATGTGCTGCTGATTGTATCAGTTGGGAAAAAGCATTGTGGTTGATTTGATGAGCTGTATCTCTGTTATAAAGATGAGAATGTCTGTGGGTCGTTAGAGACACAAAAGCTAGGGCGCAAATATATCAGGAAGATTTGGGTGATAACCCAGAGATTAAACCAAGGACAGCGCAACAACAAAAATAAAAATGAGAAAACACTTAAGCAAGACACAAGGACAGACTTCCAGTTCACCAATGGCAAACAGTAGGGCAAATGAGGATGAAAAGGCTGATAATAAACCACCAGGGCACCCTGAACTCAAAGCACAGGAAGTAACCAAACAGATCAATCAGGCTCTAGAAAAATTCAAAACAGAAATAATTTCCCAAATAACCATAGAGCTAGTGAATGAAATGGAAGTCACGGTTCGAGACTCTAGAGCAGAAACTGACAAAAAAATAGATGAGCTCAGGACCATGATAGAAGCCATGAAGGCCCAGCATAAGAAAGAAATGGAAAAAATAAACGCCCAACATAGGAAAGAAATGGAATCCATTAAACAGATTCAAACAGATATCCAGGAGATTAAACACTCCATAGAGAGTGTACACAACAGAATAAAAGAATGAGAATATAGACTCTCAGCTATAGAAGATAAGATTGCAGTCAGTGACCATGAAAAGAAAGGTCTCTTAAAAAACAGTAAGGGATCATGAGAAATCAATCCAACAACTCCTAGATGATGCAAAGAAGAATAACATAAGACTGATAGGAATACATGAAGTAGTAGGAGAAAATACAAATGACTTTAAAAAGCTGTTCACAGAATTAATGACAGAAAACTTTCCAAACAGAGGGGAAGAATTTGACATTCAGATAACTGAGGCATATAGGACCCCAACTAGCTACAATCAAAAAAAATCTACACCTAGACATATAATAATCAAGGTCCCAGAAACCCAACAGAAGAACAAAATACTACAAGCATTAAGAGAAAAGAAACAAATCACATATAAAGGAAAGCCCATCAGAACCAAAGCAGACTTTTCAACACAAACCCTTGGGGCAAGGAGAGCCTGGAATGAGATATTTCAAGTATTAAAAGAGAACAACCTCCAACCTAGACTGATGTATCCAGCAAAACTCTCTTTCAAAATGGATGGGGAAATAAAAGACACTTCATGAGAAAGAACACCTCAGAAACTACATGAATACCAAACCAGCACTACAAGCAATTCTAAATAAGATCCTAGAAAAAGACAATGAAGGCAACACCACCATGGGGCCCAACAGAGCAAATCAAATAGGCAAGGCAAGAAATTAAAAGGAAAAGGTGAAAAAGTAAAAGAGTCAACAAAAGGCCAATAACATGTCAATAATAAGTCAGTACATACCAGTTATAACCAGCAACGTCAATGGCCTCAATTCACCAATCAAGAGAAACAGACTGGCAAAATGGAATAAGAAGCAAAATCCAACAATATGTTGTATACAAGAAACACACCTAGTGCAAAAAGAAGCCCATAGACTGAAAGTGAAAAGATAGAAAACAATTCTCCATGTGACAGGAGCTCAGAAAAAAACAGGGGTAGCAATCTTATTTGCAGACAAAGTAAATTTCAAACCAAAACTGATTCTAGTATTATTGATGTAAGACGGTACTGTATCATACCTCTATGAATGTAAAATATCTTACATCTGCTTTACAATACATAGTAGGGACCATGCTTTATGAGAGCTACATTTAATGATATTACTCTAGAATGTTCTCTTTCCAGATGATGATTAAGATGCTAATTAAAAAAATGGTGTCAGGTACCACAACAGCAACAGAATTTTGCTGTTTTCTGGATATTATTCTTTCCTTTGTTTCTTGTTGTTTTGTGTTTTTTAATGGAATGTGCTGAATGTCTATAATTTTGTTCGGATAACTGCAGAACCTGGAAAAGCTGTTGCTGCTATTGATGCATAACATACTGCTATTATTAGTCTTTTTATATAAATATAAATACACACACACACACACACACATATATATATAAATTGAATTTTGGGAAACTTTAATGGTGCTGTCAATTTTGGAAATAGTCATCTCATCCCAATTTACTGTGCTGAGTAGGCACTGTACAGAAATCGACAGCCATATTGGTCTAGAAATGCTAATTTTTTAAAAAATTTTTTTATTTTTTCCATGAATACAGGGGTAACACATCGTACTAAATATGTAAGGTCATATCTACGTGGGCTTGATTACAGAAACTAATAAAGTATTCTCTGAATAATGAAAAAAAGAATAAGATAAGACTATAAGAGCAAGAAGCAATTTAAATATGTTCAGGGACCATTTTCATCTCCAGAATTAAGGGTTATTTTAATGTAACATCATTGCCTTTTCTCATTTACTTTCCTTTTTAGTTTTATTTTAGGATTCCCTATTTTTAATGTTCATACAGAGATTTCTTTAACTGAAATACCAAAGAGTTTCTTTGGTGTGAAAAACTATAATAGTACACAGGATCCTAATGAGATAATTAATAATGTGAAATAGGAAGTGAAGGGCTAAAGGTGTAGGGAAAGTGGGAAGGGTGGGGGAAAAGTAACAAGGGAGAGGAAAACAAATATGAGAAACTGAAAAAATGGTAATAAAGTGTTTGTAAATGGGGAGGGGAGGAGGGGGTGAAGGGAGGGCAGGGACAAGGGGAAAAAATGAGAATCAAGACCTATTATGTAAAGGTACAAAATCCCAATGATGAATGTAACTGTATTGTATACCTAGATTGTACCAATAAACTCAATAAAAAGAAAAAAAATACAAGCAAATAATTTCCATAAAAAGTTACTGATCACAATTGTCACCTCAGATTCTACCATGATGTAGTAGGCTGACAACAAAATGTCCTCAGTGGGAACCACATTGTGCAGTGTGGCTGGAGGTCTTCTCTCAGGCGGGTGTCTCTTTTCCTACCTGTAGAGTCCGGGGCACAAGGAGGAGCCAGGTGACTTGTTTTAATGAAAGGACATGACAGAGATGACAGGCCAGGTCTCCACTGTGTTCTGAAAAGAAATTCTGTGTTTCACATGCTCCTGGCACTCTGAGGTCCCTGCGAGAACATGTGTGGTCAAGCCTGGCCAAATCAGTCTCGGGAAGATGGCAAAGACCATCCTGATGCGATTCTAGACAAGACCTAAGATGCAGGGTTGTAACAGAGTACGGATAGGAGTGTTCTGAGAATCTTCCCAACAGCCCACAAAACAATTACAGTATCATCTCGTTTATAAAGAAACAGCCTGAGGGCCGGGGATTTAGCTCAGCGGTTCGGTGGCCTGCCTTGCAAGCACAAGGACCCGAGTTCAATTCCCGGTACCAAAAAAAAAAAAGAAAGAAAGAAACAGCCTGAGTGAGGCTCATCTGGGGTCGCACTGCCAGTGAGTTTCGGGCTTCTTTCACTCTAGGTCTTTCATAATGTCACCTTCCATGCTTCCTTCACACTAGCTCGACAGACGTGGTGAAACAAATGGTGATCAAAGATGCGAGCTGTTACTGAGGCTCCCACTGAGGGACCGCCTTCTTAATGACTTAATTAAGACAAACCTGATCAAAGACAAGCCCGACTCTGTCCTAATCTGGGTATGCCAAGAGCAGAGCTGAGCTCAGAATCATCTGGACCCCACCCCAGGGCTCTTCCCACTCTCCTCACAGTGGAAGGTGGCACTTTTCTGTCCCACACGATAGACAGTGCTCTGCTTCCCTCAGTTTCCCATTGGTATCACCAGTAGAAATGAGAATGAAAACACCTACTTAGCCCATATCACACAGCCGTGAAGGTCAGATGAAATAATCACAAGGCTGAGCGTCTCATCTGGATACAGAAAAGGGCTGATGGGTTCTTGCGGCCACCATGTTGTTGGCCCACTGGAGAAAGCAGAAGCACCACAAAATATATTACTGCCATGCTGTTTAATGAGGCAGAGTGAGGGCTCGGGATGGGAGCGCCTACACACCTCGGATGAGCTATGGGAGAGCTTGGCCTATGCGAAGTCTCCAAAACAATGCTTAAGAATTCAAATTAAACTTTCTCAAAGGACTACCAACCCTCCAGCTCCACAACTTCTTGATGGTAAAAGACTTTATCCATCTGTTCAGTTAGCAAAATGATAATTAAGTCAACTGGGGCTGCTATGACGTAAATATTTGCGTCCCCTCAAAATTCACATGCTGACACCCCACCTCACAACTGCTATTTGGACACAGGGTATTTAGGGAATGCCTAAATGCTTGGATACAATATAAGGGACTTGCTTGTAGCATCCTGGCCTACAAAGAACTGCTGTTTCTCCTCTGCTTTGCCCCTCTGCCATGTGCTACCCTGCCTTGGAGCCTTCTATGGATGGAGACCTCTACTAATCTTAAGCCAAATAAATCTTTCTCCCTTTAATTTGTGAGTGTCAGGTATTTTGTCTCAGCAGTAAGAGAAAAGCAATTAAAACAGAAATTTGGTGCTGGAAGTGGGGTACTGCTAAGTCAAGCCAATCAGTGTACTGATTTAGTAACCACACACCATTAATCCCAGTGTCACACACTCTAGATTTAGCCACCTCTGAAAAAGCCACCTGTGACTGCATGGTGCTTTGGGGGGACAGCTAGACCCAAACCATAACAGTATATAATGCTGAAAGAGCTTTCTAAGTCTCATTACCAACATGTAATCAGGAAATGGATAAACTAGGGGTGACATGAATCCTGAGATAACAATGCAAACACGTTTTTCTTTCACATTTGCATTTACTTTTTAAATGCAGGCTTTTATATAAAGAAAAAACTTGATTCATTCATGCTTTTATTCTTCTATTTATAAACTGTCCAAAACCCAGGCCCATGTGTGCACCTTCGTGGCCACACTCTCCTGTGGACAGATATTTACCTATCTGTGACTCATAATTTCAGTAACTGTTATGTTCTATAGTCACTATTCCCTACTAGTCTGGTTGTTTGTACATGATTTTACAAAAGTAAGTTGCATGAAAGGGTAGAAAAGCATGCTTCTTGTTCAGCCTCTTTTCAATGGCAATGTTTTTTTTTTTTCTTCAAAATTGAGCCCACACCTGGTTTTAACACATATATTTCCCTTCTCCAACTTCAGTTACGATTTCTAGGACAACCTCTTAATGTTTTGTATTTTCAGTCCCTTTATCAAAATTAGAGAATTATCTATTGATAGCCAAATGAAAATAATTAGAAATCAGCATACAAATGACAGCTCTCCCCTCTCATCTACTCTTCCAAATGTACACAATGGTATTATTATTAGTTCTTCTAGCGATCATTTTTGTAGCCTTATTAGTTTTTCTGTCTCTTTCCTTCAAAGCCCCCCAACTCAGTCATCTACAGTGTTACTTTTATGCTGTCAAGGTTAATAACATATTTTATTCAGTCCTACAGCCTCTATCTGGTCTGCTATGCTATGATTGTGGATTGATTTAAAGTTAAAAATCAATATGCAGCATTTATCTGGTTATGACTTTGTAAACACTGTTCAAATGCTGGACCAATTAGTTTGTTTGGATTATTTCTCACTTGTCACATTTTTAGCAGGACAATGTCATAGTCTTTGGGAATCTTGAAGAAGTTTCCCAACATGAAAAGTAAAAAGATTTTCCTTTCTTACCTGACAGCAGTTGCTTAAATTCATGCCAAAGTTTAGTTTACTACATATTTGACGCAAAGTGATTTTAGGAAGTATCTGGGTCTGTGTGTTATCTAATTTTATTTCTTTTCCTCTTTTCTTTAAAGCATCATTTAAAAAAATTTAGTCATATTCTCTGCCTACCCAATCCAAAATATTTGCCAGAGATCTACCTTATAAAGTCTTCCTTGCTCCAGAGGGAGTGAGGCATAGATTTAGCACACAGGAATGTGTAGGACCGGCACTGACTGCTGTCCTGCATGGGAGGGTGAGTGACTGGGGATGATCTCTCTGCTAGAGCACATTCACAAGTATCTTCCTCAGAAAGGGCTTGCAGGAGGTAAGCATCCTCCATCCTTGTGTGACAAGGTCATCATGCTACCTTCATGTTTTAATTGAAGCGTAGCTAGATGTAGAATTCTATGCTGAAGGAAAGCCCTCTCACATTTGTGATGGCTTGGACCCTACAGCTTTCTACCTTCAAGTAGTGTTCTGAGAAGCCTAAGACTCAATCATTCTTTTTTTAGGTGTCTTGGTCACCCCCCCACCCCAAGGAGGCTTTAGAACATTATTTTTATAGTATTTTGAAATTTCATGAATACAGGTTATCTTTCTCTTTCTGACAGGCACTGAGCAGGCCCTTTAAAGATTAAGCGCTGGTGAATCTTGCATGATTATGATTATTTTACATGATTAAAAAAACAAACACTTTTCAGCATATCCTTCACTTTGTTTATTCTTTTCTTTGTTCTAAACAATTTCTAAATATTGAACCTTCTGAGTTGGGTTTTTAAAATATTCTGAATTTCTGTAAAATATACATTAAGTAAATGTTCGATGTTAACTATTCTCAAGTGCATAGTCCAGTAGTGTTAAGTACATTTACAACACTGCACAACTGTTCCCTCCACCCATTTCCCAAAACTCTTTTCATCTTTGATACTTTCCATCCAGGAAATAATAAATCTCCCTTCCTTCTCCCCCAGCCCCTGCAGGGAGCATTCTACTTTCTGTCTCTTGAGGCTGACCACTGTAGAACAAACTCATGTAAGTGGGATTGCACCATGTTTGTCTTTGTGGCTGGCTTATTTCATTTAGCATACTGCCCTCAAGATTCATCCATGCTGTTCACATGCATCAGAATTTCCTTCCTCTCCGAGGTTGAATAGTAGCACTCCTGTGTAAGTACACACCACTTTCTTTAGCCATCCGTGGACCTGTAGCAATGAAGCAGTCCGCAAAGGCTATGAGTGGCCCTGTACATCTGCATCTGAACGTTCTGATGGTTCTGTCTCATTCATTCATAGGCATTTTTATTTCCAGAATCCTTCTTCAGTGCCCTGCACTCTATTAGGTATGGGGCACTGAATAACACAGATGGGGCCTTTCCTCCATTCTGTGCTTCATACTCACAGATGAGGGCCAAACATACCAAGAAGTCTCAGTAAGTGAGGCTGCATGTCACTGAGAACTGACATTCGTTCTGGCTTCTCAGATCTGTGTCCCCAGCTTTTTTTTTTATTGGTACATTTTAGGTATACAGTACAGCTACATTCATCATTGAGATGTTGTACCTTCACATGACAGGTCTTGGTTCTCATTTTTTCCCCTTATCCCTGCCCTCCCTTCATCCCCTCCTCCCTTCCCTATTTACAAAAACTGTTTCCATGTTTTTCCTTTTCTCATATCTTTTTCTTTTCCCTTCTTACGTTTCCCCTATCCCTCCCACTTCCCCTACACCTTTAGCTCCTTTCTTGCTATTATACAATATCAATTATACATTTTGATCCTTATACTTTTAGTTTATCACATCACAGACACGATATGGTATTTAAACATGTGTGTCCTATTAATTTCACTTAAGAGAATGTCCTCAATGTGCATCCCCTTAGCTATAAATGTCTCTGATTTCTCATTCTGTATTGGTGAGTAGTACTCCATTTTATTAAAAAACTGTATCTTCTTTATCCAGTCTCCATTTGATGGGCAACTGGGCTGTTTCCAAGTTTTAGCTATTACAAACTGTGCTGCTATAAACATGGGTGCGTATATATTGCTGTGGTGTGATTCTTTTAACTCTTTTGGGAAGATACCCAGCAGGGGAATAGTTGGGTCAAATGGGACTTCTAATCCTAATTGTTTAAGGTATCTCCACATTGATTTCCACAGTGGTTGCACCAGTCTGCACTCCCACCAACAATAGAGAAGGGTTCATTTCTCCCTGTAGCCCCATCAGCATTTGTTATTGGTTGATTTCTTGACAGCAGCCATTCTTTCGGGGGTGAGGTGGAATCTCAGTGTTGTTTTCATCTTCATTTCTCGAATAACCAGTGACAGTGAACACTTTTTCGTATGTTTAGTTGCTGCTTTTATTCCTTTGTCTGAAAAGTGTCTGTTCATTTCAGATGCCCATTTCTGAATTGGATCTTTATATTTGGGGGCTCTGATTTTTTTGAGTTCTTTGTATATTCTAGATAGTAGACCTTTATCTGAGGAACAGCTGGTAAAAATTTTTTCCCACATTGTAGGTTGTCTCTTAGCTCTGTTGGTGATTTCTCTGGCAGCACAGAAGCTGTTTAAAAAGATGAGATCCCAGTTGTTGATTCTTTGTGCTAGTTCAAGTACTACTTGGATTTGTTTATAAAGTCTTTTCTTATGCCAATGTCTTTAAGAGTTGTACCTAACTTCCAGCAAGTTTATTGTTTCTGTTTTTATATTTAGTTCTTCAATCCACTTGGATTTTAGTTTAGTGCATAGTGAAAGATACAGGTCTAGCTTTAATCTTTGGCAGATTGAAGCCCAGTTTTTCCAACACCATTTATTAAAGAGGCTATCTTTCCTCCACGGAGGATGGTTGGCTCCTTTGTCAAAGATGAGGTAGCTGAGTATGTCAGGAGTTGTTACTGCATCTTCTAATCTGTTCCACTAATCCCTGGGTCTGTTTTTTTGCCAGTACCTTCCAGCCTGGTTTTTCTACTCAGTAGCTATGGAATCATTATTAGGTGATTTACTCTCTCTAGGCCTCTACTTCACCATAAAGGAGATACGATATTCACCTCATAAGTTTGCTCTGAGTATTTAATTAGGACATGAACCTACAACTTGCCATTTAGGCCGGGTTCCAGTGATCATTAAGAAATGGCAGTCTCCAATATTACTGTTAGGATTCCTACTGTTACAGGTACAGCTGCTACTCCCCGTACTACTACTACCACCACCGTTCTATTCCTGAAGAAGGGCAGGGCAGGCAGAAATCAGAGTTAAAATGTGTTTTTAGCAATATTTGCTGGCAGCTACATAAGTAAGTCAGATCAGTTACTTTCTGTTAACATAACTTACCCACACTGATAGGAAGGCAAAAGGGATTTGGTGGTTGCTATTGTATTGCACTTTTCCAAAAGCAGCATAAAAAGATAAGAAACACTGAACCATATCCTGGTTATTCCTTAGACTTAAACATGAAACTGGCACTTACTGTTCAAGTCCAGCACGCTTGCTGACTGGCCACCATGACCTGATGAAACACAAAGCCTAGCTCTGGCCTTGGTCGAAACAAACCATTTCCGACTGCTTGGCTTTTTCTTCCAGCATGATCGGTGCTCTAGCTGTAGGAGGCTGACTGACTTGTCCAGGGAAGATCACTCAAAGCCCTAAACAGAAACTGGGAATCTCACGGAGTAATGCTCCCTTGGCCCAAGAAGGCTATGTGTGGTAAAGCTTGGACCCTGTGGAAGCAGTTAGCAAGCACTAAAGAAGAAAAGCTCTGCACTTCACAAGCATCACTCAGCTTGTGTGAACCAACAATGACACTAAAAGATACTCCACAAATGCAACTGCTCTACTTAACTACATCACATTTCTTTACAAGACACCGTCTAAAATCTCCCAGCATGTGTTCATCCCATCTGCCTCCTGTGTCTTCCGTTTTAATAAGTTTCCCTTTTTATCTCTGTATTCCATTTCTGTTTTCCCCTTCAAAGTGGCCAGGTTGTTAAATTAAAAACCTTCGTCCCCTGTCTATGCATCCATGTTAATTCCCACTTCTATTCTCTGGCCTAATTCTGATCCTTTAGTCTTTTGGCATTCTGAGCAGGTGCAAAGGGGGCTGGAAGCTCAAAGGTACTTTCTGCATTTCTTGACCTCCTTGATTTGAAAAGCACATTACCTTAATAATAAAAATACCTGGGTTACACATCTGATATACAAACCTGAGAGAACCAAGTGTACCACATTTTTTCTGATCTTTAAAGAAATGCCCTAAAAGGATTCCAAACTGATTTTCCACTGGTTCTATGTTCCTCCATTACATTATTTTTCTGTACCTTTCAAACATCAGCAGAGCCTCTGGAGTCATTTAGGGTTATTGATTATGGAGCAGCAAAAATCTTTCTCACTGCCAGCAGGGTGATGCTAGCCTCGCTTTTAGCTAGCTTTTCCATCACAGTATTTCTACCCATCAAATGCATTTTATCCCATAATTCTTTATAGAGTGAAACTAGTTTTTGAGTTACTAGTTTTTGTGGAAAAGTGACCAAAGAAAGTTTAAAATCTGTAGATTTAATGTGCCCAGCACTTAATTTCATGCTCCACTTGCCTCATTGTTCAAAGCAAATTGTTAAGTCTCCAGCTGTGTGTGTGTGTGTGTGTGTGTGTGTGTGTGATGGCACACTTGTATTCCCTTCATCACTTTCATTTTTAGAATATTAGTATATTGCTTTTTTAATAAAAAACCTGCTACACAGGAAAGGCATCGGACAATAATTTATAATCTATCAAATCAGCTTTGCAGTTCCTATTTTCAAAGAGTTCTGATTTCCAAGGTTAACACATTCAGCAGCACTTCTCCATTTTTCTTTATTTTCTATTTAAACAAGACTACTTCCCAACGATGAAGGGCTGGACAGAAGGGCAGCATGAAAAGCAAGGAAAGTGCCTCTGTGTATTGTAATTCAGATGACTTAAAAGCCACATTAGACTAAAAAGCCATTATTATCAACTGTGGATGACGGCTTTGTGTCAGGTGCCTGCAATGATGTTCAGATGTGCTAGATAAGCGACCCCTACAAACTCCCAGAAGTTGAAAGAAGAAAACTTAACTATCAGTCATTTTAAGTGTCAGGCATGAGGTAAGTGGTTAGGAAACATTTTCTATATAATAACTCGAAGACTTACTCGTGAACTGTTTAAATTCAGTGCCTACGACATACTGGGCTCGTTGGGGTGCACTGTGTGTAGAAGACTGTCACAGCTCACAGCCCATGACTGGACACGAGACAGACCCTTGGTTCTGAAGCCCATAGCAGTGCGGGGTGCACCAGGAAAGGACGCCGAGTGAGGACAGAGCCCAGGGCATCTCCACGTTAGACTGTGTGATCAGGTCCATCTTCTACTAAGATTAGTCACCCAAATAAAAACTCTGATATGAATCAGGCGTATGTTATATAAAATACTTCAACATAAGAAAATTAAAACTATGAATTCTGTTACAACACTGATTTTATTGAAAAGTCCTACTTTTCAATAAAAATGTGTGTTTGTGTTTATGAACAACACAGCCTCTGATCTGCTCTGAACTGTAATATGATGGAGCCCCTCATGAATGCACCACCCACTATTCTTCCTGTTCTACATTAAAACGCACCTCGTCCTATCACCGCATAATCACAACATCCTATAACCACACGACTTTCTATTGTTTGATGGGCCAAGGGTAAGAATGCATAGTAGTAATCAATAACCCACCACTGAATGGAGGGGATATTCATTTACTCATTTTAATTCATTTATTCTACACTTCCTGTGTGTTAGAACTATGCTCTCTGCTGGAGACACAAAGGTGGAAAAGCGGGATGTGAGGAGGAGGGTCTCGGGGAGACAGAGTTGGGAGGAGATAGATACAGCACAAGGACAGATTAGCAGCAAGAAAACGGGGCACATCCGGCCCACCCGCAGGACAGCATGGAGCCCTGGACTCCTTTGTCCTCCAGAGAGCGAACAGAGGGTGACTTTTAGGAGAGAGGTTCAGGAGAGCACCAGTGTGACAAAAGGAAGCTACAAAACAGAGTGGGGGGATTCTGGGAGGGGCACTGTCAGACCGGGCAGTGCAGGGTAGAGTGAGAAGTGCTGGGGGACAGCAGGAAAGACAAGGCCTCCCGCAGTGGCCTGCACATCACACACATCCAGCTCCTATGGCCCTGTCTGATCTGCCATAACTGGTTCCCAGCATGGCTCCCGGCTTCCTCACCCATCACGTCCTGGAAATACTCCCGCCAAATGCAGGCCTGCCCCTTTCTGCTTTCTAGCCCTTGCACGGAATAGCTCATCTTGCCAGCATTTCCCTTCCACCTTCTTCGCCTGGGGAACTGTCCACCCTTCAAGCTCCAAATCAGCTGTAACCCAGACCGGAGGATTTGCTAAACTTCCGCTCTGCTTCTCTCCCAGTCCTTGCCAATCTGCAGTCAGAGCCCCTTCTCAGTGAGGCTTAATTATCTGCCTGAGTGTCTGCTCCCACACAGAACACCAGCATTTCGAGAGCGCTGACGGTTCTATCCATCATTTCTACACTGTGCAGTTCCACCACATGCCTGGTTATATAAATGTCGCCTTTATAAAATGTGCTATGCTTGCAGTCATTTAACAAAGATTCAGACACTATGACAGAAGACAGTACACTATAGATTTTTAATTAATTAAAATATATATATGCACGATAATTCTGGAATGTGTTCTCACTGTAACAATTCAAGGGATGTAGATTAGACATACGAAGAACCAAACACTTTTTCATACTGCTCTCTGGACACTGTTTTTCTCAGTAGAAGCAGCAGCTACCATCATCCTGAGGGACAACTTCATAAAGGTTTTCTTGCCTATCTATTTTACATGTGTAGATATGTAGAACAGAAACACAGTTTTCTAAGTCAAACCCACCTGTGCAAATGGGACAGAGCCATATGCACTGCTTTTGAACCTGTTTTGACTTAGCAATTGGATTTGGAGATGTTTTCTATTCTAGAACATGCAGATTCACTTCACTGTTTTCAACTGTAGCACAGGTATCCCCTACTAAGCACAGATATCCCACCTAAGAAATATGTAAGTCTTGAGAAGACTCCTACCACCCAGTGGGGAACATGGCCTCTTTTAACTAGTGTTGCCTTTGTGAAGTACAAAAAGTATTTTTCCAAAAGCCTACAATGTGTGTGGCTCCACTTCAAGGACTCCAACCATTACAAGTGCAGGCACATATGTATAAAAGAACACAGACCAGTGTGTACTCCTGGAAGATTTGCAATAATGAATGCTTGGAATTATCTGAACTCTCTACACTGATTCGGACAGCCTTGGATGCACGGTATAAATTTCTCGCCAGCCCCACAGCTGTCCCTTCCTCAGGCGCCTTGACTTCGATTCTCTCTCCTAATATCTGCAAATGCTGCCATTCAAGAGTATGTGCGAGTCTGATGATGCGATTCCTTCGGAGACATTACTTATTTCCAGGGATTTTAAACAGCCTTGTCTTGCTCCTCTTTCTACACAAAGTGAAGGATATGGTTATTCTGGTAAACTTGAACAAGTCTCTCCTTCATCCTGACACCAAGCTTGACTACAGCAATATGACAAGTTTTTGTAGCCATGTGTTTAATTTCAACCAGTTTTAAGGGGTTGTGGAAGGCACAGGGATAAAACCCACAAGTACACCGCTCAACTTTATACTCATCTGATCTTCCAACTCTGAAAACCATGGATCATTACGAAGGAAATGAGCAGAAAGCCTGTGTGCTTTTCTGTTTGTCCGTTCAACTGTCCACAAGCCCACCCGTGGCTAAACTGATGCAAGGAGAGAGATGGCTCAAACACCCTCTGCAGATTCAAGCCAGGAAGTGAGAAGGACAGGACAAACACATGGAGGAAAACATGCACACACAAACTGACACCGTGCTGACAACAAAGACCACTCCCAAAATCAAAAGCAGAGAGGGACACCACTCGGAAAGACAAAAGGCTGGCTGCTCCTGGAGCCCTGGAGAAAAGGTTAATTACCACAAGAAGTGAGTGAGTCCAGGTAGGGTGTTATTCGCCTGAGAGGCTGAGGCAGAAGGATGTCAAGTTCAAACCCAGCCTGGGCAATTTAGCGAGGCCCAACCAAGAGATGGAGTGAGGTGAGGAAGGGAAAGGAGGAAGGGAAGAGGAAGTAAAAAGAATGAAGACGTGTTATGCACATACACCAGCTGCCATGGTGAATATCATCAGTATGTACTGCAAATCTGTACTAATAAAAATTTTATAACAATGTGATAAAGAACAAAACAAGCTAAAAATGAGAAAAAATAATTTTAAAAAATATAAAATGGGCTGGGGCATATAGCTCAATGTAAAAGATCCTGAGCTCAATTACCAATAAAACATGCAAACAAACAACAGCAACAAAACCCAAAACCATGAAAAGTGGGCCACAGGGCTGAGCCCAAACGGAATCTCCAAGTGGGCAGGGGATGGAAAGCCCCTTTCCAGACTGAGTCACTAGCCCTTCCGAGCGGAGGGGCCAGGCTACAGCGCGGGGAAGGTGGGCTGCCCCACTGCAGGGCACGGAAAGAAGCCCAGACACGGTCAGCACAGGGCTAAGGGGATGGACACAGCGGCTAGGCAGGCATGAGCAGATCAGCGGGGCTGGAACAAGAGCAAGGACCTGCCCTGCAACGCCAGGAAGCCCAGTGCCGGCACCTGTGAGAGCCGGCGCCACAAGGGAAGGCCAGCAGGTGGGTGAGTGGACAGAAGGCAGGACTCCCACTGCTTGGCAACAACTCAGACAGTGTGGACTCTGGGGAAGTGGGCTGGGCACCAAGGCGGAGCAGCCTCAGTCGTGCAGAAGCTGGGGGACAAAGGCCAGAGGCTCATGAAGGGGAAAAGAAAGGTGACCCTACTCGGTACAATCACCAGGTTAAGACCTGGGGAGAAACCATTCCCACAAAGGGCTGGCCAAAGAAGCCCGAGTGAGGAGATGGGACTCCTGCAAGGGTCCCCTAAATTCCTTCTGAGGAAGGACAGCAGCCCGCGCCCTGGGCCTGGAGGGGAACCGGAAATGTGATCAAATGCCTGCGGCCGCGGGGATTAAAGGCCTTCCGGGCAGGGGCCAGGCGGGTCATCACACTCAGTTACTGGGTTTGCAGGAGGAGGAGGGAAGAGGGTGATTCTGGCAACACTGCTGGAATTATCAGGCCTTAATTAGATTATCAGATCAACCTCTGACTAGCAACGAATGTCCTTGGGGAGGCCATTTAATCTCTCTCTGAGACTACGTCTGACTTTTCACAGCCAAAAAATGCAAATAATATTTCAAAGGCTGCTTACAGGAGGAGTCCGTAAGAGCAACAGTGTTACTAAAAAGATTAGGATTTCAGCGGATCCCTTCACCCTCTGGCCTTGCATAAATTAAGGAGAGCGAGGAGAAGTCCTCTGGAACAATCATGGTGAAGAAATGCACTTGCTCTCTATTTATGATAGTGATGGAAGTAACTCTGCTGAACCAAAGTTGACTGTTATAAAATAGTATAATATGGTGGAGCCATTCACCTTCACAAAACCTGTAAATGAGAAACAGCAGGGACAGAGTGACTTTGTGTTTCTAGGTGCCCATGAAAGTTGGACCAGAACTACCATAGAGAACACTTCAGAGGAAAGAAAGGTCAGAAGAAAGGCATTATAGGTTCTGCTAGAATCAGAGAGAGTCAGACTAAGTACAGAGCTGTTTATACCTGGGGAATGGTATTAATTTGGAATGTAACCAATGGAATGCTGGCCATTTAGCTAAGAATAAAAGTCTTCTTCCCAGAGGCTCCAGAGGCACAGAGAAAAGTCAAGAGGTACAAAGAAAGTCTGAAAGTACAGTGAAAGATGCATAGAAAAAAGTCTCATTGGTATTATTGGGTTTCTTTATTTTTAGGGAGTACAATCCCAGTTAAAGGTTACCCCTTTCAGCTTTGGGGGAAAGATTTGCAAATGACAGGTGGGTAAGTGGACAGGAGAAGGCAGGACTCCCACTGCCTTCTAATAAAAAATTAAAAACAGAGGATATTAGGCACTCAAACACTTATCTCAGGGTAACAGTCTGAAAACAGCCCTGAGTGCTGTTGGGAATACCTGGGGAACCCTTCGGAAAGGACAGGTGGAAAGTAACAGGCATCGTGCTTGCCATGCTGTCTTAGCAGAGAGGTTTCCTCCCGGCGAAGCAGAAGTAAGATGCATGGTTGTGGGTGTGTCTGTTCTACCCGTAGAGAGAATTCTCCACGCCAGCAGGGCTGAGGAATCTATACATCTTTAACTACAATTCTGGCTGAAAATTGGGATAACCTGAAGAGTTATTTCTAAAAACAAAACAAAACAAAACAAAAAAACCACTCCAGCCTGAGAGCTACCACAATCTAATGCAATCAGCCTCTCCCAGGGGCAGACCAGAGCGGGTAGCCGCACTTCAGATCGGGTGTAGACTCCTGCCTGGGACGAATCTTTAGACAGGCAAGCAGACTCGTAAAACTCCACTACTTCCTAATGTGATTATTTAGCCTCCTGTGCTCTGGCAACATGGTCACCAAGGAACCATTCCTACAGTTGTTTGATTTTCTAAGGTTGACTATAAGGGGTAAAATATGATGATCCGTTGATCCAAGGATACCACAGTCAGCTTTCCGTTTGCAGTTCTCACTTTGAATCAATAAAAGGAATATCTCATTTCCCATCTGTCCACTCGTTGTTCTGAACAGTCCTGCAGAAGCTCTAGGATCCATTTAACTAGACAGGAAGGGTAGTACCTAACTTCAGACACACACAGGGCAGAAGGTAAGACCTAGGTTCCACATGACTCTCTTAAGATCTGTCCTTAGGAGAAGCTAGCTAACAGGCTCATCTGTTTAACAAGGTGGTTACTGTATTACAAAGGGAGTAATTATTTCAATTTTTTATGATAATAATTAAACAAAAACAAGATTGTGAGGTGCACAATCTCCACAGCTGTGGTCTTGTGAACGCAGGGTATCCTACTACCATCTTGATTTGCCTGATACCAAGGGGGTTTCTGGAACCTGGAACATTCAGTTGTAAAGCCATGACAATCCTGGAGATACCATTTCTTAGCGAGTTCCAGGTACTGGAGACTTTCAGTGCTAAATGGATGTGGAATGAGCTGGTCACCCTATGCACACTCTACTTCCTCAGACGGACGCACTCTATGTCACAGGCTTCATCGACTGCCTCATAGTAACTAAAGGGAAACAAGCAGGTTACAGGGGAATTACAGATGTTCTCAATCTCACATCTCAATTGCTCAGCACTAAGAATGAGAGGCCAGCACGCGCTCCCTTGGAGTCGTAATTAACCTTGCACAGTGTTTTCACAGACGAATTCTCAAAACAGGATGAGAACCGTCACAGTTGAGGTTCACACAATGAGAAAGAGTACAGAGGAGTCTCCAGCCACATCTAGAATCCCAGAAAGCAAGGAGAGACCTTGGGCCAGGGCGGTCAGCTAGTTCTAGTTCACAGGATCCAAGGCCAAGACATTCCTGAAGCTACGTGGCCATGTGAACATTTGCCAAAAACAGCATATGTATCAGACTAAGACATTTACAAAGATTATATAATATGGAAGGCTATGAAATAAATCTAATTATTAAATTCATTTTACAGATGGGAAAACCTGAAGTTGTGATAGTCTTTATGAACTCCCGTATTTTCTCCACACCTGGCACAGTCCAGAAACAGAAACCACAAAAATACATTTTCACTGAAAAAAAAATTTTAGCACAGGACATATATACATTTTAAAGGGTAGTAAAAATCATTTACTTTTATAAGTAGTCTACAAAAAGGCTGACTCTGTTAAGCAGGTCTATAATTGTTCATCCTTTCCAAATCACTGCAAATAAAGATAAGGTGAGAGAAGGATTCAGATTAATGTTATTAACCCAGCACTCAAGGAAAGTGAAATTACAAATGATGTGTTCTGGCTAGCAGTAACGGGGTGGGGGGTGTATGTGAAGAAGAAAAATTAAACTGAAAATTAGATTCCCTTCCCACAAATTTTGACAAAACTTCAAGGAAATTAATCAACCACTTTATGCTTGCTTTGCTGATCAGGGAAAGCCTCTGACTCCACTTGACATAAGCAAATAAAGATGGTAGCACTTGACATGTAATTCTTGGCTCGCTTAATTGGATTGCTTCACAAACCATTTTCAGTAATCAATGATTCCTAGTAGGAATCACAAGAGAGGATCCCAGGCAGTTGGGAACAGAAAGCGATGTGACTGCATTTTCCCGAGTCGCCTCTCAGAGGTAGTGGCCCAACCATCAGATAGATGTCCCTGCCTGTGTCCCTAGCTGCTCACCCCTGCAGATATCTCTGAGCCCCACCGCGCCCTCATAACTCATGATAGGTTGGGGATCCAAAGGCAGGCTGAGGCTCTGCTCTGAGCCCCACACAACAGCTCTAGGGTCCAGAACAAATGACCTCAGTGTGCCTCTGTTTCCATGCATGTAAAATGGGGATGTCTACCCACCTCTGATGGCTGCTGAAGAATTAAGTGGGATAAACCGTGGAAAGTGCTCAGAATAGTCTGTCAGAACTCTCCGTGAATGCTTACTCATTCTATGGTCGTTTCATATTTCAGATCAAGATCCCTGCTCCAGGTCTAGTTAGAAAATGGCACAGCCTGCAAAAGAACATGTGGCTAGGATCTTTGCTGCAATGTAGTCTCAGCAGAAAAGAGGACACCAAGAAGTCCAGATGGCAGTCCCTTGCAGGTTTTACGGCCATCCAGCCTAGGACAGCCCTTAGGCTCCGCAGTCCTGAACCAGCTGAAAGCCCAGCACAAGCCAAATGTGCTAGATGGTAAAGATCTGCATCCTACTCACTCTGTTATGGGACAGGCAAAAATCTAGAGTGGATGGTTCTCAGTCTATTTATGACAGGGTCGATCTCGTTATGGTGACTACATGTTCAAATCACCAAGACACTTTTCCAGTTCAAGAACCCCGAAGCCTTGATGCAACTGCAATAACCATGGCTTTCGAAGCTCTTTGGAGGCGTGAAACTCGGGGCCACTGTGGAAATCAGAAAATAATTGCATAGAGAAGAACAAAGGAAGTGCACACGCACACACACAGCCCAGACCCAGCTCCTGACAGTATGAAATGGCTGTAGACGGTGGACAAACAGCTTCAGTAGGCAGAACAAAACATCTCTCCTCATGATCTTTGGCAGACTGAACTGGAGGTAACACGAACTAGCGAGGAGAGATCTTTGCCAGCTGCCTCCATAAACCAATCAGTTTTCCCATGCTCACAAAAAGCACACCCCTGCCCGCAGCAGAAGCCGCTCTAAAAATGCCAACATGCCCTTCCCCTTTCACCTACCCTGCTCCTGCTTCCATGGACTCAGAAATGCCTTGAGAAATAACTTACTGCAAAGAGAAATCCGGGGAGCGTGTGGTCCTCACAGAGCTCTGCAGATAGGAAACAATATTCTATGTATTTCTAACATGAAAGCTTTCGTGGAACGGGAATTGGTCTCCTAACCTTCCTGTTCCCCTCGCTCTTCTCTCCTCTCTCCTCCACTCAGAAGTACCCAGCAGGATGCTGGGCACAGAGCAGATGAGGCCACTGAAACTGCGACGTAGCTTCATTATGGCAGCAGACTAGAATTTTCACTCCAATTTCAACTTCATGGCTGACCTCTTCATGATCACCGTGCCCTGCTGGAGGAACATGAAGGACTCCAGTGGTTGGTCCACGGTGTTTAACTTTGGCACTGTGCAAAAAAGTGAGGAATAAAAAAGGATGGCCAAGCTCAGGAGACAAAGCGAAGGTTAATTTGCTGCATAGCTCATGTGATACAACATTCAGAGGCTAAACCAAAAGCGTCAAGTCGTAGTGAGAGGCTGCACCATCGCCATCTCAGGGCTTCAGAGAGGTCCCCAGGGCCCTCTCTGCTCTCTCAGCCTTAGCGTAAGCTCTCTGCTCTGCCTGCAATGTCTCAGCCCAGCACGCTTTTGCCCGGGCACCAGCAGAGCAAGACTCACTCTTCTGTGCTTTCTCAAGCAGCTGCCAGGGTCCTTTGTCTTCTTCTGACCTTTTAGAACTACCTGTGCCGTGAAGATGTCTGTATCATTGACAACTTGTTGTGTACCTTTTCTGTGGATCTGCCTTACTCTTCCAACAGAGTGAATCCTGCAGGGTAGCGATCGTTCCTTTACTCTTCGGGATGTTCAGAACTCTGTGAGCTAAGCTCTATTTCCTGCATTGAACAAATGGAATCCCCAGAGACTCAGTTTGCCTTGTCTGATGCACAAGCAACTACACCTTAAGCACATCTCTCCCTTACCACACTGCTGGGGATCCAACCCAGGCCCTCTGCACTGAGCTATATCTTCAACTTTTTTTCGTGGTTTTTGAGCCAGAGTCTGTCTGAAGTTGCCCAGGCTGTACTAAAACTTGAGATCCTCCTACCGCAGCCTCCCAGAGTGCTGGGATTAAGGGAGGGTACCACCAAGCTCAGCTAAGCACACCTGTTTTAACCTTCCCATCCAAGGAGCTAGCTATATATTTGAACAGACAGACGTGTACCACAATCATTATCATTGTTGTGGCATTGATCATAATTGGAATTACATTGAAAAGAAGCCAAATGTGTCTAGTGACAGGAAAATGCCTCAATAAATTATGCTACATACATAGATAGATACAGAACGGAATACTTTTCAGCTATCTGAAAGAGAAATCAAGCTAAAACTACATATGAGGATTTCCCAGTGCTGAGAACAGCAAATATTTGTTGAAATGAATGAGTAAATCACCAAGATATACTGTAAGAAAATCAAATCACAAAATATTATACACTACAACTTGGCTTATGCTAAAAAGCTGTTTACACACACAGAGTAAATACTAGCAAAGGGATAGTATAGGGATGCTACTTTGTATCCCATATTTTTCCTCTTGTTTTTATAGCAAGAGGTCTTTCATGCATGTATAACTCATACAATTAAAGAAACTAACACGGGAAAGGATCATTTGGCCCGAGTGGCCTGGGTATGAAATCGCAAAGCAGACAATAGACCAGTTCGCTTAGGAAGCTCCTGCTTTTTAACTTGCACTTTCCTCTCTGTGTGCAGTGGAAAAGTGGACTTGGAGGTCAGAGACTCGGGGCACGGTCTGTGCTCTGCAAACCTGACCCGGGCAACTTTGACTAAGTCACCTGACCTTTAGGTTTGTCACTGATTCTTTAGCCAGAGCTTAGGAATAACACCTACCCTCCAAGGAAACTCAGGAAATAAATACAAAGATGCATGTAATAGGCCCTGATAAATGACAATGCTCTACTCAAATGCAGTGCAGGATATTATTTATCCTTGCGATTATTACTACCATGAAGTACTAATGCAGTGTCTCACAAAGATAAGGCACATACTATAAATTAGGGAAATGAATATTGGAATATGTGAATTCAGTCTTCTGCATTCATTCAGCATAAGCGCCTTCTAAAGAGGTGGGGTTTTTTTCTTTTCTTTCTTCATTTTTATTTTAGCCTTTCAGTGATACCTCAGTAGAAACAGCTCAATCCCTCACTTCACCTGATATAAGATGCCACTGATTTTAAAATATGCATTAATTTTACATACTACTAGAGCAGAAGAAGAAAGATGCTAAATAAACCACGTCACACGATGCTTGATTTTGAAAATGTGAAAACGTGCACTTAAGAATCTATGGAATACAGTATTGAAATGATAGGCTTCTGGTAAATTAGTTGATCAATTATACATTGTGTCTCTCAAATGGAATTACTAATTTAATAATAAGGCATGGTTTTCTCACACCAGTGATGTTTCACAGTGCCTTTTCCCCTTTGCGTGTGCTAGCTACAGCATTTGTTTCATGTTTTAAAAATTACAGAGAATAGATAATTACTAGTGAATGCTGACCTTTTCCTTATTATGAGTAATTATGCTATTAAAAGCATCATTTGGACCTTAATTTGATGTACAAATTATTCAATTACCTGGTCTGCAGTTATAAGGACTTTTAGCAAGCACCCGTTTTTGGTGAGAAGGGAGGGATAATCCTGAACATGAAATAATTTCATCTTGTACTCTGCGGCAGAGATCTTTATAGAATAAAATAGTGGCTAAACCACTAATCTCACTGAAATGCTTCACAGCATCGAACTATAACTCACACGTCCCCCCTGAAAGTATTCCCAAGAAGAACAGGTCAAATAAGCCTGATAAAAATCCCTTTGCAAAAGCACAACTGAGGCATGCTGAAGCGTTTGGCCTTGGTGTCCGTAAGTCTTGCTTCCGGTCCTAGCTATGGACTCTGTGCCTCTGTTTTGAGGTAGACGCATGGCTTGGGAGGCAACGGCAACAGCGATGGAGGAGGTGACAATGGTGGCGGCGGTGGTGGTACAGGTGGTGGTGGCAGTGACGGAGTTGGTGGGGACGGCAGCAGTGACAGTGAGGGTGGTGCTGGAGACGGCAGGGCAGACCCAGGCACCTGACAACTCCCAACACCACAGAGAGGTAGAGCATTGCCAATGGGCGATGGGGTGGAGAGGAAAACTGAGAACCGATTCCTGGTTTCTTTATTTCGACCTACATAAGTGTCAGCTCAACTTCCTCATCTGCAGCATGTAAATAATAATAATAATAGACATTGTCCAGATTGTTGTAAGGCTTGGTGATCAGTCTCAAAAACCTGTCACACTGCGGAGCTGCACTAAATGGGAAGGAGAGGAGGAAGAATCTCCAAAGCATACTTTCACAGATGAGAGGACCTCATCGCCAAGTCTCTGGTGCTCTTGTCATCCCCCTGCTTCAGAACTTCCAGATAAAACTCCAGTTGTGTGTCAAGGCCCAGGAGAGCCCCGCGCACCTTCCTCAGCAGCTGAACTGCTCACCTCTCTCTCTGCATGAGAATTCACCCCCGCAGCCGACTGCTTCTCCAGTTCATCCCCCACCTTCCCCTATCCCCCGCCCTTGGACCACAGGAACTGTGCCCAGGGCAGACCCGGGACCCCTCTGGAAGTCGTCCTCCCACCTCACAGCAAGCCCTGTGCACTCTTTCAGCACAGCACATGTCTATCCCAACACATCACAAATCTGACTACTGACTCGGCTACACATCCATTCAAGCTTACGAGCCACTTGATAGCTGAGCTGCATTTTAAATTTAAAACCCAGCAATACAGTGATCGTTATCATTATAAACACTGCTGCCACGGTCATCACCACTGTCCTCCTCTTTAAAAAGCACCTAGATAGTGCTGACTATATGCCCAGCATTGCCCTGAGTGCTCTTGTACTTATTCATTCATTTATTATTCCAACCAACCCAACAGGACGGGTGCTAGTATCACTTCCACTTTGTGCCTGTCGAGCTGAGATAGAATGGTTAAGTGAAGAGACTGCATCACCAAGGCGGCAGGCCACAGGGCCAGGACTGAAATCCAGGCAGCTTTGCTCCAGAGTCTGCCTTCTGTCCTAGATGGCTTCTCAAAGGCACCTGAAGGACATTTATGGGATGATTCAATAAATGCTAATGAGGCTTAGTACATACAAAATTGGATACTAGGAAAGCAAAAAAAAAGATACGGCTAAATCTCGTTACATTAAACTTTTTAGAAAATCCCCTTTTAGGCTTCAGATCCATTAGTGTCACCACGTAAAATTTTCCCGTTTTTAAGAGAAGCAGATGGGATTAACAGATTAACAAATTATTCAGTGTTCACAAGTAGGGCAATGCTAAGATCTATATGGGTTTTTCCCAGAAGACTGTATCTGTAACAGAGTGGGCAGGAGCAATATGTTTGCAATTTTCTTGTGCAATACCTTTCTCCATCATAGAAATCAGATCTTTAAGGAAATGTAGGAAATGCCTGCCACTCCATATCCAAATGCTGTAATCCACAGGTGCACTTGGGTTCACTAGCAGCCTGATCTCGAAACCCCACGAGAACTCTGTCACAGTGGTCCAGACTCGAACGACTGCCCGCTCACTGGGGCTGTACAGCCTCAGCTGCAGGTACACAGAAGTGTCCTCTGCCACTGTCTCCAGGGCCTGGGTAAACTGGGCCACTTCTCGCATTGCGGACCGGGAGATTCTCATCCTGAGACAGAAGGCAGGAATAGCGTGAACAGTGTCTGGACTCTGCTGGCTGCTCCGTTTCTTAGGGAAGAAGTACATTTGTTTTGGATGGTTTTTATCCCCTGGTACCTGAAATATTCTTCCTACAGTGATAAATAAAGAATCCAAGTTGGGTCTAGCTCAGAAAGGTCTGTCGAAGTTCCCCCCAGTCCCAGAGCTCTTGGTTCACAAATATTACACAGCTACTGTGATCATCACAAGAACACAGAAGAAATGGATGGCAATCATGCAGGAGAGCTTCCATGGGACAAAGGAGACTAAAGATGCACAGCACTGCTACCATCTCAAAAATTCTGAACGGGTGACTCTAGGAACAAGACAATACTAGCATGTTCTTAAAGTTACTAAAAATAAACTCTCAAGTTATTTCATGCCCTCATTCACATACTGGCAGCTCCAACTATCAAAGGCTTCTGCCAAGTAACTTTAGTGCTCATCAGAAAATGGCATTTGTTCCTATAGCTCCAGTGGCTGATTGCCAGCTTGGGAGCAATGCTCAATGCTTCTTCCCACCTGCTGGCAATGGCACAAATGAGTGCCCCAAAGAGCGTGCCACCAACTGGTGCCACCCTGGACACAGCACTTCCGGTACCCACACATCACCAGGCCTCTCCAGCCATCTGGATGAGTCATAGCGCCAAGGATGTGCACAGGCAGTCTCTGTGGCCTGTTCAATGCTCAGTTCCAGATGGCAGCTTCACAAGCCCTCCTCCAGCGGGAGCACTCACTTACTTCTGAGACACAGCTACACAGGGTTAGCCAATGATAAAAGACCCGTTGCTGCAACATAACCAAGAGATCTTTAACTGAAATGATTCGCCCCTTCCATTCACCTATCATGAACTAGAACTATCCCCATTTTTCTAAACTTTTGTCTTTGTATGACCGCTCGAATGATCCTCTGGTGTGAATACCAATTCAAAGGCTGTAAGTCCCAATGAGTACGGGGAACTGAATGAACATAGGGATTATTCCCAAGATGATTCTACAACACTGGCTGTGAGGATCTGTATTAGTCAGCTTTCCATCACCATAGTGAAATACGTTCAGCAATTAACTTACAAAGAGAAAAGGTTTACTCAGCTCCTGGTTCTAAAGGACTCTTTCGAAGATGGGGCACACTCCTTGCCTCGGGCTTTGCTGAGGGTACTCGATGGCAGTGGTGGGAGGGCCACCGAGTAAACTCTTTATATCTTGAGCCAGGAACCAGGGGAAGACAGGAAGCAGCAGGATCCCACAACCTCCTTCAAGGGCATATGCACAATGACCAAAGACCTCCCAGTGGACCCCTCCAAAGGATCACAACACCTCCCAGTGCACCACCCTGCGGGTCAACCCATAAACACACAGACCCTTGGAGGACACTCATCCAAAGTTCTGAACTTTGGAAAGTCCCAGTGCACCACCCTGCGGGTCAACCCATAAACACACAGACCCTTGGAGGACACTCATCCAAAGTTCTGAAAGGGAAGCATAAATGTCACCTACCAACATGGGTAGAGCAAGTCCTTGGAGTCGTATTGCACAGCATTAATCTACCAAGAGAGACAGGAAATATACTGGGAAGGACAGGGCCTGGGAAAGCAGATGTATAATGCTATGAACTCTGGCTTCTCCACTTATGGCTGTATAACTTCTTAGCCTCAGTTTCTTTAAACTGCAAGTTAGGTGTGATACTACCTACCATATCCAGTGAGGCTTAACTAATTTCAAACTAAACCCTGGAATAGAAAAACACTCAGTGGTTCAACAGACTGTCTCTAATTATTTTATTCTAGAGTTTTAAAACACACTATTCTAAGCATAATATCATAATGGTGCCAATTCTTCAAAAACCAAAGAACCTTCTAAGAATGCATACACATCCAGTAATACAGCCTGTCCAACCTCAGGCCCTCATGGTGCCTCCATTCCAATTCTAGTCATCATCCAATTACTTGAACATAAATCCTTTAAATTACATCAATAACTATTTTTTAAAAAGGCAATGAGCCCAACAACTACCAGAAAGTTAGCTCCTTTGAGCCTTAGATAATTAGCATGATAGGTTGGCCAAAGTATTCTTCTAGAAGAGAAACCAGGCAATGCCAGTGTGATGGGAAAGCAGTCACGCTGCATGTGACACCAGCCAACTCTATGCCATGGATTCTGTGTCTTGGCTGCATCAAACTGCCTATTCCCAGCCAGCTCTGCATTTTGGTTCCCCTCAGTACAGGGTGATGGAGGCGGCGACTAACCATTCAACCCGATTATACATGACAACAATGCCAAGGTAGCCTTGAAAAATCAGCAGCTTCAAAGAGAAATCACAAATGGGCTAACAGTTCTAGCCCCCAAGAAAGCTCACGCTTATTGTAAACTGCAAAAACATCATGACGTTTTACTCTGAGAGTAGCAGGATGGAGTTGGAGAAGAAATCCAGTGCAGTGCTGCCATATTAACAGAGAGAGTTAATCAGGCCCAATCTTGGGAAGGGCACTGTCTGAGACTGAGCCACAGAACTACTACACTTCAGCTTTGGTCCAGGATTTTCAGTGTTACTCTACCACAGCAGCTGGGTGAGAGACCACAGGAGACTGACAAGGAGATGGTGACATCTAAACAGCAGTCATCTTAGAAGTTCAAGCTCAGGCCAGAAAGAACAGGCCTGTACTCTGCGGTGGGAAGCAAGGCCTGGCAGGTCTGCTGGAGCCCCAACCCTCTGACGACATCCTGTAGAGACGAGTGGTCTGATTACTTTGCTGTTTACCAGCATGAGTGGGGAGGCACCTCAGCTGAGATAGTGGCCGTGGTTTGGAGTTTATGCCAAGAGGGGTCTCTAGAGCAAGGGAAGCACATCCCGAACCCACAGTATGAAGGTGGGTGGAGGGGACTTGCTGGATTCCAAGCTGTAGTTCCTAGGAGGAAACTACTCATTTGGAAATGTAGAAGAATTTATCTTGGACCAGTTTTTCCTTCTTCACTAGGCCCCTTTATTTCTCCTTTATTTGGGCTAAAAACATGTTAGGAGTTTTTTTCTCGGGTTGTGTTTATCCTATTTGGTTTTTTTACTTTTTAACTCTTTTCATTTTTCCCATATGATTTTTTATTTTTCCTTTAGTTTGCTCTGTTTTTAATTTTTTGCTCCTTTTTTATGTTTCTTTTACCTAATGCTGTTAATTTCCTTCCACTCCTCAATAAGAACATTTATTAAATAGGAAAAACTAAAAGCTTTCTCTCCAAAATCAGGAACAAGGCAAGGTTATCCACTATCACCATCCCTGTTCAATACAGCCAGAACAACATTAGCCAAAGCAATCAGGCAAATAAATAAATAAATAAATAAATAAAAGGGTTACACACATAGGAAAGGAAGAAGTCAAATCATCATGATTTGTACACAATGATCCTCTACATATGACTTGGAAAATTCCACCAAAAGGCTCCTAGAATAGCCCAATTCAGTAATGTAGCATGTCACAAAATCAACACACAAAAATCAATAGCATTACTGTGCACCAACAATGAACTCAATGAAAAGGAAATTAGGAAAACAGTACCACGCACAATAGCATCAAGAAAAATTAAATACTTAGGAATTAACCTAGCCAAGGAAATGAAAGACTTCTATGATAAAAACTTCAGAACTCTGAAAAGGGAGGGACAAAGAGCACATCAGAAAATGGAAAGAGAGCCCATGTTCCTGCATAGGGAGAACTATATTGGCAAAATGGTCATACTTCCAAAATTGTTACAAAAATATAATGAAAAAAACAACAATGCCAACAGCATTCCTAACAGATCTACCGAAGACAATTCTAAAATTCATACGAAAGCAGAAGAGACCCAGAATAGCAAAAGCAATGCTTAGTACTAAGAGCAAAGCAGGAGGCATCATGATCCTACATTTGAGGCTGTATTGCAAAGCAACAGTGATATAAAAGGCATGGTGCTGGCACAAAAAAGACACATGGATCAATGAAACAGAAGAGAAGATCTTTGACAAAGGTACCAAAAACACACACTGCACTGGAGTAAAGACAGCCTTTTTAACAAATGATGTTGTGAAAACTGGCTAACCACATACAGAACACTGAGTCTAGACCCACTTATTTATGTGCTAAACTAAAATGAAAATGGATCAAAGACCACAGTGTTAAAACAGAAAAAAACCTGCTAGAAGATAAAATAGTTTCTCCTCAATAAAAAACCCCGTGAAAAATGGAAAACAATAATGAACAGACGTTTCCCAGAAGAAACAGCACAAATGGCCAACACACGAAGAAATGTTCAACAATGCTGGCCAGTGCAGAAATGTAAATTAAAAACACCACCGGGGCCAGGTACTTAGCTCAGTGGTTCCACCACCTGCCTCACAAGCACAAGGACCCAAGTTTGATCCCCGGTACCCAACAAACAAACACCACCCCGAGATTCTATTTTGCTTGAGAAAGAATGCCTATCAAAATATCAAATAACAGCAAATGCTGGAGAGGCTGCAGGGAAAAAGGAATCCTTCTATACTCTTTGTGGAAATTTAAACTAGTAGATTAGTTTACATTATGGAAATCAGTACAGAAATTTTTCAAAAAACAAAAAGTAGAAATTCCAGCTATTCCCCTCATAGGTAGCTTCCTGAAAAAGTAAAAAACCACCATCTTACAGTGATACATGCATGTGCATATTTACAGCAGCACAATTTATAACAGTCAAATCTTGCAAATGATCTATGTGTGCACCAACAGACGAATGGATTAAAGAATGTTTTATATGTACACACACTGGAGTACTACTCTGACATAAAGGACAAGCTTGAGCCGATTGTAGGTAAATGGAGAAGTCACCTCACAACCACAATGTTAAGTGAAATAAAGCAGGCACACAAGCTTAAATATCACGTGGTTTTTCTTATAGGGGAAATCCAAACTACAAAGCACAAAATAAAAGAGAAAATAGGGGGATCTTTTTCAAATAGGCAGTGGATGGGGATCAAGAGCTAGGACAAGAGTGGGGAGGTAGAAGGGATGAAAAGAGACTTGAGATATGTTATATACATGCTCCAATTCCCACAGCAAAAGTTATCATTATGTAAAGCAAAATGTACTAATAAAAAACTAAAACAGAAAAAAACATTTTTACCCAGAGTGTGTCCATGAAGGGAAAGCTGTCACTTTTTCAGACAGGACCGCAGGACAGTCCTGAACTCAGGCTTACTGGCAGTGTCAGCGACCATCTGTGCACAGAGGAGAACCCAGGGAGCCAGGGAAGCACCTGTGAAGGGCTTTGTGGAGAGCAGTTTCACCTCCTCAGCCACAGCATGGTGAGCCCGGCAGAGAAACCCACAGAAATGGAAGGAATAGGTGTGCATTTTATATAAAGCACTTCTGAAGTACTTCACAGATGGCAACTGATCTTCAAGGTGAATCTAAAAGGTACACAAATGATTCCCATTTCGTGACTGTGGCCGCTGGGGCAGTATCACACTGAGGCAATATCACAGAAACACCTAATATCACACAGCATGCAAGGGCAGAGCTGGCCAGGCACTCTCGGCTTGACAACCCTCACCATGAGCCCCGCTCCTCTGTGCTGTCATCCACTTCCGTTACATGGAGTCTCTTCCTAACAGCCAGCTACTTGGAGCCGTTTCATTCCTGTCACCGCCGTCTATTGCATTGATCCACTTTCCATGATCCTGACTGTCTTTTTCAGCAGTGAGTGTGAGCTCTAGGACCTCATTAGAAAAGAGCTGACACTCCATTATTTGACAGTGAGCTACCCAAGCAATGAAAATTTGTCATAGTTACTCAATGCCACTGTCGGCAGATTCCTATCCCACACCTGGGACAATTGCTTTGGTAGACATTTTCCCTCTGTCACTTGATGAACAGTCAACCATCAATATACTTGTAATTCCTTTAACACCCTGCACTCACTCCCCTTTCTCCAAAGTAGAAGACAAAGCCCTACAGTGGACTAAGAGTCTTCCCCAATTTTCCTTCCATTATTATCTCTCATGCACATCTCCTACCATCATCCCTTGACTGCCTGTGTCAAGGCACCCTGGCCTCCTTGTCCTTTCTTTCACTTGTGAGGCACATTGACTTCTGGACATGTGTATGGGTTGCTCTTCTCATAGAATGCAACGCTCTCTCCAAGATCCTTGTAGCTCACTCCAGAGTATTTGTTTGTGTGTTGCCTTCTCAATGAAGCCTTCTCAGGCTATGACTCCTCTCTCAGCAATTCCTTTTCCTCTCCAGCACACTCATCATTTTTTCTCTAATTGCTCTCAGAGAACACCCTCTGCAAAAGCAGATTTTTTTCACTATTTGCACTCAGGGTTGCATTACTAGATACTATCACAGTGCCTCTTTCCTAGAGTTGTGCAAATTTTCTCCTGAAAACAGTACAGCAGAGGGAAGGGCCAAAGGAAGGGAGATATAACCCCAATGAAGAGTCACGTCTGGACTCTTCAGGCAAGGTCCTTGGAGAACCAGAGTAAAATCAAACAAGAACAGCAGCCTTCAAAAAGGAAGCAAAATTAGTTATACATTTTCTGAAAACTTTAGCATCAGGTCCTTTATTGAACTCCAGATAAGGGTAAGCAAAATGTGTTTCTTCCTTACCAGTTTCTATAGAAGAGATGTTGTACCTGATTAATGATGGCACTGAAAAAAGGCACCACATGGGCCCGTGTCTTACTTAGAAGCCAGGAGCAGGCAACCATGGCCTGCCCTGGTGAGTGAACTGGAAGATGATAGACAAGAGAAGCAGCCCTCTGCTTTAATTCAGTCACCTGCCCCTTGCCCCAATACCTCCTGACAAGTATCAGCACTATGTTAGGACCCTGCAACTGAAACATGAAGAAGGGTAACCCAGTGTTGTAAATATGGTATGAGAAGCTGCAGTAGGCTCCTAAGAGGCCCCTGTGTTGACTTGGATCCTTCAAAGCCCTATCCACAGAACCAGCCAGGATGATTAAAGTGCCAGTCAGGGGCTCACCCTGCAGATACCACACTGCCACCTCAATGCAGTGCAAACCCAAGCCTGGCAGCCTGCAGGACACATGCGGCCTTTGAGCTGGTGCTTAGTCACTCTCCTCACTGGGCAGTGGTGGCAGTAGTCTTCTTTAGTTCATCCTGCCTCCATAGAGTTTTCTCACCCTGTCTTATATTCTTTGCTATCTTCCTCACCAATCTTGATGCAATGGTTTCTTCAAACCCTTCACTTCTCGATTTAAATATCATCCCTCAGAGCAGCCTTCCTAAATGACACAAAAATGGGCAAGTTAACTGAACAGGCACTTCTTAAAAGAAGAAGTACCAAAGGCCAATAATGCATGAAAAAATGTTCATCATCTTTATCCATAAGGGAAATGTAAATCAAAACAACCCTAAGAGTCCCATCTTACTCCTGTCAGAATGGCAATCATTAAGAACACAAAAAACAAAGGCTGGAGAGGGTGTGAGGAAAAAGAATCCTTCTACATTATGGGTGGGAATGTAAACTAGCACAATAACCATGGAAATCAGTATGGACATCCTTCAAAATACTAAAAATTGAAATTCCATTTGATCTAGCTATACCTCTTTTGGGTGCACTATATTCCCAGAAGAGTTAAAGACATTGAACTACAGGTATGGTGATAATCAAGTTTATAGCAGTGTAATTCACAATAGCTAAGCTCTGGAAATAGCCTAGATTCCCATCAACACTTGAATAGGTGGCACATACACAATGAGGTTTTATTCAACCATAAAGAATCAATTCAAGTCATCTGTAGGAAAATGGATGAATTTTGAGATCATAATGTTCAGTGAAATAAGTCAAACACAGAATCTACATAGTTTCTCTTATAAGAGAAACCCAACTACAAATAAAAACTAAAATAAAGGCTGACATTTTGGAGATGGGGAAGAGGACTGAGGGAGTGGGGAGGAAATGGAGATTGAAATGATCAAGATATGTTGTATGTATATAACAATTCCCTAAAAAAATAGATATTATGTATTGCAAACATATGCCAATAATTTAAAAAAATGAAAAGGGAGGTGTCCTGTCCCATCACAGCTGCTACAACAATTTATAACTAAAGATTAAATTATTTGTTTATAGCACAGTATCAATTCCATGAAAATGAGCCATCTCTGATTGGCCACTGTACCTAATGCACCTAGCACCACTTACAGCATACAGTTAAGAGCAAAAGAAGAATCTGCTAAACAGCTGGCTGGGTAGCTGGCTGGTAGACAACAAAAGGAAGGGAAGGAGGGCTTGAAATGACAGCAACAGTAAGAAAGAACCAACTAATTCTCCATGGAGATTGGAAAGTCAGATCCTAACTAGTTTTGCAAAAGAGGGTCATTTTGACCTACTTTCACCAATAATTTCAAATCAGAGGTTTAACTAGCTAGTAGCACTAGATACTACTGGGCAACCAGGGAGGGTTAACTGAGGTCGATCACAATTGCCTGCCCTCAATGATCTCACCAGCTGTGTGGGCAAGACTGACATGCATGAACAGGGGGAAACTAGCAGAAGCACAATAAAGAGTTCCATTAAATCCAATAAAGCTCCACAACATAGGGCTAGCACAAGGAATAACACAGAGGCTGGAAAGCGGCAACAGAAGGTACTGTGGGGAAACAGGATCTACAGTTTGCCTTGGAGAACAATTACAGAAACACTTACCTTGGGTCCGGAGTGTGTGGATACTAACCTGCTTAATTCCCCCAACGACCCTAAGACATAAGTGGCAATGACTATCTCCATCTTACCAATTAAGCAAGATCATAGACATGATTAGTGGAAGAGAAGGGACTCCAGGCAATACTGCATTTAACAATACATTTGTTAAATGACCATCCCTAATTTTTGTTCTCACCCAAATTGATCATGAGTGTATTTTTAATTTACTAGGTGCAGGAGCTCATAATTTCAGACTGAAATGAGCCTTTTATTCAGCAATTCTGTCAACTGATGCAAGATGGCACCTACCTTCCCAAAACAAGCACTATTATTTGAATCTTGTCTCTACAGAGATGGAGACTTGAAGAAAGATCTTTGCACCTGTCATACTCATTTCATGACCTCCATCTTCAAATTCAATGAATGTTTACCAAATGAAAGATAAGAAGAGCATAATAAATACATTTTATTATTGTCTTTAAATCTGTCTGAGGATCAGTAGTTCAAGATGCTCACGGAAATCACCCTACCTTGTAAGGAGGACATTTGATACTTCTACAAAGAAACTCCATCAGAATGGGTCGAAGATGGAGCTACTGCTCTGTACCAAGCAGGTTTTCATTTGGCATTTTGAGTATTATTCCCAGGGAAGCCACAAGGAAGAGAAAGTAAGTACATTTTGCATCCAGTAAAATTGGCAATTAGAGGCCAGTGTGGCAAAGTATTTTTAAAGTATCTGATCTTTGCCATCTATCTCAATCTAAAAAGAATTTCAGGTGCAAATATAATCATGCTTGCTTTATGCAGAATATGATGAGCCTCATGAATAAATTATTAGAGAGACATAGAAGAGGTATAAGGACATTAAACAAAATTATTTAATAAAGTAATAATCATGTCATAAAGCACACCTACTATTTGTAACAATCAAGACAATAACAGGGAGTGTTTCAGGTTAAAATACAAACCATCAGTAACGTCTTAGTAATTCACTGCACTTGACATTTTAAGGAGATGCTATTTTGCATTAACATGTACTTTTTATGGAGAAATACACCATTTACATTTGTAACTCGAAAAAGACATTGTAAGAAATTAGTCTTAAATCATTTCCTACATTTATTACCCTGCTTGTGTCATCTGATGTGGTCATTTACAAATTGCTTTAACAAATAAGAGTTTCTGTCAATTACTCAATTTTTGCCATGTTGAGACCAAGATTGCCATCTAGTGAATTTCATTATAACATTTTATTTACTGGTCAATGGCCAACTTTGATTTTCTGCCTTAAACATGAAATTTGATTAATACAAATCATATCTACAACATCAATATTAGTAAGTTTCCTAAATACCTGTTAATACCTTTATACCACAACAAAAAAGAAATGCCTACAATGCTGTCTTAGGTACTTTTCATGTTGCTGAGACAAAATACCCGATATCCAAGTTAAATGAGGAAAGGTTTATTTAGCTCACACTATTTAGAGGTTTCAGTTCATAGCTGTCTGGCTCCAAGGCAGGGTAGCATGGCACAGGGGCACCACAGAAGAGAAACAGTTCATGGCAAGCAGAAGGAGCAAAGCAGCAAGCAACAAGCAGTGACCTTCTTTCTGTCCCTTATTATCCTATCCAGACTACCCACACTCAGGGCAGGTAGCACTCACACCCAGGGTGGGGCAGCCTTAATCATAACATCACACCATGAATCAACCCCAGCATCACATCCTTGATCCCAGAATCACACACCCTAGATCCAGCCACCTCTGAAAAGTTCCATCTACGACCACATGAGGCTTTGGGGGAACATCTAGATAGAAACCAAACAAGTCCTGAAGAATGTACTCAATTAAAATAGGACAGTGCTAAAGAGACAGGTTTGAGGGACTGGTAAGGGCAAGATACTGTTTCTTATTTAATTTAAAAAAACAATACCATGTTGTAATTGTTACCCCCATTTTATAGAGGAGAAAACTGAGGATCTGAAAGGGAGGCCTGCCAAATGCCACCAAGAGAGATTACTCAAAGCCAGATTCATTCATTCTACACATTTATACTGAGCACCAACACTGTCAAATACTGTTCTCAGGAGTAGGGACACAGCAAGCAACTACACAGAGAGAAAGCTTAAGTGCATGGAAGTCCATTCTAGTGGAGATAAAGAGGCAACTAAAATTGTTCAGTAACAGAATGTCATACACTGATAACTTCTACAAGGAAAGGTAGAGTGGGGTAAGGAGAAAGGGTTGGGGGTGAGAGATCTCATCTGGGAAGAGACCCTGGGAGTCAGTGAAGTTTGATATGAGGATGAAATAGTCATGTAAATATCTGAAGAAATTCAGGTGTGTCTGCCAAGTGGGATTCCTGACTCGTGATGTTCTACTACAAGTAAATACTATATGAACTATTGATACAGCTTGTTATGGCTTTGATTTAAAATGTCCCTCAAAAGGCTCATGTATTCAAACATGGGCTTTGGGAATGTGACTGGAACCTGGGGAAATTATATCAGTAGACTAACAATCTTACAAGTTTTTAGCTGAATATGCGCTGAAAAGAGGCAAGTCACAAGAGGCATGACCTGGAAGAGTGTTTTCTTGTCCTTGGTCC
Organism: Fukomys damarensis; assembly: GCF_012274545.1. Classification (NCBI taxonomy): domain Eukaryota; kingdom Metazoa; phylum Chordata; class Mammalia; order Rodentia; family Bathyergidae; genus Fukomys; species Fukomys damarensis. The sequence continues at coordinate 6,660,624 of NW_022900917.1, read as the reverse complement.
CTTGCTCTGGCTCTTTCCCTTCTTTCTCCACTTCCTGCCTTCCATGCAATGAGCAGCTTTCTTCCATCATACTTTCTACTTTGTAGCCAGCCAACCATAGACTGAAACCTCTAAAACCGTAAGCTACAATAAGCGTCTCCTTCTTTAAGTTGTGGGTATCGAGTATTTTGTCCCAAAGGTGGAAAAGAGACTAATCCACAGTTTATGGCTCAAACATCACTCTGCCCAAAGTTTCAGTTACACAAGATGAATAAGTCCTAGAGACCTGCTGTACAGCATATGCCTATATTTGACCATACCATGATGTAGACTTCAAAAGTTGCTAAGAGGATAGATCATATATTAAATGTTCATATCTAATAGTAATAATAATAAAGGAGGTAGGAAATTGTGGGAAGTGTTACATTTATGGCATAGATTGGGGTGATGGCTTACCTCCAAGTTCACCAAGCTGTGCACATTAAATATGTACAGCTTTTTGTATGTCATACTCCAATAAATAATTAAAACACCTAAGTATCCCTGTCTCCTTATAGAGCAGAACAGATTCCCTCACAAAAACCAACAGCTAAAATATTCCAGCTCCAACTTACGCCTCTGGAGCTGCCATAGGATTAGGTTTAGGGTGAGCAATCTCAGGGGGCCGAAGACAGTCAAAGCTAACAGTCAGCTTTCATCTCTGGAGTGGTAATTGGAAAGTCTGAGATGTCACTTCCAATTCTTCCTACCCTCTTTCTTTGATGTCTTTATTTTAAAAAAAACTTGTCAAGTATGCACTCTGGGCTTCGTAAATGGGAGGTGTAAGGGTCCAGATAATGACTGCTGGTCCCACAGAGCTTTCACTCTTATGGATCTACCCCATGATGCTTGAGGGTGATCTTGGCCTCCCTCCTTGGAACTGGCTCCCTGTTTGTCTATAATTTTGCACCATGATGATCTGCAGACCTAAGCCCTGGCTTCTCTTGGGAATCTTACTCTTCAAGGTGCCTTTCACCAGCAGATTCTGAAGTTACCTTGATTCATCTACACACGGGGTGAGCAGTAAAGAGATGGACAGAGTGGCTCCCCTTGTGAAAGGGCTGGAATCTCAGATGTGAGGACATAAGTAAGCCAGGCCAGCTGCTTTGCAAAGGCCCTATCCCTCAGTACTTACTCTTTTCCTCTTTCAACACACCAATATTCTGGGGAGAGACAGTACTTTAAAACATTGCATGCCAACAATGCAATGATTTTTAAAAATACATATTTCTCCTGCAAATGGTAAAAGTGGTAGACAGGAGGAGGAAGAAAAAACTAAATAGACTGAGTATGCTGTTAGAAAAGGCAGATAAGACAAAGAAATCAGAATAAAGTTTAACTTGTCTTATTCTAGTTTCCTAAGTTCAAAGTTCTCAATGCAAATTTTCTCACCGTCCTTATATTTTTTGGTTTTTTAACTTTATTCTGGGTTATGATCTTTGTGCTATGGAAGTCTGTGTGTAGCATGCATGTGTGCACCTATATGGTGCATATATAAATGTGAGTATTTGCTACATACAGAGTGTAACTAGATATTGTATCTTAAGTAAATCCAAACTCAAATGACTAGTTGCTGTTCTCTGTTTCTTCACTGGAATTAATGTTGTATCAATCTGGATCTGCACAGGAAACAGATGACACACAGAGGTAAATGTTGAAAATTTAATGAAGGGGCCATGAGCCAAGGAACACAGACCATCTCTAGAAGCTAGAAGAGGACTCTGATGCTTGCTGAGACTCTCTGAAAGGGAGTATGGTCCTGCTGATATCTTCATTTTAGCCCACATCATACAACTGGCGTATGGAACCAACAGATAATACATCTCTGCCATCTTAAGGCATAGAATTTGTGGCAAATTATTAGTGATAACAGAAAAGTGACAAAGTAACATTGACAAAATACATGAAGATTTAATAGAACCAAGAAGAGTAAAAGTACCTCTGTGCCTAAACCACCTCTTAGCCTAACCACCTCAGCCTCAGTGGCAAAGAAAGGTGTAGCAAGAAAGAGGCGCCACTGACAGGAGCCACTGTCACAGATTGCACAACAGAGCCCCTATCAAATTAGGCTGAGGAGTGGAGGAACCAATACTCCAGCCTCACTATCCTCCTGCCTCCTGGTCTCCTGAGAGAAGAAAGCCCGTGTGACCCAGTTCTGCTATCATATAAATTCAGCAAAGATGAGTGTAGGGTGCATCTCAGGACCAGGGGTTCAGGAAGCAACAAACAGAATACCCAGCAACAGGGTACACAGAGAGCTGGAACAGGGTGGGCTTTCCTACTGCAGGAGGATGCCAGTGGCTCTAGGTTTCATTTTTTATGGCTCTGAGGACTGCACTCAGGGCTTCATTCCCAGCCCTTTTTGTTGTGTGTTTTGAGACAGGGTCTTGCTAAGTTACCTAGGCTAGGCTCAAACTTGCCATCCTCATGCACCACACCTGGCAAGGAATTTTTTATTTTTGGGTGGTAGTAACGGGGATGAAACCTAGCACAAGTGTTCTACACCAGAGCTATATCCCTACCCCTTAGGGTTATTTTTATTGTTGTTTCTCACCTATTTGATACAGCTGTGCAGCATATGAGACCTGAGTGCTAATATCCTCTGGGAAATGCATCCAATTCAAGACTACAAGCTTTGAGAAATAAGGGTTGGGGAAGGCATTATGAGTCTAAAGCATAAAAGTACCATGATCCGGAAGAGTTGGAAGATGATCCAGGCAAGGGCCAGAGTGCATGAAGATACCATCACCTGCTGCAAAGTTCACCTGATCATAACAGGTTACAGCAGTCCAGGCTGCCGCTCTTCGGACGAGAATATGGAAGTTTCCAAAAAATGAAGAAAACATCTGGATGCATCATGTGGCTCCGGGAGGACTAAAAGAAGGACTGCAGTTTCAATACCATTTTATTCTAATTTCCCAAGTGATGTGAGGGGCATGCTATCAGTCTTCCTTTTGGGAAGAAATGAAAATTAGAGATGAAAAGTGCCTTGCTCAGAGCTAGTGAGAGACAGAACCAGAATGTGACCCGAAGCCTTCCTATTGCAGTTGCACTTCCCTATCCATGACTGTGTGGTCCAAGATGGCCCCAGATCATGGCTCATCCCTTCAAAGACAGACCCACCAAATGCGATGGCTTTCCTTTACTGCAATCGGATTAGTTTCAACCATGGGCTATATGTAATATAAGCCACTGTTGTCTTACAACACCAGCACACTCCCTGTCAAGTTCAATAGTACAGCTGCTCAGTTATAAAGAAAGTGTGCTCGCTACCTTAAATATGCATGACACATGGTAAAAATCTTTGGCATCAAAAACATCTCATCAGCACAGAAATTTTTAAAAATCAAGAAGACTATCAAATATGGGTTGCCTTTATAAAAGGAATTTTTAAATGCTTGTAATTTCAGCCTCCATCCTTCCACCACGTTTCCTCTAAGCCAAGTAAGATAGATGAGATTCTTCCTCTTTTAAGACCTCTAGAGAAATCACCTGGACAAATTTCCTTTAGTGACCTGTTCCTGTGCTTTTAAACACTTCCTATCAGGATGTTTTTTACTTTATATTGACTGGAAATTACAGTCTTGTTCATGTGATGGATTTATAATGTCTTTAATTTTCACATTAACAACTAATTTGAAACATTTTTAGCTCATGTTGTTGTAATGGCTGTTTGGTTGTGTTTTTATGTTGTTTTTTCTTTTGCTTTTATTTAATGCATTGAAAGAAAGCAATATGATTTAATTGTGCAAAAAGACCTACAGAAATTATGCCATTATTAGAATACTGAGGTCCTGGTGAATAATGGGGAGGGTGGATGGAACCAAAAAAAGCAGTTCTGTTCTCCAAGAACATCTCAGAAAATGGAGATAAACATGGGAGAGGAACGGTCCTCTTACACATCACCTCTTCTCCTCCCCTCTCTGCCTCCTCCTGGAGGACAGGAAGTCTACTAAGGCACGTTAAGTGCTTACCATGTGGGCAATTTTAATATAAGTTGATGTACCAAATCATTATCATACGTTAACATTCTGCATCTATTCTGATATGGGAATCAAGTAACTTTCCTATTTAAGATGCTAATCAACTTTGCTCAGTGCAAACTAGAAAGGAACCCATTTATTGGGATTTGGCTGTGATATTCTTGGCAATTAGTTTATAATCATGTCTATCATTTTCCGAGACCTTAAAGCAGCCACTAGCAGAAATTGAAAGCAAAAACCATGAAATGCTATTTATGTGGAAGGATGGTTTCATTTTCATCATATTCACCCCTAGAGGACAAACAAACAAATAAAGCAAAACATCACTGGAAAGTGAATGAAAATGATGTTCAGGGATAGTAATACGCCTGAATGTTTTTTAAAAAAATGCAAACCTGACTGTGCTAGTCGGGATTAAATTCAGATAGGAGTAACAACAACAAAAAAAATCTGAAGTTCCTTTCTCTTCTCCCTACCCCCTTTTCCCTTTTTCGCTCCCTCTTCTAACTCAGGAGGCCACGCAGAACCTGTTCCATGATGTCCAGAGCTCACCACAGCCTATAGCCAGTATGCTGAAATCGAGGTCCCCTCTAGGTTCCCAGAAGCAGGAAGCAGCAGGGAACGAAGCAGAATCGGGGTAAACCCAGATCTCTCCCCAGAGGAGGTCTCCAGAAACCTCCATTTCCATTCTCTTGGCCAGAGCTCAGTCACATGGTTACACACAGCTGCAAGGTCATAGAGGAAATGCAGCCTTTGCTTTGGGTGCCAGGCCACACTAAGATGCTTAGATTAAAGAGTGTGAGAGTGGACACTGGGAGAAACATGGCAGGCACTCGCTGCTACATGAGTGTCGTAATTCTATAGACTGAAACCAATCACCATCTTCCCTCTTCCTCAGAAAAGATTTCAAAGCCCTTAACAAGGTCCACGGAGCATCACCTGCTCCTCTCCAGAACATCGCCAGCTGTCCTTTCATGGTCCTCCAATGAGGCAGGGATTCCCTTGTTCATCGCTGTATTCTTGGTTGTCTAGCGCAGTGGTATCTTTTTCTTTTAGATAAAACTGACTTTCAATAAAATGTATATATCTTAATGCAATTCAGTGAATTTGTATTTTCCCTCATGTAATGAATAGCTCAACAGAACATTTTCACCTCTCCCCCAGGGAGTTCCCTTATATTGTTTTCAATCAAGCCAACTCTTGGACTAAATTCTACTTTACTTATCATCACAGATTAGTTTTGCTTCTTTTTGTACTTCCTACAAATGGAATCATATACTATATGCTCTGAGTCTGGTTTCATTTACTCAACACAATATCTGTGAGATTTAATCATGTTGCTGTGTATATAAGTAATCCGTTCTCTTTTAATGCTGTAGAGAATTCCTTTGTATAAATATACCACAGTTTGTTGATCCAATCTTTTTTTTTTTTTGATAGACATCTGAGCTGTTTATGTTTCCGGTGTATGATAAAAAAGGCTACCAGAGAACCACCGTGAGTACTTCATCGTGCATTTTAACCTCACTCGGAAATGCCTAGAGGCGGCACTGCTGGGTCACTGGGCAAATAGATAGGTTTACTTTATATTTACTCCGTGTTTAAGTCTGAGGAATTGCCGACAGTTTTCCAAAGGTAGTGACCATTCTACATTCACATTCACGGTGTCTGAAGGTTCTGGCTGCTCTACATCCTCACTGATATTTGGTGTGTTTTTTTTTTTTTTTTTAATTAGCCATTTCTGAGTACCAAGTAGAACTGTGATGGTGGTTTTTTCTTTTCATTGTTGTTGTTTTTTGGGGGCTGGGGGTTTTGTTCAGTGAATGTTGTTTTAATTTTAGACAGAGTCTCTCCAAGTTGCCCAGGCCGGTACTGGACTTGCTATCCCAAGCACTGGGATCACAGGTCGGCCACCACATCCAGCTATTTCTGTCTGCATTTACACTTCAAATGCTGCCCATGTGTTCAGGTGCCTATGGTCATTTGAGGTCCACCCCGACCCTAAGGGATCTAACTCAGTGCCTCACATGTTCCATACTCATTTTGTGACATGCCTAAGTCTTTGCTAATTTAAAAAATTGGGTAGTTTGTCCTGTTCAGTGGTTTGTATGGTCTCCCTCCCCCTCTCCTCTGAATACAAGTCAGATACACACATTTCACACATTCATCTTCGTCCACGCAGCGTGATGTTAGCAGTCAGCACATGATACGCTTTACGTGAGGCCGGAAGGGTAGAAGCTGCTCCACTCGGCAGTGGTGGTGAGGGTCCCACAGCTGAGCCAGCCCTGGCTGAGCTGCTCCATGCGCTGCCGCACCCTCTCCACTGTGCGACATCTCTCTCCTCAGACGGACAATCATTCTGCTATTGCTTTGGCTACTTTGCTTGTATTTTACAGTGGGCACAATGCACTTGTAAATGTACTCTTATTTGCGAAGAGAAATACATACTTTATCCTTGCCTTACAAAAATGGACAGTGACATGACGGTGGACAAAAGAGGGTTAGCCAGTTCCGGGAGTTCCTCCGAGCCTAGTGTGCTCGAAATGTAGTGGGTGAGCCATATACCAAAGACAATATTCTAACCTGTATATGAAATTTAACATTCGACACCGCAATTACAGAAGTTGGTTTATTCAACTAAAGCAAGTACTTGCAAAAATTTTTTCCCTATATGTATCAAACACCTGAAGAAAGATATATGTCAAGCCTTATTATGCTTAAAATAGTACACTAAATTGCAGTTTCGTGGAGGAGACATCCGTGTATACCCAGCATTAAACAACACCCTACAACAAAGCAAAGAAAAACATTAAAACAGAAAACATGAGCAACCAGCTGGAGGGCCCAATACCAGGAATCTGTTAGAAGGGAATGCAGCTAATGTTGCACTGGCCTGGAATGTTTATGCTGACATCAGATACTTCAGAAAATATTATTTTAAGCTGAAAATTAAGAACATGTGCTAGGCAGCTGACCGAGTGAGAAACTCTGAGGCCATCCTTGAATTCCGCTCCCCCATCCACTCACAGTCAACTGCCAAGTGCTGTCAGCGCTAAATTACCCTCGAATTGATTACATCTCTCCACTGCCAGAGATCCTACCTTTTATTCAGAGCTCTCACCAGCAACGGCCGCTAAATGTCCTCTTCTCGGTCTTCTCTTAGTTTCAGCTTATTTCCCACGGGTCTATTAAACAGCATCCAGGTCCTTGAAAGGAAGCTCTCCATCGACTGCTCCGCTCCCTTCAGAGAATGGCAGACCCCTGAAAACGCTGTGCCCTGGTCCTTAAAGCTTATGAGTGTGCTCCTCTCCACAGCACAAGGGACTTTACACACGTGACTGAGGTGAAGGGACAGCCACGGGGTTTTAATGAGAGACGGGAGTCTCAGTGTGGGATCTGGAAATGTATGTTGCTGGTGAGAGCGGAGAGCAGAGGAGCACACCTGTCATTTAGGCTCTGCCCAGAAGGAGCTATCAGCTCATTAGTCTTAGCCCGTAGGACTCATTTTAGATTTCTGACCCCCAGAACTGAAAGACAACAAATCTGTGTGAAATCTTTGTTTCTATGGTAACTTGGTGGAGCAGCAACAGGAAAAGTAATACAACAGCGTCACTTGCTTACATTTTACAGAAGAACCATACAAGAAAACACACACGGCACGGTGTCTGACACACAGCAGGTCCTGGGTGAGTGTTGGCTGTTACCATCTTCCTGAGCAGAGGATGTGCAGGACCAGGTGGGGCAATGCCATATTAAACTGGAGAACTCTACATGGCAACTGGAGCCACCAAACTGTCCTGGAACACGTATTTCTACCATACTTGATCTTGGGCATCAAGTAAGTTACAGCACATGGCTTTTATAACCCCAAATTCCAAAGCTTTGGGAGAAGTATGACATCAAGATTATTTACCTTTTCTCCCAGTCTAAAAAAGAAACTCTAATACACTGACTCTGTTAAGAATGTCCTTTTCATTCAATTCAGCTGGATTTGATTTTTTACATGATCATTTCAGCTGAAAAGTGATCACGTATATAAAGACTAATCAAAAACTAGCTAATTAATACATTTTTGACACTGATGGAAAAATAAAGATGTGTAGATGCTTCTGATCATTTATCTAATCTTGAATGTCTTTAACTTACAGTTAAGAGAATGGAGACTTGGTTCTAGCTGCATGAGTGAACTCCACAGCTACCAACAGATACCTACACCTCACCATCACAGTCTCCTCCTCCATAAAAATGTTAAGTATGAACAATAAAATACTGACTTTAACTAGTAACAAGCTTCATGGAATTATTTTTTGATATAATACAATTTGTAGTATCAAGGGGATCACAATGGATGTCTGTTCCGGGTGGAAGAATACAGCAAAATATTTGTAAGAATCATAATCACTTGGGAACATTCCTCGACAGTGATGCCATTTGAGGGTCTACATTCCGAGTCAAGGGTGTAAACATTTTCAGACATCAAAATGGCCAAGCTGCACGTAGGTAATCTAAGAAATGCTAAGGAAATCTGAGTTGTTAAGAGAAGATATCAATGAAACTTAAAGACCAAAATGAAAGTTCTGAAGACAGAAACAGATGGAAACTATAAAAGGGAAGACAGAACATTGACCTAACGAAACAATACAGGATGTAGTACACAGGAGAAGTGATTACACAGGAAGTAGGTAAGTGATGAACTGAAACACAGTGGGAATGTGCTATTACTGACATGTCTTGGTGAACACAAGCACACTCTCAGGACCAGTTCACTTCCGAGGCCAGCTGAGCCAAAGATCTCTTCTTTTTCAAGCCGTATTTGCAACACTTTTACTCTTTCCAGTGACCTCCCAGTCTCCTTTTGGGGACTCCATTCACACAACTACATGCTGTCCTCTTGAGGACAGCCTCATGGGCGTGTCACATAAAACATTAAGAAAAGCAAGAGGCACTGTATGCAGTAAAGTGCAGAAAACTTAATATACATGAATATATTCTATTTAAGATCTGCTAGATAGGCAGTGTTATTCCTGTAACACTTATTACTTCATGGACTCTCAGAGGTACATGGATCGCTCCCGGCAAGTCACCAACTCAAGCTGGGGAATCACTACTCAGAATTCCTAATAACATCACTATAACACCGCTTCCTTCTTCCGCTGAAACCTATGATGCTAGCTGCTTACTGGAAATATAGATGTAAGTTATGTAAACTAAATTTCTTGGAAAAGGTCGGTGTTCACACCTAGAATTCCTTGGCTTTTGATGTGTAACACGGACAGTATGAAAATCAATAGAAACAGAACTGATATTAAGATATGACATAGGAGAAAATCACACCCGTGGAGTGCATTTTAAAACAGAAGTATATGTCCATTCATTCGACAAATATGGAGAAAGCACCTAATAGGTATAAGTTATATGGTAGAAATGTTAGTTGTAAATAGGGGAAAGCAAAATACAGTGCCTTTCCTCAAAGGAAAGTGTATTATTGACTATGTACTATGAAGACTTGTAATATGAAATAAATACTTGAAAAATAAGCCTTGTGACCTACTAAGTTCATATTACACCCTATCATGCTCTAGAAAATACACTGACACACAGAGACAGAAACTTGTCTCTGTTAGTACAGGTTAGGTAATGCTGTGCTAACAACCCCCAGATCAGAGTGACTTAAAATCGATCACTTTATTTCTGGCCCACTCTACACATCCAGCACAGTGACTCAAAACCGCATAGCTACTCAGGGACTCAGGCCGACAGGGACAGGCTTATCCTGACATGGGCTTCCATCACCGACCACAGACAAGGAAGGGAAACACGGGCCTCAAAGTGGCAATTAAGTGCTTAACCTGAAAGCGAAACATTCACCTCCCCTCACCTCTCCTCAGCCTGAATCACCCAAAAAGGAGGAGATCAGAAATTTCATTTTCCACAGGCATGGAAAGGCAGGAGAACCAAATATTGTCACCTGCATCTAATGACTATCATGGCAGTTTACTGTAAGCATGAGAGGAAGTGGGAAACTATAGAAAAAGGAAAACTAAAAAGGACAACTGTTCTTAGTGTCGAGGTTCACTAGCCACAAGTCCACAAAGTCACTGAATCTCAAACCAAAGTTGTACAGCAACAACCCTGCTGCCTCGGCTCCAGCCACGTTAGAGAAGATGTTATCTGGGCCCCAGACATCTGTCACGTCCCTGATATCTGCTCTCGTCCTTGAGCACCCTCTTCCATCTTTCCGTTCCACGTTAATCACTCTCATGTGTGATGAGAACAGCCAGGGCCCAGGGATGGGAGTTAGTGATTCTTCCTGCCTCTACGGTCAGGGTGCCATTCCTTCTTTCAGTTTTCACATTTATTCAGATCTCCCTGAAGCTGCTGATACTGTATTCGGGGCTCCCCCATTAACTAGAGAATGCTGCAGGGGAGAGAGTGTGTATGACTCCTCACCATATCGTCCACCAGTGCCTGGCGTGGTAGCCGGTGCAGAACACACAATAGACACCAGGACGAGGCAGCGCCTCTGCAGTCACTTTTTCCGTCATCTCCTCTTGTCCTTCTCAAATGGCCCCTGATGATTAGGATTGGAGGAGGACTTAAAGCCAGTCTAGCCTGAGTTCTTTTGCATAATATCAATCGTCTACCACATTCTATACTCATTCTCATCCACAAACATGGCTTGTAAGTGCTCTCACCACAAAAAATAAGTATGTAAAACAATCAGACGTTAATTAGCTTGAATTAGTCATTCCACAATGTATGATTCATATTTCAAAACATCATTTTGTATACCATAAGTGTGCCTTTCTTGACAAATTTTTAATTTCCAAGAAAAACAATTTAATTTAAAACTTTAAAAAAGACGTAGAGGTCTGACCTTCACAAGGCCCATTCAAGCATCATTCTGTGGGCGTGGCCTGGGAAGCTACCCAGCTAAAACACCGGCCCTCTGAGTGGAGTGTGTAACATGCCCTCAAGTCACACGTTCACGCATGGTACCGGGACACTCCCACAGATCTGCGGAAGCTCGAGCACGTTAGCAGAGCTCTTTGTCCAGTGTAGTGGACTTCAACAAGCACAGGAATGACCAGGCAACCTGGTAAAAATGTAGCTTCTGGCTCAGCAGGTCTGGGATGAGAGCTGGGCGTTCACATCTTTCACAAGCTTCCAGGCTCCTGGCATGCATACTTTTAACTGCTTTGCTCTTTTATTAGAAGACTATTTTAAAACTGCATTTTCAGTGGACTTTGTTATAACACACAAAGCAATCTTTTATTATCCAGAATATGTAAGTTCAAATTTGCAACATCTCTTTATTATAAAGTCAGTCAATTCAGAAGACCAGTGAGACTAATGAATATGAAATTTGAAATAATGGGTTACGTGAGACAAATGCACATCAGCATCAGCATTTTATTTTTGCATATCGTTTCCTCTGACAAATGTCCTGACTGAGAGAGACAAAATATAACCATTTATGACTATTTAGCAGCTTGTCTAACAATCTTAGGTTAGGTGTCGATGAAATAGAGATGAGAGGAAAATATTTTTTCTAATAGCTATGTAAGTCAAGCTAAATGAAAGCATAACAGTCTCCCCCATATGCAAATCTGTAAGGTATTTAAGAGCATATTCTCATTCAAGTTTTCAGTGAATAAAAGAGCAAAATTAAACTCAAAGCAAATATCTACAGAACTCTTCAACCACCTCCGCAGTTTTGAGAAAGACATCTTAAAAACCACACTTTGATCCTAATATGCAGAGTTCACAGGCTTTTCCACACTGAGTCCTGGTTCATGCAGGCAATGACTTTAAAAATGGGAGGAAGGGCTGGGAGCAGCAAAGATCTCCCGGATGATAAAATACAAGGACGACTTCTGCCCTATTCTCCATGGCAGGCCAAGTACATTGGTTTGGTCTCTAAAATTTTTCAGGATACAGCTTTTGCTCATTTCTTATTGAAGTTCACGCCAAAACAATACATTTGCCAGAATAAAGCATTAATGTGACAAGCGTTAAAAATAATACATGGTGCAGAGAGAGCCTGGTATGGATGTGAGGCGGAGATAGTAGAAGCATCAAGGTAATAATTTTTTTATGTTCAGTGGTTGATTCTGCCTTGTTACGCAAGAGCCTGGTGTCTTTTAATGATGAAAAAATTATGCAAACATTAAAAAACAATTTCATATAATTATTTGGAGTTTGCTTTCATTTTACAAACAACAATTTAAAATAAATCCATTAATGCTGTCCATGGGGATTTCTTGCAAGTGTAAGAAAATGCTTCATGCACTGTAGTTTGGATTAATACTAGAAAATAAGCTGTCCTAGCAGTAGCATTATGGAGGGGAATTAAGAACTCAAGTCATTGTTTCTGTGGCTGGGAGTGGCTCCTTCCTGGTATAAGCTCTTTAATGGGAGGTATCACCACCGTCCATTTACCTGACAACGGAAGAACTGACTGTGCTCAGGGCTCCTGCTCACCAGCCAAGAGCACTGCTGAGGCGCCAAACCCAAATCCCCCTTCCTTCCTCTAGAAAAGTCCCACGAAGACCCAACTTCAGACTCAAGAAATAACAAAGTCCATGGAGAGCCACGTTTCCAAATTATGTCACCTTTCATTCTTCCCTGGAGAAGACAACTTTCCAAAGCTAAACATTAGTCAGAAATCAAGCACCACCTAAAGGCAGAAAGGGGATCACAACATTGCTCCCACTTCCTCTGTCTCCTCCTCTACCTCTTCTCATCTCTTCTCTATCCTGTCCTTCAGAACCACAGCTCTATTTCTGCCCCAGGTAAAATCTAATTGCAATAAGCACCTAGTACAATAACGCTGTGCAAGTGGCCACATGGTATGGAAGTCAGACCTCAGCACTTCCCCCTTCCGTTAACTGTCTTTTCGGACGGTCTTAAAGGTAACCCCTGAAACAATGTCTTAGCTGTATCACCCCAGAAATCATCCATGAAACACATTTTCCTTACCCACATTCCCAGCTACCATTTAAGTGATCCACTCCCTCTCCCCATTTCCTGTTGGCATATTAAGAAATATATAGTCACTGTTCATCTACATCCTGAAGCCAGAGTTGAATGGAAGGAAAAGTCAACACCTACAAGCAGCTTCTACACTGGGCTCTTCAGCCTACAGCAAAACAACACACTCCTGCCATGACCTCCTCTCTGACCCCAGGCATTACAGAGATACCCAGAAGAGAACCACCAGTCACAATGTACAGATTCTCTTTATCATGTACAGTGGATCCTTGACTTACGGACTCAGTGGGTTCCCAAAGGCTGGCTGTAACTAGGGCAGGACAGCTGAGATCTGGATGTTTACCTGGGTATATGCTAAAGATAACAAGAGGCAGATGAATCTTCCATTAACCCAATTAACTCAAGTTGTTCCTATGTCAGACCAATCTTGAGGGTCCACCATATATATTTAGTGCCAGGTCCACCTAATCCTCGAAACAATCTCCCAAGAGCCACTCACAAGCAAAGGGTACACAGCTGTTAATCATTTCCTCAGCTGTGGTGAGACAGTATGGTGGAGGTACCTTGGATTTCACATTTCTAAAAGGTCAGGGGTGACCTGGTAAATTCAGAGCTTTAGCAGAGGGTGTTCTGGGCTGAATGGTGGCCCTAAAAAGCTACGTCCATGTCTTAATCCCTGGAACCTGTGAGTGTGATCTTCCTTGGAAAAAGTTTTGCTAATGTAATAGAGTTAACAAGCTTGAGATGGTGTGACCATCCTGGATTGTCCAGTTGTATCCTAAACCCAATAAAAAGTGCCCGTATAGGAGAAGGCACACTTGAGACAGAATGAAGGATGGATGACAGAGATATACTCAGGAGAAGACAACATGAAGACAGAACAGAGAGTTAGTGAGCCACAGCACAGGAACGCCAGCAGTTGCTGAAACTGGGAAACGTGAGGTACAAACTCTTCCCTGGGGGCTTTGGCAGGACTGCAGCCCTTGGACACATTGATTTTAGACTTCTGGCCTCTACATTTGCAAGAGAATAGATTTCTGTCATTTCAAGTACTCAAGCTTTGATAATTTGTTGCGGTGGGGACAGAAAACTAATACAAAAGGCAACCCACACGAGCTTCCTTTTTCCTGAACTTGGGTGGCTCCAACTCCTTCCATATCTGGTATCAATGGGAACAGGGTGGATGGTGATGGAATCTGAGATTGGGCTTTGGTCAAGAGCAGCAGAGACTGAGCAAGTCTCAGGACCCACACTGCTCTGACGTTGCACAGACGTAACCAACCTTGCTGACTGGTGCTACTGCTTCCCTAGTATTAATTCTTTTCTTTTCCCGGAGTGGAACTCCTATTTCAGGGACCGCAGTGTGAAACCACTCTTCCCAGGCACCTTTGAAACTAGTCATGTGATTGAGTTCTAGCCTGTGAGACATATGGAAGTTGTTCTTGGCCTCCAGGTAAAAGGCTTTTCAAGGGGGCAAACTTGTCTGGTGGTCTCATGCCACCCCAGGTCTTCCCTCTCCACACTTGGTGTGGAAATGTGATGAGTCAAATCAAAGCCCACAAATGGAAAGCCTCCTGCAAAAGAAGAAAGAGGACTAAGGAGGCTGTGACACTGAAGATATTGTACATCTGGGAGTCGGCCGTGCACTGCGTACTTGGGCTTCAAATCAGAGAAAGGCAGCCCCATGCTTAAGCCACTGTTTAATTAGATTTTCTGCGACTCATAGCCAGAAGTAATCCTAGTGTGTCCACCAGCTTAGAAACAGAATTTTGTGTGTGTGAACTCAATTACTAGAGCTCTCCACATCAGGATCTTCAGGCAAAAACCAGAAAGGATGCACTATTTTGGCTCCTACTTTCCACCGGAACATACTCCTCGGGGCCCTGCACAGCATTTGAGTATTTCTTGGTGGCCTGGCCATAATATCACCCCCATTTCACTATTATCTCCAAAAATCTTGTAATAAAACCTAGCTCTCTTGCTTACTGTTCCAGTTTCTACCAAAGCTCAGGACCAACAGCACAGTCATCAATGGCACACTGGTCCCTGTATACCAGCAGAGGAAGGACTAACATAAGAAGACCAAGCTCCAAGTCTGAAAATGGCCACCTTGCTTTGGTTTCCTGTGAAGATGCCCTGAACCTGTAAATTTACTTTTTTTTTTTCTACATGATACAAGGGATTATACCTAGGACCTTTGCACTGAGCTACATCCCCATCCATATATAAATATACATATATGATTTTTTTTTTTTTTTTGGAGATAGGGTCTCACTAAATTGCCCAGGCAGGACTTAAACTTCAGATCCTCCTGTAAAAGCCTGCAAAGTGCAAGGATTTCAGGTGCACTTCTATTTACTGTTGATTGTATCTACTCATTCACAATTGGCTTTCATTTTTCATCCTTTAATATGTTGCTTATTCATCAAACCTAATAATTTATTCACCTTTCTGTGCCTCATTATTTAAGAACTGTGAAATTCTACTTAATTTTGGTCTCTGGTGTGCAAAACATCTCCTAAACCCTTCCCTGAGTGAAGACCATTTTGGAGGGGGCTGGTTCCCTATAGCCAGTCTCAATCCTACCTCACATTCTAGATCTTTCATGCAATTATTGTTACTTTACAACTTTGCAGGGAGAAAAAAGAACCGGGGAGATTAACCTACCACCACGTCAACCATGTTTATAAGAACTGGAAACCATCTTAGTCTGGGCTCTCAGACCATAAATGGACACACGAGGGCTTGTTCATGACTCAATGTATGAAGAGGCACGCATCCCTGACATCTTCACCAAGGCAGCCACATTCCTCTGAGAGTGTCTGAGATGCTATTACAAAAAATCAGCCACAGCCAATTTAGAAAACGTTGGCCTTTAATTTAGATAGTCTAAAAATATAATGGCTTCTAATGCTAGGTGACCTATTTGGAGGAGCAGAAAGTATGACCAGCTGGTGACACAAAAGCCCATTGTGCATCAAAGGGTTCAGCTGTCAGGTGACTGCGTGTGTCATGTGCTACCATAGAACCGTAAGGTGACGTAGACCTTTCAGTTGGGTGGGTATCTGCTCATACATGAACTAGCCATGTCCCCTCCAAATGAGAGCAAAAACCAACTTTGCATGGCTTAAAGACCAAACTTTCAAACATGAGGCCCAGGTCTTGCAAAGTCAAACTAGCTCTAAGCAACTTTATTTCCCCTTGTCTTTCTTTACATAGCTGCAGTTCATGCATTCCACAGTACAGTCACGCCAAGCACCGTAATGACACCAGGCGCGTTCTCACCTTTCCAGCTCTGCTTGTGCAGCTTTGCTCTACCCCTGGAAAGGACCCCCCCACACTTGTTCAAGCATTATTATTTTATTCAGAGCTCTGGTCAAATGATACATCTTCCTCTAAGTCTTCTGGGTAAGCGGTGATCTTGCCTTCCTCTGAACTTTGTGCTAAATTATAGCCAACTAAAGCATGTCCCATGTTAACTACCAGATACATACTCCTGAAGGTGTAGATAACACACACAAGATCCACCACGTAGGCCATGCTGAGAGCTTCCTATGTGCTAAGCCTGATGTCAAGCATGGCATGGCTGCTGCCTCAAGTATTCTATATTGTACTATTTGGTAGATTAACAAAATCCTAGGCTCAGAAAGGCCAGGTAGTTAGTCCATGATCTCAGAGCTAATTAAGATTTGAATTTGAAACTACAATGCCAGTAGGGAGCTTAATTATATATTAGCTATTGTAAGGATCATAGGACAAAACCCAGAAATTAGTGGAAAAGAAGGTCAAATCCAACTTACGACAAAAGAATTCTGTCTGCCAGATCCTTTTCATTTTCAAAACGAAGGTAATGTCTGCATCACATCCTCAGAAAAATGAATGGATCAAAAACTAAAGCAGCCTCCTCTCTAAGGAGTTTTATGTTGTTTTGGCAACTAGCTAATCATCATTTTCACAATAACTTCAATGAATTAATGTTATTTTGAGAGACTTTCAATTTCTGCATGTCTGAGACGATAAAAGACATCTCTGACATCTCAGATTCCCACCTCCCCATAGCTTGCACAACTGCTGTGTATTTGTATTCATTTTTCTTATTTTAGGGAGAGGGTTGATTGTTTCAAAATATGGGAGCAAGCTGGGGCACACAGTTACGTGTTCAATGAATACACACTTGTAATTTTCAATCCGAGTCCCATAAGCAGTCAAACAGGCAGAGCACGACAGAGGCAGATATGAGAGCGATGAACGTGCTTTCTCCAAACTCATTTTATTCCTCAACTTTGAACATTAATCCAGGTCCTGGCAACATTAGAAACGGAACTTTAATGTTACAACATGATTGAGAGTCTGGTATCATGCCAAAGCGATGGATCAAGTTTCTTAAGGAATTTTCTCTTCACTAAAATTTCATATTCTTAATGATGCTCTGCTCTAAATATTGACAGCGAATTGCCACTTGGGAGGCAAGAGGGTGCTAAAAAATATCAAGAATATTACCCTTTCTTCCCTGAAGCTTCAATATTTTTCTAGTAAAAAAACATCATTTCTTGAGTGTTTCTAAATTGATCTTTAGTGAGAAAGCAAAAGGATCACAAGTCTAGTGAAATGTTTGTGTGCCTGTTCCCGCTAAGTCCTAAGTGAGCACATTGTAGCTTTAAAAGTTCCTGTGTGAAGGGATTTGGCCAACTGTGGAAAATCTAATATTATTTAACACTCAAGGGCTGACTCAAAGCCACACAGTCATCAAGTCTGCCGTGATTAAACAGTGATTAAATCCCCGGACTGGACCAGCATGGTGGGGTGGGTCTGACTGGCCGGAATCAAGAGGGCAGCTTTATAAGGGCTTCAGAATCAGGGATTTCACTGCCTTCTCTTACAACTGGCTCTTACTGAGCTAGAAGTAGACACGTCCACACACCTTCTCTTTCTGAATTAGTTGAAATGTACAAGCATACAGTCTGATAAAATCCTAGGCATAACCTCAAATTCAAACATGAGCATCACACACCATGCCGCTTCCTCATTCCTTTGGTATGAAGTCTGGGTTGTGGCAGATTTGTTATGTAGAATTAATATCAGGGACGGCATTGCTGCCTCGACCTTTACTCATTTAAATATTTTGTTTCTTATGGTTTTGTCCCTAACAAATGTCAAACGTCCAAATGTACTGATGATTTTAGATTGTAAGTCTCAGTGGAAGGGTGATGTTGGTGCAATAATAAAGCATGACTGTGCCCTAAAGCCTAACAGGGTAGTTAATCCTGCCACTGATAATAAAAGGTGATAATTCAGAGGGTGACAGGTATCTGTGGAAACTACAGTTCTCTCTTTCTCACACTTTGCCCTTCTCTTATTTTAGTTGAAAAGCCACTGTTCTAAATATGCATCATTGGGCTGCTATTTTATAATCATCAGTAACCTTTTCTATCAGTGGTTCTCAATTTTTATCAGGCAGAAAAAAATGCCCTAAGAAGCATGGTAACTACCACTTTCCTTATCCAAAAGAAATCGCCTGAGGAGACTTAGGTAGGACCCAAGAACCCTTTAACCCCCACCAAACCCTAGTGCCAGGTCTCCAACCCAGTGACTGTGCGTGGCAGGAAGTGCTGTGCCACTGAGCTAAACCGCAACTGAGTCCTCCTGAGAGTCCTTCTGGAGGACAATCTCCCACGGCTCTGATGCGGTTACACACCGAGAACAGAGAGGTACTCCATCGAGTGGTTCATCAAGGCAATCATTTCTTAAAACGGAAAAGGGAACTTCAAATATTTTATGGAGTTTTCTTGTAGACTGGCCCATGACTGCCTAGAAAGGAGTTGATAATTTACAGGACAGGGCTGGCCAACACAAGTGAAGGAGAAGCACTCATATAAAAAACAACCTCCTTCTCTATGCTGTTTCAGTGTACAGGGCACCGCCTTGGCCAGAGAGGGAGAGGCATCACGTGTTGTAGAGCGACTACTACTGGTCAAATTGAATCATTACAGCCTAGTTTTACTAGGATTAAATCCACAGAACCTGCCCTCACCCGACCTCCCAAAAAAACAGCTATGGCAGAGGAACATTATTTACTTATTTAACGTTCTTCAGAGAGTTTCTATCTAGAACTTGGGTCAACAGTTAAAAGTGCTAATAACACACAATATTTCATTAGATAAAATGTATTTCCTGCCAGCAAAGACAATGTGAATGTGGTTACTTTACTACTGATGTTAATACTTCTGCAGCTTGAAGTTCTCAGGAAATTCCAGTTAGAGGTATAACAGCGCTGCTGCCATTTAAAAAATAAACTAACTGTGACAGTGTGGGATATTATGCTTTTCTTCCCAAAGAGTTAAGAAAAACCTACTGGAATTCAAATATTACTTTGCTTATCATTGACAACTCATCTAGAATGGTAGAATGAAATTGAACTGTTAACAGAAAGGATGTCTTCATGCAACAGACTCAACAAATTACAAAGGAAAAAAATAAATAAATACAAAACTCAAAGCTGTAGAGATTAATTTAATTTGGCTACTTCCCTGGAAAGCACCCAGAATGAGAAAAATAGGAAAAGGAAAAAAAAAAAAGATCGATTCTTATTTAGAGGAACTGACAGCAATTGAAATTGAAATGTTCATATGAACGAGAAAACCATTAAAAACTGGAGGCGATTGGACATTTTCTCTTTTTCACAGTTTCCAGTGTTAAGAGCTATTTTAAGTAACATAATATGCAATGTCTAGCAGGTTAATTGACAAATTTAGAAATCTCTCAATGTTTAGAAACAAAGTACATGAATGAACATTTTGTGAATTGGAGGAACTGGGTAGATTTGATAACCAACTTCACAAAAATGTTTGCTGGCCCTCTGCTGTGTTGATTAGTACGGGTGACGAGGCGAAGGCTCCAAAGGTATTATTTTTTCTGTAGGACACACAGCAGGGTACATCCAAATCTGCACAGAAAAAAGAGCCAGACTGTTGCAAATGATTCTTGCCACTTTTAAAATGGGCAGAGACTGATGAACTTGCTCTTCCTTACCAATGAAATTTAAGCCTCTAATCCTAAATAATGAGGAAATCAATAGTAGTCGAACCTTTTAAGAAACAAGAATAGGGCGCTGTCATGGATGTGCCTCACTGTGCAACTCATGTCTCCCCATCCCTTCATCTGGAAATAGGATCTATAATATTTCTGGTCCTCCTCACCCACACCCCAGGTCCATGTACCAAGCAGGCAAGTGAATAATCGAAGTGGCTCCTTGACTCTGAAGACTTGGGCAGGAATTCTAGGATGGAGACGTATGTCCACTGGCCATGATGCAGGGGACTCCACAAGCAGAGACAAGGCAGGAGGCACAGCGGGAAAGACAAGACAGACCCAGGAGGTGTGACTCATGACACTGTGTGAGCCCTGGATCCAGCCATGCCTGAGCTGACTTTTTGGGCTTTTAGGCCAATAAATGACACCTATTATTCCCTATTATTTGGTTAGCTGGTTGACTGGTTACATGAAATAGTTTGAGTCACATTTATGTCAAGCACAATTGAACAGAATTTGGAGAATTCAAACAGATCAACTAGTGCTAAATAGGGTCACACCAGATACTCAAAATTTTATGAGACTAAAATAAAATCCCCAGATGGAAGCTGGAGATGCAGTCTTGCAGTGCAGCAATGAAATCCCCAGCACCGTATTCCAAGTTAGCCAAGCTCCGGTCCCAGTCCTTTCCCAGTGGCTTCACCTGCACTCACGTTCCCTGCTATCCAGGATCCACACCATTTTTTTCCCCATCAATACCAAAACCGAACCCTCTCTTTTGTGTCTCTTTCCACTGCTCATATCATGTTCTTGGCTTGGAAACACCCTTTCCCCCTTCCCATTGTTCAAGCTACAAATCACCCTTCAAAGCCAAGCTTAAATGCCATTCACTGTGTGAAGATTTTCTCAACTTTTTGGTCAGTTATAATTATTCCTTCTTTGCAAAGCTCTCACTTATAGCAAGTAATACATTTGAAAGCATTTTATGCACTACTGGGAATTATACAAAGGTCAATTACTTTTAATGTGACTAAGCACCAGTATGAGTTTTTTCTTACACCACAGAGGAGTATCTTCTTTACTTGATTGTCCACACTTTAAAGGCAGGGACCGTATTTATTTTCCCACAGCCTAGTAAAGTGTCTTGGCAAAATAAATGCTAAACAGCTGATTCCTATCAGATATGCATTAGTCATGAAAGTTAAAAAAAAATGTACCTATCCAAAATGGAGTTAACTATGGCTGGGTACAGGGGCATAGGGCAGTACTTCCAGCACTCCAGAGGCTGAGGCAGGAGAATCATTGTGAATTCCAGGCCTGACTGGGCTACATAATGAGTTCAAAGCCAGCATGAACCACATAGCAAGACCCTGTCTTAAAAACCAAAACTCAAACAAAACACCACGCAGCTAACTCAAAGACAGGGACATTTAAGACAAATTTTTAGAAATAAAATATCAGAACAACCCAGTAAAGATAAACGGAGCCCTAGGACACGAGACAGGCTGTGAAGACTATAAATGGCCAAGAGGACTCATGGAGTGCATGAAGCTGCAAAATTTTACCTACCCTGTTGAGGACGATGTTCCCAAAATAGAACCCCACAATGCAAAAAGACATCAACAAGTATAAATATACACATTGAATATACTCTGTAAATCTTCGTATTTTGAACACACACAATGATGCTTATACTCCTATGCATGTGTTAAAAGACCAGACCGAACACAGCAGAATCCTTCTGCTACATATTAAAAAAAAAAAGATAGCACTTGGTTGCTCCAGAGAGAAAGGAAGAAAACGCCTCTAGGGAAAATGATTCAGGTACAGAGAGGTGGAGAAGGAGGAATCTGGGAAAACCTCTCAGCAAGGGTCGCAAAACTGGCTGCCTACAGGGACTGGATGGTAAAGGAAGTGTGGAGAGAATGCCCAGGGAGCCAACAGGAAGCTCCAGGGTCCAAGGAGTGACACCTGCCCTCCCTCTCAGGGGGAAAGTGAGGGGAAGTGGGAGGCACAGCTCACCGAAAAGGGAAACATCACCGCTACTCCATTCCGGCCTCTCATCTCCATGTGGGAATCGGGTCTAGAGATTCCAGAAAATCTGATTTTCCAAGAAACACTTGAGATTCATATTTTAAGTGAATTTTCCATTATTAAATGTTGGCAGGTAATGTAAATAAAACTTTTAAAGCAGTGGACAGGCCAAGTAAATACACCTGTTGCCGGACTTCAAATTTACAACCTCTGTTGCATAAAGTATTGACAAGAAAAAAATGTGAAAAATGGAAAAAAAAAGTCTTTGTAAACACCGACAGGTGAAGGGGGTGAAGGGAGGGCAAGGTATGGGGAAAAAATAAGAACCAAGATCTATCATGTAAAGGTACAAGATTCCCAATGATGAGTGTACTGTACTGTTTGCTTTAAATATACCAATGAACTTAATGGGGAAAAAAGCTCAGATGAAAACAACAACAAAAACAAAGTACTGATAGCCAGGAACCCAGCTACATCACACGGTGGTTAAAGTTGCTTTTCAAGTCCCCACCGTCCTCTAAAGGGTTAACCACGGAGTGCCCTAGGATTAGCTCATGAATACGTGAATTTTGAACATTTAAATTGTGACATATGTTTTCAAAAGGTTTTCCTCATGAAGTGTCTCAGTTCACCCTCAGAGCAGTTATGGGAGAAAGATATTATTATAGGTATTATTATTCCTATTTTCAAATTAGATTTATAGCAGCTCTGCAGACGGCAGAAGGGAATCACATGATTCATACCCCCACCTGCCACTCATTCACAGCAAGTATTTACTGAGCACCACCCATGGGCCTGACTTTTTCTTCCTTCACTCTTTCCACTACAGCAGGAGGGAGACAGGACAAAGAAAGTTAAGGAGTTGACAAAGATGACTCATACTTGATTTCTCTGTAATTCATTTAGAGCAGCTCACAAACTGTTTATGTTGTAGACCATCTGTGAGTTATTATGTTCTTTGCACATGAAATACTGATTCAGTCAATGTAAGATAATTAAATAGAGACAATTATGTGTTATATGAGATGCCTATCTTGAATTAGATTGTAGTACAGACAAGGGGTAGCTGGTCACAAAGATTAGGACCAGCTTTTGGAAGAAAAGCCTTAACACGGGGCAGACAGCATTCTCAAATCAGGGCACATCCATGTGCCAAGGAAAGCTCATCAGCACTTAATGCCAACCCCTTATACAGTGGCACCTCGGTTCATGAACACTTTTGTTTGCAAACAATTTGGTTCACAAACAGAAGCATTTGGCAAAATTTGGTTTTTGTTTGCAAAGTCTGCACTGGATGACAAACATGACTGCAGTCATCTTTCCCACACAAACATAAATGTTAAATCATTCAGCAAATCAAGTTTGTGAACCAAGGTACCATGTACCAGCTTACAGAGCAGCAAGGTATTATGGGGCATAACACAAGAACCCCGGAGTCCGATGTATTTAAAAGCTGCCTATAAAGGTGTGCAGTCTGGCAGGTTGATGAAGTACTGTTCCTCTGGAGTCCCTGTGCCTGACACCTTCTTCAAAGATGAGTCCCTCTTTGATCCCAGCCTTTCGATCCCCACATCCTGGTATACAAAACCGTAACCTTTTTCCCTTCACCCAAGCTGTGTTTGTGAACTTTCCCATTGCGGGGACCAGGCCTGACACGCACAACTTAAAGGAAAAGATGTTTAATTTGACTCATGATTTTGGGAGATTCAGTCCATAGCTGCTGGCTCCAAGGCAGAAACACCATGGCAGAAGGGCATGGAGGAGCAAATGTGCTTAGTCACTGGTGGCCAAGAAGCAAAGAAGGGAAACAGTACCAGAGAGAAAAGGGCCAGAAAGCAGAACAGTAACTAAGGCCATGCATCCATAAACCCACCCGGAAGTATGTTTTACTAATCCCCTGGAGGATTTTCAAGCCAAACAAGCTGACATAATTAAGCTTAACTACCACATTCCTTCCCTTATCAACTTTGCACTCAAACACATCTCTTTAAACCACACTTAATCTCCAAATAAGCACAATAACACATTATTATTTCTACCTAACACATACCTATCCTTCATCAAACCAAGAACACAGTAATCCCCTCCCCAACATCCCAACAATTCTAGCATTTTTCAAAAGTTAGAGTCAAAATCTCTTCTGAGACTCAAGGCAAATGCTTAGCTATGAACCTCCGTAAAAATAAAGATCAAATAACATAATCTCGAGGTTCAATGACATAGTGTAAGCATTCCAATTCCAAAAAGGGAAGAATAGAGAATAAAAAAGAGTCAGACCAAAGCAAGACCAAAACTCAAAAGAGCAAACATGAAGTCCTGCAGCCCCTTGGACCATGAGAGCAGTGGCCGTGGCGTGCCTGAATGGCTGAGCTCAGTGAAATGAATCCTTCTTGAGCAGCGGTCCCAGGAACTCCCTTCTCAAATGAAAGGTTTACATGTTTGTATCACTTAGATTTTGATGGATAGGGTTGTGCTGATTTCCAAGATGCCCTCAAGGAATCTTTCTTCTTGTCCTTGTATAAAATAATGGATTTCTTTTAATGGTATTAATCTCTTCAGCAACCACATTTCCTTTATTTTTATTTTTTGTTTTTATTTTTTGGTACCAGGGATCAAACTCAGGTCCTTGCACTTGCAAGGCAGGCAGTGACACCACTGAGTTAAATCCCTGGCCCAGTTGTAACTTTAAATGTGGTTCATTTGGGCCAAAATTTAACTTTTTCAAATTTATTCACTCTGCCCGCCCCCAATTTTCAACATAAATATGGCTAAAAACAGCCAGAAATAGCTATGCAATAGCCTAAATGTTAGGCTGCCCTGAAAATCCTTCCATCTAATCAATCAGTCCATTGCCCTCAGTCTTAATCTCCCACAAAGTCTCAGGACATGGGCAAAATGTAGATAAATTTCTGCTAGAGTACTGTACACATAGCCTCTCATCCAACTGCTAAAGGGGTCTTTGTTCCCAATTGAAGCCTCATGAGTCTGGCCTGTACTGTCCACATTTCTATGAGCATTCTGATCTTCTGAACTCCAACCAGAATTACCCACCAGGCTCTTCTTATAGCAATCTCAGGCTTCTGCAGTCCACTTTTCCAAACCTTTCTGAACTGCTCCCACAAATCAGGTCCAAAGGCTTCTAAAGCACACGGTAAGGTACAGTGACAGCAGTAGTCCCACTTCTCTGATAGCAATTTTCTGTATTTGGTGGGTTTCCTATCACTGTTACACAATACCCAAAACCCACAAATTACAGGAAATGAGGTTTAATTTGGCTCATGGTTAAAGGAGATTTAGTCCATGGTCAACCGGCTACAAGGCAGAAACATCATGGTGGAAGGGTGTGACAACAGGTAAGTAGAGCAGGAGAACAGTACCAGAGATGAGGGAGCCAGAGACCACATAACAGCACCCAAGGTTTGCTTTTATGGCTTTCCCAGACAAACCCAGACGTACGCTTCAGAACCCACTTGGTGATTCCCAAGCCAATCAAATTGACACAGTTAAACTTAACAAAACACTAGCTAGCAGTCACCAACTGGGTAATCAAGATCCTGCTCATACAAGGTTTGTTTGGAGGTACTTTGAATGCCTTTTCCTTAAGACTCAGATTCTCCAGAGGACCACTAGCCAGCACTCTTTCCAGTAATCATTCCTATGACCTGCTGCCCGTACAGATACTTAAATAAATAATTCTACTCTACATGCTCGGCTAAGAAAAGACTGGCAGGTCTTAAACCATGCTCTCAAAAGTACAGCCACGGAGCCATATGTGAGAAATGTGGTTCCCCATAGCCTCCTCCAACTCCCTATTCATACAGGGTTATATAAATTTGCCAAGAAAATTGCCTGAGGCCCTGAGAAAAGCTCAAAAGCAGAGCAGCTCACATCCCCATAGCCACCTCCTCTTTGAACATTTATTTTGGTTCTGACTTCTCCAACCTTTTCTCATCTCTATCACATTCTTTTGCATTTTGTAACTTTTACTCCACTGTAAAGCACTGGTCTAACAGTGCTTTATCATAGTATTCTAGTTTTGTCATTTATGTTACATTTTGGCTAGTGTTATGACACCTCAACTTTGTACCTTTTTCCCATTAAGGTTATTAGTACATTTTAGGTATACAATACAGTTACATTCATCATTAAGAACTTGTACCTTTACCTGATGTATCTTGGTTCTTATCTTTTCCCCATTCCCCTGCCCTCCCTTCAAGCCCTTGACCCCTCCATATTTATAAAGACTTTAATTCCATTTTTCCTTTCCCATATTTTCCCTTTCCCTTCTCTAATTCCCCTCCCCTCCCACTTCCTCTACTATTTTAGAGTTTTCTTCCTATTACACATATTAATTATACATTTTCATCCTTATTTACACTTTGTTTCTCATACCAGAGAACCTATTCCGTATTCCCACGCTTGTGCTATTTATCTCACTTAAGAGTATGTCCCCAATGTGCATCCATTTAGCTATAAATATCTCTAGTTTCTCATTCTTTATGGCTGAGTACTACTCCTTTTATTAATAAACCACATCTTTATCCAGCCTCCAGTTGATGGGCAACTGGGCTATTTCCAAGTTTTAGCTATTATGAACTGTGCCACTATAAACATGGGTGTGCATATATCACTGTGCCATGATTTTTTTAATTATTTTGGAAAGATACCCAGCAGAAAAATAGCTGGGTCAAAAGGGACCGCTAATCCTAGTTTTTTAAGGTATCTCCATATTGATTTCCACAGTGGTGCACCAGTCTGCTCTTCCACCAACAATGGAGAAGAGTTCCTTTCTCCCCACAGCCCCACCAGTATCTGCTATTGTTTGATTTCTTGAAGCAGCCATTCTTTCTGGGGTGAGGTGGAATTACAATGTTGTTTTCATCTGCATCTCTCGAATGACCAGTGATGTTGAACATTTTTTCATATATTTATTTGCTGCTTTTATTTCTTTGCCTGAGAAGTGTCTGTTCATTTCAGATGCCCATTTTTTAATTGGGTCTTTATAATTGAGAGACCTGAGTTTTCTGAGCTCTTTATATAGTCTATGCAGTAGGCCTTTGTCTGAGGAAAAGCTGATAAAGATTTTTTCCCACATTGTACATTTTCTCTTATTTGGTGGTTTTTCTCTGGCAGTGCAGAAGCTTTTTAATAAGATGAGAAACCCGTTATTGATTCTTTGTGCTAGTTCCCATGCTACTGAGGTTTTCTTCATAAAGTCATTTCCTATGCCAATGTCTTCAAGAGTTCTACCTAACTTATCTTAGAGCAAGTTTAGTGTTTCTGTTTTAATATTTATATCTTTAATCTGCTTGGCTTTTAGCTTAATGCATGGTGAAAGATAGTCTAGTTTTAATCTTTGGCAAACAAATTCAGTTTTTCCAACACCAGTTATTATAGAGGCTATCTTTCCACCAGTGAGGGTGGTTGGCTCCTTTGTCACAGATGAGGTGGCTGAGTATGTCAGGAGTTGTTTCTGCATCTTCTAATCTATTCCACTAATCCTCGGGTCTGTTTCTTTGCCAGTACCATGCTGTTTTTATCACAGTGGCTTTGTAGTATAGTTTCAATTTGGGGAATGTGATATCCCCTGTCATATCTCTTTTGCCTAGAATTGTTTTTGCTATTCTAGGTCTCTTTTGGTTCCAAATGAATTTTTAGATTGTTTTCTCTACTTCTGCGAAATACACAGTTGGGATTTCAATTGGGATTGCATTAAATCTATATAACAGTTTTGGAAGTATGGCCATTTTCAGTTTATTGGTTCTTCCTACCCAGGAACAAGGGATGTCTTTCCATTGTCTTATATCCTCTTCAATCTCTTTTTTCAGTGCTGTAGTTTTCAATGTAGAGGTATTTTGCTTCCTTTGTTAAATTGATTCCTAGATATTTCATGTTTTGGGGGATGCTATTGTGAAAGGGATTGTTTCCTTAATTTCTCTCAGTGAGAGCTATTTGTGTATAAAAAGGCTAATGATTTTTGAATGATGACCTTGTATCCAGCTACTCTACTGAATCTGTCAATTAAGTCTAGAAGTCTTTTGGCAGAGTTTTTTTTAAGGGGGGGTCTTCTATGTAGAGTTTCACATGGTCAGCAAATAATGACAGTTTAACTTCTTCCTTTCCTATCTTTATTGCTTGTATTTCTTTCTGTTGTCTAACTGCTGTGGCTAATATCAACATTTTATTTTTGAGCAGAAGCTGTACAATGATAATAACACACTGCTTAAGCTAAGTATGGATAGTGCTAAGTATAGGGCACCTAGAAGTTTCAGAATGGAGAATCCAATTACTTAGTAGAGTAGGGTGTCCTGATCCTAAAAAGTTTCTCTTTCCTTGATTTTAAATGTTTTGGTTCCAATTATCTTTTCCTGTTGATTCCTTTGTCCTTAAATCTAAACCATGGCTCTATTTTATCGCTGACATTTTTGTTTCTCATAAATCAATTAACAT
This sequence comes from Fukomys damarensis, assembly GCF_012274545.1. Taxonomy (NCBI): domain Eukaryota; kingdom Metazoa; phylum Chordata; class Mammalia; order Rodentia; family Bathyergidae; genus Fukomys; species Fukomys damarensis. The sequence goes on along the minus strand of NW_022900917.1, from coordinate 6,632,116 downwards.
TTCAGTACAACTTGTGTTGATTCTATATTTTCTATGAATTTCCTATTTCAGGACAACTCCAGAGGAAAATTTGAACCTACATTGACAGACTGTAGTTTTTCCTTCCATGAATAAAAACCCCTTCCTACAAATAATAATAAGTGGGAAAGAGGCCAGGTCAGGTTCAGAGTGGTTCCTATTTCAAGGTGCACACTCCACATACTAGTCACCAGGCAGAACAATGTGGCTGAAAAGGGCAGGCTTCTCTGCAGTGAGCACGAACAAGTACAAACCCAATCCACTTCCGGTGTCCAAACAGATTCAGGGGCATGGTGGTTACATGAAAGCTCTGGACTCAGGGTCAAGGTCAGCCACAACGACAGCACTTGTCTGCTTAACTGAGGACATTACTTCATGGCTACACATGTTACTATAATAACAATACCATCTCCAAGGAGGCTGCAGAGCAGATCAAAGATTGTAATACTATTACCTAACAATAGTCATTGGCACATGGTAAGAAGTGTCCAAAGCAACAAATCAAAGGAGAATATTACATACTCATATGGGAAAATTTTAGAAATTCTCAGTGAAGTATCCTCCAAATGTTTACAGAACACGAGATTGCTGACAGGGACCACAGAGTCACTGGTGCTGTCCATCAGGAAGATGAGAAATGTCATACAAAGGTCAGAATGGATCACACACACTAGGTAGTTTCCAAAGATAATATGGCTTGGAGATCTAGAGATCAACATTAGTAAATGTCATAGTCAACACTTACTAGGAATTCATTAGCTTTTGAATAGATGAGTTTGTGAGAAATAGTTTAGTTAAAACTCAACCCACTCTAAATTAGCTCACACCCACCACCCCCAGCATGACTTGAGGAAGGAAGGCACTGACTTACATATGCAAATGTAATATAAATGCCTTCATTCATGGTTGAATCAGGCTGTAAACAATGTCATTTAGGTATGTTTCTCTCCTTCCTCCAACAGACAAAAAAGATGGTCAGCAGCATCCTTGGTCTCTGTCTCTCTCACCCTAGCCATGGAAAGGAAAAAGGGGTGATGTATCCCAATAGTTCTGGCAAAAAATTCCTATAGGCATGGTCTAAATGGCCCAGTGGGGATTTCATTTCTGCCTCTGAAATATCACCGGCCAGATGGATGGAACTCTTTGAATGATGAAGCATAAATCAGATGCCTACCATAACAGTGGGGGACAGCTGGCTCCACTAGGATCCACAGAATGGGTCTCCCATAGCAATGCGGGCTGTGTTCTTAAAGGAATGGGAAAGACAAGCCAAGAGAGGTGCTTTTCAATGTGTGACACAGGAAAAGCATCTTCCTACCCCATGAATGGAAAATGACAAAGCAGACACATCCCTTCATGGTTAAAACCTCCATCCTTTTAGCTATGGGGGCCAATATTTATATCCTGAGAAACCATAAGATAGCCTCTTTATCCCATCTCTTCTTTCTATATTGTCCTGATACCCCTACGCCCAAAAGGCTATAGAACACAGTGCTTATGTAAACATTTTCTAAGTGAACAATAAGCTTTTATCATGCTAAATTAGGTAGCACCTGGGGCTCACTCACCTTTTCAACCTCTACTAGAGAACACATCCCTTGTAATAAGGTTTTTCATACTCTACCATTCCACCATCATACTGAGTGCCCAACCTCCTGTACAAAGTCATAAGGAACCCTGTTCCAAGCATCATTAAGTAATATCAGGTTTCCACAAGTCTTCTGAGCTAGGGTGCATATCCGCACAATGCACTGCTGTGTCATTTATCTCAAGGGACTTGAGTGTCAGGCATGAGGGACAGCACACTGCATGCATTTAATAACTATTTGTGAAAAGTATGAGTTCTTCACATAAAATGTGAAAACCAATGGCAGCTTTGCATCACAGTTACACTTAAGAGACAGAGGCATGGAAACACAGCTAATGCTCTCCAGCAGGGGAAAAGGCAACAGCTTTTGGAGACCAGGGTCAAGGCTAGTTTATATTAACAAGCAAGCCTGCCATGTGGGAAAGAAAAGAAACCCACCAGAGGATATCACCAGCCACTGTCTCTTCATTTAGATTCTCAGTGGCTAGAGATCTATAAGCCCTTGGATCAAATCTCTGCTCTCCACCCAGCCTTAAGGAACTCCTCCAGTGATACTCAATGCATAACATAAGCCACCATTTACTGGGCACCTTCTGTATACCTTGTATTTTTTCAGGGACTCAGCGACTGTAATCATTTTATTTATTAATAAAGAAGACTGGCTAAACCTTACAAGTGAGCCAAAGTTCTAACACAGAGCAATGCAGGTCTGGCTGACATTCTCATGTTCTCTCCCCTGTATAGAAATCTAAAGTCCTCTGGGGCTACTTTCCTAATCAATGGACTGCAATATATTCATATTCATTCTAAAATATATGGAGCACGGTTTCACTCATTTTATGATGTATAGAGGTGAAATGGCTGCTTGTTTTCTTCAAGTGACATACAAGATTTGATCACTATTGCTGCATTAGAGGGATGCTGACACAAGGTCACATAGACAGGCCCTCTTCACAATCACACAAGTCTGCTGAAAGGCGATTTGCTTTATGGTATGGACTTCAGGATCATGATAAGAGTAACAAGCAAAATTTTGCAAAGGAAACAGAAAAAGAAGTCCACACACAGACTGCCCAGCACTGTATACTTTTAAAACAAGAGCTTGGTTTCACTGGTCACAACTAAATAAAGTGACTGGACACCCAGTCTGTATGTTCTAGATAATTTGGTTCATAAAGCCTCTGCTGCACTGTTTGTGCCCAAGCTAGTAGAGAACATGTAAGTTCTTGTAGAAAAAAGTGTAATTATGTTGGTGCTTCCATAAGTTGTAATTGCCTCTTGTAATGATTACTGATAATTTCAGGTAATTGTCAGCTGTATGAAAAATCTTTCTGTGGCCCCACAGTGGAAAATACTCCAGGGAAAGCATTACAGAAAGAAGGGGAGAACTTAGGGAGAAAAAGTGAGTTTATTTCTACTATAACTTGCTAGATTTTCCTCTAAATATGTTAGAGGATAATGATTTAATTATTTTATGGCAATGAAAAGTTAAAATACAACACTAGCTTTTAGCAAAAACAATTAATACAGATATAAACTCATCATTTTATCTTCAAATTCCCAACTTTTCAGAAAATGTAGTCTATTCAAATCATTTAGACACATACTGAAAGATTCTTACCCCTGGCATGGCAAGAGACCACACTGCCTGGGGATGAGATACTTCAAAACACAGCCATTATGGTCAGGGACAGAAAGAGCCCCCTGAACACGACACACACCAATTTTTCTCCATCTATTAGGATGAGGATGGGGGTGAAACAACATAATTTAAAAATATAAATGCTAAGGAGATACTGACATTTAGTTCAAGGGATGTATATGAATTTACCATTTCTGAAAACATAAAACCCATGAAGATACAGGCTCTCGCTGGTGAAATGCTACAAGAAATAGGACAAGATGCCCAGGAAGAGTAATCAGAAAACCAAGAGGCTCATGTCTCTCTTCTAGGAGACTCATCAATAAGATGTCTAAAGACAATAACTTACATTTTTGCTTTATCCAAATATCAAAAGGTCAGAGTTGCTCAATTAACTGTTTCTTATATAAACTTTTTTATTCATTGATTTAGAAAGGAGAAGAGCAAAAAGATAGTAAAACTCTAATCAGCCTGAGAGAAAGGTTAAAGCCATTCTTTTTTATATCCATTCTGGGTAGTGATCCATAAAAAATAATTAGGACAAGGGTAAACCTATTATGTAGCACAGATTCACCATCAGTCTCGTCAATCTGTATTTGCTCAGGCACTAAAGATTTGTTGAACTCTATGTAGATTTATAATTAAAATGTATAGCGCACACACACACACACACACACACACACACAAATTTCTCTTCCTTTGTGCCACCTAGGCGATGCCTGTAAGAACGAGTCTGATTCTTTCCCTTTAGTCCAAACTAGCATCCTTGGCCATGCTCATCTAAAAGGTATAGTGTTTTCTCCCTCTCCATTCTATTTTTTGCATGGACCAATTCTTCACGCATTTCTAAACACCCATCACGCAGCTGTTATCTCTACCTGGCACTCGCTCTCTGTCACATTTCCTGCTTTGAGCTAAGCTCTTTTACCATCAGCTGCCGTGTCTGTTTCCTTCATCCCTTCACCCAGCGGAGGTGGCTGAGCACGGGGTCCCTTGCTCTCAGATGCTGGCTACGTTCCTGCAGGATTGTTTTAGCGGCCTGTCAGAGCTGGCCTGAAGCAGGGTACCTCTGAAATCATTTCTCTTACTGAGCGATAAGTGCTCAATGTCATTTATTCTTCCACTCTTGCTTTTACCTTTCATATTACCTCCATATTTATCCCCCAGCCGCCTGCAGATCTGACAGTGCCACTGCCGACAGTGTTACGCTGCCAGAGATGCACACGCCTGGCTGCAGTGACTGACTCGTGACCTTCAGCGCTCTCCACGCTTGACACACACACATCCAGGCCCATCCGGGACTGCGGGATGATCTCTGTTCAGGTCTTGATTTTCATACCGGTAATAATAATCATGCTAAGTGATAAGGCCAAGAATTTCTTTTTTCCCAGGTAATTAAATGTCATATCCCCAAAGCTGCCTCCTTCTGCTGGCATTCAGCCAGGCTGGGCAGCAAAAGCCCAAACGTAAAAGTGAAGCTTTTGTTGTGGGGCGGGATGCTGTCTGTCTTCTTTTTCAGATTCTCACTGGAGCACTCACTATGGACTCTTAAGGTGACTGGTGTACGAATCTGTCAGCAAGAAAGTCAGCGCTAACAAGGTCTCTAGGCCACATGGCAAAGCACAGTGAGTGCAGTCTGTCCAGCACTGACAAACCTGTGAGCTCTCGAGGATGAGAACTGGGTCTACCCGAATACCCGCATCGCTCAGTAAAACATTGTTAATTATCTGAGCGTCACAGACGCAGACAGGGGCTGCGAAGAGAAAGCAGACGAAAGCAAGAGTGAGACGGGAGGCACTGCAGAGACTCCAAGCAGATCAGCCAACTCAATTTCAGTTTGGTCTGCTCTGCCCCTCCGCAAGGCCTTGTGTGCGAGAGGAGGTGTTTTCAGCAGTATTCTGGGCAACTTCCACACCACAAGACTAGGTCCACAGTAACAGAAGTGCCCACTGCCTACAAAACTAACTGAAAATCATTACTCACACAAAAAGACAGACGCAAAGTTCAAAACTAAGTCACCATATGGCATCAGCAAACATGATCCCTAATAATGATGTTCCAATCAAAGAACCAGAGAAGTATCATTTCACAAAAGAAGAGACAGCTTTTCACAAATTGCTGTAAGCTTTTAATCTACTAAAGGCAATTTAAGATTACGGAACTCAGTCACCATCTTTTCTTTTTCAGTTTTTTGAGACAGGGTCTCACTATGCAGTTGAGACTGACCTGGGACTCACTATGTAGCCCAGGCTAGTCTCGAACTCAGTGATCCTCCTGCCTCAACCTTCTGAGTGCTGGGATTACGGGCGTGCACCACCATTCCAGGCCCTAGTCACCATCTTAATTATAATCCTTACTGGCATTTTTTCTAATTTGTTACCTCAAGAAACAAAGATGTCATTGCTCACGAAACGAAGATAATGAAACCACCACAGCTTATTGGAGAAAGCAATTTTTAAAGCTTAGCTTTTTTGTGAGTTAAAAGGAAACAAGCAAACAAAAAAGAAGACCTAGAGCTGCTCCTGGGGACATGGACAGAGGAGTAACCATGTCGAGAACACCTCAAAACACATTGCAAGACAGAATATTCCGGGGTAAAGATATTTTCTACAGACCCACACAGTGGGTTTTATTTAGATCGCTCTACTTAAAGGCCCAAAGTTCCTGGCTGTTTTGGTCCTTGGGGGTCATTCTGATATTTGATATTTCCCTGGCTGAAAATGCAATTTTATAGGGTTTTACAAAATGTACTTCTTCAATATATAACTAAGTCATAATACACATTTGACACCTGAAAATAGTAGCCCCAGCTGAACTGAAGGGGGATGCACAGTCGTAAACTCAACTCTGGGAGTCGCAGGTCTCTCAGAGACTGCTGACCAGGCCCTCGGTGTATGGAAGGAGGGGGATGCAGGCAGAGTTGCCCCTTAACTCCTGTGGAAATGGACGTTACTGTCTGATGGGTCCAGACTTGGCATAGCCCGTGGGGGTGAGAGCAGGCACCAAGGTCGGAGTGGCTGAACGGGACCGATGCCAAGGGAGCACTCAACACCACTTCCAACGATCCACAGTCACCCCCTCCCCTTGTCACAAGGACCACATTTATCTCTGCAAAACCCGTGTGTCACAGGTGACTCCTAGTGCTCAGCAAATAAAGCTAAACTTCCACGGTGTTCTTTGCCCTGCCGTGCATAATTTACTCAGCTCTCTCTACTCCGCACCTGCAGCTCCCCAGCCAGAGAGGTGAGAATCCCAGGAAACCCTGCCCCCACCTCCCTTGAGCTTCAGGGTCAACAGCTCAGGAGGATCGTTAAGTGTTCAGCATGGTGCTACAGCTGTCCCGAATCTCACCAGGCACCCACTCCTCCTCAGAGTGGAGGAGTTCATGGAAACGCCAGCTCTTGCATCTGGGATCTGGGAGAAGGGGAGCTGTCAGAACAGAGCTTCTTAACCCTCCCAGCACTACCCCCACCCACCCAGCTGTTCTGCGGGACCACTTCCTGGCTGTCTCTCTTCTAACTGCAGGTGCGTCCTTAAGCCAAACGGCCAGCACATCCCCAAATTTCTCAATTTCCACGAGATCTTTCCATCCATAACTATTATTTTTTTATATCTTCCATCCTTAAAAAAATACCTCCTCCACCCCAGGTCCCTCTCTGGCTGCAGGGTTCAAAGCCTGGAAAGTGTCACTCTTGCTCTTGCTCTCCAACTCCACCTGGCCTGCTCTCTCAGCACCCACACCAGCCCACCCAGGTCTTACCCCATACTGCACCGAGGCAACTCTTAAGGTCACACTGCTGAATCCCAGAGCCACTTCTCAGCCCCATACTTAACACGGCAGGGCCTTCCATGGGCATCGTCCCTCCCAGAAACACATTCCAGTCACAGCACCCAGGACATAATTCACCAGCTGTTCCTCCTCCTCCGTCATTCCTATGCTGACTCCTTACTGTTTCCTTCCAACTTCCCTGGTTTCTAAATACGAGATGCTCCAGAATTCAGTGGTCTCTGCAGCAATTTGTTATCTCTTCTCTCGCTCTAAAGGAACCCACCCAGACGAGGCTTTAGGACCCATCCATTAAACCCCAATGCCTCCCAAATCCTCACCTGCAACCTGGACTTCTCCCTGCGCCCCAGGCCCATCTATCTAGCTGCCTGATCAACACCTTCAGCTGAAAGTACCTGAGGGAGGAGGATTCCTGGTTTCCATTACCACATAGCAAGCCCATTCTTCCTGCAGTTCTTTCACACAGTAACTGTGACCTTCCAATTGCTCAGGCCAAAAACCTCCTGCCCACCTTAACCATTCCCTCTCCCTTCTGTACTCACCCATAGCAATCTATCATCAAACACATCAGCTGCCCCTTGGAATGCAGGCGGTATCCCAGCCGCCCTCCCCACCCTCCCACAGCCACAGCTCCCAGGTCCCTGGATGATGATAATGGCTTCTCAAGTGCAATCTCTGCTGCCCCTGTCCCCTCTGTCTCAACACAGCAGTCAGAACGATCCCTCCTAAGTGGGGAGTCAGACGCTATCACAGCCCAGTGAGGCTTCACTGCCTCACCCAGAGGAAGGGAGAAATGCTCACAGGGGCCTCGCAGGCTTTGCAGAGGTCAAAGCCCCTCCTCCATGCTCTGGTCCTGTCTCCTATCACGCCCGCTTTGTGCTGCAGCCACTTTCTTTTGCTGGCGGTTTCTCCAGAGTATCAAGTAAGCTCTGCCTCCAGGCCTAACTCGGTTTCCCCTCTGTGGGAATGATTCTACCCAGCTGCCTCCAGGTGTCTGATTAAAGGATGCTTGTTAGCAAGGCCCTTCCTGGACCCTCCACGATCTCGCACCTGCCCTCTCTGGCCCCCACACCCTGCTCTGTAAGACCTTCCCATGGCCACTGTCCTCATTTCACATTACCCACCTACTTCTACATTCACTGACTAAAACCACTGCCAAAATGTCCTGCCATCGGGGTGGACATCGATGATTTTCAGCTCGTCTGTGTCCCTGGCGCCCACAGCAGTGTCAGTCCATTGCAGAAGCTCAATAAATATTAGTTGAAGGGGGAAAAAATGGACCAAAAGTCATCAGGCAGTTGTAACGCTGTGTTTCTGCCACGCCAAACTGCGCCCCGCCCCATCGGTTCCATGTTTTCCACAGCCCCTGGGTTCCCATATGGCATTTCTGGAAACTGAAACATGGTCCTCCTCCTCCAAGGCTGGACAAGCTGGACAGGTCTGAGACTTTTCACAAATGTCTCTAACCTGCTCGGCCTCTCCCAACCTCCTCTGCTCTCCTACCGCATTTCACAGGGAAAGGACTCCAGAAGGTAGGGTCATGAACCCATTTGCTCATATGTCCAAAGCAATGCTATAAATGTGACTGAACCCTGCCCAGAGAGAACAGGACCATCCCCTCCGTTCTGTGATCCGCTTTGCTGACCTCTATGAAAGTTCATAAAGTATGAGTTTATAAATACTGAAGTCACTAACCACATTTTATTGTAAATGTTTTTTACTCCTCGGTGTCCTTCACAAGACTGAATACGAGGACCAGATCTTATTTGCCTTAAGCTGGCAAAAATCTGAGTCAGTGTGTGGAGATTAACTGAATACTATCAATAGGTAATAAATAACACTTACTAGAAGCTTATTAGCATCCTGCTGCTTTACATGGATTTCCTCACTTAAGCTTCTGAACAGGAATCTGAGCTAGAAACTATTAATTCCCTCTGCATTTGTGGAACGGAGGCACAGACAGGTAAATAATTTTGCCCCAAGTCATACCATGGCAAACAGCAGGGCTCTTTAACCCTTGTCAACTGGCTGTGGAAGAGTCACCAAGAAGACCCAGAGAGGCTCCCCAGCCTGGCCGCAGATGAGAATCTCAGGTGAGATGTTCAGTGACGGCCTTTGGTTTCAGCCCTAGAAATTCTGTTTGGGCCAGGCTGGAACCCAATGATCTGTACTGTTCATCAGCACCACGGGTGATTGAGATACAGGCAATCTGCTGTAGCAAGTGGGAAACAGCAAGCAGGAAAGAGCCCAGCAAATGGGGTGATTAGGAGGGATGGAAAGGAGACCCTGAGAAAGATGCTGGTGGGGACAAGGTAGTGGAACAGCAGAAGAGAGCCATTCACACTCCAAGGCCCGAGGGGACAGGACAAGGGAGCAGGTACCAGAAACTATGACTTTGACAAAAGATAGCCAGGCAGGAGCCTGATTCTGTCCAGGTCAAAGGCAAAGGCAATCAGAGGCCAGAGGGCAAAGTAGCCTTGACACAGTCCATGCAGAATAGCCTTGCAGGCGGGGAGCAAAGCAGAGAATGGAGGCAGCATCCTGATCTGGAGGACTTTCCGTGCATGGTGCGTCTGAGATGCAGTTTCCTCTGGACAGAAACGCCAGTCTCGTCACGGCACTGGCGAATCAGACAAACCTGCTGACATATCCAAATGTTTCCCCAAATGCATCCTTCACTCTCAGCTCTGTACACAGCTCCTTGCCTGCTGAATAACGACAGCCCCAAACCAAACACGTTCCCTACCCAGACAACCTCTGCCATCCTACTCTTGGGACAGCACCCTAGCTCACCGGTACCCCAGCCCACTCCCTCCTTACCAATCAGTTAATTGTGAGCCCTGTGTTTTAGCAACTTGCTATCTTACACTCCTCCCTGCCTCCCTCCTCACAGCCACTTCCATGACCTGAGGTCACAAGATCTCTGCCTGGATCACTGCAGGAATCTAATTGGTCTCTGTGTTTCTGGTATCAACAATCTAAAGTATTCTCTTCAGAGCTGCCAAATCTCTCTTTTCTGACATGCAAACCTGATCACATATGTCTCAGGCCCAGGACCCACAGCAGCTCCCAAAGCACAAAGATGACATGCAGACACCCACTGTGAATGCACCTGCACTATCAGTCTTTACTATTCCAATACCCAACACGAGAAAGAAATAGCACACTGCTTCATCTTTTCTTGGTCAGATTTTTCCTATTTCCAATCATCAGTTTAAATCCCTTGTTTTCCCTGACTTGTGAACTTCAAATGTACCTAGCTCACCTTCATAAGTGTAACAGAAGACTCTTACTTAATTTATCTGTTCTTAACCATTCTAGCAAAGGGTTAAAGAAGAAAACACTGATGTGTATTAAAAACCTACAAGATGCCAGGCATTGTCCTACACTTTGTGCACTTCCTACTTAGCCTCACACTAACACCACTTAAGAATAATTTAAGAACCAAATTAATACAGCTTCACCGGAAATGAACAGTACAGTGACACAGGAAACTGCAGCTGACATTCAGACACCATCGGTCTCTCCCACAAGTGACTACTGTCAAATTTAAATACTGCATATGTATATGAATGTAAGTATTTTTCTATAGGTTGGATAACATTTTATTAGTCTATAATTCATTTTTTTCTGCTAATAGCAGGCCTTGGAGAGCTTGCCGCAGTGTAAAATGTGGGTCGATGTCACTTAAATCTCCACTGAAGATTCCACTGGATGAATATTCCCTCTACCGCCTTACTGAGGAACATTAGTTTATTCCCAAACTTTCACTCTAACGGATATATCATAATTTAACTATTTTCCTATTGATGTAGATTGTTTCTCAATTGTTCTCTATTATAACAAAATGTGTTAAATTAAGAATCTTCACATCACTGTGTATAATTGAAGAATGGCTGATGGATTTTCAGAGGTACAATTGCTGGGTGAAAAGATATAAACATGGTATGTTGTGGAATTAATGCCAAAATAACTTAAACCCAATCTTTCATAAAGAATATTTTCATTAACAGCTCATGAAAGTGCTCGCTGTTGCACATTACTTGTTACAACCAGATACTTTAACTTCTCAAAAAATCTGCTAATCTTATGCAGAGAAATTTCACTTAAAAATAAATTTCTTTAACAACGGGGTTGACTATTTCTGTAAGTTTACTGACACATAAAAATTTCTCTGAATTGGCTATTTACTGACTCACTGTATTGATCTTGCTGAACATGTCAAATATCACTTCAACATCTGCCGTATATGTCTCAAGTACCTCTTGCCACGTTGTTGCATATATTCAACTATGTTCATAGTGACCTTTTGTTTGTTTGGTACCAGGGTTCGAACTTGGAACCTTGTGCTTGTGAAGCAGGCGGCAGAAACACTGGGCTAAATCCCCGGCCCGTAGTGACTTTGTATATTACAAATATTTAATTTTATGATGCTCAAAAAGCCTTTGTCTGATATTGCTTCTAAATCTTTAAAGTTTCGTTTTTGCATATTAGACTGTTAACCCCTACGACATTTATTTTTATACCAGCATCGAGTAAGACATCTATGTATATTATTTTCCTTTCTGTACTCAAATGGCATTATTTCCATTTTGCAAATGACAAAACTAAAACTCAGCAAGGTTAACAAACCTGCCTGATACTCCAGAGGAAGAAAGAATCCTAACAAGGCCATCATGGTGATGACACTTGCTACCAAACCAAGCCACCTCTCGGGAGAATGCACAATGCAATCCACATGGAAACACGGATGCTCTCAGTACAAACAACCTAAAAACGTCACTCACAACAGCTCTGCTGCATTAGCAGCAAGAAGCACTTTGGTGCTACTGATCACACAGAGATGTACCTGCCAAGATCTGCTCTGCATTTGCTCGGAGATGAAATCATGGAGTCCAGGAATAGAATGCCATTATTATTCAGCACCAACTAGCTGCTGTCACGGAGATGAGGATGCCTCAAATTGACACTTTCTCAAATGACAATTCTATGTTCTCCTGGCTGGCATGGAGCCTGACTGAAAACAGCTACAGAAGAAGAGTGGGGTTGTGAGGAGGCTGAACTATTGTGACTCCAGCTTACACCGCCAGTCGCCAGCAAGCGATGTGGCATTAGGGTCTGACACTGGCGTTTTTTTTCTCGTCTCTGATGGAGCCCAGAGTGGGTATCTTTCCAGATAATGCATTTCTCTGCATCTGAGACTACTTCCTGTCCCCCACTCCGGAATCACAGGGCCCCACAGAAAGGCTGAGGTTACAATGCCTGCATCACTGGTGATTCCCCAAGGCTGGCCCACTAGCTTACACGGGCCCATCAGATCCCCTCTCTCCCTCAGAATTTGGCAGTGGGAATGAGGGAGTCCAGTCGGCTGCATCCCAGGACTAAAACGGGACTGCGTAAATTCAGGAGCTGTGGGTGGACATCTGCTGCCAGGCGGACTGTGAAGCGGAGAGACCAGCTTCAGGGCAGCCAGGGGGAAAAGGGTGCACGGACAGAGAAGCCGATCAGGACCAGGGACAGGACACGGTCTGGGTTTCTACTCAGATACTTACTGTGCACCCAATATGCGCCAGACATTGTTTCTGGTGAGCAAGGATTATAAGATACCCTACTCCGTGCTTACAATAGTTCTACTTTTTGTTTAAGCTACATGGGAGGGGTTTCTCTTTCTTGTAACCTGAGATTTATTGCTTCATACGAGTCCACAAATTCAAGAATCCTCCAGCTGGAGGATGGACGTTTTATACTTCAAATTGTTCCAGATGCCGACCCCATTTAGTAGGTGGCCGAACTGTGCTACTAGTGCCATCACTCATTTCATACCTGTCCCATCTTAAGGTGACTCCAACTTCTTCTAGGGTAGTGGTTGTCAACCAGCATGACACAGGTCCCCGGGGTACTGTGATCAATGATGCAGCCCTGGCATTAGTAATTTTTTAATTATAATAAAATGCTAAAGCTGGCCAGCACTGATGATTGTTTCTCTTGAGCAGACTGAAGGTCACCTGCAACAGGAATGTCAGCCTTATGTGCCTTCTTAGGAGAAGAGAAACCTGAAACTTTCAGTCGCAGGAACCTGGGTGTGCACACATTAGCTACGTGGGAAAACATCCCCACTGTTTAGTACGGAAGACAGAAAGTTAAAGAGTCGCAGCGCCTGTGTCTGTCACAGAATTCTAAACATATCACAAGAAGTCCATAAACTCTGCTGTTGCTGCCACAGATGCTACAGGAAGGAACCTTTCTGCTCCATAAGCCTGCAACACTGTAACTGGCCACATAAAATACACCCACCTGTGCTCCAGGCATTACCTCTTGAAAGATCTTTTCTCAGGATGGAATTGCAAAGATTGGGTAAAAAAATCAAATACTAAAGTCAAACAAAGGCAAGAACAGGGCCATAAATGTGTCTTTGGTGGGGGGTTTCCAATGGAAAATGCACTTCCCAGGCCATAAGATCCTGGTAGGGGAGTGATTGGTCCAGAGGATGGCATGTGACCAAGGCAGGACCAATCAGGATCCTTTCTAGAAGCTGAACTGATGCTGCGAGAACATCATCATTAATCTCAAGAAGCAGGAATGCATGAGCTTGGGGCTGCAAAGACCTTTCCCAGAGAATGAAGTGCACCCAGAGAAACTACCACACAGTGGCGTGTTTGGGGACCACACGCACATTATTTCATTAAATCCGGAAGACCCAGGAAGTACAAAGCTACTGCCCCACTTTTTTGATGAGGAAACTAGCGCTATGAGTTTAACTTGCTCTCATTGTCCTGCAATCAAAGAGCAGAGATTTTAATCTGCACCTCTCTGGAGCTAAGACTCACCTCCTCCAGGCAGCACAAAATGTTTTATGGGAAATTGGAGACAACCTGAATCGCCTGTCTGTGAGATTCTGGCTCAGTCTTGGGGATCAGCTGATAGCTTCTGTGCTTTCAAGCCGGGGTCAAGCAAACTTCATCTGAAAAGGACCAGAAAGTAAACAGTCCAGGCTTTGAGGGCCACACAATCTCTGTCAAAACCGCTCAAACCTGTCATTATGGTGTATGTAAGTGAATGTGTATGGCAGTGTACCCATACTGTATTTACAAAACAGGCAGCACAAAGAAGCAGTTGGCTTTGGTTTTGTGGCAAGTTTGCTGTTCTAAGCTGTCACTGCTTATGCAGCTAGATTTAACCTCCACATAGAAAAATTCCACACATTAAAATGTCTTCATTTACGTGCAAGGAAACACACATACTTATTTCAGTACCGGACAAACAGAATACATGAACATACTAATTGATCAAGGTTATCGAGGTTTTCAGTCCCCACAATTTTGAGTATTTTGATTATTGTGCCGATTAGCTCACAAGGATAAGCCAAAGAAACTAAGATGAGAGAGCAGTCCTTGGTGGGGGGCACATAAGTCCTCTAAAACATGCAGTCCACTTTGCTCCACACAAGGATGAAAGATTCAGCCAGTGAGGAACAGGCTACCTAACCAGATGGAGAAATAAGAGGAACTTTGGGCAATGGCAGGATAAGAAAACCAGACAGCAACATAAGAGTACTAGAAAGATTCCCTTTCTGCGAGACTCTTACAGGTGATTAGATCAACTTACTCTCAGTAGGAAAATAGATCTATTTCCGTTCATTTTCTGTGTAGTATTTGTTTTTAGAAATTAAAGCACTTTATAATTTAATGTGTTTTGGACATAAATTTAAACATCTAAGAGCTCACAATTTTTGCTTCACATATGAACACTTAAAAATATTTTACTGAAGAAAGAGTACGATCTTAAATATATCTTTAAAAGTCTGGTTTCTAAGGGAATATGATTCTAAGGGCACTTGGAGAGAGAAAGGGACTCAGACTTCAATTTCCAATATCATTATTATATAGGAATGCAAGGGAGTTGTCCCAAGCCTTCCAGAACTACTAAGAAACTAGAGAGCAAGGAGAAACAATTTTATGACAATCACTTTTATGAGATTACTTATAACTGGATCCAAGTGCAAGTTAATTTCCAAGTCCATACACATTTAGGTAACGACAAGCTGTCTGTAAACACCATTTAACATAACGCATTTTATTTCTGTCATGAAGAACAATTTGCCCTTGAACAAAGCAGTCTTGTGTGTAACATCAAAACAGAACCATGGACTTCCCAAGGTTGTCCATGTTTTCCTTTCTGTCTCCCCTCCCCTCTCATCCAAGGCTATCCGTAGTCTACAGTTTTGCACTAGAGAAGGACAGAAAAGGAAAAGAAATTGAAGAAGTAAAGGAGGGAGAAAGAAGGAAGAGATGAAAAACAGAAGAGAGTGAAAAAGAATAAGGGGAAAAGAAAGATTTAAACAGCTTACGAATGAAGAAGAAGGGCTAGCCTTAAAACCCAAACACTTCCCCATTGTCAAAAGGGCGAAGATCCTTGAGAGGTCCACCCTGTGCTACGGCCGCTGCCAGCTCACTCTTGACTCTGCTCCAAGTCTGGGCACTTAGCCCTAAACTCTCCTTTCCACAATCCTGACACCAACTCGACCTCTTTGCGTACAACTTCCAAATCCCTTGTCTCTGCTGACCATCCACCTCTCACTGAGTCTCTTACCGTCACTGGGATGTTTCCTTCAGAAGACCTACCTTCATTTCAAATCAAATTGTGGTCAGACAAAACCCTTAAGCCAGCTTCCCTCTCCCTTGGCCTGACTGCAATTCAGTGGAAATCTCAGGGTTCTTAACTCCACATCCCTCAGCAATAAAGTGTCTTCATTCAGAACATATTTTTGCATCCATTTCTCCCTTTCCATTTCTTCTGACACCACTTGAAATCTTAGGGACATATGAATTTTTGGACTGGCCTTCATATTCATTTTCCTCACTTTATTTCCAGCATTGCCCCAGGCCAAGCCACTGGGGCTAAATGAATCTAATGAGAAGAGCAGCATTTACCTCAGAATTCTGTCTAGAAAACCCTTTGGGGGATCTCTGCATAGAGAACAGAGCCTAAGCCCTTGGGTCCAGTGTCCAACATCCTTCCCCGTCTCTTCCACCCGTTCTTCTCCGAGTGACAACACCTGCCTTCAACTATCACGAACATTTCCATTGCGAAGCTCAGCGGTACGCCCCACCAGAAGCTGACTCGTTCTCAGGGTGGGAAGGCCTAAGAGAATTCCAAAAGGAAATCCCTCCTCCTCTTTCCAGCCTTGACTGAGGGAAGTGACCATCCACAAAAAGCTTCAGGAAGGGCGCAAAAGGACTGAAGGATGAATTGTAGGGTCCAACCAGAAGTAGCTCAGGAGTGGGAGACAGCAAAGAGAGGCCTCTGTTTCCAGGGTAAGAGTCACTCTAACCAGTAAGGTGACTATAACCACGAGCCTCACAAAGGCTTCCTCCCTACACTTGGGGTTACTAAGCACATGGCCTTTGAAATGGTGAGAGGTGAAAGTCTACAGAAGGGGTACAGAGGTGCTCTGGGGATCTCACCCCAGACCACATATCTTGAAAAATGAAACAGAAATTATAGAACCTGCTGTCCATACTTGAGAACCGAAGGAAGAAAAGCAGTGTGACAGAGAGACAACCCAAAGCCAGGCCAGCTTCAGCCTTCCTCCTCCGCCCCCCTTCCTGCTAAGGACTTGGACAAAGATCCACCAGCAAGCTGTCCTCTCACTCTGTGCCTCCTTCCCCCACGCATCCTCCAGCTCTTCCCCTACACATCCTATTCATCTGCTAATTCTGAAAACACTAGGGGGAGAGGATGTGGGAGAGAATTTAGATCTACTACTGAGGGCATGCTATGTGCCAAGCATTTTGCTAGGTGCTGTTATATATAAAGAAGATGAGAAAAAACAAAGATACAGAAGAGAGGCTGGAAAGAGTTACAGCTAACAGCAGGGGAATGAAGGCACTGACTCTCAAACTATTTCCTGGTAGCTGCAACAGAACTCTCTAGGGCAAGTGATCAAATGCACAAGCCAGGCTTCAGCCTGTAAATATAACTCGGTAGGCCTCCCATCTGGCCCCAAAGTATACATTTGTGTGCATGCACATGCATATGTGTATACATATAAACATGCACATACACATGTCTTTACACAAGCAGCCCAGGAAGACGACCAGAGTTGCTGAATTAGGGCATCTATGACTTCCTATAGACCCCATATCCTTTGGCCAAAGTGGAAGGACAAGGAGAGATATCTTGAACCACCCAAAAAAAGAAACAGAAGCACACAGAAAATCAAAATCATGATAAGCAAGCAGCCAAAAGATGCCTCTCAATTTCAAAACTGTTAAAAAGTTTAACAATGCACATCTCAGGACTAGTAAGACATAGTTAACCTGTGACAAGTTCCCACCACTGTCAAGGTTAATCCATGGTTATATGCCTAGCAACTAAGATTAAGTTCCCTGCATGATACAGCTAGCAAGAGATCAGTCTAAGATGTCCTCAACTACAAACCCCTCCTTCACCTCCAAGTTTACATGAGCAGCCAGGGTCCTTGACTGTGGGGCTCAACCTCTGCATGCCCCTCTCCATGGTGCACATGTGACACAGTTGGAATGGTGCTTGGCACCAAGTCCCATCCAGTGCTGATGTTCCTGCCTGCACACAGCTTGTGGTGCAATGAACGAACTGCTGAGTAACTGCTACCAGGCATGACAAGAGGCAGGCACAGGACACTGATGTACAATACGGGACTGAACCAAGCCTCAGGTATGTCAGAAGAAGCTCCTGGATGGATCAACACTCTCAGAACAATGGTGAGCAGCATTTAACTATAAACCAAAGGGTGGAATGGGAGAGTTTTCCATAGCTCTGGCCTTGCTATGGAAAGAGCACTGTAATCTTTTTCTCTGCCCAACCCAGTTCTGTCCACAGGATTCCCACCCGCTCCCAAGGGATCCAGATGAACATCATCAGGAAGGAAAGTAAATCTGGACCCATTGGCTGTCAAGCAAATAGCTGAACCAATCTGTTTGCAGGGCAAGTGGCACTGGAGCAATAAATTAGCCCCATAAAATATTTCATATTTCAATGTGTGATCTCCCTTAATTACAATGAGATGTTTGTACAGAAGATTTTTTTAAGCAGGCAGATAAGATTATAATGTTGAACACCCTGGCCAGCTTCTCTCCACCTCCCCAGCTCCCAGCCCTCCAGTGAGGTAGCTGACTGGTAACATTTGGGAAGCTGTATGATTCAAGGTGCTGATGTCAGCTTTGACAGATCTGCAGCATGGGCTGGGACAGAAGGAAGGCACTGCGCAGACTCTGCGGGAACCCAGCCCAGCAAGCTGCTGGCGCCTGGCACAGAACAGAAGGCCGCATCAGTTTGCTTTACAGCAGGCTCCCAGCAAACACAGAACCAAACGCATGTAATTACAGACACAAAGTTCTTCCTCATCCAAGATCACCGAAAACCATTTTTCATCTCTTTTCCCCCTTTTTAAAACAAGAAATAACAACAGCCATGTTGAAAAAGAACGCTCAGAAGATGGGCAGACTCCTATTTGACATTCATTCAACAGTAAAGAAATAGAAGCTCCCAGCCAGGGAAGAGGTAAGTACAGAGAGGGCCAACTGTCCTGAATCTAGTCAGTGAGTGCTACAAGGCTGGCTCAAGCTTGCCACCTAGGACCAACAAGAAATGAAAATCAGCATCACCCACAGGCACTTCTTTCTAAAAAAAAAACAAAAGTATCAGAAAACACCTCCCAGCTGCGTAGAGGCTCTGAATACCCTATTCCCCTTTCGCTGTTCCTGGAATGCCCATCCCCAGTTTGCTGGCCAAGTCGAGAATGATTCCACTGAGGCTTTTGTTGGTGTCCCTAAGGTAAAACTGGTGTCTTCCCTCTGTGTTAACTCAAGGCTGGACCCCAGTACATCTGTACCGCAGATGTACAAGGTATTCGTTCATTATGCACACTTCTGATGACCCACCCACTAACCAGAAGCCACCAAGTGCCAAATCCAGATCCCAGGCACTCCAGAATTCCTGCCCCTGGCACCATACTCAGCATAAGTTACACATAATACAGGTTGAGAAAAATATTAAATGAACAACAATCTATACCATTCTCTGCTAATAACACTGTGGGCTTTATGATTCAGCATAAGTTACACATAATACAGGTTGAGAAAAATATTAAATGAACAACAATCTATACCATTCTCTGCTAATAACACTGTGGGCTTTATGATTTTCTTCAAAGGATGCATAAAAGCACATCAATTTGGACTCAAAGGTTAGTAATGTGCCAAACTTTGGTCACTTCTAGGGTTTTCCTATATCAATCTAAAATATGTACTTTAAATGTTTTCTTTAAAATAATTTCCTTTTAGCTTTCTCCTTGTCCTAAGCAATCTGAACACCATGATGTAGTGTGTTAATTAAATTCTGTTTAAAAATACAATAAAATATTAAATTACTATAGCAAACATTTTTCATCTGAATAGCAAGCTCTGATATATCTCCAATCTCTTGCATATAGAAACACAGTGCTACCTGTAGCCCTCTTGAAGAAATCCTGAATAAAATATCTAAGCTGAAAAGGTCATTCAAGATTTCCAGGACCATTCACATCAAATGCAGAGGACCCTATTTCTTTGTCACTTCAAACTAATGAGGGGAAAACATCGGACAAACACCCAAGGCCCTGAGCTCCCATCCTAATGTTTTTGCTCTGACGACTGGGACAAATATGGGAAAGATAAGAGCTTTCAAACATCTAAAATATTATTTCAAGTATCTTGAAAATGTACCCTTATATTAAAAAGACTGGAAGAAAATGAAACAAGCTCCAGTGGGGTAATGGAAGTATTATTCTTTCTCCTCTATAGTTTTCTAATAATGTGCAATATAGTCACAATGACTTCATAATGAAAAACGTGAAAAATGTACTCTATACAGTGGGTAATTTAACGTGTCAACTTGGTGAGCTTATGGAGCCTACATTGTTTGGTCAAACACTAGTCTAGATGTTACTGTGAAAGCACTTTTTTTTTTCAACATTCAGAACAAGTTGACTTTAAGTAAAGCAGATTGCCTTCATAATATAGCTGGTCTTGCCTAATTAGCTCAAAGCTTAAATACAAAGCCTGAGGTTTCCCAAAGAAGGAATTCCGCCTTAAGGCTTCCACAGCCAAACCTGCAGCTCTGCCCTATGGTTTTCAGACTTGCCAGCCCCGACAATTTCATGAGCCAACTTCTCAATTAATCAGTCTCTCAATACATAGAGAGCTCCAGATCTGCTGTTGAGTGATTTCTCTAAAGAACCCAGACTAATATACCTGTGCCTTTGAGGGAGAGCGATTTTCCCCTAAAAATGATCAATAAGGGGTTTGGAAAGAAGGGTGATTCATAATTCAACAACTATAAAAGAGTTAACATTCATCTGTTGTTTGTTAATACAACAAATGTGAGAATCAACCAAATCAAGGCCCCCACACAGCCTCTCCTCAATTAATTATAAATTAGTTCCCATGAAAATTTTTTCAGGACTCAAACTGAAGAATTCCTTTCCTGATGTTGTTTATCTTTACACTTGGTTTCCACTCTTAGTTTTGTTTAAATCACTAATAAAACAACTAAAATACTCCTACTCATGTTTCATGGTTTATAGTATTTTTTTCTTTTGAAGTGAGCACCAGGAAAACATACTAAATTCACTTCCCTAAAGCGACAGTGCTGCTCTCCTTCCTCTTCCCTGGGTGAAGCCAGTGGGACTGCTTCCAGCGCATCACTTTGCACCACGGATAGGACAACAGGAAGGTCCTCTGCCGCCGCCTCGGCCTCACACGCAAAGCCTTTGGTTCATAAATCGAACAAGTGAATGAATGCTACAGATTGGAGTAGCAACCAAATCAATATTCAAAGATATAAATATCACAAAACTTAAACAAGAGGTCTCTTCTACTTTGCAAAAAACACATCATAAATTTCCTCGTTTCCATTAAATATTCAACAGGGCCAAAGAGGTGCTGATCAGCTCCCGGGTCTATTGTATGCTTATCATTTCACTTCCTAAACAGAGAAACTAACCATAGTACAGTGTTCATTACCCAACCCAACCACAGCCATTGAAGCCTCTTTCTCACTGTAGTATGAAGAGGGTACAACTGGATTCATGAGCAGAGTGTTCCACTCATTACTTAGTCGAGTAATTTTTAAAATAACTTTTGAGGCATGATTACCAGTCTTCGGTGATTTCCAGTAAGTATCCTGATCATTAGTGATGCTCCTCTCAACTGATGTAGAAAAAAGGAAGTAGTCACATCCTAAGAACAGGGAGGTGGAAAAGGTCAGGGAAAATGCTTATAGAGACAAGACTGAGCAAAAAGGCATTCGATTTAGATTTGGAGTCTTCACACTTCTACCTCACCTATATTTTCATCAGTAAAGCACAGGGAACTGGAATCCACCAATCACTTCACAAGTACATCTTAAGATCTAAATGGAAAGCAGTTCCATTCAGAGTATGGATTTTTGATGTTTGCAAGGTTCTAACATTCATCATTTTACACTCTGCAACTGAAAATGCCACCCCTGGAATCACTAAAAAGCCACACAATAAATTGAGGGGAAGTTTCAGAGTGCTGTGTGACATTCTTAATGGCTCAGGTCACAGAATGGACCAAGACTCCCTAGCAAATATCACTTACAAGCCCCAAAATTTAAGCCTCTCCATGACTTGCTTTTTGCAACCAGTGACTTCTGAATGGTAGTCTTTGAATGGTAATCGTCAATATTGTTTGTTATTATTATCTTCAGAATCTAATAAAAGTAAAGGTGCTGACAGCAAGCAGCGACAGACACCAAGGCTGTCCTCAGGAAACTCATAACTGAGTGACAGAAATAGACAAGGGCCCAGCTACTTATGACGTAAAAGTGTAGCAGGGTGAAAAAGTAAAGCCTGAGGAACACTTTGACAGAGGTATATGGCTAGGGGCAGGAGAGGTCAGGGGGACTTCATGAAAATGAGAGCACCTGAAATGGGTCTTTAAGGATGAGGACACCTACAGCAGGTAGGAAAGGACAAGAAGGGTCTAGTACACATCAGGAGCAAAACTACACAACATCATCTCCACACCTGACCTAAAATCCAGGGACACAGACTTTTTCCACACAGCTGTTGTGTATACTGTATCTTAGTGGTTTCACTTCCATTTGCCAAGACTGGAAATCATACATAAATGAGCTCCAGATATTTTCAACATAGAAATAAAACATTTAAACACAAAGGTGCTTAGAAAGCCTGTATATTTCCCTTTTTCTCTCCACTTTATCCTACCTTTAGAAATAATACCTCATATTTATAAACTGGCACATTCTTATGATTTCTGTGAGTAACCCAGACAATACTTTCTTACATTTCAACTTAATATGAGTATCCTCATGCTGTATTATTCTACAAACTGATTGTCACTATTAAGAGACCAACCATTTTGAGTCACGTAACTTCAAGTTAATCATTTTAGGCCATAGTATTTCTTATATGAAATGAACAGTTCATTGAATGTGGTCTTGTACTTAATGGAAATTTCTTATTTTCTCCCATTATGAATAATATAATACAGTAGATATTTCCATAAATATCTTCTCTTGCATATAGTAAGTTTCTTTATACAAGTGGGATTTAGGTTATGAGCATAGGTATTCAATTTTATCACTTGTAGATTACTGGCTTATATGCACAAAAGAATATGTATTCTTTAGTTGTTACCTCAAGGCTCAAACGTTGTCCACTAAATCAAAATTCTTTATTGTAGCTGGACACAGTGGCACATGCCTCTAATTCCAGTTACTCAGGAGGTTGAGCCAAGAGGATTACAAATCCACGCCCAGCCTGGGCAATTTAGCAAGGCCCTTTCTCAGACTAAAAAAGGGCTGCCGGTGCAGCTCGGGGGCAGAGTGCTTTTCTACAAGCAAGGGTCTGGGATTGAGCCCCTGTACTGAAAAGAAAAGAAAGAAAAGCACTGACAAATTCTTTATCGTGCTCTTTATATTGTCTATATGTTCCAACTCTGATCCATTCAGCAGCTCAATCACTAAGAAAAACTAAAATTTTCTCCTAGGATTATGAGTTTGCCAATTTCTCTGCTCAATTCATTTGAACACTGAGAAGCTTTTTTACGGGATGGATTTAGCTTTGGAACTGCTGCACCTTACCAGTGAATCGTTGCTTCTGTCACTGCACGGTGACAAGGACGATGGATAGACTGCAAGCTGTCCTGGAGGGAGGATGTCCCGCAGTGCTAACTCAACAGAAAGCTGGACTGGGCTCAAAGGTGAAGTGCTACAAAGCTTGTGTGCACCTTGTTCAATCCAATTTGTCAAGACAGAAATTGGGGTTCATACCTGCCCGAATTTATACTTCAGTTAGACTGGAGGGGGCAGAGGAAGAGAAGAAAGGAAATTACGTGTTGATTCCCTAGTATCTCAAGAGGACCTCAGAGTGAAATTTGGTTCTAGTTTCTACCCCAAGGTTATCACTTGCTTGGAATTAATCTGAGAATTAATTTTCTGCTTGTAGCTCCTAAGACACAGGAGAAGTATGAATATAAATCCCAAACTCTCAGGAAATCAGCTACATGAACTCAAGTTTTCTAAAAAGACCTTTCTGCCCACCTAGAACCCACAGTAATGCAGATGAGTTTCCCTTTGCTTTCCTGAACTGGTTACAGCCCTCTTTCAAAAGAGCACAGTCTTTGAGGGGCTCTTGTTGTTGCCACCTCTAGCGCCAAGTGAGCATGAAGACTCGCCTTCTAGCAAGGGCAGCACAGAGCTGCTTTGCACCCTGAGCTTCATGTGTCCGGCACTTGGTGATGTGCGTTCCCCCTCCTATGGTCTGCTGTGAGTGTATCTGGATATTTGTTATATTTTATCCAGCGTTCCTGGAGACTCACGGTGGAGGGCTTTCAGTTTATGCCAGGAGTGGACAGAGACGCGCTCACACCTACTCAGAGCACTCAGAGCGCCCAGCCCAGGATGAGCTGTGCGCCGTCATTAAAAACTTTCTCTTCTCTTCTTCGTTTGGAAGTCAAGCAACACACACTACAAGTCCAGAATGTCATTCCTACTGAATGAAAGGTTACACAAAGCACTGTGCCCTCTTAGCTGAGGGGGTGCCCTGAATAGATCGTGCATTTTTATTTAAAAATGAATTTGAGAACAAAACTCAAAAAGTGATCACGTGAAACAAAGTTTATAGCCTATGTTATAACTGTTAACTATAGCTAAGAATCAGAAACCTAATGATTTTGGAAATCATGATGCACACAGAGTAGATATGGGCAAATAAACTGTGAAGCTTTCAAAATTTAGGCTGTAGGAACTTTCATTTGCGCAGAGCCAAGAAAGGCCCAAAGGATTTACATCATCACATATTTGGGTAAAGTTGGTGGAATCTGAAAAGCAGACGCTTTGTGCAGAGGCAGTGAAGATCACTGTTTCCAGCCCCACTCCTCCCTGCCATGCTCTCCAGATATTCTGGAGATCCAGCTAAGGAGAGTCAAAGTGGAATCGCGTTTTGCTTGGGTTTAGTGAGACGCATTTGTGCAATCCATAAGGCATTATGTGGGTGACCGGCCACCACGTGTAGTTATTACTATCTTGGTGCAGGACTAACATTCAGGAATGGGTCTCCCACGTACCCTGGAACTACGTGAGGAGCAAAGGAAGCAGGCTGTGACGCGAAACAAATGCAGAAGGAAACCTCTGGGAAGTTCTCCCAATCCTTAGACACACAAAACAAAAATAAAACCTGGTTCTCACAGACAAGAAGTCAAAGAGACGTAAGGAACAAATGACGATAAGGCAAGTACAATTATAAACAAACCTAATCTTTTCTTTGTATAGGAATATGAGGAAATAGAACACAGTATGCTTCCTGTGTTTGGGCTCAAACCTATACGAATAACCAGTCAGTAAGCTGCTGTGAGTGGTCGCAGTACACAAATCTCAGTAACACTGAGAAATTTTGAGCAAACACACTAGAGAAGAGATTTAATGGTCTGTCTACCCTTGGTACAGAGGCTGTTATGAAATCATTGTTTTAGGATGAGGCAATCAATGAACAAACAATCAAGAGGTGCAGGCAAAAATGTACTGCAGAGAGATGTCATTCGGATAACAAAAACTTATCGTTCTGCATGTTGTAACATCCGTGATATGTATTAGCTTTTTCAAATTTGCATTTTTCTTACTATTCTAAAATAATACTTACAGTATACCAACTTTTATATTTGAAATTTTATGGCAAAATTTCCAGAACTCCACATAACTGCCATCTATATATGGTACAAAAACAGAGTGACAGGAGTTAAAAACCAAGAGCATATTTAATGAAATCATGAATAATGATATTTTGGTACCATCGTTATGAAAATTTAAACTTTTGATAATGCATAGCAAGTAAAAGTTTTAATTTACCCATTTGGTAAGAACACATTTGTAAGAAAAGCACATTTCTATATTTTAAATTACATCACATTGGTCTTCTGTAGGATCAACTTAAAAAACAAATTAAACTCATTTATAAATATCCAAGACTTCAACTTTCATCATTGCCTTAAAACTGTTTTCTTCAATAAAAGAAGCCAAATGTTAAATGACAACTCTCACCCCAAGTAGAGGTAAAAGAAATTAGTGTATTAAAGTTTATGGTTCAGAAGACTATGTGATTAATAAATTTTGCTCTGAAAGCTATAAAATACAAGAACGAATGCCTGCTCAGTTCACAAATACAGAAATCGATACCCAGGAATCAAAGACAAAGATGGAGAAAAGTAATGTTAATCAAATAATTTGATTTTCACTTCTTCAAAGAAATTCCTTCCTTGGACATTACGAGTTCAATGAATAACCCCTACTGCCGTCTAACTAATATATACTGGGCTTTCTCCCTATTTTGTGGCAAAAGGTTCTGGGATCCTTAAAGAACACAGCCTTCATCTGCTGCACTCCTTGTGGATGCCCTCTGACACAACTGTGGCAGGTCCAGGGGAGCTGCACACCACGTGGCCAAATGAGAGTGCGGAGAAGCAGCCTGCCCAGAGATAACGACCCAGCGGTCCTCCCCACAGAGACTACCAAGGAGGAGAAAGTAAGGGAAAGCAGAAAGGGACGGACAACAGCCTCAGAAACCACTGTGTTTGAGGGAAGACGGGGGAGGGACAGAAATTGGCGTGTCTTCAAGACAGAGGACACCTGAACACGTGTTAGTAACATTCCATAGAAGAAGAAAATGGACAAAGGAAGGGAGGAAGGGTGTTAGGAAGGAAAAGAGGTAGAGTGAGAGGAAGGGAGGAGGAGCAAAGAGAGCCAGCCATATTCAAAGAATAGAAGAGGTGAATTAAGAGGTTCTAAGGTCCACACACACAGCATGAAGCTACAGCCAGTTCTGCTCTAAAGGGAACTACAAAAGGAAGGCTGAGAAACCCTGAATCACAGAAAACCAAACACAACTTGAATTTCCTCATATATTTCTTCTCTGAGTGAAAGAAAACCTAAGAAACGATCTATGAACAAAGAAAGTATATCCTCACAGACATTCTAGATAATATGATGAATCAAGTACTAAGAAAGAAAAGCCACAGTAAAGACTGAGAAGTGAAACTTCTGACTCTTTCATCTCCATAACTCACTTCTTCTAGCCTCTTCCATGACCTTTGGCTTCACTGCCCATCAGCAGTCTCACAAGTACAATGAGAAAGCTGGACGAGATGATTTGCAATGTCCACTGTAATTGCAACCATCCTGTTCCCTTATCATCTGAACTTGTCTTCAACACCCATGAGCCTCTGCTGCCTGAGGAAGGGCTGGCTGCAAGGCACAGGGCTCCACCGGGGCCATCTTGGACAGCACAGCTGAAGTGGCCTCCAACCGCCCTGACTCACAGAAGTGATCTAATAAGCACTGCTGTAAATAACCTCAGTGAGCTGAACTCCAGATGTTGCCAAAAATATCAGCCAAGTAAGCTCAAGAGGAAAAGGGGTCATTCAAGGAAAAGCACTTGTGTCTCAGAAAGTTGGTGTGTAAATAGTTAGCGATGCTTTTCAGATTTGCATTCAGGATGGAAAAACAGGTCAGTCTCTCCAAAACATAACTGCACAAGCAGATTAGCCCCCCTCCCACACCCCCCACATTTTTTTTCTCTCCAAAACATAACTGCACAAGCAGATTAGCCCCCCCCCCACCCCCCCCCAACACACACACACACACACACACACACACACACACACACTCTCTCTCTAACACAAACACCCGCATCTCTAATTCTCAAGCCTGTTGGTGGTGGTGAGTTCTCGGCGATACAGAGAAGGCATAAGCCCCATCAAAGGAATGCGTAGCCTTAAAGGCAGGTCAAAACAGCTCCTAATTATGTCAACACAACATACAAATGCAAACTGGGACACCGAAGACATGCAGGCCTCGGTTCAATCTGACACTGGAAACTATGGTTGGAACCCAGAAGAAAAGCTCTCAAATCTTCAAATGGTAATTTACTTTTAGATTAGTAGTTCAGAGAAAGAGAAAAACCACTGATATTTTCCCTGTGTTACAAAGACAGACTTTAGAGTGACTGTCAAGTGCACACATCTTGGGCGGGGCTGCCCACCCTTGGCCTGAGGTTCAGCCAAATCCCTACTGGTGGAGAAGCTTCCCTCTGAGCATCAGAGAACAGCACTGTTCCCAATGCCACATGCACCAATTCAGCTGGCCCAGATTACCGCAGCGGTACACACTCTTGAGAATTCACACCATGATCAACGCTTACTTCTTGCTTATACAAAGTATACTACAGTCGGGGCCACACAGCTGCCCTCCAAGCCTTGTCTCGGCAGTCGAAGTCCCTCACCTTTGAGTTCATGTGGCCACCACAGCCCCACCAAGGCGAGAAGTGAGAACCCCTGGGGCACCAGGATTTCACTGGTTCAGTCCATCAGTGCACCATGGCACTTTCTCCCCCAGACCGCTAGCCTAGAACTAGTCATTCTCAGAGACCAAATGGAGAAAAACAGGTACTGGCGAAAGCAAGTACTTACCAGGACACCAATTTCCCTGGAAATTGAATACAGGAAATAACACTTGAAGCCAAACCCATCAGAAGCAGCTGGTTACCAAGAGTTTGCTCTTCCCTTTCCTCAGTGCCCATGAACTGCTGTGGCCTCATTTTGCTGGGTGTGTACAACAGTTCACAGTAGGTAAATGTTCCTGGGGGCTGGGAACCAAAAGTCAGCTGAAAAGAGAGTGCAAGGAGCTATTTCTCCCCAAAGGCTTTCCTTCTGTGCCTTTTACCCTCCGAACTGAACAGTGGGGGCACCTCCTAGAGACAGGGGCTGACAGGAGGCACCTTGGCTGCCACATACCTTATCACACGTGTGTGAACAGTGCCTCGGTGTGAAGAACACAACCTTTAGTCTTTATCCTTAGCCAAGACCTCCTCTCAGAACCTGGGTTCACAAGTTCAGCAGCCCACGTAACATCTTCCCTCCGATAAAACTCATTGATTGTAAAGTTAACATGGTCGAAATGAAATTCAGATCCCCGTCACCCTATGTTTCCCATTTATAAGCTGTGTTGCTGGTTTCCCCTCTCTTGTGAAATAACAGCAATGTCCAATCAGCTGTTCAAACTGGAAATTTAGGAGCCATCTATAATTACTCCCCGTGCTTCATGGGTTAGACCTAACCAAATCTAGGTTTAGGTAGAGATTATACCTACAACAAACCAATTCTATCTCCAAAATAAATGCCAAGGTTCCCTACTGCTCTCCATTTCTATTGGCACAATCCTGGCTCAAGGAACCGTCATCTCCCAACTGTCTAATCTACAACAGTCCCCTCCTAAGCTCCTTGCTTCAACTCTCACTAGGTCCTAATCGACTCTCTAGGAGCAGGTAGGAGTCTTTTCTTTACAGGTCCTTCCCTTATGTAA
Source organism: Fukomys damarensis (assembly GCF_012274545.1). Lineage (NCBI taxonomy): Eukaryota > Metazoa > Chordata > Mammalia > Rodentia > Bathyergidae > Fukomys > Fukomys damarensis. Next base: position 6,603,163 of record NW_022900917.1, on the reverse strand, counting down.
AACTTGTACTGATTTTCCAATGCACAAAGTATAAAAGACAAAACCTCATGGTCTCTCCAATGACGTCCTGAGATATCTGAAAATCTGTCACATTGGTTTTTAATGTATTGTTTGTACTTCAAGGTCTTTATATGGGCTGATCTAGGCATGGGGAATGTGCTTGCTCTTATCCCTTGGCCTGACTGTTCCCTTTTCACACTCAGGTTTCACGTCAGAAAAGCCTTTCTCAAACCCTGCCTACCCTTCTACCATCGTTACTCCATTTTTACTTTCTGTCTCAGTTTTCTCAGATCTCAGTTACTTTCCTCCAAACATATATTACACTTTGCATTATCGGGAGTGTTGGAGATCTGGTCACAAGAGCAGAGAAACTCCACCCAGGTAGGGGCTACTCCTGTCCCGTTCAACCCTGAATCACCAGAAAAAGGGCACAATATATACTTCTGAGTGTAGAATAAATGTGTTTTCAAGGCTATGTTTAACACCCCCATTTATATCACCTGAGCACTGCATACACTAAGGTCATAAACACAGCGCGTAGAATCCCAGCATGAATCCTGGGTGAAGAGGGCCAGACACCAGCAGAATCCAACTGGCAGGACCGCACATCTAAAACCGGCAGCTGCCAATAACCCCTGCTGATCCAAATTCAGGCTTCCCATTTCCAGATCTATTAATTTTTCAAGAGAAGTAAGAAATCTGGCACTTTTAAATGGAAAATGTCAGAGATTTTGAGGATTAAAGAATAAACTGAAAGTTGTATGGACAAACAAAACAACAATGTAGGTAGCCAATATGGAATCTTTGCTTATTGTTGTGTGCATATATTATATACATAAAACATAAGCATTATATATATAAATTTACAGTCCATTTGCCAAAACGTCTCTTGAGGATAATGACGCTGATATGAAGAATACCAACAGCAGGAAAGTCACACAGCACCTACTGTGCCAGGTGCCCGGAAGCACTTCATACACAAATTCCGCTGATCTTAACAACAGCAAGAAGAGCAGGCAGGGTTTTCACTCCTACTGGACAGAAGACGGCGCTGACACACACTACTGCCAGGCAACTCAGCAGCTAAGCGGTGGGCAGAGCAGGGATCGGACCCAGGCCTCCGGTTTTTTACGACGTCATTGAAAATGGATCAGAATTAGTTAAACCACATCTCCCCTATAAAGTTTTCTGCTGGGTAACAAATTCAGGCACTGACATTTTTTCTGTCTTCTCTTGGTCTGTTACCGACAGCCCCTAAGAGTTCCTAGCAGGCGGACACAAGCAGGATTAACCCTTCCTTGCCCTATACAACAGCAGAAAGGACTGGTATCAGGTTCCACCCCTCTGGGAAAACAAAACAGGTTAGCTACAAGTCAGACACATGAACAGCTGTGAATATTTAGGAGCTAAACTGCTGAATTACATGAGGATAAAGAAGTACTAAAGTTGAGCTCTGGCTGTGATAATATCTATGAGTCTACTCTTAGAGTTGAGTACAAATTTGGTTTGGCCCAAGTCAATGTCATTATAAATGCATTGTTGGCAGCCCTGAACTTGCACCTAATTAGTGACTTTGATCGCATAGTTTATTTACATAACTTGTTATTATTATTATCAACAACCCAAATAGGGGCTTGAAATTTGGTTTTACTGCTGATGTACAAAAATTTCCTTTTCCAATAAAATCAGGCACTCTAGGTGTGACTTAGAGTAAAATTCTCCCGGTTTATTTGTAAGACTAGAAACCTCTGTGCCAACTGAAGATTAAATGTATATGATTATCACATGGATTCATTCAAACAACAAATACTTGAGTACTTTCCATGTACTAGGCAGAGTTGTAAGTATTAGGGATCGATTGCTGAATAAACAGTTTATTTATGCTCCAGTGGAAGGGTCACAAAATTATAGCAAACCTGATAAATAAGAAAATATTATATAGTGTTTCAGAAAGCGAGGACGGTATTGGGGGCGACAGCAGGACAGAGTCTAGGGATGACACCTTGGAAAAGAGGTTGTCATTGGAATAGAGTGGCCTGGCGAGAAGGTGACGGCAGAGATCTGGAGGGGGAAGCTGCACTGCGCTTGTCCTAGGGGAAAGAGGGCTCCAGACAGCGGGAAGAACAGCACAGAGGCTCTGAGTGGGCAGCCAAGTGCGGGACAGCACAGCCACAGCGGGCATGACTGTGCGGCCAGAAACAATCACGCTGGGCCTGGAAGGACGCTGGAAGACTGGGGCTTTCAACTGCAGGAGAGGGGAGTGACTGGAGGGTACTGAGCAGAGCAATGACACGACCCGGCTCACAGCAAGGAGACCGTGCTGGATGCTGAATGAAGAGTCGCATTCTACAATGAGTATTACGAAAACACTGCTTCAAAGGAAAAACACACACACAAAGGATAGAGAGCAATAAAATGAAGGTTGCTTAAGTTACAAGAAAGCATCTTCTTCAAGAATAGCCCAAACTTTAGTTTCCATGAAACTAAACTGTTTCAAGGAAATGACATCATAACCACCAACCAAGACAGCAAGCCCAGGGGTCCAGTCTTCATTTTAGCCAGTTATGATCGCAGAGGAAGAAAGCTGAACGACCTGGGGCTTCCACCTTTAGCACTCCTACTGTAAATGCGGGGCCTGGCAGAGTGCATTCTGCTACACTGACCTCAGGGGAAAGACGCAGGGGTGGACAGCTCCACAAAAGTATTACCACTACTATATTAACACCCTGTCTAAAAGTCTGCGTAGCACAACATTACATTGAAATAAAAGGCATTAATTACTTCAGATTTATTGTATGTCAGACATTCGGTTTATGAGGGTTTAATATTTAACCTCAGCCAAATAATGATTTAACACTCAGACCCTTGGCATTTGGATAAAACGCATACTTAGTAGAGTGGACCCTTGAGTTACAATCGGTCCAACATATGAACAACTTGGGGTATGAATGGAATTTTAGTTTTAATTTACAACCAAAGTCTTGATTTACAACCTGAATGCCAGCTGCTTATGCTTCCAGAGGGTCTCAGATACCGATTCAACCCTTCAGGAGTCCTGGAAGGAACACTGCGACATCCTTTCCCATGTGGGGTTAACTGAGAAATCCTGGGCCAGCATCTCTCTAAGGACACTGAGATCTGTCTGGAAGAAAGTGTGCTCTAAAATTATACAGGAGAGGCTTTGAAGGCCATTGATCAACTTGAGTTCCAACCAGCCCTCAGGAAAGTGGTTATTTTTTGGTACTGGGGATCGAACTCAGGAACTTGCACTTCCAAGGCAGGCGGCAGAACCACTGAGCTAAATCCCTGGCCCCAGCCCTCAGGAAAAAATTGAGTTCGCAGGGCAAGGGTCCACTGTGTATGTCAAAGACTTTGTGTCTCCTACAATTCTTCTGTTGAAGCCCTAACCCTACCGTGAGGACTCACGGTATTTGGAGATGGGGCCCTTGGGAGATCATCAGGGATTAGTGACCTTATAAGGACAGACAGGGCCCACTCTGTCTGCCACATGAGCACACAGCACGAAGGCGGGAAGGAAGAGATGCTACTGGAGCATATCAGCGGGCAACTGAGAGGCGAGAAGAGCCCAGAGGTCTTAATCTCAAAACAGTCATGACAAGTCTGCAGGAAGCAGTGAAAGAAACCATCAAGGATGCTAAGCAGGGCAGCAGCACTGACAGCTGTGGGGAAATGGATCACGTGAGGGCAAGAGCAGAGTGGAAGCCACCACCACACCCCATGGAGAAGGGCAGTGAGGGAACCGCGCAACAGCGGTGCAAGTGGGGTGTGCATGAATTTTTCAGTGTGCAGCGGGGGAGAGTGGATAAACATGGCTTGCTGGCTGACAACAGATGCAACTATCTGCATTTTCTATGTAATACCCTACTTTTCCCAATTCGGTCACTACTGTAAAATCTCCCCCTCGCCCCATGGTGTGCATTCATCTTGACTACGGATCTGACTACCAGGGAGGGGACCAAATGGTGAGGGCAGGAGCCTCACCCTGTGTACCACTGAGGAGCTCGTAGCTCAAAAGACCATAGGGGGACCTTGGTGAAGGAAACGGGCCACGAGGTGTGGCTCTGGGGACCGGATGTCATCCCCGGCCCCAGCCTGTCAGGCTCTTCCTTTGCTCTCTGCTTCCAGACGCCATGAAGTGAGCAACTTCCCGCTGCTACCCTCTCCTGCCACAGTGCTGCCTACGCTGGAGCCAGCCAAGCTCTAACGAAAACCTTTCGACCTGTGAGCTAAAATAAACTCCTCCTTTACCTTGTAGGTGTCAGGTAATTTTGTCCCAGAGATGGGAAAACTCACCGGTAGCCACATGTATCAGTGACATCAGGGCAGTTCTGAAGCATTTATTACTTGGTATAGTTCCTTTATACCTACAAACTTCTGCCAATTTCTATCCAAACGGGACACGGACTACAGCTATCTGTACATTCACAGAGAAGAAGAGAAAGGAGGTGTTTCTTAAAGTGATGCCAAGTGTCCCTTCCTCCCCAGCTGCCCACCCTCACAAGAAGTTCTCTGCTACTGGGTGCTCGGCAGATTAGACCCAGCTGCCCCGGTCTTGGATCGGCCATCTGGGGGCACGGCTGGGACAGTGTGACCCAGTGAAGAGGCAGATGCCAACTCCTTGTCTCAATGAAATGCTCCACTTCCTCATGCTCACAAGGGCCATTTACAACCTGGCCCCTTACAGAAATTTGGCCCAGTGGTTCCGCCACCTGCCTCACAAGCACAAGGGCCCAAGTTTGATCCCCAGTACCAAAAAAAAAGGGAAAAGAAAAAATATGTGAAAAGGAAAAACATGGAAACAGTGTCTCTGCAAACAGTGAAGGGTAGAGGGGCTGAAGGGAGAGCTGGGGAATGGGGAAAAATAAGAACCAAGATAAGACGTGTAAAGGTACAAGATCCTAATGATAAATGTAACGGCACTGTATACATAAAATGTACCAATAAACTTAATAAAGATAAAAAAGTCATTTTTTGTGGGAAAAAAAATAAGAAAAAGTCTGAAAAACCTCTCTACCAAACGTCCACCTGAATCCAAACATTCTTAGTTCAACAGCAACTACAGTGCCAGATATTAGAGAAAACAAGAGAAAGACTCCTGAAGACATATGAAGACTTGTACTAGCTCATGCCTAGAATCCCAGTACACCATGAGGCTGAGGCAGGATGATCCTTTAAGACCCACCTGGGCCCCTTAGTGAGACCTGAGCTGGGGATGTGGCCCAGTGAGACTACCCCAGATTCAATCCCCAGAACAAAGGCCCTGGAGGGAGAGCCTGGACTATCTCATTAGGGACGATGCATTTATGAAATTAACAATGCTCCCTGGGAACCACTATCAGCCCTTCCGCTGACATTAAACCTCTCACAGGTGCAGGCAAAGACCACACTGCTTTCTTCCACCACCCTCCACCATTCAGCTTCACCGGTGGCCTCACCCTCTCTCTGCAGTTCTGATGTAATGTTCCTCAAATCCGCCCTTCACTTGGCTGGGTTGGCAAGGATCTTGCAGTCCCCTCAGATTCTCCACGGCCCCTTGTCAAGGACAGGGAGTCTTTCCGTCATAACTGCAGATCCGGTTCAGAGCTGTCACGAGTGCTACCTGTGTTTGTCTCCTTTTTTCCCTCAAGTTGTGGTTGGACATTTGCCTTCACATAGATGCACGCAATGCTGGAATATCTCAGTCAACTCTGGATGCTGTGATTCTTCACCTGCCTAAAGGGTGAGCAGGGTTACGTATGAATCTTCAGAGTCTCTGCTAGAAAGGACATCTGGGCAGAGTGCTGGCAGAAAAAGCATCTCCAGAACTCAAATGCCCTCTTCTCCAAAGGCCTGTCTGTGTAGAGTCGATGGAACTAGCCCTGATACCCCTGACACACCCTATGGCCACAGGTTCTGCTGTCTCTCAAAATCACCATCCATTCCGCATCCTCCAAGGCACACACTATGGTCTTGGTCCATCGGAAGAGCTCACGAACCATATGGCTCTGAGCACCTGTGGCTTCCACAGCTTTGCCCACACAGGACATACGCCGGCCACATGTAGCACAGACTTGTGTTCTGGGCAGACTGTGCCACCGCTAGCCTCAGGCTTTGCAGAAGCCAAGAAGCTCTGAGTTTTGCTCCCTTACCCGTAGAATACATGAGATGGTCAGATGCTCCCTAGCTTGTCTTCTGTGAATTACACTGTGAAACTATGGCTTACATACACCTATTTACTCTCATGCGTCTCAGAACCTCACGCTTGAGTCAGAATCCGTGATTACCTTTCCAAAGGTGAACTCCCTACAGTCTCCTGAGATCTGGCCGAGTGCATAAAGCTGAGACCCTGGGACTTGGAACTTCACAGGCATGAAGTCGTCCTCGCCTGTCCCTTGTTCTGACCCTTACGACAATGCTCCAAGCATGTGCTCACTGTGCCTCTCATGCATTGTGTCCTTTGCTATCATTGGTCACATTATATTGGGCTGGCAGCTTTATCTGGAGATACTTTTGTTCCTTGAGCCAAGAAATACAGATAGCCAAGGATGAGGTCATTCTATCCCCAGATTGCCACAGACCTCCTCACAGGCAGCTAAGCAAAGTAATTTGATCGAGGTTAAGTACAATCCACTCTTCATCTCTTAACCTATGTCTAAGTTCTTCTAGCCTTCTATTTTAATCCCAGATTAATGATTCCTGCTCATTTTACAAATATCTACCAGTTGCCCTGCAGTCAATTCTCATTTATCCGCCTGTGGCTTATCCAAAACACCCGGCTTTTTTCTTCCTCCTGCCTCCAGCACCAAATTCCAGGCCAGCTCCTTTAATTCTTTGCCAAAGAATTACAAACTAAATCTAATATTAGCCTAATGAGAAAAGGCTATCTGCTGCCAAAGATTCACATACTGCATCCCAAAGCCAAGTGCAGGCAATTACTCACTGTTCTAGATGCTGGCCATGCTTCTCCTTTATGTAGTACAGCAATCGAGACTTGCTGGGTTTCTCTCCAAGGAATAAAGAATACACGCAGCGATTTAACCTCTTCTTTTGCCTAGTTGGCCAGATTTTCGGTGTAACAGACTATATTTTCTCTCCAAATAAATAGATCGTTTGTTCATTTCATGTCAGGGGAATAAAACACCCTGAATTCAGAGCTGTTAGATTTCAGTCCCATCTTTCTGCAGTTATGAGCCAGAAACTGAGTTTTGGGGAGTCATTTCAATTCTAGGGTTTCTCAGCCATAAAACGGAGATGCAGATTTAATAAATAAAAGGAATGAGGCAAAAATGCAGATGGGAGGGACATTCAAAGAGCTCTGACTCCTGGAGCTAGCATCGTAGCAGGGAAACCTAAGGATCATTAGCTTCATGAACACTTTATTTGAAAAAGCACTTAAAAAAATACAGCAATGTGGAGTTCCCTTAGAAAGAAGCCCCTAGAAAATCAGTTCTGGCGATCAAGGATCTCAGCTTCCCCAGTGTCACATTTAAGCTACTTGCAATGATGCATTCCAGAATTCCCAAATGGGAAACAACCAGGATCCTTACTCCCTGCCTATGGGTGGGTGGTATTCCACAGCCAGAGTTGTCACGAAACCCAGGCTCCAACCATCAGGGCATTTAGGAAGAGACTCCTAATTATTTTGACAACTTTCTTTTTATGACTGAAGCACATGTCCAGTCAGGTCCAGGGACAAGAGTCAGAGAAAATGTGGACAACTCCATCTTTCAGCTTATTCCTTTATCTAAAGAATTCCAATAGTTTCTCTGGATTAGAAAGGCACTGTTCTACACAGCTTTCTGCCGTGACATTCCTGTTCCACATTTATCCTGTCCCAAATATGTCCCAGATATATATGGTGACTGAATGCCTAAAATGTGGCTGGTACTGTCACAGGAAAGATTTTTTTTAATTCAATTTTTATCAATTTAAATAGCCATGTGTGGCTAATGGCTACCATACTGGCCAATGCCAATACAAAGTAGGTTCACGCTTTTCACCTTGGCATTCAGCCCCACACAGCTGGGTCCAGCCAAAGGATTCAGGCTCAATTTCCACACCACCAACTCGGACTCTAAGAGACCATCTCTACTGCTACAGCTTGGGCCAAGATACTCAGGCCTCCCTGCTAAGGACACCTTCTACTCTTACCATCCCACGCATGAATTTTACCTGTATTTCACAGCACAGGTCAAGTTCTGCTCATGCTAAAACCCTCCCTGCAGTCTTACCCTTTACTCACAGAGAAGTCAGGACCACTAGCCTCAGGAAAGGGGCTGTCCAGAAAGGACCTGTCTCCCATAGGGTAACTTTCTGGAAACTGCTATGTGCACCTGCACCTGGTCTGCAGGAGCTATGACTGGGCCTGGGGCTCAGAAGACCAGAATGGTATAAAGCACTGGTGGGCAGAATGTTGTGCCTGCAGATGTGCCAAAGAGCCATCCTCACATCTGTGGCCGCTGTATAAGCCCCATGCGGGTGAGGAGACCTTGGATAACATCCCGGCTCCCTGTGAGATGAGAGGGCTACGTTGACCATGTCTCTCACCTTGCACCGACCTGCAAAGCTGAGCAAGCGCAGTGTCTGCATCTTGCACTCATAACCACAGCTGCTGGTTCCATGGTACACTCTCTGCGTGGATTTGCAAGCGCTCGTGGCATTCAGGACAGGGGTAGTGTATACCGTTTGCAGATTCACACATCAGTTTAACTCACTTTTTTTCAAGTAGGTTGAAGGCTACACAATATTAAATCCACAGAACAGCTGAGTGTTCTCTTAGTTTTTCTTTGGTCTGTAAGAGTTATGAGGTAGGCAACTTGTGGCCCATGTCCTTCAGAATTAGGGCTTCTGAGTTTCTGCTGCAAGAAACTAAGAGAAGCAAGAATTACTTCTCCCAGGATGGACATGAAGATGTACAAAGGGGGGTGTGTGCATGTGTCTAATTTTTTTTAAGTTGTGAAAGCAACAGACATTGCAGAATGAATGTGGTACATTAGGCCTACTCAGGTTTTTCAGATTTCAGATTGAGACAATTCCCGCTCTTGCTCTCATATTGCTCAAAAATACCTGAAATGTTTTAATTTAAAAACTTATGTAAAGCCAACTTGGAAATCAAGGAAGAGAAACCTCTAGGTGTCAGAAAACCACAACAGAGAGGTGGCGGGATGAAGCTCACCCTGGACTGTAGCATCGGGGATGGGTGCTGTGTCGAAAGGCTGGTGTCACAGCCCGACATGGCTGGAATCAAAGCGGCAGAGCCCAGAGGCCAAAGGGACCCGGGACCAGGGTCTCTGGGTACACAAGGGGGACTGGCTCTGCATAACCAGTTGACAGCAAATGCCAATAGCAAACTGAAACACGAATGCAATGCCAGATCAGAGCTGCCGAATCCTTGAGTTCAAGCAGAGACAAAGGGCAAAGGACCTCAGCAGACGACGGCCACAGGCAGCAGCCCACTGCTGGCAAATGAACTTACTGGCAACACCAAGCCACAGGAAGAAATCCTGCCCCTGAAAGGCAGGATACCAACCCCACAAACAGGAAAAGCTATGACCTCCCCAATAAGGGGAACAGGGGAATCTGAAGAGGGCTTTAGATACAATTGAAAGAATGCAGCTCTTTAAAAATTCAAACAAAGCAGAAGAGCTGAAAGTGAAGTTTCCCTCATTATCTCAACCGCAGCTATCAACTACTGATAGAAGCAGGAAGTCAGTGCTGTGCCCTGCCCCGCTGCTGCCCTCCCCACTTTAAAGTATTACCCTATACATTTCCCCAGCTAAATACATCCAGGTCTCCTGCACTTGAACAGAGGAAGAGCTCATCCGTCTCTAGAGTCAGAGCCCGAAGAGTGGACACAGGCCTATTTCATTGTATTCTTATTATAATCACTGCTACGGTAACCGCTCTCCTGCAGCCATCCGTATGTATCTGATTACTTCCTTAGGACAACTTCCCAGAGAGGGATTTATTACAGACCCCAAATTGTACACACTTAAAATTGTAATAACTACCAGTACCTGTTCTCCAGGAAAGCTGTACCAATTCACATCACCGGAAGGCTCTGAACACACCCACGTCCTGCCAGAGGTTTGCTTGTTAAGTTTGGAGTAGATCAAGTTAGCAGGGATTCAAGAAAAGAAGTGACTCACAATTCCACCAGCCCTCAAAACACAGCGGGATCTCGAGCAAACACAAGTGTGCCTGCGTGTGTACAAAGCAAGGTCACACTGTCCCGGGGCCACACACACTTCAGGGGGCGGGACTTTGCAGGCATCACCATAGGGTACTTCTGTCCCCTAGCAACAACCTCTGCTATCCAGTCCTCCAGGAGAAAATGGGCAAATACTTTCTCTAAGCTTTACCATAAAGTCTTGTCTACCGCCAAATAAGCTGTCACTGTGACCACCCCCACCATCTCCTCTCAAGTTCATGTGTCTGGGGGGTTACTGCGGATGGTGTGGACAAACTCAGTCTGGCTTCCGACCGACGGGCAGTCTGTTCCTGAGGAAAGACTCATTATAGGGCTGCACACTATCAGTGACCTGTGTTATCAGCAAAGAAACTAAGAAGGGGCCAGCACAGTGAGACAAAGGGCTATGGAACCAAAATTCAGGGTTTTTCTATGAAATCATATTTAAAATAACCCAAAGTAATCAAATCACATCAGACTTGAATCTAATTTTCATATTTCCAATCTTTTTTTTACAAATAAAAGATAGAATCCAGAATGTTTAAAGCTGTTTTAAAATCAGATAAATATCAATGATTCATTTGCTTTTCTGCCACTGTGATTTTTAAGTTTTTAAGCATCTCTTTGAAAAGATCCTACTGAGGCAAAATCCATCTTTCTAGCAAAAGATGACCCAGGGACATTTCTTTCCCGGCTCTTTCAAGATGCCTGTGCAGCACACAGATTGACCAAATTTTGAGGTCACAGCAAGGTCCACTAATTTCCAACTGTGCTCCCAAACCAAAATTCAATGATCACCAACCAGTTCCCTGTGCAGCCCGACTTCTCACCGCTAAAATGCCCCATGCAGAGCACCTCAGTGTCTTCCTTGCTGGTTCCCTACACACAGACACACAGAACAAAGGTCACCGGCTTTTAATTATCAAAGCTAAAAATGGGAAGCAATAATGGTGATCAGTAAAAACTGTGGATAAAGCAACAAGGATTCAATATCAACTTGGGGGCCACTGTTTTGGGGGAGAACGGAGATGACCAATTGTACGACAGCAAAGTGATCTTCCAACTTTAGATTTTTCTTGGGTGTTTCACTCCCTTTCAGAGGACTTCATACAAGTATCACTCGGCACATATTTGAAGGGGAATTCTCTCGCAGGGAGTCACAAAGGGAGAAACAAAAGGGCACAAGAACATTAATTCCCTCAATTTCTAACAAAGTAAAAGGGAATCTTCACTGCCATTCATGAGCTCTTCACTGACTTCTGGGAAAAACACCTTGGTGCCAATTCTATCCAAGAAAGCTGTAAGCAGCTGGCCTCAGCAAAGAATCACTACCACCAGAAACCCACATTTTGGTGGATCTTTATTAAAATGCATTCGGTCACTTTGATAGCACCTATACCAGGCTAAAAACTAAAAAGGACTAAGCATCCTACAGCAAAAGAGAGCAGTTTTATCTTCCATGAATTAAGGCCCTATTTATTACTGTCCACCTCACAGGCTGGTTACAGGGACACAGTAAACCAGGACATCAAGGGACTTTCAAACACTGCCAATGATAGATATTATAAAATGTCAATTACAGTTAAGAGTATCTGTTAGCAGAGGGACCTCATACTCAAGTTTTTACAAAACTGATGCTTCCTCGAACACAAAAATCACCCATCTGCTTAACCTGATTTCAGGGGTCGGATTATGATCCTTTCATGATTCCTATGCTGTACATGAAGACCGTAGGTTCAGAGTTCCAGGGCTTTCCCAACAGGCCGGTCCCTAGGTTCGTGCTATGAAAAGATGCGGTGCTCACCGAACCCAAGGCACAGCAGTGTGAGCCCAGCACCACCCACTCCCTGTGGCCGGATCACAACCGCTAAGCCCGAGCCTTCCTTCGCAGGTCTGCACCTACCTTGGACGTCTCTGCTTCGCCCTGCAGTCGCCGGGGGGTTCCTCGCTGGTCAGGCACCTTCTGGAAATTTCTGTGCTTAATGGGTTGAGATTCTACACCTTCACCTTCGATCTGCAGTTTAATACCTTCAGCGTGGGCAGGATGCTCAATGCCTTGGGGGCTCAGGCCACAGTGCAGAGCTGGGAAAGAGGAACACACAGTGCTCAGAGAACGAACTTGGAAGCTCTGGGAACACAGAGGGAGCGCAGTAACACGAAGGGAGCCCAGGAAGGTGGGAGAACCTCAGCTTGTGTAAGAGCTGGGTGCTCTTACCAGACAGCCGGAGCTGAGGCTGTTTTTTGGTTGTTTTTTGTTTTTTTTTGTACTGGGGATCGAACTCATGTCCTTGCGCTTGCGAGCCAGGCTGCGGAACCACTGAGCTAAATCCCTGGCCCCTAGCTCTGGCTGTTTGACTTTAGCAAGTCACTCACCCCCATATCACAGAGTAGCGCACCCTCCAGCAGCTGTGTTCCTGCTGCCCACACACCCAATCCTATAGCTCCACTTGTCCTCTCTCCTCCCCCACGCCCTCTGCACCCCCTCTAGTCTGCAAACCTCCACTCACCCCGCCACCCTGCACTAATCCAACCAGTATTTACTGAGCCCTTACTATGGGCACCCCCGGAGAACACCTGGATTTCCACAGGTCAGAGACTACCTTCAGAGAACTCACAATCCAAGAGGAAGGGCAGAAAAAAAGAGCAGCGATTTTAAAGCCATCATCAGTGACGGGGAAGAGAAAGGAAAATCGGAATGGAAGACTCAAAGAACTCAATCCCAGCGGCTTCAATATTTTCCTGTTAATTTTCCCACATCCACTAACATGAATGCCCTACTTATAAAAGTTAACGCTCAAATCAGACATGGTGTGTATGCTTATAAGCCCAGCGCTTTGGGAGACTGAGGCAGGAGGATCGACTGTTTGAGCCCAGCCGGCACAACTCAAAGACTTAATGAGACCCAGTATCAAAATAAAATTAAAAAGTTGGGATACAGCTTAGCGCAAAAGCCCAGTGCCATAAAAAATAAACCAAAAAAAAAAAATCTGAAGTTCATTTTCTGGGATATTTATTTGGCAAACGTGTATGGAGTGCCTCCTATGTACAAGGTGTTATCAAGGAAGTAGCAGTGGCCCTTATGAGAACCACACCTTACACCGAGACCACGCCTGGGAATGAGGGGGCATGCGTGGGTGTCTATGTCTGCACCTGGAGATGCTCTGAGGTCCCTGACAGTCAGCTGTTGCTCCTGTGACCCCCAACCGGTCAGATCCAACTCCCATTCTCAGCCCCTCCCTCCGCTCTGGTTTCAGGCCCTAAGGTCAGCAGCCCCGCGGCTCCCGGGCTCTGGTCTTTCTGTCCCAGTCGAACTCACTGACATCATCAGCTTCACCCCGCTGCATTCTTCCCCCAGCCTACTGATGCGATCGGAAAATTGGGTCCTTTACTCAAAACCCCTCCCCTCCTCTTCTTTGCCCGCTTCTAAAAAAATATTTTATAGGGAAGGTTATATTGAAAAGGGGCTTTCCAGAAATCAGTGCATTCTTTGCATTCTCCACTTGTCCGTATCAACAGGTACCATCCACCCCTTGGCCTTCGACGCAATCAACACTCCATGACACTCAAGTTTTACTTCCACCTCAGACCTCGGAGGAGTAAACACGCAGCTTGACATCTCAATTTCAATGCAAATCAGACGGCTCAAACTTCAGATGCTCAAAAATTGGACTTTTGTTTTCCTACAAAGTATGTGTTTCTTCAATAGTAATTATCCAACAAATATGTTCCCCAAAACCTCAACAAATATGAATGATATCAAAGATGGAGTGCACAAACATTCACATGCAGGGGATCTTATTTCCACCACAGCAAAATTAGTTGTGAATTTCTCTTCTAGTCTCTAAGTGGCCTAAAACCAAGAGCTAGTCAATTTCTTGATATCTGCTAAGCACTTAACATGTATTGGTCCATCTGGCCTCCCTCCGGCTTTGTCTGAATCTCCATCTTCATTAAAAACTCCATGAGACATAATTTTATTCACTTCTTAGATAAGGATATGAAACTCAAAAGGGTTACAGTCCAAAAGGCCACACTAAGGAGGGTCATAAGGATCGTGGATCATCTAGGATATATGTGATTTCAATTAAAGATGAACAAATACTAACTGGATTAAATAATAAGGACACATATTAGCTTTGATCACAGGACATCCAGTCACTGTTCAGGGTCAGAGTTCACTGATTTTATAGCTCAGCAGTGTCAGAAGGACCTATGCTGCACCCATAGCACCATCTTTACCCTACACTCAAGTCCCCTTGCAGCACCCAGAGCTACAAGCCTTTGGTTTTTATCTTGCAGTAGAGAGCACTAGATTGGCTATGGCTCTCTCCTCCCCAAACCTCCTCCAAATTCTCCTTTCCTCACTAGCCAGGGGTGAACACATGCCCATTACTAAACACAAACCCTGGCTGTGAAGACAGACCCAGCCTCACACGTCTATGGGCCTTCAGCTACAGTGAATCCCCAAGCCACACTGTTGCTACTCAACAAGGCAGGGGGACAGCATGGACACTGGGGAACCCACCACAATGCTCAAATTAGACAGTGATGGGAAGGGAACAGCAGCCAAAACCTGTGGAGCATGTGGGTAATTACCGCTAATAAAAATCAACTTCTGCATCTCCAAAGAATGGCCTACTTAGAGTGACAATTCAATTAAAAATACTAAAATTGTGATTATCTCTACAAAGGTGTACTTCTGTGGGGGGATGGGGATTGGCATGGAACAGATTTAGACATTAATTAAGAAGGAAAGATGTACTGGTTTGATCCTTCTCTGCAGTACCAACCCCGGCTGCTTCCTGCCTTGAAACCCAGGGCCTAGAAATGCCCTTGAGGCGCTGGTCACTTCCAGTACTCTGGCTCTCTTCCCTTCGTTTTTCACCGTATCAGACTCTCACGCTTCCTTCACCTCTGCTCACTTGGTCCCTCCTCGAAGCAAAACTTTTTACAACACCTGTGTATCACTTTACGTTTCCCCCCAGCAATGGACCTAGTTTCCGATTTGAGGGAAGTAGGTTTCTGCACATGAAAAAAAGATGGTGCCCTCAAAATCGCATCTCCAAACAGTGCCTGAATATACATTTATTTCCAGCAAAAACTTTCCCCATTGCATTTTTTTTAAAGAGCAAGGATTATAAAATCCATTTGGGGTTTTAATTCATCCTTCTGAAGAACTGGTTGTCAGGACATTCAAATTAAATAGACAGGACAGTGGAAGCGTGCCTGGTAGAGGCCCCACACTGCCTCCTGTCGATACCTGTTCAATACCTGGAAATCTGGGAAGCACAGGACTGGCGGGGAAGACCAGGGACAGGTGAAGAAGGTTGCGAAGGTGACGTGGGAGTGGCTGAGCCCATCACACTGAGTAAATAACTCATGAAAACAGGAAAGGGTAGCACTGAGGACAGAGAGGAGAAAGCAAACCGGGGCTCCTTTTACACGACGGGTGAAGAGCGGAAGGCCGCACCTGCTAAGAGGCCACTAGAAAAGCGCTCGGTCTGTAAACACTGGGGACATGAGATACTAGCAAAAACAAAGTGCGGCCCATCAGAAGTAGTTTAAATAAATAGGTCCAAGCATAAAAGTCTAAACCAACGATTGGCCTTGCAGTCAAGGAGGGAACAGCGACGGAGGATTAAAATATTTGTGTGAAGAATGAGGCCAGGTGTGCAGAAAGTCACAAACTGCACTCTGCCTCAGCCTTACAGGTGTCTTCCACAAGTATTTATTAGCAGGGAAAGGCTTCCTTCTGATTTCAGGCATGACGGTATAGAGACGTCCGGTCCATTGTGCAGTTCAACAGATGTCTCCTGAGTGCCTATTATGTGCCAGTTTCCAGACCAGTGCGTGGAGACGGGGGCAAGGAAAAGAGACTTGCGCCAGGAGAGCTACAGCTATGGGAGCTGAGGCGGACGGATCTCCCAGGTGGACACTTCCAGTATCTTTCCAGCATCTTTCTGGGGACTGTACTCAAGGGCTTCATGCATTTTTTTTTTTTTAATTTTGAGATAAGGACTCACTAAACAGCTAAACTGGCCAAGCTGGGCTCAAGCGGGAGACCCTCCCTGCTCAGGGCACTAGGATTGCGGGAGTGCACCACCGCGCCCTGCTCATTTACAGCACTCTTTGAGGATGATGAAGCCTGGGAGGGGAATGTGTGTGAGGTGGCGGATCCGAAGGACTCTTGTTCCCGGTAGCCAGAGACGCCTGGAAAGCTTTCTGAAGGGGAAGCCTCAGCCTAAGCAGAGGAGGACAAGCTGGGACACAGCAGACCTTTCAGGGAGGAGGGAACGGCAAGAACAGATATGAAGAACAGGTGAGACTCGGATATGATGGGGAGTTGATGGGGAATTGGAAAATTTATGGCGAACAAGAACAGAAGTGTTGGTAAGTCCAAAGGTCAAAACAACCCCAATGTCTGTGGATGGATGCACGGATAAATGCAATATACACCTTCAGTGAATTATTTTTCAGTCTTAAACAGGGAGGACATCCTGATGTATACGACACAGACAACACTAAAGACAAACACTAAGTGAAATAAGCCAAACACAAAAGGACAAATGCAGTAGGACCCCACTTAGACGAGGAACTCTGATGAGCAGCCACATTCATAGAGACAGAAGACAGAAGAGGGGTTACCCTGGGGCCAGCAGGGGGAAAATGAAGAGCTCCAGAGACCTGGATGTGTACCCTCTGGTCTGGGACAATGAAAACGTTTTGGTGAAGGACAAGGACAATGGTTATAGGACAGTGCGATTGTACTAACACCACTGGGCCGTACTCTTCCAAGGGGATGAAACAGCATTTCATGTATTTTTACCACAATAAAAAAGTAAAACTTAAGAACGGAACCCTACTCCCTCTTATTTTAAGCCTCTATATTGCTGCTCTAAGTAGAAAGAGAAGTTCCGAAGATAATTTTATTAGAAAGTTGCAGAGTTTCTTTATCCATAAGCCCACTGTGATTTTCAGCCAGAAAACATCATTTTGTTATTGATTCCTATTATATACATAGTCAAGAGGAATAATGACAGTACAAGAGTAAATTCCTTTGAATTCTCCCGAAAAAGAAATTTTCTCCCAAAAGCCCCAGGCTGATAGGCAGAAGACGGCCTGGCTCACCCAGGGCCAACCTCAGAGGGATCTGTACGGATGTGATTTTGGTTACAGGAACAGACTCTAAGGAAGCTCTTGGCCTTACTTTTCTTCCTCACGATGATGCTGGAGGAGCCACAGGCACAATGGCATCTCTACATTCACCCTAAAGGGCAAAAGGATCTGACTCTCCAAGAAGTGGTTCAACTTCCCAATCCTTCCCACCCCCAACTCATAAGACAAGGGATGGAGCCCTGCCCAAGGTCAACATTCCTACACCCTGACAGAGCTTTGTCTGGAGTGGAGACAGTGCACAATCGCTTCCCCGTAGACCCTTAGGATGAACTGGCCAAGTACTGGACAGAAGGGACCCCCAAAATCTAAGGCAGAAAGTTCTAGTAGCTCCCTGAAATGTTCTGTGCTTCTGTGCTTTGACAGAACAGATCTTTTCATAATATACTCTCTCCTCCCATTATCGGCATGGATAACCCTTTCAGGAAATATTAATTTTCTCTTTTTTCCACCAGAGCTTAATTTAACTGATCTTGATCCCAATATATTCTCCTAAGCAACGTTGACAATTCACTCCTTTTTCTTACTGGAAAATCTGTATGTGTCTCTATGTGTACGTACCATGCATTGCAAATACTTGCCCCTGCATCGGCCCTGTCTAAGACTAGGAGCCCCTGGAAGCAGCTGACGGCTTCTTGCCATACTTTATGAACTGTCGAGTGACTAACTTCCAGCAGGTACTCAATCATCACTTGGAGCATGAGTGCAGATATGACAGACACTCGTTTAATTATACTCATTGCCACCGTCTATTAGTTATTATATGTTTACCAGAAAAGCAAAGAAAGAGTGCTTCCAATCTAACTGTATAATCAGCCAAAAATATGTTAAAATCACAGAACCGTAACGCTGTCCTAAAACTACTGATTTACTTGACTGCCAACTTCAGAGCAGAGAATGTTTTATTTGCTCTTGTACTTACAACGCTTAAATAGCTGTACACATTCACCACCCAATAAATGTTGCTAAATGAATCATCTTAGAAACAAATATATTCTAATCTCCGTCATTAGTTATTAGAACTGTGATAAGGTTGTTTACAATTGCATACATGTCTTACTTCGAATTACTGATAAAGTTCTGCAGGGCATGGTCCTTCTTTTCCACTCCCTCATAGAAGGAGATGCATGGCAGACACCTTTCAGATACCTGATTGATCCATGGAGATAGATCATTCATTACCTTGTGGACTCCAGTTCAGCAGAAGCTGCCCTCCAAACGTAATCTGAGCATCATCACAAAAGATCTTCGACTCTCTGTAGCAGACATTCCTGATCAAAATGCATTTCCAACACTCTCCTCTTTGCCATCTCCCACATACATGGTACAGAGCTAAATACTCAATTTCACAGCTACAAGTGGCTAAGCAGAAGTCTGACGGGAAAGTGTATATTAGACTGACAAATGAGGACAGACATTGATGCTACCTTGTTCTCGTTTCTGCCCAGAATACAGACGTGACATGAAGAGCAGCTATAGATATTCCATGACCACAGAACTGCAAACAAGGGAGGAGGTCAGAAGACACAGGCACATTGGTTCTGCCAGTGCTGGGCTCCTCAATCTTTGCTTTTAATTGCCCAGCTTCCATCTTGATACTGTGAGAGAAAAGTAATCACCTGCTTATGATGTTACTGAGTCAGGTCTTCTATAACTTCCAAATGAACCACTGAAAAATGATGATTCAAAGTTAATAAATGAATAAATAAATAAAGACCCAATTCCAGTTTAACCAATAACATACGATTGCTTACCTCTTGAGAAAGGAGGGGAAACAATAAAAATTATATCCTGGGAAAATATTCTGGTCTACATGTCATAAGCCCCATGATGACTTAGAAGTTGGATGAATATTAGCTTAGCAAGGAAAAAGTACATTAAGAATGGATGCTGTAACCAAGGTACCACAATCAATCAATCAAGATAACCTGGGGAAGACCTAAAGGCAAAACTCTCTCACTCAGCTGGGTGCCTTCTGGTGCCCAGAAAACGACCTACATCATTCATGAAAACTTTTGCATGAATGAGTAGGAATGGGTACCTGGCTATCTATCATTGATGTTTCAACATGAAAACACATCCAGACTAGGAGCAGCATTTTCTCTGGAGCACTGGCTTGGGTCTAACTAACAGAGGAGGGCACTGTGTCACCCTGGACAAAGGAACTTTTTTCCTGCCAACACAAGCCAGGATGGGGTCAGCAAAGGACCAAATCCAGCCTGTGCTCTTTCCACCTGGCTGTGACCCAAGGACAGTTTTCACACTTTAAAATGATTGGGAAAACTAAACAGGAGAATATTTTGCACCACATGACAATGACTGAAAATTCACATGTCAATGTCCCCAAATAAAGTGCGTGTGTGTGTGTGTGTGTGTGTGTGTACTCAGGAATGAACCCAGGGCCCCTGCATCCCTGTCCCTTTTTGTTTTATTTTGAGACAGGGCCTTGGTAAAATGCACAGGCTGGTCGGGAATTTGAGATCCTTCTGCCTCAGCCTCCCAGAGTGCTAGGATTATAGGCAGACGCCACTACAACCATTTTATAGAGTCTTACTGGAACAAAGATGCACTTTTTATTTATATTTTGCCTGTCTATTATGCCTGTCTATGGAGTACAATAGCCCATATAAGTAGTTATGATAGACTTTGTGATACTCAAAGATTGAAACATTTACCAGCTGGCCCTGTATAGAATACATTTGTTGATCCTTGATCTAGAACAAAGTGCAATCATGACCAGGAGGACGCTAGAATCCCAGAGTCCCAACCCCCTCCACCCTAAGGACAGCAAGAAAGAACTTGTGGATCTTCATAGAACTTGCTCTGATTTATTCCACATACCTCCACTGCTAGGCAATTTCAACGAACTCAACTGTATTTACCATTTGGGTTCGTCTCTGAGGACTAGACTATGACCTCCAAGCCTTGCCTTTGTCAGCTATGTGTAGTTTTACATATATACACTGAAGCTTAAAACTGTAAATGTGGACAGAAGTCATTTTCTCCCTATTAAAAACAACAGGGTTAAAATACAAATTCCCAGGTGTGTAATTCTGCAGCTTTAGAAGATGAACCCGCCCACCCCCAGAAGTCTACCAGTAAAATGTGGCTTTCTATTCCATGCCAAAGGTTGGAGAGAAACAGCTCATTTCATCAATGAATGAGGGGAGGAAAATAACATGGAAGGTGAAAGACTAAACCCACAAAGCACACCCATGAGTCCTCACAAGTCTGGTAGCCCGGAAGATAACGGTGTGGCCACTGGAGCTGGGCTCAGGTGACTGACTGCCTTCCCAGCCAGGTGTTCTGACCACATGCAGCTGTGTTGGGACATTGTGTCCCCTTGACCACTTGATAAACACACTTTGGTCTTCTTGTCTACAGAGGCAACTTCCACCTCTGTGAGGTTATTAAAAGGGAATCTGTTCCCCAAAGAATACTTAAATGGAATCATCACATCAAATATTCATTCATCCCGCCCACGTATCTGGACTACACGATCTAAACAGAGGAGATAGTAAAAGGATGCTTAACTTCCACATTTCAGCATCAGTAGAGGGAGGAAAGGCTTCCTACAAATCTCTAAGGAACATGAACAATAATTATGCTCACTCATGAGAAGACAAGGACAAACAGACACAAAGGGATGAGATTCAAAGACCAGATCACAATCAGTGGTCTACATCAGATTTTCTAAACCAAGATACCAAAAGAAACATATTGCACCTTGTGAATCAGTGTACGAATACACCTGCATCCACAGATAGGCAATAAACTAGTTCTTTAGGAACAAGGCTTCCCTTTACTACATATGATCTACCGACTTTTTCACATGCAATCCTACTAAGTGAAAATAAAAATGATGGCACCACATATAGGGTAGATATAAGAGACTGAACAGCACAGAGAAGCCAAACCATCACAAGACCTTGGAACTGAGGAATGACATAGATGTGAGTTCCTTGGGCCTTCTTTTTGTCCCATGTACTCCAGACTTGGAGCTGGAGCAGCCCACGACCTAGAAATGCCAATACACACTGGCAAATAGCAAGACACAACAAAACCCTGCTCTCCCTAGCCAAGGACCCAGGGAAGGGTCAGCCTAGAAAGATAGAACTTTTGCAAACAATAATTACTTTATTCAGACATTAAAGAAAAAATGTGATCCTACCATCCATGCTGACAAAGGCTGAGCAGAGATTTCACACTGGGCTGTAACAAGGTACTCAATCAACAAGGTAGTGCCATAGGAAGGCCAAATAGCAAGCCCAGGCTTTCACATCCGTCCAATGGCATTCAGACCACCTGCCCATCACTATAATGTCCATTGAGATCGTGGGGCAATGTGTGACTCTGCCTCTCTCCCCAATCAGGCAAGATGACCTAAGCCCTGTTTCCTGGGTGGGGAGTCAGGACTCTCACCATCACCCAGCCATAATGAAGAGGCCCCAGCTTTTATGTCCAACTGAAGTCAAGTCATGAAGCTGTGCTGTTATCGCTGACTGGTAGCAGGTAGGTAGTATCCCCTCTTTTCCCTGGCCAGACTGACATTAAAGAAAGCTTGCCAAAATAGACGTTTTAAATAAAATCCAGTCTCATCATATGAAGAAGTGAATAAACCCACATTTCAATCAAAAAAATCACCCAATACCAAAAACTAGTAAAATTTCAAACTGAATGAAAAAAGACAGTCAATAGATGCCAACATCGAGGTGACAGAGATTAGAATTATCTGACAAGGATTTTAAAGCAGCCATGCTAGAAGTGTTTCAATGACCAATCACACCTGACACAAATAGAAAGCTTCAGCCAAGAAATACAAAGTATCTGAAAAGAAATAGAAGTAATAAATAACAACAGATGCAAACGTTACAATTGAAAAATATAAGTAAAATAAAAGAGTCAGTGGAAAGGCTCAATAGCAGAAGGGAGGAAATACATTTAAGTGGAAAGGACAAAGGGCACTTTTTTGGGAATGGAACTGTTACACACTTATACAATACTGTACAGTATTATACAGGGATAAATATTCTCCAATGGTATACAATATCACCTAAGTAAAAACTCATGGAACACTTTATATATGTCCTTCTCATTATTTACAAATTAACCTAAAATGTAATACTAACAGAACTAAATACAGACACTACATATACTTAATTTATAGAAAGGTAAAGAAAAAAGTGAACCGAATCCTGCAGGAGGTCTTTATATCGCACAACCTGGTACCAAAGGAAGCTCAGAGGGAGTTGTGCAAAATTACCACACATGGAGGACTTTTCACTGTGAAAAGGTATTCTAAAAAGGGAAAGTTTCTGGGATGCTGAGCAACATGTCCGAGGCTGCCATGAAAATGGCCCAGGGGTAAGGGCAGCCAGAACTGGGTAAGGGCAGCCAGAACTGCGTAACAGCTGACATCTGAGTTAATTAAATTTAAATACAATGTATACGTATTCCTTCAGGTACACTAACCTCATTTCCCCAGTTCCTGGAAGTTGTGGGCACCATAGTATGGGGCAGACCATGGAACATTCCATCATCACACGAAGTTCTATTAGAAAGGGCAAGTTTGAAGGGCATCACTGTCTTGACCCACAATGTTAAAGTCAAATGAATGTCTTGTAAATGTTACTTTAAAAAAAAAATGAATAAACTAGAATTTGAGGTCAGAAATTATTTTAGAAAATTATTACTTTTCTATAATTGTTTTTTTTTTTTAACGATATAAGAAACTATCTCCATTGTTGGCGGGAGTGCAGACTGGTGCAACCACTATGGAAATCAATATGGAGATACCTCAAAGAGCTGGGACTAGAGGTTGCATTTGACTCAGCCACCCCTCTGCTAGGTATCTTTCCAAAAGAATTTAAAGAATCATACCACCATGATATATGCACACCTATGTTTATAGCAGCACAGATTGTAATAGCTAAAACTTAGAAACAGCCCATTTGCCCATCAGTTGGAAACTGGATAAAGAAGATGTGGCTTTTCTATAAAATGAAATACTACTCAGCCATAAAGAATGAGAAATTAGACTCATTCATAGGAAAATGGATACATATTGAGGATATACTCCTAAGTGAAATAAATAAGTCACACATGTGTAAATACCAAATAGTTTCTCTGGTGTGAAAAACTATAATAGTACATAAGATCCTAATGAGATAATCGACAATGTGAAATAGGAAGAAAAGGGCTAAAGGTGTAGGGAGAATAGGAAGGGAAGGGGAAAGGTAATAAGGGAAAAGAAAAAATATGAGAAAATGAAAAAATGGAAATAAAGTGTTTGTAATTGGGGAGGGGAGGAGGGGATGAAGGGAGGGCAGGGATAAGGGGGAAAAAATGAGAACCAAGACTTGTCGTGTAGAGGTACAAGACCCCAATGACGAATGTAACTGTACTGTATACCTAAAATGTACTAATAAACTAAAAAACAAAACAAAACTATACTCTAGGACTAAAAAAAACAAAGCAATGAAATAATCACAGATTTTACAGAATGTTTAGCTCTTTGAGAATGATCAGTCTTTGTCAACATGTCTATTGCTCTTTGATACACTTTCAGACATGGTTTTGTAAAAGCAAGTGACTTCCTATTTAGTAATTTTAGACAACTGTCAGATCTTTGAATAATCTATTCCCTAACCTAGTTGCTTCTGTGTCACAAATCACAGTTATTTTCTTGTTACAAGCTCTTAGAGAACCAAGATTATCTCTGAGAGGGATAGAGATAAATTGGGATTCAGGGATAAACCAGCTCTGGTAAAGCTCAGCAGCTACTAAAACAGCAGCTACCAAATGCATGCCCAGAAAAGACAGAAATACAGGATGAAGCTTTCACTGGTCTTCAGTGAAGTAGACAGTTAGTGTTCTATTCAGGGTAGGCCCATTCTTTGTTCAAATAATTTAACATCTTGCCTTCTTTTTTGGTATCAACTGTATGTCCTTATGAAGTTGCACAGAAGACAGTGCTTGTATAAGACTTTTAACATCCCCTTAATAAAACAAAATCTACACAAACTAAAAGCCGAATCACTTCTATGCTACTGACCCAAAAGAAGTTGTTCAGCTCTTATGTTACACATAATACAGAGAAAGAGAAAGTAATGATGAGAGGCTGCAAAATTATGAAAGGCAACAGTTATTTCCAAGCCTACACAATCAGGAAAGACTTCATAGGAACCTGGTATCTGGGTGAGCCTGAAGAAGATGGGCTTCCCCACACAGATCAGGGGACAGAATCTGAGCAAATAAGCCTCTTCACTTTTTATACATGGACATTGTGTTTTATTTTTAATTTTATTGGTACAATTTAGATATACAGTTCAGATTGGGGAAAGTCAAGGCATTACAAGGAGGAGCAAATTACATGGAAGCTAAAGTACATGAAAAGAAATTATGGCGGGGCTGGCATGCTCTTGCCTGACATGCACAAGGTCGTGGGCTGAATCTTGCACACTAAAAAAGGAAATAAATCATAGGGCTAAGGCAGCACCTTGGGTATTGGCACAAGAAGTTTAGAATTCTTTTTCACTAAACAATTATACAATCTGGGATAGGGTGGTGTGTCTCCTTGATTGGCTTTGGTTTTTTTTTTTTTTTTTTTTTTTTTTTTTTTTTTTTTTTTTTGGTACCAGGGATCGAACTCATGTCCTTGCCCTTGCAAGGCAGGCAAAACCACTGAGCCAAATCCCCGGCCCTGCCTTGATTGGCTTTGGGATGATGTTTTGCCTTGGCGCTTGCAAACCATGGACCAAACCCCCTAAAACCATGAACCAAATTAAAACTTCTCCTCCTTTAAATTGTGGGTGTCAGGAGCTATGTCCTAGTCACAAGAAAGCTGATTAGTACACAGTGGTTTTGCTTTTTCTTTTGTTTTGTTTTTTGAGACAGGGTTTCACTATGTAGCTGAGACTGCCCTGGAACTCACTATGTACCCAGGCTGTTCTTGAACTCACAGTGATCCTCCTGCCTCAGCCTCCCGAGTGCTGGGATTATAGGCATGCGCCACCACGCCCGGCAGTACACAGTGTTTTCAGCAAGAAGAACCATGCTTAGCTCAATCTGTTTCAGTCATATGCATGAATAAACAGCTGGGGACGATATTCATGTTCAATGTGTAGAGATAGGAGGATCCTTCAAGATGTAGTCTATCTCATTAAAAACCTCCTGCCTGGAGCTGAGGGTACAGCTTATGGCAGAGCCTGTGCTTCCCATGGGTTGTATCTCAGCACCACCAAAAAACAACATTCCATACTCATATTCCTTATTCTGAACTCCCAAACCATTTACCCACAATATTCAGGGCAGTGCATTAGCACTTCTTAAAAGTCACTATCAGCAATTGCATTTTTGTTAATTGACACCACTTCCTTTAAATACTGGGCCCATCCTGGAAGGTACAGGATGACTTAAACACACCCCAAGCCCTTAGGGACCCACCCAAGTCCTACATCTGGGCGTTAGGGGGCATGCATTCTGTGGACATCTGCACCAGAGCCATGAACATTGCTCTAAGAGGTAACTAAAGAAAGAAAACCACAAGCCAACAACAGAGATCATGACTGTATATTTAAGAAGGGATTTATATTCCTATTTTCAAATCACAGTGCTTCTAAAATATGCTACCAGTTTCCTCATTGGCCTGTATCTTCTTGGCTGGTACACAAAAACAAAACAACAGAAGTCTAAAAAATCTACTCTGAAAGGGAAGCAATTCATTTTATGGTGGTGTAAATTATTTCTAAGGATGCTTCCAGTCACTTCCCAATATGATGGCCATTAAAACATTGTAAACACCAACTGTTACCACTTAACTATCGCCTTAAGATCAGGGAGGAGGGGGAAAATCAAGAACACAAAGCTCAGATCAGAGAAAGTCTAGCAATCCAACCATTTTGCCTCCTTGAAAGGAAATAAGGGAAAAGAAAAAAATATGAGAAAATGAAAAAATGGAAATAAAGTGTTTGTAAATAGGGAAGGGAGGAGGGGGTGAAGGGAGGGCAGGGACAAGGGAAAAAATGAGAACCAAGACCTGTCATGTAAAGGTACAAGATCCCAACAATGAATGTAACTGTACTGTATACCTAAAATGTACCAATAAACTCAACGAGGAAAAAAAAAAACAACAAACAAAGCTCAGATCTGAGAAAGACAAAGTCTAGCAATCCAACCATTTTGCCTCCTTGGCTGCTGCTGCTATGAAAAGCCACAAGGAAGAAAGTATCCTTCCCATAAGTCTATTAACAGGCTCGCATCTTGCCCTGCTTAATGATCTTCCCTCAATCGTCCTGTTCATTTACTAACAAACCATTCCCTTCTTTTTCTCCTTCTCCACAGCAAAATTGTTCTAAGCGTATTACCATTTAAAGTCCAAACAGACCAGCATTCTGCATGGCAGCACTGAGTGGATTTCCATGCATTCACCTCCCTTTGGAGCACAGCATACATCCTTTTACAATGACTGTGACCTTGGCTGAGGGAGTTAATTTAGTCAGTGGACAGTGGACACGATGAAAGCAGGGATGGCAAACCAGCTTACGTGTTGTTTAGCCTCTTGTGTACCTGTGACAGTAAGAACAGTACGCCCAAAAGGCTGGTCACTCTTCAACCAGGATGGGGCAAAGCAACCCTTCAGACCAACCAGAAGATCTAGGCCCAGCTAACCGGAAGACTATAAATCCCAACATAAGTGCGTCACTGTAACCTGTTCAGACTGCAAACAATGTGTTACCCAGCAGGAGCAAACACACATGCCAAGCACATTTAAATTCGAAACAGATCTATCAGGATCCCACTTTACAGACGAACCAACTGAGACAGAAGTTAAGGAGCCTGTCCACTCAAATGCCGAAAAGGGACAGAGCCCACGTTCACAGCCAGTGAGCCCTTCACTGCTCTGCTCCAGAGAACACAATCCATCTGCTATCCAACCCCCACTCCCACTCAGGTCCTGAGCTCTGGCCCTTCCACTGTGACTGCTGCCACTAGTGATCCTTTAACCACAGGCTCCAGAAAAGGCTTTAGGCTTTAGGCTTCAGTCTTCCTGGCATCTCGCCACACTGGTCACTGTTGATCTTGGGCAACCTTCACACTCTCCCTCCCTTGGCATCTGACACCTTATGTCTGTTCGTCATTCTCTTCCTTCTCTAGAACCTCCAGACTCTTATTTATTCTCTTTTAATTCTCCTCATCCCTACTCTCCTTTCCTTTCTCTGTCAGCTGCTTCTTCCCTCCTTCTGTTACTATGTACCTTCTACTTGCCATGAACTTTACTAGACCCTGGAGGGTCATTAGGAGTAAACCGAGTGCAGTCCAAGCGCAGAGAAGGTAATCATCAAGCAGAACATAGTTCGTAAACGCACACACAACACTGACGGGCCTGCGTGGTAGAGAAAGGGAGACCCCCACCTTGTCTAGGGCCTAGCAAACCTTCCTGAGAACACACAGGAGTCCACTGGGCAGTCACCTGGGTGGAAACCGTGGAGCTAGGGAGACAGCGACACGTTCAAAGGAAGAATGGAAAGCCCTGACTTCCTGTATGCAGAGGGCAGAGGGCACAGAAATTGTGCTGGACACAGCTGGGAGTGGGCAGGCACAGATCTGCAAGGGCCTGCAGGGGCCCCAAGAGGATTCTGCTGTTTATCTTAGGACCAATGAGGACTTGGTAGGAGAAGTCTTCCCACTTCATCTAGTTGCTCTTTTAGGGTTATTCTAGATCACTCCAAGCCCCCAGCAAATACCATTATAGAAATGTACTACAGCGCAATTTCTATTGATGACCAAACCACCAGTACTGACCCCCTCACTCAGAAAAACTGACGGTTCTTGGTGACTAAACTCTGGAGAGAAGGGAGGGAGGGAAGGTAACAAGAGAGGAAGGGAGGAAGGGAGGCGTTATCGACAAGCCAAAGAGAAAAGGACACAGGACGGCTGGATCTCCAGATGACAGGATCAGGAACTTGGACAAAGTCTTTCCCAGCAGTAGACCAACATGTAGGCTTCCAAGTAGGGAAGCCATCAAATAGCTTCTTTGATGAGCCTGGTAGGGTTGGGTTGGGGTTTGTGAGACCTGGAATTCATGCAGTATATAGCATGAAACACACAGGAGCTAGGCTCTAATAACTGGGTCTCCAAATGTCAGTAAAGCATGCTGGTCTCCTAATTTGTCTATAAGGTAAAGCACTTGGATTTTAGTTAGTAGGGCAGTAGAGTGTCCCTGAGGGGTTAAAAGTAAGCAAATTGGTGTTTCAAGATTTTCAAACATGAAGCCAGCCATGGTGGCACATGCCCATAATCCTGGAACTCTAAGAGGCTGTGGCAAGAGGATACACACACACACACACACACACACACACACACACACACAGATATTGCCGATGCACCCAACTGGCATCAGAAAAGCTAAGTTTAGAGGCCCTTGGGTTCTCCACACAAGAAGAGATGAAGGTTCAAGTTAGGACAAAGGTTAGGGAGTGAGCAGTGTGGGGAAATGGGATTGAAAATCATTCAGATCAAAGGTCAGTAAGCTTGTTCTGTAAAGGGCCAGAGAGACAATGTTTTAGGCTCTACAGATCATACCATTCCCATCAACTAACTGTGCCACTGTGGCACAATAAACAAGGGACAGCTAATGAGCAGAACTATGTAACAATAAAACTTTATTTACAAAATCAGTAATCTGCCAACCCTATCTTACACAGTGAAATGGTCAAACTTGGCAACTGACTGTGAGTAATGAGGAAAACACAGTCAAGGGCCCTACTGGGCGTGAGGATCTTTTTGTTCTCCCTGGCTGCAGAGTCATAAATTCACTGAGTCATTGAATGTCAGAAAGGGGCGGAAGTCATTAAAACTGTATCACTCAGCAGCCTCATTTTACTGGCAATGATATTAGGGGCAGGGGCTTCCGAGGTGGCCATAACCTAGCAGGGACAGGACCAGAATTTCTAACTGGGGCCCACCAAGGCCTCTGTGACACTCATTCCTCTTTCTTTCCCTGGACGGAGTTTTCTCTCTTCATTTCCAGGGCACCATGTCACATGCAATAATAATTACTGGCACATTTAATAAATATTGCCAGACATCAATCGTGTGTCCTACGACCACTGAGAGACTATTTCCTATCTCAAGATAGCCTTATCTCTGTGACACACTCCCCTGAACCAGTTTGGTGCTTCTGATTTTCTTATTTCAGATCTGGTATTTTTTAAATGGTTGAGAAACACATCACACTTCTGGGCTCTAAGGGTTATTCACTCTCTCTAATCTGAACGGTGTTTTATGTTAAAAGCATAGAGAGAATGTATTCAAGCCAAGAACTGAGGCACTGCTTATTCAGCCTCATGACAAGAAAGAATAAATCATAGATGTGCTCTATCAGAACATAACACAGTCAACCCCAACCAAAGACCAAAAAATTCCACTTAAATGCAAGCAAAATGCCTTACGACTATGCAGAACCAAACACCAGGCAGAGAGAAAAGGTTAGAAGAAAATGTGCCAAGTAATAACAGTGACTGTCTTTGGAAGATGAATCCATGGATAATTTTTTTCTTTCTGCTTTCCAAAGGATATATATATAATAAGCATGTAATTATAATTATTTTAAAAGGTTAATTTAAAAGGTACGGAAATGATGCAATGTTGCATAATCTTCTAATTCTTGAATTTCTAATATCTAATATCTAAGACATTACAAGTGTATATATTAGGTTAAAAAGAAACTTTAGGTTCACAAATTATACTTTTTGCTCTAAATACATGATATAGATGTAAAACTGGATACATTTTTTTCCACACCTAGTGAGCCAGACAGCTTTGCTTAAATATTTCCATACACCATATTCCTATCGTTACCCTATTTTATAACTCAACTCCCATTTTTTCCAGATCTACCAACAATTAAACCCAATAATTAAAAGGCATCATCCTGTTATCACAGCTTCTACTTTCTATGGAAAATTACCTTTACGCCTAGTCGCCTCTTTCTCATCCAAAGAGAAACCTTAGTAACACTGTGCTTTTTGTTCCTGCTCGCTTTTTTCAGGAAGTGCTCACCTTCAGGTTCCTCCTTAGGAAAGGGAGCTCAGGTGTCTCAATGAAAGAGAAAAGCAGGATCACACAGCAGGCGCCTGCCGGCGGCTGACCTCTGGCTTGGCAGTTAGCTCTTTCTTCCACAGAGGCCATTTCAGGGTGAACAAGCTCCCACCCACGTTCCTACTCCCACTTCAGCGAAGAACTGCAGATGAGGAGGCAGGAAAGAGACGAGAGAACGCGGGTGGGATCTGAAGGGACAGCTGAGGAGTGGCCCTTAGGGACACCTCTCCACTCAAAGTGGAAGAAGGCCCAGTCAGGGGAAGGACAGACAGGAAAGCCTCTAGGAGGCAGTCAGCAGACTGCAGGCTGGAATCAAGAGTGGAGAGGCCACAGTCTCAACACTACCTGCTCCCAGTGTTCCTGAGCCCAGGAGTTCCCACCCCAGGTGGTCTTTTCCTATCTGTCCCTTTCAGCCCCCCCCACAGTACTACTCACCAATCTCAGATATAAAGAATACTGTTCCCCAAGAAGTTCCATCATCAGGAAACTACTTTTGCAGGATGGGATGTACTTATACTTCGGCTGTTGATCTGAATGTGTACACAGGCACTCTAGCACTAAAATGGGATTTGGGAAATTCAGAGTTTCTTCTGCATCCTCTTACATATCGTTTGAAAAGCCTGATACTGTAAACAAGATCTGAATTCAATTGATGATTTTCTGAGCACCTGCTACATACCAGATATTCTTCCGGATAATCAAATACCTCAGTGAAAAACAAGATTTCAATTAGTGGTACAAGGAAATTTTTGGCTTAAGGGATCATCTACAGTAATCGCTTCTCGGCCTTTTGGCTAAGATCAAGTGTAGTAATGAGAGTTCTAGAAAATACACTTAGATTGTTAAGTCTAACTTTCTTAGAATTAACACAATGAAATGCACACAGACATTAAACTTATCTGGAAATCAATAAAAAGACTCAGATGCTGGAGTACAAATACTTGATCTTTTCTGGGTAATTAACCAGGCCAGTGAAAAGAACTAAATATTCTGATGTAAGATTTTATTCTTTGCCCTAAATATAACCAGTCAGTTCGTCTTACAATGGATACCATGAATAGGCCTCATTCATATCTATGGGATTTTCTTTCTTTCTCTCTTCCTTTCTTTCTTTCCTTTTAAAGTGGGCACTCAAATATGAGCAGAGAATCTAATAGTGTCAAACATTTGAAGAAAACATTTAACACGACAGGAGACTAGATGAATAAATAAGATTGCTACTCTAAAAAAATTAGGGAAAGCGAAATAAAGTTCAATCATAAAATTAAAATTGTACCATTATACCCTCGATGAACTGTGGGAAGATCCATATTCTTATCCACAATATGAGATGTTAAAGCATTATTTTAAATGGCAAACATGGGCTAGGGATGTAGCTCAGAGGCACCATGCCTGCCTGACAAGCACAAGGTCCTGAGTTCAATCCTCGGTGGGAAAAAAAAAAAAAAAAGGAGCAAACATTTTTAAATGATAGTAAAAATTACAAATGCTATAGGAGCTGGAAAATAAAGATAATATACCAGAAAGTACAATTTTCATAAAACAAAAATGAAATGTAGCAAACAAGACTTTAACAAACCAGTCCAGGAAATGTATCATCTCCAGAACA
Organism: Fukomys damarensis; assembly: GCF_012274545.1. Taxonomy (NCBI): domain Eukaryota; kingdom Metazoa; phylum Chordata; class Mammalia; order Rodentia; family Bathyergidae; genus Fukomys; species Fukomys damarensis. The sequence continues at coordinate 6,571,091 of NW_022900917.1, read as the reverse complement.
GACTCCAATGAAGGAAAGAATGGGACAAAATGGATAAAAGGAAATCAAATAAATAATTCAAAAAATTTCACAAATATGAAGGAAAAACCACTAACCACACTACAGGATAGTGAAAAACGGATTTGCACCAAGGAATGTTTTTATGAAATTTCCAAACACTAGGACTAGAGGACTCAACAATTACAAGAAAATAAAAGTGTATTTTGCACAAATAATCAGCAACCCAAATGTTCTCAAATTTCACAAAAAGATTAGAAATTAGAAGATACTAAACATTTCAAAATTGTACAGGAAGATAATTTCAAATTTGAAAACATAAATGTAAGTTACCGATACAAAAGCAGGGCAATTTCTCAAAAGTATGCTTCCCATGTACCTCTTGTCAAGTAGCTAAAGGATGTGATCCACCAAGACCAGGGCAAAAACAAAACCCAGGCTATTAAAACAGAGAATCTAACCCAAGAACTTAAAGAAAAAAGCCCCAAAGATAATGATGAAAGGAAATCCAACCTAACAGCTGTGAAGCAAGTCTAAGGGACAACCAGACCTGCTGGGAAAAAGTCATGGTCCTTCAGGGGCAATGTCTGCAGTGAAAAGAAACTGATAGAACTTATTGTATGACGATATTGGAAGGAGATTTAACAAATGAGGGAAACTTTCAGTTTGAACCAGTTATAAGTTTACAGAACACTGAGGAAGTGATAATAGCAAAAATATTAATTATTTTAAAAGAATAATTTTTTAAAACTACGTTCGCATATAATTTTAATAAAAATAAAGTCTAAAATTTTAGTTTATAAAGTACTTAGACTTCCTGCCATACAGCCAGTATTCCATAAGTTTAAAAACGTTTCTAATGATGGTGTCAATTCTCCATACAGAATACATAGGTTTAACATTTAACTGCTGTTTTTACTAAGTGGCCTCAGATAATGTACCAACCAGCCCAGAGTCTATCTCTACATGAAAAGTTGGAATAATTCAATGTTGCAGGTATTAGAATATTTAAAAGCCACAATCCTTGGTAGAATCATTTAATAAACGTTGAATATTTACCTGTCTATATTTGTACACAACACAATGAGATACATTTTATCACCTGAAAAATAAAACCCTAGTTTGGAAATATTAACCAAAGAGGTCACTTAGTGGCTGCATAGATGAACACTGTTTTTGAATTTTACTTAATCAAAGATTCTTAAACAATGACAATGAAAACACCAGGACATCTTCCACAGTATACCAAGTTAGCAGGACGACTAGACAGAGACCAAAATGAAAATGAAAAACACAAAACAAAAAAAAAGATGGATTTGGGCCGTGATTTAGATCAGTGGTTCCACCACCTGCCTCACAAGCCCAAGGTCCCAAATTCAATCCCAGGTACCACACCCTCCAAAAAAGGATGGATTTAAAAGAATATACTGAAAATTAAAAGAATAAAATAGCATGGGAATAATCAATTGGCGTATGTGAATAAACAATCAGCTATAATAGAGATGGATAAGTATAACTTAAGAAACATGTTACAACTCAGTCTACAGTTAATTTGGATACTGTCTCTATACAGCAAAGACCTCTCCTTCCATCTAAAACAGCTATGCCTTTCATTGTAAAAGGTGGGCTATTTTGACATCTGCAGCCCAGACAATGACCATCAACAAGTGATGACAGTACAGAGAGGCAAAGACTGCTCCTGAAACTTGAAAGGTTACTGGCTTCCCTTTAGGACTTATCACTGGCCTCATTAAGTGCTGTATCTAAAAAAAATGCTATCAGTCCTTCCTTACACACTTTCCAAGCAAAATTTTACAAATAAACTTCATTAATATTTTACCAAAAGCTATTAAGATTTGCTAAACTAGCTTGTGCTATCCCGGGTACAGCTAATTATTATACAAAGCTGTAAAGGATGGTCACCCCCTAGGTGACCCAAGCCTGGGCATCGAGTTGGTTCCATGACAACATAGCAGGCACTGAAGTCACCAGAATTTGGGGTTGAATACCTGGGGATGATTTTCATTTCTCTAGGCTTTAATTTGTCATGTAGAAAATGGACATAATATTTACAATCACTTCATGGGATTCTTATAAAAAAGTAGGATATTGAAAATTAAAAGCAATCCATATGGCCCAGACACCAACCAACATAATTGGCCATGCCAGGGTTTGCTGTATGAAGGGCAGCAGCCCCACCTGCGGGTACTGGTGTCTAATACCGGCTACCGTCACACGAGCTGATACTGTTAGTTTCTTATTTGTGTTTTTAGAACTTTTTCCCATGGGGAATATGAAGGATTCTCATACCCAGAATAAGGTATTTTCAAAAATGACTTCAATAGGACTATGCTGAAGATCTGATAATGGAGAACTGACAAAATGCTGGGAAAGAAAAAGGCAAACTGAACGTTCATCACTGTGAGCCAATGACTAGGCGGCTCTGAAGAACGGCATGACCTCAGGCTCCACTCCGGTTGTCTTCATCCATAATTTAAGACAACTTCTGGATCCCTTTTGAAATAATAACATGAGTCCTACAGACAGCTGTTAACATCCCGCTTATAAACCCCTTCAAATTGGGCTCGGTGCCATTCCACCAGGCAGCAAAGCAAGGAGCCACAACAAAAGGAGTCCAGACAGCAAGTTCTAAATCTAAGCTTTGTCACTAATGAGCTGTGTGACCTTGGGCAGGGAAATCTTCACATCCTGACTGATACGAGGGAGAGAGGCTGCCTGCTCCAGCTGCCAAAGGATCAGCTGTGGCCCCGATGAGAAACCGCACTTGGTAAGTACCATGCGGCACAGAGCCAGCTGGGTGTGATCTCAGGGACAATGGCCATCAGGGAAGATGCCAGACATGAGTTCCAATGCAGAGCCCTGGCCGTTCAAATCGCGTGAGTGGAGACAGAGGCGTCTGGATTGTTTAGAGAGGTACTTGCCGAGCAAGAGACCGGGCTTCAGCCAGGGAAAATCTCTCCCTGCATCTGCATCCGCATCTGCAAACCAATATTTTATAGCCACTGAGAGCCCAACGGTGGTCAGACATAGACAGAGATGGAGATCATATTTCTGTCTCGACAACACTGCAAAGGTGACCAGGGTTATTTTCCATAGCTTTTTCATCTGTCCTTTCTACCCCTACTTTCTCTTTTCCTGAAAACCCCAGCACCAGTCAGAGGGATCGGAGTGTCCTTGAAGTACCCAGTACCTGGGACACCCAACCTCAATTCTGCAGACAGGTCCCCCCCAACCTTAGCCCCACATTCTGCAAAGCAGGCCTGCCCCACCATCAGAAACCTGGGGAGTCTTCCTACTACTCCATCCCTGCCCTGCCTGGGATTCCCTTATTGTAGAACAAGTCAATCCACACAAAACTGCCATCCTTTAACAGACTCACTTGCAAAGAAAATCCTAAAGATGATTATACCTCAGTCTAGTACTTCTCAGAGGGTACTAACCGGGAAACAGGATGATGGAGACAACATCTCTGCTGTTCACTAGCCATGTGACGACGGGCAAGTTAAACTTTGTCTCCTTTTCAGTGTTTGTAAATAGGGGTGATAGTGGCCCCTACTCAACAGAACTATGTTAAGTTAATAAGTTAATGTGAGACACTCGGAAGGGCACCAATCACTTAGTATGGGAGCTTATTTTGTAATAGCTATGTATATATTTTGCAGGTACAATGCTTCTTATCCACCCCTTCCAGGAGAAACAGTATCTTCTCTAAGAGCAGCTGACAGTAACTGCTGATGGCCCCTGCCTATCAGTTCTCTCCCCTATCCTTTGTATCTTCAAAGTCTACCTCTCCACTAAGTCAGTTCACCTAGTCTGTAAGCCTTCTCAAATATTTCCTAGCCAAAAAACGCTTCTTTCAAACTTATTTCCAGCCCGGGAAAATGCCTTGCTTCTTCCGTCTTCTCCGAGTCTCCAGACTGTGACACGGATCTCTCCCTTGCCGTAACCCCGTCTTCCCTCCTGTCCACACTATGACGTCCTGATCCCCATTTCCAGGCACGTGCTTCCAGCGTAGCTTTCTAACCACCCACCCCGTCCCTCAACAATCATAACACAGACTTCATCAGAACTCTTTACTCCTTGACAGCCCGGCGGGTGCATCCCAGCAATGTGACCCTCTGAAATGCGCACTCCTGACACCTGCTACCTGTTTCTCCCCTCCTCCGTCAGCTTCTCTCTGGTCCCATCCCTGAAATGCTGCCACTACCTGGCAGTCCTGGTCTTCTCACGCTGGGAGGTCTCCCCTCTTGCCCATCTAGTTTCTTGCTGTAAATATGCTCATGGAAGGATGTGAGCTAGACCACTCACGACAGGTCGGACAAAGGCATCTGTGGGGTGGCAGTGAGATTGCATCAACAGACCAACAGGCTTCAAAATGTGCTGTGAGCCCAGGAAGTATGGTTACCAAGGAAGATTGCTGGGGAGCAGCACAAACCACTAATACTTCCTTTTCTTGACAATGGAAAGCCCCCAAACAGCCTGGAAGAATTATAATTAAACAACCCAAATCCTAGCCTTTCTTCCCTCCTACGAAACACTTCTAACACCTGCCCCTTTCCATTCCTTTCTTTTCCTTAATCACCCTATTACTACATTACTTCAGTGTCTCTTTTGTCTTTTCGGTCTTTCCAGACTGTGGCCAAACTTTTTATAGCAGTGAGTTCACACTATCATAAAACAAGAGCCACAACAAAAAACAAAACACAGTGATTTCCCAAAGGGGCCACGGGGGTCCTCATCAATACAGTGTTCATCCCTCCACAGCCTCCCCTGCTCATGTTCCTATTTATTTCATGCTAATATAATTAGTACCTCAGTCTTAAATTTCTGACTCAACTATAGGATCAGCGGGGAGAAGTTCAATAACTCTGGACGCTTTTATACCTTCCCAGTGCCATTCACAGTGCTGCGCTTACAGCAGGTACAAAAGGAACACGCACTGTCCAAGTAGATGAGCAATTTTCATTAACAGCATGCTCAGCGTGCCAGTGAATTTGGAAGGCAGCATGGGAAAATAAAGACAAAACCCCACAGGCCTGAAGCTCCTTATAAAGAAAGGATGCAAAAATAGTCAGCTAATATCAAGATAAGTACTTTATCAGAGACTTGACCCAAAAACTCAAAGGAATTTTGAATGGCTTTTATTATAATGGTGTTTTCCAGGTTTCCGGGAAAAAAAAAAAAAAAACTGGTAAACCAGAACTAAACTACCAAACTAGAACAACCAGTGAGCAACACAATCTGGCAAAAAAGCAAAGCCTCTGGAATATGGTAAATTTACCTACAAAGCAAAGTTCTACCATAAATTAGCTCTATGGCCTTACAAAACTTTGTTATCTTTTCTGGATCCAAAGCCGCTCAATTGTTAGACTGTGGGACCCCCCCGCCGCCACACTTCACTACATTATCAGAATTAATTTTTAGAGAATGACACAAAGAGCTCAGAATAGACACAAAGCAACATTAGTTCTTTTGTTTATTCAATAAATAATCAAGTGACTTTTCTGGGCCAAAAGCAGGGGCAGGCACTGGGGACAGATCACAGAATTAAAAAGTCAAAGCCCTATTCTCACGGACCTGAGATTATTCATCTTCAGCCCCTGAACAGGAGTAAAGCCCCTATTCAAGTACTACATGAAAAATGCAGCTAATGTCCATACACAGATTGTGCCTACAATCAAAGGACATCATGAGTTTCTTCAATCCTCTTGCGATCCTAGGCTAAGAATCCTGCCCCTTGATTGGTGTCTCTCAAATACAATTGGTACAACTGAGTTAGGGCCCGTATTTCTTGTTTACCCAAAAAGAACAGCCCCCCAAAAAAAAAAAAACTGCCCCAGGAAATACTGCCTAAGAAGGCTCACAGCCTCCGGCTGGTTTTCCCCAGCTTACTGACCATATCACATGACCATAAGCCAAACTCTTCCTCCACTTGACACACAGCAGGTCCTCAACAGATAATATCAAATAAAAGAGAACCTACTCTACATCTAAGCAACAGGAAGAAAACGATAAATCCACAGACACTTCCTAGATGACTTTACCTTTAATATGAATCCCACCGTTTATCCAGGCAGAAATACTGACTAAATAATGTACAAAGGCTACATTTCCTCAGAAAGCAGATAAGAAATGGAAGACAGAGCCACACCACCACAAAGCAAAGACACACACGGAGCTACTCTCAGATTCACCAGAGTCAAGGAGCAGCACACTGTATGATGCCATGTACATGACATTCTACAGAGGGTAAAGTACAGGGACAGGATTCAGGGAAGTGTTACCAGGGCTACGGTGGCGGGAAGGGCCCAAGGAGATGGCGGCAGTGCTGGAATTGTTCTGCATCCTGACTACGGGGTTGTTACAAGACTATTTTTCCCCAAATCTCTCAAGACTACAAAAAGTGATTTTACTACATGTAAATTATACCTAAGTAACCAAAATTTAAAAATGGAAAATACTAAAGAAAACATAAAAGACAAAGTGAGAAAAAATACACTTGAAATGGGATTGAAGTTTCAAAATCAATAGCAAAGCAGTCAGAACGATACTGGATCTTGCAAACAGAAGTTGAAGTTTACCTCCTATTTAACTACAGTTGGGTTAGAACTGTAAATACATGCTAATTCTTAGGACAGAAAGGAACCCATTTTTATTTGTTATATAACTTCTGCATCAAATTTATTCCAGAAGGACAAACTATCTTTCATCTTACACTTGACTTTTCATAGCCCAAAAGTGAAGGATATAATTTTTTCCCAAAGTGTTTTTTGGTGACTCTCTTCACCAAAGACTTCTCTTAATATTTAGAAGGTCCTAATATTTCTCTTGGGTGCCTATCAAGCCAACAAGTTTGTTAATTTTCTCTTTAATGGCTACCTCACCTATCTCAGTCATATTTTAATTGGACTGTAGCTTTGATTTTGACATTATTTTCAAGATCTGAATTTTCTCTTTGCAGCCTGTTTACTCTGCATAGATATTACGTGGCTTCATGATCATCTTTTCAGTCACTAACCTACAAAATTGTTGATGTTCAGTGACAAGTAAATTTTTGGTGGGAAAAATTATATGTGATGAGTCTTTAATGAATATACCCTGCTTTAATAGCTTTGATTCCTTCTGTTACCTCAAAGCTGAAAGATACGTGATAATGGGTGCATCATTTGATATATACTTAAATTGCGAGTGCCTTAAATTTTATCAACTACATTTTCTTGGCCTCATCCCGACAACCCATCTTCCTTCCCCCTAGCTTCCTTCACCAGGCACAGTATTACCATGGAGATGTAAAAATGGTTTAGATGCTTTCCTAAGTGTGGCAGGAGAATGAGAAGAGGCAGCATCGTTGCCCTCATCCGTTTGGCATTATGGAGTATTCGCTGAGCATCTGCTAGACCCAGTCTTCAGCTTCCTGGGTCCTCACTTAACCCTCCCAATGCCCATGAGGTCATTACTACTCATACACCCGCTGGATGGTTGGACGATAAATTCAGTAATGATCCACACACACTACCGGTCCTCCACTGGGCTGTTTTGTCTTCATATGGCTGCAGAGCTTGCACATCAGAATGAGCACCACCAACGCGACAGCCCTGTGGCAACAGACCAAGAACAGCCGAGTCCACTCGGCCCCACGCCTCACACACAGTCATAGCTCTGAGGTTCCCGCCCCACAGTCAGTCCTCAAACATGGGCGAGTTCCTGGAGACCTGGGATGCATTCCTGGGAACACAACTCCTCACCACCTTCCCCAGCAGCCAGGTGGCGGAGGGACAGGGAGGGGCAAAGGAACCCAACTTGCCAACTGACTCTGCCAGCGCCAGGAGCAGGAGGCTGCGGGAGGCAGTGAGGCGGGCCACCCATGTCACCCACAGCTGCACCCCATCCTGCTCCTCCTGCTGGGAGGAAAGCTGTATGAGCAGCTTCTTGCACCCACACTTTAGCAGAACAAGACTAAATATAGCCATGCGCTCTCATGAGCCAGCCCAGAGAGGGTGGCACTGCCATGCTGCACTTCAGAAAACCAGGGAGGAATCAGCATGATTTACAAGAGCAGCTCCCCTCTGCTTGCTCCTGTGGTTTCATATCCAAGAACCAACTGGGCCTCAGGGAATGCTGATAGCTTGGCCAAGCAGATAACAGAGCCCCTAGGAAAAAGAATACGGTCGACCATGACTTAGGAACCTTCTCCTTCACTTTGCTGTCCACAGGGTAGAGTAACCACACCCCAGGGTGTGGGAAAACCCACCAGGAGGCCCACACCATACACACACTACTGTTGTGCCCTCTGCCCCGCCCATCTAAATCCAGCTCAAAGGCTCTCTCAGTGCTCCTCCCTTGGTTCGGCCATCCTCGGCCAGCTCAGAACTAAATGCTCCATTTGTTCTCAGGCCTCCCACATCATGCTCCTTGTACTTTTATTTAGCACTTATATCATTCAGCTGATCTGCTTCTCTGTCTCCTTCGTCAAGTGGAGGCTGGGGTGTGGGATGGGCTGGTGAGCGGGCTCTACTCCCTCCTTCATCTGGTCACCCATCAAGTCCAGCAGAGGTCCTTGCCCATGAGCGGCACTTACAAACCAGAAATTCAGAACCTGCCTAAGTGCCAATGAATGAGAAAGCAATAGCCCCTTCCTCCTAATGAAGTAAATGCACAGCACCTCAGAGTCCAGCTCTGGCTTCAGGTTTCCAGCTGTCCCTCTCATCCCCAGTCTCTGCACCAGCTCTGGTGACCCAGGATCACATATCCAGCCGCCCCGGCAAAGGTTCCCACTGCTGAGCCCCAGCGCTTCTGAGCCCCAGCGCTTGTTTCTTCTGGCAAAGGCGAAAAGCCAGGCGGTGATGAGGGAGGGGTGAAAGGACTGGACGGGTGGGGTGGTGGGAGGCAGCAGAGGGATTAGACTGAGCCCTGTCTACACTGGTTCAGCGACTTCAGGGGAGACATGAGGAGGGAAGTGCCATCACAGCAAGTTTCCAACCAGGGTTTGAGGTCCCACTTCTTGTTCACACAGTCACCGCACAGAAATTTTCCATCATGGGTGTCTGGTCTTCGTTCTCAAGTCCTAAATCAGAGTGATTAACAGGAGCTGCCAGGGTGGTGCCCAGTCAGATCACATGGGCCAAAGAGCGAAATGGAAAGAACCAAAAAGAAAAGACCCTCAGTGATACACGAAATGGATGGGAACTGGGAGCAAATGGTTTCACCGTGGTGCCGCAGGGCTAAGTACCTAGAGCGAAACTTGTCCACGGCCCCACTGCTTTTGGGTCTACTCTGAGGATGAGACAGTTGGGAGCTCTCCTGTGGAAATCAAAAGCACCCATGACCCACCCAGTATTTCCCTTTCATCCAGAGAGCTTTGATTTCTTTCTACCATAAAGCAGTCAGAAAATGCAGCAGAAAACCATAGGCGGGCTAGGACCGAGAATGTCACACAGGGCAAGAGGAAGTCACTTTCCCCTTGCTTCCTGTGTCACCAGAGGGGAATGCACCTGAATAATGCATCTGGTCTCTCTCGCACCCTTGTGCGGACTGTCCTCAGGAGGAAGGAGACAGTGTCTGACAACCAAGACTATGAAAGGCAACCTAGCTACCTCTGCCCCCTGGGTCCAGGCTGACTGCTGCAGAAACCCATAATCTCCAGGCTCTCGGGGTTGTCCAGGTGACAGAGGAAGGCACTCCTCACTTCTCTACCCAATACACGCCCAGGAAAAGCAACCCTCGAGGCACCCGAAACACCTTTACCGTCCATTGTTACTCCTTTGAATCTGTGCCTTACTTCTCAATTCACCTTAGGTACTCCGCACGTACTGGCTCCCCGAGCCTGGTGTCTACCATCACTCCTCTTTGCTACAAGTTTCTGACTCTCTCTTTCCCCTTTTCCTGAACACTTTTTATCACTTAATCAGGGGTCATTTTTTCACTTACAGGAGAAAAACTACACACTGAATGCCATAGCCGAAGTCATCTGATAAGCCAGTGCATTCATGAGAGATGGGCAAGTCAGCTCCCCTAACATAGGTGCCATTTAGACATCTGTCATTTAGAAACCCTGTAGCAGGGGGTGGCTGGGTGAGTGGTGAAGACTGGAAATCATTTTGATGCCTTGTAAGAGGCTATTCTATTCAACCTGGAATAGTGTTCATCCACCCTACTTTCCTCATAAATCTCTCATGGTAAAGAAAGAAAAGAATTGGAGACTAGGGGAAAAGCCCTTCTCTAGCTTTGGGCAATCATGCAATTACACTTCATTCATGAGGTGATTACCATGGGCCTCCTAAGTGCCAGGCACCATTCTCAGAACACAGAGATGAATACAACACAGTCCTTGAGCAATCAATTCACGTTTTTCCTCTTCTCATATAACACTGCAATATGCTTCTGTCCAGTAACATGGCATCAACAGGCACAGCCATTTGCATGGTCTGTCTATGGAAAATGGGTGGGTCTGTGGTCCCTGCATGCTACCTAGAGGTCTTTGTTCTAATTGAAAAATAAAAGTACAATGGATTCCAACACAATCCCAACTCAATGCAGACCACAGTGTGAGACCCTGCTCTGGTCTGGAAAGCACACCTCCAAGCTTCCCAGTTGCCAGAAGCACAAAATAAAGCATGGATTGCAATTAAGCTAGGAAACATCAATCAGACAGATGAAACCACAACCCAGGGTATCCATTAAACACTAAAAAAAGGGCACCTCTTTTTCATCTCAAATTCGAAGCTGCAGATTCAGTGAAATGCATGAGTGCCTCACTGACAATTAACACCTTCACAAGTTCAAGTTTACTGAAGAGAAAGGTTACACATTACAAAAACCTTCTAATTTGTTACTAATTAGAAAGACCAGCGGGCGTGAATAAGTGAAAATCTGGGATCAAAAGCATGCCCAATGCTGTGGCTTTTGTAAAGGAGAGGAACTTACTGAAGAGAAAGGTTACACATTACAAAAACCTTCTAATTTGTTACTAATTAGAAAGACCAGCTGGCGTGAATAAGTGAAAATCTGGGATCAAAAAACATGCCCAATGCTGTGGCTTTTGTAAAGGAGAGGAATGGGAGGGAGTACAGGTAACATTTACTGACAATGTGAGTTCCAGCACTTCTACAAAACCTTTCCTTTACTGAATCATCCCAGCATTCCCAGTCAGTAATGAGCAGCGAGCCCATTCTTTTTTCCAGTTATGGAGACTAAAGGTCAGATATTAAGTAACATTTACCCTATTTCTTCCTCCTCTTCCTCTGGCAAAATTCCTAATTCTCTGCATCAGTGCTTCTCAAGAAGTTTGAGTAAACTGGTCCTCTCTTGACTTGGAAACTTCTTATGAAATCGTCACGCACTCCAGGACACTGAACGCTGCTGGACTGCAAAATGCAGACAGCAGCCCTAAGAGCAGCACCTACACATCACAGCGGAAGACAGACAAGGTCACTCCCAGCAGCAGATGAAAACCACAGGTCTCACGTCTTTGAACATCAAAAGACTGATGAGGAGAGCACCTCCTTTAAAAGTATCCCCCTTCCAATGTTTCAAAGGTCCTTTATTTGATGGCTTTGAGCTCTTAAGAAAAATCCAGGCACCATTCTGAAAGGGTTACAAAAGCCACATGAATACATCTGCCCTGCTCTCCAGGGGCATCCTCTGAGTACCTATCACGGGCCACACACTGTTGCTATCCGCTAGGAAGTTAAAGCCAGGCTATCTGATCTGCACCCGCAAGGTGCCTGGTGTCTAATGAGAGGCACATTCGTGTAAGACAGATTTCAGCACAGGTGTCAGGTGAGCTCAGGGTAGGATGCCCCCGGAGCACTGGAAAGGTGGAGGGACTGGGAGGGTTGCGAGAGGTTCCCAGAGGAAGCGAGGGTTTTGGCTCTTTATTTTGTGGCCCCAGTCGATGCTCAGAAAACCACCTTTGCAAAGAACAGAGATGGGAACCATATTTGCAGTCAAAGTTTAAAGCACCTCCTTCATTCTTCAAGTTGAGACCTTAGTGTGATTCGGGGTGGGTATCTCCTGTTTACCAGACAGGTTCTTCAGCTAAATAAGTCACTAGAAAGTAAAATAAGCTCTCTGCAGTGCACACGCACTTCCTTTCAGAGCTCCGGTTTCTGTAAGGTCTAGCTTCAGTGGTATAACCACCCACAAGACAAGAAACATGACTAATTCTACGCTCCCTACAGTGAGCAGGAAACTGTCCAGAACACTGTGGAATGCCAACAGGTGGGCGTGCCCCTCACTTGGGGGACACAGGGGAGTGATGCGTTAGAGATAGACGCCATCTGAAGGGTGATGCGGAAGGGAGCCTGGTCACCCTACCCCTGGTCTCAAGATGAATGTTATCTTGGGTTTTCGATTAGCGACATCTGAAGTCTTGTGCTGCTATCAATTGTAACAATGCAAAAAGCCAGATTCTCTTTCTATATGTATGTGTGTATATATACGTATGTGTGTATATACACGTATGTGTGTGCGGGGGGTGAGAGGGGAGAGAGAGAATGAATATCACTGTTGTTGGTGCAGCTGGGAGAGCAGCTGGGATCTTCCAACCAGAGTCAGCCCAGTAGCAGTATTTTCCGGAGCTGAAGGATGCTTAGCATAGGAGCCGGGTTGTTGCTACTTCAGGTTGTTAAGACAATAATTATAAGGAAAGCAAGAGTCAAATGATTGCCGTTTTTCTCTCTTGGGGCAGGAAGGGGAAGCAAAAGCCAGCAAGCCCCTACGGCTCCACCAAGTCTCTGGCCTACAAGGAACAGGCTCATTTCCCCTTGGCAAGGGGCCTGGCGCAGCTGGCAGTCATGCCCTCCTTCCCTACCTCAGTTCTCCCGGGACCTCAAGCTCACTTGGGAACTGTAACTCAGGCATCGTGTGACCTCCTCTCCTCTGGCATCAGAAACCTTCTGGCTCGCAGGTTCCTCCTCCCTCAGAAACTACACTCCTCAGCAGGAAAAACCTGTGTTCCAAACTGGGTGAACCTGCGATAAACATCCCGGAATCCCTCGCAAATCATCTGTGCCTCTTCTCAACCAGGAAGTTCAAAGGAGGTTGGGCTGTACAGGCAAACAGCAAATCCAAAGCTCAAAATGGTTCGAGCCAAGAGGAGAGTGGTTTTTCAAGAACAGGGTTCACCCACATGGAAGTGGCTGGCTGTCCTTTCTCCCCCTGGCTGAAGCCCTGGCCTCCTGTACCCGGTGCTGACCCTGAAGCCTGTCCAGACTCCGGCAGGTGTGGGGCACCTTCGCCCTCCGCTGTCGCCCGGGCTGGGCACACGCGACGCCGAGGGGCCCTGGACCCAATCATGGTGCTCGAACCCGATGACGCACCTGGCCAGGCTCCGGTCCACGTGTGGGCCTGACGGCGGGAGGGGACGGGAGGGCAC
>NW_022900917.1:6549216-6557651 GCF_012274545.1 Fukomys damarensis | reverse complement strand
GCCAGCGTCCAGTGCATCTCCCCGTCGGCAGCGCGGCTGAGTGGGCGCGTGGCCTGCGGGCTCAGGTGAGTGCCGGGTGCTACAGCAGGACGGGACCCCGGCTCCGCCACCCCCGAGCCTCTCCTCTGCGCCCCACGTCTCCGGGATTCGTCAGGGAAGAGTGGACGGGTGCGCGAGTGAAGAAGGAGCTTCACGTGCCCCAAGCGACCCTTACCTTCCACAGCCATTCTGTCAGAGGTGCCCTAACGCATGCATAATTGTCTTGGCCGAGGAAGTCCTCCAGCCCGCGCGCCCCCCCTCCTCTCGCCCGCGCCTAAATAGCCTGCGCTGCTCGGCTCGCGGACCAACCTGCCGCGGTCACGCGAGGCGAGTAGAGGCTCCGGCTCGGCGCGGGACAGCCTGGGAGATGTAGTCCTCCTCTCCGCGTGGGCAGGCTGGGAAATGTAGTCCTCGCCGCGTTGCGCCCCGCGGGGACAACCCGGGTCCCTCTCCACTCCACCGCCACACTCGGACGGTATCTCGGTGTCTTTCGAGGCCCACAGCAAGCAATCCCTTGTAGACATTTAGAATGGGAACTGGGGGAACCCTGGGCGTCCCGGCCGGTGACGAGGACTACATCTCCCAGGATGCCGTGTGCGGTCTCCTTAGGCGCTAAGAGGCGGGGCTGAAGAGTGAGACCTTAGCTGTCGATCAGAAGCAACCAGGTACCTGGCAACCTGTGGCCGGAGGCTGCGGGGCGTTTGGGATTGCGATGCAATATACAGGTTAGGCCCTGGGCCACTCATCCAAGCCCCCTGCTTTCTGTGGTCCTCCATCTGGGCTACCGATCCGCTGCTCAGGGTGCGGTTCAGACTTGTTCCTTGGCGCCCGGGGACATGTGGTATTTGTGGAGAATCCCTCCAGGTGCCGCCTAGGTCTGCTGTTCCTCTGAGGTGGCTCTGTTGACTAAAGATTGATAGGAATGGGTGAATAGGGAGTGGCTTCAAGATCCCCAACGGGCAACATCCCCTAGGAGCAAAACCTAGGAGCCAGGGTTCCACTGTTGGGTGTCACACCATAGAAAAAAACGGATTTCCAAAGCAGACGGCTTGTAGCCTGCCTGGCCTGCAACAGGCTGATCATGAACTATGCCTGAGAACCAGTGTTCTTCGAGCAGGTGCTGGAGACACTAAATAGAAAGGATAAGGGAACCACGTGGATGGCGATAGGTAAATACTGTTGAGTAAGCTCCCACCCTTTTTGCTCCTGCATAAGGAAATACAGGTGCGCTTATGACTGGTAGGAAAGCTGAAATGGTCTTGGGAACAAATCAAGCTTAAGACTGGATTTAGACTTGGAAAGGACTTAAGCTCAAAAATGCATCTGGTACCAAACCCACTCAGCCCCCAGATTTTCTGTCCATCCTCCTCTAGGCTTTACTTTTTAAAAAAATACTCTGCAGAATAAGGAAGTACAAATATCTGATTCTTTCTATGAATATGTAAACAAACTTTGCCTCAGTCATCAGAAAAACATATTTTTCAAAATAGTTTTGTTTCCAAGTACATACATATTTTTCTAGTTGCTAAGTGCTTGGTCCTCATGTTGGGTAATATGCCTGTGTCTAGGTCCTTTTGAAACTACCTGCATGTAACCGTTAAATACTCCTGGTGATACATTAACTCTGAGTCCATAGAACTGTGTGCAAATTAAACATGAGGTTTCCAATCTAAGTACAATAGAGACATACCTGTCCAGTGAGACACAACTTTCGTGGGAACAACAATCTTCCAACTTACTGTGTAGCCAGGCATCCTGAGATCTGGAGAGAACTGAAATGCAGGTGCTTTCCTCCCACTTCCAGTATTTAACATCATCAAAGTGTTAGATCTTCCTTTAGATTGGTAAAGAGCGGGGGAGACCATAGGGCAGGTAATATCAGTGGTCCCCAAACCTGGCTCTACATTCATATATCCCTTAAGTCCCACCTTAGTCTCACAGAATCAGGATCTCTGGGGATTTCTGTAGTGGTATTTATTGACTGATTTATTTTGGTGCTGAGGATAGAACCCAGGACCTTTGCAATGAGCCACATCCCCAACTCCTTCTTATTTTTTATTTTGTGACAGAATCTTGCTAAGTTGCTCAGGCTGGCCTCAAACTTGTGATCCAATGTCTCAGCCACCCAGAGTGCTTAGATTACAGGCATGCACTACTACACCCAGATTGAAGCCCAGATGTTCTAACCTTCAGCAAGTCTGGAAACCATTGGTATAGTTTCAATTTAAAGACCTGGACATTCGATCCCTGGTACCAAAAAAAAAAAAAGCAAAATCAAAAAAGATCTGGACAATATTAAAATGTACAAGTCATTGAAATCCACTGTTCATGGGAAACTTTATGCTCAGGTCTTTACTATCTTTCCCAATAAATGAGCATGCTAATCAAATTTCATTGTTATTATAAATATAAATAAGATATGAAGGAAATATTAGTTTGAACCATATGAAATAGCCTATGTTTCACTATTCTTCAGGCCAATACATAGAATAACTTCATGTGGTTGTAAAAGATAATAAAAGATAAGCATCCATTAAACAGAGGTTTTCATGCCTCTCAGATTTGAATTATCTGGGATGCTTTGAAAAAAATATATATATATAGTTCTTACCAGCATGGCAAAAATTTGAAAAGACAGAAAATACCAACTCTTAGCAAGACTATGAAAAAGCAAGGACTCTTATTGCTGGTGGTATGTAAGCAATTATAATCACTTTGGAAAACCTTTTGCCACATTAAGATGAATATTCACTTATCCTGTAACCTAGCATTTCTGCTCCTGGGAATATAGCAAACATGTATATTCACTCTCTACAAAAGAGATGCCCAGGACTAGTCTTGGCTACATTGTTTCCAGTAGCCTCCTAATGGGAAATCACCCAATTACACATGAATGGTAGAACTGGATAAGTGAACTGTGATGTAAGTAAACAATATGATTTATCAGGGATCAACACACTATGGCCACTATGGCCAGTGGGGCAAATATGTCCCACCACCTGTTAATGTATGCCATTTGCTAAGGATGATGTTTACATGTCTAAAGGGTTAGGGTCTGAGTATTATATTTCACAATACCTGGACATTATACACAAGTACTTATATAATAACCCTCAATTTTGCTTCATGGTCTGTCTACAAAGCTTAAAATGTTTCCTGTCTGGCTCTTTTCAGAAAAAAAGCCCTATTTGCCAAGCCCTGCTCTAAAGTAATGAGAATGAGTGAATTAAAACTGTTTCAACAACATGGATGAATTACAGGTGCATTACTTATCTCTTGCTGATAACAGATTACACCGAACTTTCATGTCTGAAAACAATATCCATTTGTTATCTCCATTTCTGTGGATCAGTAATTTCGGCATAGATACCATAGAGTCATCTGAAGGCTGGAAGGGGGAAAGATCAGCTTTCAGACTTGTGTGGTTTCCAGCAGAAATCAGCTCCTTGCAGGCCATGGGGTTGAGGACATCAGCTCCTTGGTGACTGTGCAGGGGAGGCGACCGTCAGTACTTTGCCTTGGTAGCCTCCCAACATGGCAGGCTGCTTCATCCAAGCATGCAAGCCCAAAGGGTGGTCAAAATATCTGCTACCAAGAAGAGAGCCACAGCCTTTGCGATCTACTCATCGAAATGCCACCCCATATCCTATTAGTTCAAGCAGGTTATTCAAGAAGAGGGGGTTGGACGAGGCCAAAATACCAAAAGATGGGATCGCTGGGAGCCCCTTAGAGGCTGCCTAGCAGCACACACAGCCGAATGTTGAACAGAAAGGGCCAGACACAAAAGAGGACATAGTACATGGTGATTCCATTTATTTGCTAATTTATGGCATTAGGTATCAAGACAGTAGTTCCCCTCGCTGTGGGATGGAAGCCACACAGAGGTAGGGACTGGAAGGAAGAGCCCAGGAGGACATCTGCAGTCTTGTTCTTGATCACTACATGGTTTACATATGTGTGTACTGTGACTTGTGTGCATGTGAACACGTGAACTGTACTGTGTACACGTGAACGTGGCTTGAGATGGATACTCTATTCATGATTTGTGGAAGTTTATGTGTGTTACATCCAATAACATTTTTAAAGTAATAAATGCTTAGCTTATATATGATAAATGATCCATTTATCAGTCACTCATTTCCTTTGCTTTCTCTTTATTTTCCTTTACCATAAAAATGTCATGACTCCATTCTCTCATTTAACAAGGATGTTTTAATGGTTTACTATGTGCCAGGCACTCATTTGGGTGCTTGGGATATACGATAGGCTGAATTTCTAAAAATAGCCCTGGAGATTTCAAACTATAAACTTTGTGTGGGCATTATGTCATAAAGCACCCCGATCCTACAAGAACATTATCTATGTGGTTCCAAACTAATCATGTGAGCCATTAAGATGAGAGGACCTTGTCCAGCTGGCAGCAGAAAAATGAGAGGAGAAGTAGAACCCCAAAAGATTTTAGGCATGAAAAAGAATCAATATTCTTTACTCCTTTGAAGATGAAAGGGCCCATATATGTGGAGATGGAGGTGGCCCTGGTTGACAGCTGGTGATATCACAGGAAGCTTGGTCCTGTAGTTGTAACCCCAGCACCCTGGGAGGCTAAGGCAGGAAGATTGCAGATAGGACTCCGTCTGGGCAAGTTGGCCACTTAATGAGACCTTGTCTCCAAATTAAACATTTTATTAAAGGGCTGGGAATGTAGCCCAGTGCAAAGGCCCCCAGTTCAGTCCCCCGTACCGCCATATCACCCCTCTACACACAAAAGAAACAAAAGATTCTACCAATAACCTGCAACCTGAATGAGCCTAAAAGAGGGTTCTTCCTTGGAGACTTCTGCTAAGTGTCAGATGACAGCCTGACTTAGGTCTTGTGAACCCTGAGCAGAGAACACGGGTGTGCCCTCCCAGACAGCTGAGCTGCAGACCAGTGAGCTCGTAAATAGTATTTTTTAGGTTGTTAACTTTGAGATAATTTGCTATGCAAAAGAAGAAAGGATGAGTCCTGTACAAAGAGTCCACCCAGTCCTGTTATCCTTGCTCTGTTTTCGAGGGTGGAGGCGGTTAAAAATAACGATCATATCAGTGACACATCTGCTTTACTGACAAAGTAAGTCAGAACCTCTGGAGGCAGAACCCTCCCTCTGGGGGATTTTTTCCAGTGATTCGAATCTGCAGCTTATGCTACACAGCACTACTAGACACAGCACAGTGCCTGGGTGGGAACAGGTGACACGTCTGTCAGGTGACCACGGAGTCACATGGCATCTTCTTGCAACCTGCCTCTTGGACAAGGGCTTCTCCATCCCCTCCACCACCTGCAGGAGCCAGACAGACCCAGCTTCAGAGCTGGCCACAGGGAACATGAGTTGTTTCCCCTCGGACACGGCCTCTGGAATCACTCAGCATGTTTCCACGTTCGTAATTGGCTATGAAGGCTCTCCCAGGATTGTTATAGGGATTGAGCTAGTTAAATTATAGATGGCATTTGGGAAGCTTTCTGGCACATCATTAGTTATTCTTACTAAGGACAGTACAGTATACAAAGCATCTGGTTCTAGTCGATGCTCTGAACTGACACTTTTTCTTTTCCAAGTCTCAACATTCATTGGTTCACACCCAGGTATAGGCGATAATCCTCTCTCTTAATCAGTCACATTCATTCTACAAGCATTTATTAGGCAATCACGATGCACTCAGTACTATTCTTGCACTGAGGATTTGGGGATAAGCAGCAGAGGCTGACCCAGGACAGGGGAGGAGAGAGGAGATGGATTGGGACATAGTCAGTTGACTATTAAATGGCATTAATAACAATTATGGTCAGTGTGATGTCAACTTTATGCATCAATTTTGTCATTAAGTGCTCAGGATTAGACATCCTGGGCACTTTTGTGAGGATGTTTCTGGATGAAATTAACATATTCATCGGTCGATGGGAAACCACATAACTGACCTGGGCTGGAATTCATCCATCTTCTCCCGAGGGTCAGCACCCTGCTTATCTTGGAACTGTTGGCTTCCCTGATCTTGGGATTCCCTTGCCTGTGACACACTTCTTTCTATATATGTATGCAGGCCTTTGGTTTAGTTCTCTGTAACCCCAGGTGGATGCAGTCAAGTATATTCAAGGCTTAGGGTTCCTAGGGTCTACAAATTAACTAGGGATAGGAGGGGAGGAGAAAGGATGAGAGGATCAAAAGGGCCCTCCCCAAGACCTGATGCTTGAGCTAGGAGGAGGCAAACACATGCAGTTCCTGAGGTGGGAAGACTAATGCATCCCCAGCAGCATCACAGCCAGTGCACAGGAAGGATGGGGAGTAGAAGCTGTGAAAGCAGAGGGTCGAGAAAAGTGCATATGCTAAGAGGCTGTGAAACATCCAAGAGCACTAATGTCCTTGTGTCCATCTGCAAGGTCTGGGGTTCCCCTCTAAGTAAAAGGAAATCAGTGAAGGATGAGGGGGAAAGAATGTGTTCGAATTTCCCAGCTCATCTGGAAGTGTTGACGCATGTTTGTAATTAATTCCAGCACTCTGGGAAGCTGAGGCAGGGGGATCCCCAAGTTCTAACCCTGGGCAACTGAGCAGGACTTTGTCCCAAAATAAAACCAAAGTGGCAGTGGGGTGAGGACCCAGCTCAATTTAAAGGGCCCGTGTTCAGTTTCCAGTGTTGGAAGAAAAATTGCCCAGCTCAGAGCTGCAATGACTTCAATGCATGTGGCAGCCTACAATGGACTCCCTCACATTAACTTCTTTATTTTTAGCTGAATATGATTCCTGTGTGTATTAGCGTCTAGCTAATAACTATTATTAACACACTAATGACAACAGTGAGTACTTATTGACTGATTCTACCTGTTAGGTAGGCACAGTGTTAATGTTTCACAAATTTTTCATTTAACCTCATCACAGTACCGAGATCTGGAATCCGTGGTTTCATTTTATACCACAGGATATTCAAGCACAGAGGAGTTAATGTGTTGTCCATGCATATCCAGTAAGTAAAGCACAGCCCGCACATTTCTTTCTTCATATACTTTCTTTTAACAGAATGTTGCTTTTATTTAGGATGGTGAAATTCTAACGGAAAGGCTGAATGTTCCAGTCTTCCTTATGACTGAAGTTCTGGCCAACTGGATCTAGGAAGGTTTTTAGTAAAACTTTTAAAAAAATTTAAGTGGTAAACAACAACTATGGCTCATTTTCTCCCTTCCTTCTACTTCCTTAAACACAGTGCTAAAGGTTGGAGCTTCAGCCCCCACCTTGGACAATTTGGCAATTTTTATGGTTGTTGACATGGGCTACCAAGGGCAGACCAAAAATAGAGAAAAAGCAGAGGTACTTGTTACCAGCCAACTAGCAATGGAATACATTGGAAATGTTTTTGTACAAGAGAAAATAAAATTACACATTATTTAAATGACTTATTTTTCATCTCTGTTAGCAGCCAAGTATAGTTCCTGATACAGCCAACTTTAGCAGGTGGCAAAGTCCAAGTCCTATCCCATACTTCCCAAAAGCAAACTTCTGTCTTAGTTACTTTCTTCTTTTCCGAGACACACTGCCTGACGCCCACAACTCTAAGGAGGAGAGTTTTATTTCAGCTCACAATTTGTAAGGTTTCAGTCCATAGTCAGCTGGTTCCAAGGCAGGGGGGCTCGGCAGAGGAGAAACAGTCCATGGCAGGGCAGCAGAGAGCAGAGAGAGATCAAGGGAGGAGGGAGGGAGATGGACCTTTCTGGGCTACACCCATAGTGAGCCACCTCTTTGCTCCAGGCTTCACCTCCTAACACCGTATTTAGTTATAAACTCAGCAGCAGACTAATCCACCAATGAGTATAATACCCCCATAATTCAATCACTTCCCAAAGCCCTTTGAGCCCATGAGGCTTTGGGGGACATCTAGATGTAAACCATAACAATTTTATGCTATTTTAAAAACACAAGCACTGTGAATGCTGGAACTTAGTCTAATGCTTTATTATATTTTCAAATTCTCAATCATAATTGTGATTACATAATAAGTACTCAATAAGTAATGTGCTATTACTATTGTCATTTTATTGTAACTAGTATGTGTTGAGTGATTACAAGTGTCAAGCTCTATACAACATGCTTCTATATATTTGTTTCTCATTTAATCTCTACAGTATTGTCAAACATCACCATTTCCAGGTGAGAAAGTTGAGGTTCACTAAGGTGAAGTAATTTGTTCCATACCTCAAAAACATGAAATTTGATTTTGAAATGAGGGGACTTAAATCTGTGGTATCATATCACTTCATCTATATTTCAATGTAGATCTCGTTTGATTTCATAAGCACTTGAGCAGTTAGGAATCGCCAATAATAATAAAGTGAAGGGTTTTTAATATGTCAGGATCAGAAATCATATATAT
>NW_022900917.1:6478163-6548910 GCF_012274545.1 Fukomys damarensis | reverse complement strand
AAAGAATGTTTAGAATATTTTATTGCACTTGTTGTAACTAGGTTGTTATCTTCATGAGTTTCTATAGAAAACATTCCTGAATCTTAAAACTGAATTGGCCAATCATTTGTATTTCCATCCTATCAGGAGATCTGGTAAGTCTAACTGGAAAAATTGAAACTGTGAAGTTTAAAGATTTTAACAGGATGGAACAAAACATTGGAACAATGAGCAAAAACAATTTCTTATGTTATTAAAACAAAAAAAAAATAACCTTTCTAATGCTGAGTCATGAGCAGAAGAGGCAACCATTCAAGTTATTTGGGGTGGCTATTGAAGGAAATAAGCATAATTCAGGGAAGATGACTTAAACAAAAGCACAGAGGGGTAGATGTTTGTGCTTAGTCAGATTGTGTGGGATTAAATCATGTTGTGTGTTGTCTACATTACTGCAAGTTAGTGAGAGAGATTCTATGCATTAGTCTTTCAAAGCAATACTTTCAAAATCAAGGACTCACATTATATATCCCAAGTGGGGTAAAATCTACTTTTGTGTTAACTGTGGATGCCTTCAGTTTGGTTGAAGTACTCAAGTTTCACAGATACGGAACTAGGCTGTAAGTCTAATGGACATTTAATAGCTGTTGGCTGTCAGTCAAGTCATTGATCCTGTGCTTCAGTTTTCCCAGGTGTACAGCAAGACAATTAGCTGAATGATGTATGCATTAACTCAAGAGTATTGGTGCTCAGCAGCCACCAAGAGCACACAGGAAAATGCTGTGCTCTGATCCCGATGCAGAACTGACACCCAGGTGTTGCTCTCATCCCACAGTCATCATCACCTTTCAAGAAAGCCATTCCCCGAGAGCCTGGTACACTTTCAGCACGTTGGTAACAATGGAGTCAGAAGCAAGTCTGCAAGTCTGAGCTCCAGGAAAATCACAGGATGAGCTCCACTTGGTCCATGCAGAGCCTTCTCAGACAAGAAAACTTAACTACTTTGTGGGAAGCACTCGACACTGGCCAATTCTTCCGGCAGATTCTGTCAATAGAAAAGAGCATGAGGCCATTGCAGACCACGATGACTGATTACACACAAACGTACCGGTTCTGCAGCTGTATCCTCAGGTAGGGTTGCAGCAGCTCTTCTTAGCAGAGTTGCCCTCATGTTGCCATGCTGCCCCCAGTCAAACTGTAAACCGTCTCTGATAGCCCAGGGCTGTTCGCTACAAATAACTTGTCTTCTGACGCAGCTGATTTTTACAATTAGCCTTCGAAGGTCAGGTGGCTGGATTAAGGTTTGATGGGCCCTCTCTCCTCTCTCCAAATTGACCAGAATTCTTTGCTAGATAGAAATGCAGCAGCTGATAGGCTACAGTTACTATTTTCTATTTTTATCTACTTTTATTATGTTTTAATTGTACAAGTTTTGGGGTACAGTGAGAATTCTATACATGTATATAGCATGTAAAAATAAATTCAGAAGTCAATATTTCCATCTAAAATGTTAAAAAAAATTTAACACATAATGACTACATATTTTGGGGGTATGTTATATTTACATGTATAAAGCATGTATGGACTAAATCAGAACATGTTATTTTTCTCTTTGTCCACTCCCCTTCCTGCTAATGATCATCCATTTTTTATCATGTATTTTTGATACTTTTAATGACTAAGTAGGTTACAATGAGCTTTAATATACACTGTTGCCCTTCATCCCTACCTTAAAACTGAGTGGATACAATTTACTCCACTTTAGAGGCCTGGATGAGAGGCAGGATGATTTGTCCAAGTTCATACAACTGAACTGAGCCTGACTTCAGTAGTTTTTTTCTTCCAAATCTAGTACTTTTTAAATTCCACCTCAGTGCATTATCTCTTTAGGTGTAAAAGAATAACTTACTTGGCCTTTGAAGCTATAGAAAAATGCACTCTGGGATGAAATATCCTACTTGGTACCGTTCCAATAAAATCCTACCTTGATTATGTTGAGAGTGAAACTTTCCTTGAATGAGTTTAGAAAGTACTGTACAGTGTGGCCTCAAAGGAAGATTTTGCTGGGAAGATATTTGTGTTCAGCACTCGCCAAGCCTAAACCACAATTTTCCTCTCAGTAAATCCATTCTAAAAGTTCACTGATGACTTTATGTGCCGTATGATTCCCCCTGTGCAACCCCCTCCTCTCTGAACGATGGCCCAAATCTATTCACCTCGCTGCTCTGTGAAGTCCTCTGCCTGCAAGACCTGCTGAAGTTGTCCCTGGTGTGACCTTTAACCTTTTAATACTTTTAATGCCTAAGTAGGTTGCAATCAGCTTTAATATACACTGTTTCCCTTCATTCCTACTTTAAGCCCGAGTGGATACAATTTATATGTCAACTTCCTGGGTCTAGCAGTTTAGTAAA
Source organism: Fukomys damarensis (assembly GCF_012274545.1). NCBI lineage: Eukaryota > Metazoa > Chordata > Mammalia > Rodentia > Bathyergidae > Fukomys > Fukomys damarensis. The sequence goes on along the minus strand of NW_022900917.1, from coordinate 6,546,523 downwards.
CCTGCTCCTGGGAGTGTCTGGTGGTCATGGAGGTATGGCCTTGAGGACTTTCGATGGTGCCTGGCCCCTCCACAATGGCACTGTTCCCTGCTCTGCCTCCTGTCCACCATGAGCCGAGCAACTTTGCTCCCCCATGCCCTTCCCCATGATGTCACTGCCTTGGAGCCCAAGGGTCTCCAAACGACAATGTGGGCCAATTGAACCTTTGTGTGGGTGTTGAGTGCTTTCCCACTGCAGGAAAAGCTGCCTAATACTTGGCCTCTCCTTCTAGGTTAATTTTCTCCATTATTATAAGGCTCTGAATCTTTCTTTAATAGAACTCTCCTAAGCTGGTAGGAATATATTTATTGTTATTTTCATGTACACTACGTCAGTGCCCCCCAGTCCATGGGGAGAGGGGGACCCTGATTTTACTCATCCTTGCCATTCTAGCCACTGTCACTCTGTCTGGCCCACAGTAAATGCTTATTACAGATATTACAGGTTTGTAAATAATGATTGACTAAGGAGTTCATGAATAAATTATCTATTTCTGAGCAAGCCTTAATTTTCCCAATGGTACTTCAAGTTAATTTTTTGTTTTTGTTTGCTTTATTCCATATTCTTAAGAGTAGATATTTTTGTTCCCAGAATCAGTTCAAAGATAACTTAGAAATAAATTTATCAAAGCCCTCCTATTTCACAATGAAGGCAGAAAAGTGAAAAGATTTGTCCGGGTCATAACCAGGGTAGAAGAGTGTTTAGAACCGAGGTCCTGGTCAAAGGTTTTCTGCTGGGAGTTTGGGTGTGGCCTTGAGTATGTCCCCAAGGGTCCCTGAATTGGAAGCTTGGATCCCAACACTGCCATGTTAAGAGGGGGTGGAACATCTGAGAAGTAGTGAGCCTCTTCAGAGGTTGTTAGGTCACTGAGGGTTTGCCAGCTGAGCTTTCAGCTGAGGAGGCAGTGCTGCCCCTCACTGCTGTGTAGCATCCCTTCATCCCGGCTGGAGGGAAGAGCCACTCGGGGGGCGGCCATTCTCATACAGTGCAAAGGAGCAGGAGCAAAAGAGGAAACACAGAGGCTTCAAAGGACTGCCTCAGAATGGGACGCTGTCACTTCTTGCGGCACTTGTCAAAGAAAGTCACGTGGTGGCCCCAAAGTAAAGATGTGAGGAGATGTATTCTGTCTGTGCAGAAGCCATGCTAAGGTATAATGTGGAGAAGGATGAGGAACTGGCTGAGTATTCAAGTTCCCCAGTAACTGTGTATTCATTTCCTATGGCTGATAAAGGTACCGCAAGCTGGATGGCTTTGAACAATAGAAATTTATTCTCTCACACTCCCGGAAACTGGAAATCTGCAAGCGAGGCATTGGCCAGGCCACACGTGCTCTGCAGGCTCTTGGGAAAGAACCCTCCCATGCTCCCCAGTGATTGCTGGCCACCCTGGTCCTCGTAGACTCACAGCTACATCTCTCCAATGTCTGCTCTTATCTCTCTCAGCTCCCTGCCAAGGTTGCCTTTTCCCAGTGAATGTGTCAGTCTCCAAGTCTTCCTTAGAAGGGTGCCAATCATAGGATTTAGGGTACACCCTAATCCATATGACCTCATGCAAACCTGACTGTACCTGCAAAGACCCTGTCTGCAATAGGACAAAGGTCACAGATGCTGGGGGGTTAATAGTGACACGTGTCCTTTTGGGAGACACAATTCAACCCACGGCAGACCAGAATCCTAAGCCAACCTTTATAAACCACAGTATCAATTTTCAAAGCTTGGGTCCTGGACCTGGCCCACCTCCACATCAATATCTCCTGGTAGCGGGTTAGAAATTAAAATTCTTGGGCTGGGGATTTAGCTCAGCAGTTCCGCCACCTGCTTTGCAAGTGCAAGGACCCGAGTTCAAATCCCGATACCAAAAAAAAAAAAAAAATTAAAATTCTTGGCTCCCACTGTGGATACTTCAGGAGTTAGGACCAGAAATGTGTGGTGTAACAACTCCTGTGAAAGAGTTTAACTTGTGCTCAAATTTGAGAGTCACTGCTATAGATGACAGCAGAACTGAGACTTTGCAAAGGAGTAGATTTAGCTATGTTCTCAAGGAGCAAGACGTGAGGGCACATGTGTGTGTGTGTGTGTGTGCGCGCACGTGCGTGCGTGTGTGTGTGTGTATGTAGGGGTAGAGGAGTACAGGTAAGGACATCTGGTAGACAGTAAAAAGCAAAGGGAAAGGAGTTACTCACAAAGGTGTAGGCATTTGGTGTATTGTAAGATTCACTGTAAGATTCACTGAGGAATTTGAGGAATCCAGGACCCACGTAACTCATGGATCAATGGAGCTGATGAAACACGGTTCTCTCACCCAGAAGTCTTCACAGTGCATCTTCATCTTTGTGGGTGCAAGGAAGATAATAGAAGCGATGAGTCTGGAGTGTGCGGCAGTGGGTAGAAAAAAATGAGAAAACGTAGGCGAGATGCTTGGCAGTGTTCTGAACACTTGTGGAAATGGTTATAACCAAAGACCTACTGTTGGCTCTGGAGTTCTGTCCTCGCCAGTTCTGGGAAAGTTTGACTCTGTGCAGAGCTAAGGAAGAAGAGGTCCCAAACTGAGTACAGCCTTTCAGGAATGTGACACAGGAAACCAGTTTACTAGTAAACTCATATCTAAAGCACAGTGAGATTTACCAGCCAGAATTTAAGTGGGATTAGATTCTCAAGTTAAAATTGTAGTGTAAAAATCAGAAATGGCCAGTCTTGCACTCAAAAATGCCTTAAATTGTCCATGAAACATGGAAATGAACTGTGATTTTATGTATACAACTTTGTAGACTAATTTCCTCCTATGCCTAAATTAGAGAGCTGGGAGAAAGACTCAAGGAAAGCCTTTATGCAAATGTATGTGTGTTTAAAAATTCCTCCTTAAAATGATAAAGTCCTAGTTCTGAATGGGGTAGGGACAGACAGTTCCAGGTCTTTTCTTCTACACCCTAATGTCTTAATAAGCTGTTTAGTTTTATGAGGATTAAATGAGAAAATTAAAACTCCCTCTTAGAGCAGAGGTGAGTCTCTAAGTATACGGGAATTTTGCTCAATAGATTTAACCTACTATATGAATTGAGTGCATATTTAGTAATTATGATGTGCTAGAAACCCTTCTAAGTGCTTTAGGAATGTTCGGGTCTTCTGACAATGGAGACAGTGTGCATAAACACCACGTGATCCTGTCTTTCTAAGCTTTCACTTTTATTTCCAGCAGGTGGCATTTTGGAGAGTGGCAGACCAAAGCCAGAGCTTGGAGCCGGACTCATTGACAGCAAGAATGGCCTAAGAGGTCCCTCGTGTGCTTCTCTTCCTTACGTTGGGTAAGGTAAGTCCTACAGAAAAGACCTCAGCAACCTTCTCTTTTAGAGAGGTTGTGTGTCTTCTTGTCCTCCCTGGGGCAGAAAAAAACTGTGTATCATGTTGCTGCTAAAGGAAGCAAAGAGTTGAGCTTTTGTGATTGGGGGGAGGGGACTCTACCCATCAGTGGGCAGGAAGTAAGTCTGGGAGAATGCGCGCAGTCGGATGGGCACGGGCTCTTCCTCAGGTGGGGATAAAGATCGCTGTCCTCATAACCTGCAGGTGTGATCGAGGGCTCACTCAGAAGGTCTGCAGATGCAAAGAAGGAAGAGTGAAGAGGGACACGGGGTGGGGGGGATGATTTGGGTTGAAAGAACGCAGGGCCCAGGATGTGCCCGGAGAGACGAGGCCAGTGTGTGTCTGCACAGTGTGGCCTGGTTCTCCCTTCTGCCCTTCCTGGCTGGGGGCCACCATGAGTGGAAATGTGGCTTTGGAAGGTATATTTCTGTGATATCTGTTTTATCATGGTTCCTGCAGGCTGGAAATATGAATCTTATGGGGTAGTGGAAGGGAAGTTATGGGCTAATTTTTGCCCCCTCGGTTTTATCTGGGAATGAAGTAATCTGTTATGTGTTGTCGGTGATGCGACGCATCAGGGATGTGTTCTTTAAAGTCACTTCATTCTCCTATGCCTTGTCATACAACTCTTCCGTGGGCTCTCGGGGCCCTTTCTCTCACTCCCTGGGTCAGTTTAGGAAAAAGAGAGCAGTATGCAACCACAAAGACGGTCCAAGGCCCGGGTTCCTAATGCATTCTGCCTTATATGTACTGCATTAGTGATACCACCTTTAAGATGCAGGAAGGAATAGAAGTTCCCTGGATCTTAGAAATATAAAATTGAGTGCAAAATGTGCCTCTCACTGTGGTAAATACTAGCAGAGCAAATTAGAACAAAATAAGTAATATCTCTGGTCATGATTTCCTCATATGTAACATAGACAATAATCCATTCTTTACAGGGTCTTTTTGAGGAAAATTTTGCACATATATATGTATCATATATATATACATACAAATATCAATGAAGTCAAAAGTTAGGAGGTGAAATAATGAATATTTCTCATCTCTCACGGTTCCTATAGATGAAGGCATGGAGAACAGATGATCCAGGTGGTTCTAGCTTAGGGCTTCTGTGAGGCTGCAGGCAGGATTCCCGCCAGGGCCATCTGAGAAAGCTTGGCACTGGGGTGTCTGCTCCAGGCTGGCGGACCTCATCGTGAGATGCCAGATTGACCTCACGAAGTGGGAGCTGGCTTCCCTGGAGAGCAACTCCAGAGGGAACGAGGGAGGCCACGATGCCTACTTGCTCGATGCCAGATTCCAAGTCCTGCCCACTCTCCGGTGAGGCAGATGGGGCTCCACTTTGGGAAGACATTTTCTTAGCCTGGACATATTCTGAACTTCTTCAGAAGTGATGCACTTAATATTTTATGATAGATTTTAGACTCCAGTAAATGAAAGCCATTATTATTTGAAAGCATAAATATAACCTTGTTCTACTCTATGCCCTTAGTACTCAGGATGATGCTTGGCATACCCCAGGCTTCTTAAATAATGAGCTTGATGAACTAAATGTTAACCTTTTATAAGGTGGTGTACTAAGCATTCTGGGTGTGATATCACATTTAACCTTCACAATGACCCTGGAAAATGGGCGTCCGTCTATTATTGTCCTCATTTTACAGGCAAAAAATTTTAGAAAGGGAAGCTAAAATATGCATAGAGAAGTTAAACTGCTTTGTTGGATTTTAACATATGGAGGGTTTTATATTTTTTGGGGGGGTGGTTATTTCTGTTTTGTTTTGCAATACTGCTGTAGGTTGAACCCATTTTTTTGAGATAGCACCTCACCAAGTTGTCCAGCCTGGGCTCAAACTTGTGATCCTCCTGCCCCAGCTTCCCAGAGCAGGGATCACAAGTGCACACCACCACACCGGGCTCATATGGAAGGGTTTTGATGGAAGCAGAAATTGGTCTTCTGCCCTAGAATGCAGTTTTTAGATGTCTCACTATGTTCTTTCACCAATCGAGGCCTTGAGATAGCACCTCACCAAGTTGTCCAGCCTGGGCTCAAACTTGTGATCCTCCTGCCCCAGCTTCCCAGAGCAGGGATCACAAGTGCACACCACCACACCGGGCTCATATGGAAGGGTTTTGATGGAAGCAGAAATTGGTCTTCTGCCCTAGAATGCAGTTTTTAGATGTCTCACTATGTTCTTTCACCAATCGAGGCCTCCAGAATTACTCATGTGAATTATTTCTGCCTCTGAGTAATAACTGAATTGTGAAGCCTTTATTTTTTCCTTCAGATTTCCCTAAACATTCCCAATCATAATTTCCCATTGTTGAAAGACAGGATCTCATTTACATTCTTCTTTGTCCGCCGTTCGATGAAAACAACAACAACAAAACACAGCCCTTGTACATTCTTGTTTTTTGTTTTAGATTTCTCCTTGAAATTTGATGTTGGAAGGTTCTGTGGCTACATCAAAGTTTGAAAACTACCAAATTAGATTTTCCCAGATGTCATTTCGTGCTCTGAAGTCTTCGATTGCATGAGCCCACTGCCTCCCTGCCTCCAGTCATTCTAGAGCTTAGGAACCAAATTGGTCGACTCCATCCACGCCGATGGCGCTCTTGACTTTCCCGTTCACATCCCTTAGCCGCTGTCCGCATTCTTCACCTGACAAGGACTGAGACTAAAGCACGGTTCCCTCTACCAGGGCCGCATCTCTCGGCACTCTCACTTCCACATTATCTTAAGGACATTGGCCACATAAATCTCCAAAAATGTCTTCTTTGGCTCTGCCACTCTGTTGCTAGAATAATACCTTCAAATGGCTATGTCACTTTCCTGAGTGGAGCTGCCGCAGGTCTAGTATACATCATTAGGTAGGTTTTGCGCAGAATGATCTGTAAAAAGTTGCTTTCTTTACTAATAGAATTTCCTGAAGACTTTGATATGCTAATGCGCAATGAGAATGTTTCTGAGGGAGGGAGGAAGAGATGATAGGACCCAGAGATTTTTCTCTTTGCACATGGAGATGTTTCCTATCATCATGGCCCTGCCTGACACCTTTCCCCTGGTGAAGAGTCCTCTGTGCACTGTAATTGACCTTAACTTCTGAAAGTTCAGAAATTCATCCCTTGACAGGCTACAGCTTTGTCCTCTTTTAGTTCCAACCTCAGCCTCCCCAGATCCTGTGTTTAGAGTATCAAGGTATCTCTCCTTCTGCAAAGACAGGGGGAGAGAGAGGGAGAGAGAGAGAGAGAGAGAGAGGAGAGAGAGAGAGAGAGAAGAGAGGGAAAAGGAGACGAAGAGGGAGAATGGGAGGAGGGAGGAGGGAGGAGGGGGAGAGAGAGAAAGAGAGCTATCACTTTCTTTACTGAAGGTCTTGGTGTTTTTAAGGGAGCATTGACCCATGGGATGAAAAATGATAAACCCACAAACTAACATAATTTCTTCAGGGTCAAAAAAATGTGTGTGTGTGACTGTGACAAGTAAGAAGTCAACCCTTCCCTACTGGATCTTCTTTGAGCATATCCACTTGCAAACCTGGCTTTTCTCTCCCAAGCTTTGTCCCTTGACCTGAAGCAACCTTATCTCCTAGATTCCCCAGTGAAACTCCATTCACTCATTCTGGAAACCCCAACACCTACACATTGGGTCAATCCAGGACCCATCGTGACTCCCCTCACTGAGACGCTCCCCAAGGCCAGGCCATGCGTCCTGCATATCATCCTATGGATTTCATTTGGACACCTTTTTATTCCCCAAGCACTGGAGAGCGGCACAAGAGGAAGGGAGAAGAAGGGTCTTGGTGCTGCCCGCTGTGAATGTCATTAGGTGTCCGAGGCGATCACTTTGGAGGTTACCTTAAAGTTGTACTATTTGACTGGTTAGAACAATGAACAACTTATTCTGAAGATGCTTTAACCGTTAGGGAGAGCACAGTCTTTCTAAACCTTAATGAAAAGCAACGTAATTTGCAAGGTAACTTTTTGTTCTTTTGAGGACAGTGCATTTCATTATTATGCAGAGTAATATTATGTTCCTTTTGGTGCTTTTACTTGTATCACCTGAAGAAAAAGAAAGGAGCCATTTGCCTCCAAATATGGTTTCCTTAGTCCTGTAAAGAGAGTATTTGAGGGACCATTGAAGCAAGCAAGCAGTCAGGTGCTAGAAATAGAAACATGAGCGACACAGGTTTCCTAAGGTGCTCTGAGAGTTTGCCTGAACCATTTATTCATTCATGTATTCATGTCTCAAACACTTCTGGATCATGTGCTGAGTGCCAGAGACTGTGTTGGATGGTGAGGTGTGTCTTAGACTAATTCCCTGGAAATAGACTCAGAGACCAGAAACTGAGAATTATATGTAGACAGTTATTGGGAAATATCCTTGGGACATTGGTCTGAAAGAAAGTAAGGCCATAGGACTGGGCAGGGAGAAAAGTGGAGCAAACAAAACACGATTGCAACCAAGGCCTAATGCAGTTCTTCCAGGAGCTCTGGAGCTGAGAGGACCCTTTAGCACTGTCCCAAAGAGGCAAGGACACCAGGCCTCTGAGTGCACGTGTCATCTGGTCATTGGGGCCCATCGTTGCAGAAAGGGGCTGTGACCTTGGCCAAGATAGTGTTGTGTAACCTAGGGCAAGGCAGAAGGAGGGGCACAGCTTTGAGCTGTTAGCTCTTATCAGCATCTGTATAGCTAGAAGAGGTGAAGAACTCTGAGGGAAGACACAACACCCACTCCTGGGACAAAGTTACAGGGCCAAGGGCCATGGTTGCCCTGGGGAGCTGACAGTGAGACAGCCTGGGCCGTGCAAAGCAGCTGCAGTAACTGGGCAGACCCGTCAGTTGAAGAGACTTGTTAACCATGGAGATTCAGCTCCTGGGCCCAGGGAATCCATCTTCAGTTCTTCTGCGTGGGGTCCTCAAGAGATCAGCCTGAGCCTTGTACCTGACTCGTCTTCTGGCACCAGATCCATCTGTTTTCTCATCAGACAGCCTAGTGCTGACGTCACAAAGAGCGTTTAAAAGTCGGGGTCTGCCATGAGCCTTTCCACCACTTCGCCTTGTACTACGCAGGGTGTTTCCTGTCCTGTATCAGCTGCGTACACGCTCTGCAGAGCACTGCCTTTCAGGATACCTTTTCTCTAGCATTTCTTTTGTGCTTTCTCTTTCTCTCTCTCTCTCTCTCTCTCTCTCTCTCTCTCTCTCTCTCTCTCCCTAAATCAAAGCTAAACTTTCAGGTTCCTCTATTTTTCTGTCCAATTTATTGGACAGGGCAAACAGAGCCTGGACAGCCAGCAGGTCCCTACGACATCCTGTAATAAGAGCCTAGATGGGGAGCCGTAGTGACAAACAGGCAGTGCATGTCGACAAGGGTAAGAGTGTGTCAGCACTGCAAGAACTGCAAAAGCATCAAGCCAGGCTCCGGTGCCTGGAAAGTCTTCTCAGAGGAGCAGATGTCAGTCATGGAACAAAAGGGAGTCGTCATGTAAGGCAGTTGGAGAAAGGGTCTTCCTGGTTGTGTGGAGCGCTGGTAACCAGAGGAGCCTGGGAATTGGGGGATAGGAAAGAGCAACAGGAGAAGTAGCCCAGGAGCTGAGGGAGGGCCTGGCCTTGAGGAGGATGGGTCTGAAGGGCCGCCCAGCGGTCTGGGACTGGGTCCGGATGATCAATGACAATCACAGGTGCCAACCGGGAGTTTCATGAGGCAACTAGCACTTTGGGAAGCTGGTTGGCTGCAGCATGGAGGAAGGACTAGTGGGGAAGAGCAACTGAAGGCTCCTCTGAGGGCTCCTGGAGGCCCTGGGTCCTTAGTTTCAAGGGAGAAATGACAGTGATTAAAGTGGAGGCATGTCAGGTGGGATGGAGAGAAACAGACGGGCTGGAGAGATGTCACAGAGTCAGTAAGACGAGACTGACTGGAGATCAGTCGTAGGGGGAAAGAGGAGTCAACCTCAGATTTGTCTTTGAGCTGAAGCCGGCTGGCAGGGGTGGGAGGAAGGGATCTCCGCACATCAGCCTGAAGCAAGGGAACCAATTAGGGCCATGATGAACAACAGCTTTTAGTGCAGGGACCCAGTCTGGGAAAAAGGAAAACAGGCCAATGGATCAGACTCCTCACAGAAATAAAAATGGCATGATAGACTCCTATGAAAATAAAATACATACTCTCACAGCTTAAATTGTCTTGCTTTGGAAGAATGCCAGTGAGAAGACAGGCCTTGCAATTACCCACTAAAATATTAAAACCCGCCACATTAGATAGCAGGACATGGCAGCAGCTTGTCGATAGTTTTGGTTCCTATTTGTGTGTGGCTTTGACCTCGCAGAGAATATCTTAGAGTACTTTTTTTTTTTTTAATCCTGAAGTAACCCTGCAGGGAGGAGTTGCTGTGTTCCAAGTTTCTAGAAGTGAGATGACATTACTTTCCAAGTGGCAGAGTTCGGTCTAGAATATTCACTCTGTGCAGGGCAATGTTTCCTGCCAGAGTATCCACCACTTACCAGGCTACTGGACCTCACGGAGAGGACAGCAGGGGGAATGCTGATTGCTTCCTGCAGCAAGGGGCCTCTCTCTGCTGCTAGAAGAGGGCCTCTCTGCTTAGAAATGAGACACTCGGGGCAGCTGGTGTCCTGTTACCCTCAGAGAGCCCCAACACTGCCCATTTGTCCTGCAAGTTCTTAGTAAGTGTCACCTGAGTGTCAGTGCCACCTGAGGGCATGAAGAAGCTCTGGGACCTTCCCCTGGGAACCCTCTAGCCAGGCATGTCCTCGGGTTACTTGGACCACTGGAGCTGAGGTGGTTTCTCTGGATCCCTGTGCTGTGCAGGGTCTGAGAAGCTGCCCCCTGTCTTGATTCCAGGCTTGTGTATTGCAGCCATGTGAACTGAGCGTAGAGCATGGCCTCCCTTCCCTGGATCCCTGATGTTACAACCACGCCAGACTGGAGGGAGGGCTGAATGCCTGACTAGAGATGGGGAGAAGGAGCAGGATGGCGGAAGAGTCCCTCCTGGCATTTTCCTTGTCATCCTCCTTCCTGCTGCTTTCTGGGCCATGTGATGGCCTCCCGTTTTGGCAGGGGTCAGGTTTTCAGTTATAACAAGAAGAGTATTTGATTCTTAATCTGGTAGTTTAGGAATTAAGATACAGCTAAAAATGGGTGTGGATTAGTTTGCAATTTTTTTTATACTAGATGCATGGATCTCCCGTGCAGGTAGATGTCTGCCTCCGATGCGTGGCTGTGGGTTGGATGTGGTTTGAATGTGTTCCCCAAGGGTTGTGTGTGTGGGAAGCTTGGTTGTGGAAGTGGCAGTGTTGGGAGAGAACGTGGAACTATTAAGAGGTGTGTCCGGGCCAGGGAGTTAGCTCAGTGGTTCCGCCGCCTGCCTCACAAGCACAAGGACCCAAGTTCGATCCCTGGTACCAAAAACAAACAAACAAACAAAAAGAAGTGTGTCCCAGTCCTTGGTTACTGGCGGGCTGCTCTAGGAAGGGATCAAGGAAGCTCTCATCAGGAGTCCTAGCACACATCCAAGCTACTCAGGAGGCTGAGGCAGGAGGCTTATAAATCGGAGGCCAGCCTGGACAACTCACTAAGAATCCATCTCAAAATAAAGCATGCTGGGGCTGTGGCTTGGTGCAGCCTGGGTTCAATCCTCAGTACTAAAAACAACAAAAAGCAAAGGTAGCTCTCACAGGACTCCCTGAGCTCTCACCAGAGTGAGTCAGTGGAGCAGGCTCAGCCTCTGCCCTGCTCTCTGGTTTCCTGTTTGTACCTGTGCTGTCTGTCCCCAGCATGCACTCCTACCATGGGACTGTCCACTGTAGGGTCCAGGCCAGTAGGTCTTCCACCCTTGGCTTTGTCTTGGACTTTGAACCTCCAGAATTGCGAGCTAATAACCTCTTTTACTTATAAAGTCAGCTTGTTTCGTGTATTTCATTACACGAAAGCCGTAGGTGCTTTGTCATGTTTACTGCCATGGCTAGGCAGCTAATGACTTTCTTTCTTTCTTCTTTCTTAGTTCCTTTTCCTCTGAAGAGCTCTTCTATCCTGGGCTGCCCTATCTACTTCCTGAGTCCTGTGCTGTTATCTCTGAAATGCCCATATTATGGCAAAGAAACTGCAAATTACCATGATAAATACTGGAAGCAAGGAGTCACAGAACACCTCTAATTTTAATTGGAGATATAATAATAATAATAATAATAATAATACTATTTAAAAATTGCTTTATACACACTAACTGGGTGATGTGTTGGGATTAAATCACAATGCAGGAATTCTGCAATTTTTTTTCAGCAACGATTAAGCCATTAGTTGTTTCTCTTTCACTGCCTTCAGTCTCGCTGAATAGGGGCCACTGCTCAGGATTCAGAATGCAGAGCGAGCACCTTTATCCACACTGTGGCGTGTAGGGGAAAGGCCTCTTCTTACACCTTTGGGTCCATGACTTCTCTCTTTCTTTTCATGCTCATTCTGCTCTTGAGGATGTCTTCTGTCTCCCAAGAATCTTCCCCAAGGACATGTCTCAGACCACGCAGACCTCCCAAGGCAGCTGCTCTCAGGGATCTCCCCTTAGACATGTTCCTGTCTAAGACCGTCAGCCACAAAGCCATCACCTGCGGCTGTAGAAAAGAGAAGTTGGGTGATGCAGGGTTCCCAGCTTGGACCCGAGGAAACCTCTCCCACTCTTCTCTTTAGGCAGAAGCAGCTTTTAATAAGAATAGTTTTGAGTACATTCTCATTTATTTAATTTAAAATTAGGACGCTATGAACCCTTTTCTACAAACACATGGTACAAAAAATACTATGTCAGAATTATGTGCAGGAAAATCCTACCTAAGAGATCCCGCAAGAAAAAAGCCATTGGAAATAATGAATGAGTTTATCAGGTCACAGGTTGTAAGATCAATATACAAAAGTCGATTGTAATTTTATGTACTAGCAATGAATAATCTCAAACTGAAATTTGGAAAGCAATTCCAGTCATATTAGTTCATAAAAGAATAGAATCTTTAGGAACACATTTAACAAAAGATAGCTAGGATGTGTGGACATTGAATATAACAGGACCAAAGTAAAGGAAGTAAAAGGCCATCTACACACATGAAAGAGATTCCGTGTTCACGAATTGGTATATGTTAACTGTCCCCAAACCACTACACAGATTCAACTCCATTGCTGCCAAAACCCCAGCAGGATGCTCTTGTGTCCTCATGAGGGGCCCTATGGCCCCCTCTCCTGGCCATTCTGTTAGCCAAAGGCTGCTCCCTTCAGATGTAGGTCTTTGTGTTCTGTAGTTTGAAATTGCACTTGAAATTGGTTTCCTGCTCATTTGTTGTACGCAGATGACGTTAACGTTCCATCAGAGGCCCCTGCACTGGTGGAATAAGCAGAAACTATAACCGTCCAGGCTCAGGGCAGTTTAGAGGACACCATAACGGAAATAAACGGAGGAGCCAAAGACTGGCTTGAGGGAGCCCTTGCAAAGGACTTAGGCCTAAAATATGTACATGTCTGCTGGATCTCAGTAATAAACAAAGAACCCAAAGGGGCAAAAGATACGAATAGTGTTTTCACCAGAGAAGACATAGGAAAGGCTAGCAGTACAAGGTAAGAGGTTCCACGTCACTAGTCATTAGGGGTACAGACACTGAAGGCAAACCCGGATATCACTTACCGTGCACTAGAAGGTTTGATAAGAAAAGAGACTACAACAAAGGAGGGGCTGGAGAAACCACACCTGTCCAGGTACCCTGTGGAGACATAAAATGCTGCGATCCTTTTGGAGAACAGGTTTTCAGTTTCTTAGAAAGTCACCAAATCCGTTTTCTGCTGCTATCACAGAACAGTACAGACTGGGTGAATTATGAATAATAAAGTTGATTTGTACATGGTTCTGGGGACAGGGCAGTCCCAACCAAAGGCCCATGTGAAGTGATGCTCTTCTCACTGCATCAGAGCATGGCAGAAAGAAACAGAGGAGAGAAAGAGCGAGGATAAACAGCCTCCATTCGTGCACGAGGGCAGTGCCCAAGTCACTGACCACCTCTCATTGTCCCCGCCTCTTAGTGTCACCACCCTGGAAGTTAAGCCCTGGATGTATGGATTCTGGGATGCGTGCAGATTTAAACCGTGGCACACAGCAATTCCACACATAGGCGCCTGCCCATGAAAAAGGAAATTATGGCCCTGAAAAGACTGGTCAGTGCAAGTTTGTAACAGTATTATAAAATCCCCACGCCGGTAACAATCTAAACATCCATGCACTATTCAGTTTATAAAGGAAGGGCGGTATCTATGTAACAGAATGTGATTCAGCAGTAGAAGTGATTACACCACTTACATGTGCACGATGTGGGCAAACCGCAAGAGTATCATGGCAAGCCAAGGAATCCAGAAGCCAAAGGCCCACATGGTGTCCTTCTCTGTAGGTGAAATCTCCGGAAGAGGCAAAGCCACAGAGAGCAGGTCCATGGCTGCCTGAGGTTGGGGAAGGGAGCAGGGCTTGCCTGCAAATGGGCACGGGGGGCTTGGAGTGGTGGAAAGGCTTTCAATATAGATTGTGATGCTATTTGCACACCTGTATGCATTTTCTTAAAAAAGTCACCAACTTATACTCATACTGGGAAAGCTGCACAAGTTTTATGCATGAATAAAGCTATAAAATGAAAACAACCATTCTATGAAGGGTGCAAAGTAGAAAAGAACCAAGTGTGGTGATCTAGTGGTGATCCTCTGGGGATGGGCCTGGAAAAGGAGGCTTCTTTGTTCTTCATCTCTCCACCCTTTTTGTGTATTTGAAATTTTCATTAAAAAAAGTTACAATGAGATTTGAAGAAGAAAATGTCACATTTTATTTTCTTTAAAATGAAATGAAATTGGACTCACATCATAAGGTTGGAGGAGAATTCAGTGATAGTCTCTGGGCCCTTTGCAAGGGTCATTCAACAGTATGGGGGCCAACCTGGGGTCCCCAGATCCTCAGGCCATCGGGGTCACGATGAAATGGGTGTTTCCTACTCTGAGTGAACCTTGGAAAGAAGTGAGCAATGCTGTGTTTATGTCAAAGCAGCACCAGGGGTGGTGGTGCACCCATACAATCCCAGGAGGCTGAGGCTGGAGGATCGCCATGAGATCAAGGCCAGCCTGGGTTACATAGTGTGTTTAAGGCCAGCTAAACTGTACAGTGAGACCCTGCATCAAAAAAAAACAAAAAAACAAAAAAAAAACAAAAAAAAAAAACAAAAAACAGCACCCAGGAATCTTTCTCTTAGGTGGATTTACGTTTTTGTGGTAGCCAGTAAGGAATTCACCTTACAGCCACTTCTTTAGTGGTGCTAATGCATCTGCAAGGCATGGACAAAAAAAATTCTCTCATTTAAATGTGTGTGTATGTGTACAACATAGAGAATAATGTACAAGTAACTTCTGACCTTTCAACCCACCTTGAGTGCGCAAACCTTAGTGCATTCACTTCACCATTCGCAAAGCAAGTATTTGTTGAACCTTTCCGGGGAATGACAGGAACAATTTGAAGCGCTAGCAACAGAGTCCTGGACAAAACCAACAGAGCCTCTGCTTTTATGCAGCGTAGGCTCTAGAATGTATGCTTTCCAACTGGAAGGTGCCTAAGGGTCATGTACAGAATGTAGGCTCGATTGCAGCAGGTCTTCAGGTTGTCTCCGGGGTGGCGTCAGTGCTACTAGTGCTCAAAACACACATTTAGTTGCGTTTCTAGGGCACGAAATGGGTAGGGTTGGAAAACCCAAAATTCCGTCCTTCACAAGTTTCTGTGTGGGATTACTTGTAACCTGTAGCTCCCTAGTGCTGAGTGCTCTGCCCTGACAGCCACACCCTTTGTCCCAGGCTCCCTGTGTAAACTGCTGCCTGCTGTTGCCATGGAGATGGCCCTGGCCAGCAGCCCATGCCCACCACACCCTCTGAGGCCCTGTCCAGCTCCCAAGGCTGCTCTGTTGAGCTCACAGGTTGGGATTTGTGTGTCAGCCTCCCCCCGTGGGAGCCACTTCTGTTTCACACTTCAAAGGCCTATCAGGCAGCTCTCAAAGTTCTGTCCAAATCTTTGGAGACAAACTTGAGCCCTTTCTCTTCTTACGTGTTAACTCTGTCCTGCACTTCTAGGCTATGATGTTAATGAGCTCAAACATCTCTGGTGGTTTTGATCATTCTTTTAAAGGCCTCAGCCTGAAAAGCAATCTGTGTTTATTTGCCATTGCTGCACAGCGTGGGTTAATTCCGCACAGGCCCTGTGGCTGTGCTTTAGAACAGCAGCCTCCGTAAGCAGCCAGGTTGTCTGCCCCTTGTCTAGCCATGCAGGGGGCTGTTAGAAGACAGAGCAAGGTTATGTGAGCCCAGCTTCTAGGACTGCCTCCTGATGAAACCATTGCAAGGTGGACGAGAGTGACTGTAAAGGGAAGTTTACCACAGAGTTACTTTATAGCAAACACATAGGAGGGACCTTATCTATCCGCATCAGCTTCTCATCTCTACAGTGACAAATCACCTGCAGTTCAGTAGTTTTTAAATAACATAAATTTATTCTCTTACGGCTCCTCAGTTCTTCCGCTGCGCGCCCGTGCTCCTGGGCCGCAGTCCCTCCACCTTCCAGTGCATTCTTTCCCGCCCTTTGTCAGCATGTGTACTGTCTAACTGCACCTGCACCCCTCTCACGAGGACCGCTGAGTTTACCCAGGGCCCCATGTGGATCACCCAGGAAAACACCCCATTCTGTAGAATTATTATTTTAAACTCAGATCTCTACACGACCTTGCCTGCAAAGTGCTTGCCCTGAAAGGTAACCATCACAGGTTCTGTGGGTTAGCACGAGGGCAAATGGGATACTGTGACCCAGTCGGCTGTAAATTTAAACCAGAGGACGTGGGTAATTATGTCATATTGATTCAGTGGAATATTTCCTCAGTGATATTTAACGAAAACATAAAAGTGGTGTAATTCACTCAGTAAGTAAGTGTTCACCAAACCTAACCCTACATTCCGTGGAGTGGTAGGATAGAGGAGTCAGTGAAAAGGCTGTCTTGTATTTTACGTCCTATTTAAGGCAATAGATAGTAAATCAGTGAACAAATTAATAAAAAGGGTACTTTTAACAAATGATCGATTCTATAAAGCAAATGAGGGAGAGTGAGAGGGGTGGTCCTGCTGTGTGAGACCAATGAAGTCTCGCTGAGGAGGTTCCGTGAGGAGGTTCCGTGCAACTAAGATCAACTAAGATCTAAGGAGGAGGACCTGCTGATACCAACCACACTGCTGACACCAGCACACTCACTGAACTCAGGCGAGTGAGGGGATTTAGGCGTCATTTCATCTGCATTTTCCGGACGAGAAAATGAGGAGTGAGGCAGCAGGGTGATTTTTCAGTGGTGGATGATCCTGTCCTGTGTGTGTGTGTGTGTGTGTGTGTGTGTGTGTGAGTGTGTGTGTGTGTATGTGTGTGTGTGTGTGTGCGCTTGTGTGTTGCTCTGTATGTGGTTCTCTGTGTGTAGATGGGAGATACACACAAGGTATCTGGAATAAAACCAGAAAAATAGGTCTGAGAAATAATTTCCAAATATTTCTATAGAGAACACGCACTTTTTATTTTACAGGTAGGGAAATAATTAAAAAGTGAACAATAATGTGTTCTAGCTCCATGGGGCTGAGCAGTAGAATTAAGATCACTTCAGATCTTTTTTTAGAAAGCAGAGAAAGAGTCAGGGCTCAGATCTCACCATCCACACTGAAGCCAGCAAACCTCTGCTGGTCAAAGTGAGCCACAGTGCGGGTTAATTTCCTAAACTTAGAGTATAACTATGGGTTCCTCATCCCGGCTCAGTCACCCCTCCATTAAGTTCCCTCGTGTTTTCTAAGAATATTCCTGTTCAAATAACTGAAGGCCTCAGTTTCTCCCGATTCTGGCACTGTAAAGAAGCAGCTTTTCACCCACGCACAGCCCGTCTATACTCTTGATCGTTCCGCCCATGTCTGGCTTCTGTACGCCAAGGTGGCTTTCTGTGAAGAATTCCCCTGTCTGACCTGACATCATTTAGTTTATTTATGTTGGAGAACTCTTGTGGAAATACTGCAGCGGTGTTATATATGTACGTGTGTGGGTATAAAACGCACAGCAACACATCATTAGAAGGTGAATTCACATATTAAATTTCTAGTCTGGGAAGTTGTTCAAAAATAAACCATTCCTGAATACCCTCTTCTAGATCCAGAAAATGAGAGGGAGAAATCCAATTCTCCGGGAGGGAGGACACCCTCAACACATTTTAGACTCCAAATCTTAAAAGTGTCAGGAACTAGCTTTTTAAATCTAGATTCTGACCTTCCCGCAGGCAGAGAGCACACATTTTCTTTCTTAGAATAGCCTGATCTCTCCTCAAATTTTTTATGTGCTTAGTGTTTGTATTGTTCTTAGTGCTAGACCTTCAACGTCTATATCATGAATATTTTAAAAGGAAAAAGGCAGTCCTTCTTGTATCAAAAATAGGCGAGATAGTAAAGGACTAGAGTGAAAATGCTAATATTTGTGCATTAATATACATATATTTTTCATAAGGTTTTGAGAACATTGAAATGTACAGTCCTTGTTTTTCATAGAAGATTTGAGGATTGTAAAGTACATGATACATTAAAAAACTTACATTAAGAGCCAAGGACAAAAGTCTAAATCATACCTTCTTCATTAAAATCTGTTTAATTGCACTTCCTGGGATCTAAGATTGAACCAACTCTTCGGTGAAGGCAGCCATCAGAGTATGTAGTCAAACTGGATAGAATGTCAGTGGTGGAGATGAAAAAATATCATGATGAAAAAATAGCGTTCATTTACAGCCAAGAAGCATGAAAAAGAGATTAGAACACAGAGGATTTAGAATCAGAATTGACTGCGGATGAGAGTGTTTATCATCGCTGTTGAGTTTTCTTGAAGCACAATACCTGTGTTGGAGCAAAACAAAGAGAGCAGATTTCAGATGAGTGAAGCACTGTTTCCTAAATGGCCTCATTCTGATAAAACCACCAAGACACCCTGGCCACTGAGTTCCTAACAATGAATTCATACAAAAGGAAACAAAGCCCCACAGACATTTTTATTGTAGATGTTTTCACTGTGGTGCCAAGCTGTAAAACAAGCAAAGAACTGATCTTAATTATAGCCCCTCTCTGCAGATTGGTCTGAGAAAAGTCCCAGTGTAAGTCTTTGCAAGGAGTGGCGGGGGGTAACCTCTCGCCAGGACCATCAATCAGGTTCTGGTGCCAGAACCAGGTCCAGGCTGAGGGAAACCTTGGATCTGATTCATAAAGATTAAGTTGGGTTAGCTTGTGGGCAGGCAGCAGAATGGCCCTAAATTTGGGGTGGGAATTGGCCCAACACACAGTGTTGAGATTCCTTTGGAGAAATCCATCAGCTTCGGTGAGCTGGTTTCCTCGTTCATAAATTCAGTGTTGTGACTATGTGAACTGTAAGGACCTTTTTAACTGGCACATTCTGATTTTTTTCTCTTTGCTCAGGAATGCTGACATGGATTCTTCTCTCCAACCCCAGAGTACTGTACAGCTTACTTTCTGATCAGTGAAAAGTAAAAGTCTAAATGTGCAGAAGAAAGGCTTGTAGTCTGCCCTGGACTATTTGCTAACCTCTTTCCACAGGAGGATAGGGTTTCTCTATCCTATTACCTCGGGCGTGGCCACATGAATTCACTTTGTTCAAGGGACTGTCCAGTATCACTTTCAACACTGCAGATTTGTCACGGCTCTTCTGCAACACAGAGGACTGAGTCCTGAAGTGACACCTATTTAGCATAGCTAATGTCCGTGTGTTATAGGCCAGACTTAAACCTGTATTGTAAATCTCTCTAATTTTTGATGTTGTTCATTACTACAGCAAAAGCAAAACCATTATGACAGCTAAGCCTACACTATGGGAATGACCAACCATGAAAAAGCTCTGATTTCATGGCTATAATTTGAATAGAAAATTAGAGTTCCGACACTTTTTGAGAAGCGTCTCTTTTATCTAGTCTTCATACAATTGCCGTCATGTCCATATATCTTTTAAAAATTCTCTGCTTATGCTTGTTTCAGGCATCCTGGTACGGGCATTAGACTATGACACTTGGGAGAGTTAGTTTCCCTTCTGTCTGTGATACTTCATTTTCTGCCAGTGTGAGTGGCTGAGAGGTCACTCTGCACCTTTCCTCTACTTTTCCCGGCAATGCTTTAAATGTCCACTGAGCGACTGGCAAATTGGAGATGGGAAAGTTAAACAGCAGTCTTGGTCCTTTGGCTTCGGCTATCGCTTGTCTTTCAGTAGCTCCAGAAAGAGAAGTCCAAGGCCTCCCAGTGAATACCAAGCTAAAGAATATGCACAGATTCCTCTTCAGGCACTTAGGGCGAGTGCTTTAAGCCTGAGCCCTGCAGTAAGGAAGGCTTTCTGGATGAAGTGATGTCTAACCCAAGACCTGGAGAACAAGTAGTAACTAGGAGCATTATGAATGTACGCGTGTGCATGGAAAGATGGGAGGCATTACATATGGACACAGGAAATCTCCCCGGTGAAGGGCCAGTCCTTAAGAGCCGGTGGGGAGTCACTGCAGGGTCTCAAGGAGCACGCCTTCCTGTGACCCTCAAGCATGCCTCAAGCGATCTCCTGCCTTCCATACCCTTACCCCACTCTCCCAACAACTTCCTCCTGTAAGAGTCAGGTTAAACCTGTGGACCTTTGGAGACCTTTTCTGGCAGGTACATATCTCCGTGTAGATACAGAGGTCTTCCTAAACACATTCATTTTGTATTTATGTATTTCCATGTCTCTCTAGTAACTTAAGATGTAAAAATCTTTGGGGCCAACCCATGACTTTGCATCCAGATCCCAAGAGCTCTTACTTCACAGCAGCCTCTTATAAAGGTGGCAGCAAGACTGGCAGTGTACAGGCCGCAGCCTCAGCATGATCTCCTAAGTAAGGACATTAAAGCCACCGATTCTGGGACACAGACTCCTCCTGATGGTCTGGAGCCTTTACGGTGGGGAACATTTGTTTTTGAGAAAACCCAGAATGATCCTGGGCAGAGGTGACACTTGGCAGGGAAACAGGCTCTAGAATCCACTACCCTTTCCCCTGTGTAATCGCAGGCCAGCTAGGGCCTCATCCACCTCCCCTAATTCTCTGGGCCAGCTGACATTTTTTTGGGCTCCTGCTTCAACCCAGTCTGCGGAGGGTATGCAGGGGGTGCCACGCACATGCTTTACAGGTGACAAGACCTGAAGTCATGTTCGGCTGTGCGTGGCTGGCTCTTTGCGGTATGCGAATTCTAAAATGGCCCCGTGTCCCATGCCTCGTATAAATAACTCCCTCCTTGGAGTGAGCAGAGCCTATGGATGTGATGGGCATCCCTGTTCTGATTTGGCATCTGATCAGTCCACATCAAGTGAACTGATGGGAGGACTTATTCTGAGTGAACTGAGAGACACAGCGATGCTACTGGGCCGGGAGAAAATGCCCATGTTATCCGCTGCCATTGAGGGTCACACACAGACTCTCTGTGACCTCAAGCTAAGAGGGGTCCCTGGTTGACAGCTGGTGAGAAATTGCACCATGGCAAGCAAATGAATTTTTCCAGGAGCCACTGAGCTTGTAGAGACAACTGCAGCCCTCGCGGGCTCATTGTAGTGCTGGCCACCGCCTTGATTTCGCCTCAGCAAGATTAACCAGAGCATGCAGAGAACTCGCGCCTGGATTCCAGGCCCACAAAGAATGATGATGAAGCTCTGTCTGGTAGGCAGCAAGAACACAGCAATACAGGAATAGCACACTGTGCGATCGTGTCACTCTGGGGAAGCCTCTTCCTTCTCTGAACTTCAGTTTCCTCCTCTGTGAAGGAAGAATGATGAACAGGCTCCCTCATGGAGGGAGGGAAATCCAGAGTGATAGAACATGCATAGTTTTTCGCAGATCCTCCACACTGAGTAAGAACCGTTCCCATGCCCACACCCCGCCGCCATCCGTGTGTGGCTGTCCTGGAGTGTTCTGTCCTGGCTGCCCCACGAGATCTGCTAGCACAGGGACTCGGGTTGCCTTAGGTCTCTCTTGCTCAGCAGCCAGTCTGAGGGTCAGGGCTCTGGTGAAAATTTCTTTTGTAATGCATAACCATGAGGCGGCCAGAGTAAAATTGCTTTGGGAGCCTTTGTGTGATTAACATTTCAGCTGTTTATGGAGTCTTTGCCCTGTCATTTCCTGTTTTTAAAAATTAATGTGCCAGTTCCTTTATTATTAAAAAGCAAGATGGGGAAGTACCGCTGGAGCACAGGAAATAGTTCTATGTGATCCATATAAAGGTTCCTTAGTACGGAGAATGTTTGGAAGGCACCTTTTTCACTGGGCTGCACTCAGAATGCCCACACCTTTCCGTGTGGATGTCACCCACCCCCTGCTCTAACCTCTCAGCCCTCTGCCCTTCCCATACCAACCTGTGAATGGTATGAAAGAGTCTTGGTCCCCAGCATTAACACTTCTTAACAATGTCAATGGCATTGCGCATGAAAGGATTGGAAACCCATTGAATCTGAGTTTTAGAGTCCGAACGGCCTTTCCAGGGCATGAAGCTGAAGTCCCCCATTGTACCTATGAGAAAACTGAGAGGTTTAATAAGCTCAAAGTCACTTTTCATCAATGATCACATTTTCTCTGAGAGAAACCAGAGCTTCCAAGACTTTCTTTAAGGAATCTGTTGCTTTTAGTTTACACGTGTAGAAGTTTAAAACTGATCTTGAGTCACAAGGATAAAGTATTCTCCTAGGGCAACACTTTAATGTAAATGTCATCCTGGTTATTGATGTCTGTCATGGTGCCCCCATTGCGCTTCCACAGGATAGGAAAACTTTCTGGAGCCAGATAGAAAGCTATAACTCAGTAAGAAAGAAGATTTAGGTTAGAGTTAAGGGGCAGAAGTATCTCAGTTTCAAGCACTAACTCACGAGAAATCACATTCTTGAGGCATCATGGAAGAAGCTACACATTTACCCATCTACCTGAAGGATTTACACATCAACTACTTGGTACATCACTTGTTTTCCTCTACGCCCTGTTCCAATTGGGTTCCCTTCTTCTCGGAGGAAGGAAAGACTTCTGTCATTTTGCCATCCAGCCCGAGGCTGTGGTGAGCCCTTGACGTGGTAGAGTGTTTACTCTGTGTGAGCAGAACTGTTTCACGTACCAGGCTGGAGTCTGCTCTCCTTAGAAGCCCTGCCTGCAAGATTGGTTCTTGCCTGGCTCTCGGGGACTTGAAAGACAAACAATTCCCTGCACTGACTGAATGGCCCCTCCCTGGTAAGAATGTCAAGTGGTGCTTAGACTGTTTTGGCCACAATTTTAGAATCCCAGTTTCTTACTAGGATCCTGGAATTTGGGAACGTGAGGCAGTGGATGGTTCAGTGAGCATCTTCCCATAAAACCTCGGGCCCTGAGTCTCTGGTGAGTATCCCTTGTGGACAGTATTCACAGGTGTTGTCATAACTGTTGCTGAGGGAATCGAGCAGGTCTTGCGTGATTCTACTAGGCTTGGTTCCTTTGAAGGTTGCATCTAAGTTCCTCCAGACTTTATCTTATGCACCTTTTCCCTTTGGTGATTTGTTGTTGTTCTTGTTTATCATTTCACTGTAGTAAACCTTACCTATCAGCTGAGTTGTGTCTACCCTCCTAGAAAACCAGCAATCTTGCAACTAGTTTGAGACTTTTCTTCCTTAGGGGAAACATTTATTCTGGAAAGTCCTCCACAGGGCCTCCAAATCAGCAGGGTCTTGTTTAGGAAGGTCAAGTTCGAGAGGCAACAGGAAGAAAGATCACTGTAAAATATTCAAATAAAATGTCACTCTTCTCTGTACCCATCATTTCCACTGTTCTGCCATCTACCTCTCCCCAGATGCCTTGCACTCTCTCTTTTAATTTTCTGCGTTCACTCCTCCTTTGTACTCTGCATCCTGTCTAGTCCTGATTTGTCCTATCTTACGTCTTGGATTACGAACTTCATGACAGCAGAGACTACATAAAGACTGGGATAGTAAAGAAGAAAAGCTAGTTTATGGAGACTCATTTTATGCTCAGAAACTTCATGTTCTAATTAAAGGAATATCAATGATATTTTTGCTCCATAATGTTTGAATCTAATAAATGAGGACTGATATTATCCAAGCATCTTTCGGAGTTACAGAGGGGGATGAAGTAGCAGTTTTATGCAAGATTTTCAAAAATCTGAGCTATATGGAAATCTTGAATCATTATTTGCATGGAGCTCTGTACAAATGGTTGTGTGAGAAATGTATGCTCTTGGGATATGGACACATTCTCTATTTACTCAGAAAATGATGAGAGAATGTAAAGACTCTTGACGAAGAAGTGCCACAGGTAACACTAACTTTGAGAAAAAGAGGAGTCAAAGAATGTGGTGAATGTTGTCCTCAAGTATGGAAGGAGAGCCCTAGAAGGAGCAATAGAATAATTCTTTGTAACTTCTGAGGATAGAGTTAGGCCTGGTAGGAAGAAACAGGAAGAAAAAGAGGAAATACCTGGTGAAGGCAGCCGCCCACTGCGTCTCCTGCGTTGCACACAAACAGGCGAAGGAGCTTCTTTTGTGAACCACCACACACTTTTTGCCTAGTGCTCTCTTTACTATTATTTAGGGAATCTTCGTGGTTAATTAAAACGGTTAATTCTTCTATTGAGATAAATTTTGCAGGTTTGTTGTTTCAGATATTTTTATAATGCACGTTACAATAAAATCATGATTATCAAAGCATATTTTTTGTAAACCAAAAGCTATATGAGGCTGTGGAAGGTCTGAAGCCAAATGCAAAGTAAATAGTAAAACAAAACTGTGGTTCAGAGGCTGTGAACACTAGGGCCGGTGGCATCACACAGTGAGATGGTGAAGATCAGAACAGCTCCCTCTTGTGAGGCAGGGAGCACCTCCTTATAGCTGCTCATGGGAGACCAGAAGGCCCTTTTACTTCACTCGGGAAGGGGCTCATCAGTTCCCACAGTCCACCAGGAAACAGGCAAAAACCAGGGTTCATACAACCTGGGGTGTACGGAAGTCCTGCCTTTTCCATCCATACTGCCCTGGTTTTGCTCCTCCCAAACAGAGAATGGCCACCTAATTCTTGCACCGTGTTCTACTTTCGAGGGAACAGGTTAAGACATCTCTTTCTCTCATATACAAATCTGGCCTGCGGAAGTTGTGACTTTGTATTCATAGCCACAGTGGACTGGAGCAGACATGGATAACTGACCTAAGATATATCAGTTTCTCTCTTGCTGGAATTTGAAACTTCAACACAGGCACAATGTGTTGGCCACTAGAGAGGAGCAATGAATCATTTGGTCCAGGGTCTGAGCCCAAAGCAACCTGCTTTAAATAATCAGTGAGTAGTAGGAGGCGGACTAAAATAGAGGAGCTCATATTACAAACATCACAAAGGATACAGTCATTGGAGCGCGTAGCTCTAGTAAATGAGGCTGCGGGCAGCTGTAGAAACTCACCATTGTGTTGACATCTTAAGTTTGCTGCTACAGTTTGGGTCTAGAGTGTCCGAAGGGGCCCTGTGTTACAGGCTTGTTTGGAAAAAGCTTTGTATGAGTGGGCCCTCATGGATGGGAGCTAGGACCTTGGGGTGTGCCCCTGAAGGCGACACTGGGACCTCAGCCTTTCCTCTCTCTCATCTCTCTGTCTCCTGGCCTCTGTGAGGGGAATAGGTTTCCTCCACTGCACACTCTGTCCATGATGTAATTAATACATGGCCCCAGGCCTAATGCAGCATGGCCAAGAGACCACAGCCTGAAGCCTCTAAAATCGTGAGCCAAAATGATTAATCCACCTTCCACCTTCGGAGTCGATTGATCTCAGGTGTTTTGTCACCAAGGCCGAGAGCCGATTGACACATGCCCCTCGGATGTGTCATGTGATGTTCACTACTTAATGGGAAAATTAACCCATATTTTCTAAAGCCCACTTGAAAATACCTCAATAGCCAGTTTAAAGCCTTCACAGCTCTTATGCTCTCTTTTGGAAGAAGAAATGAAATGTAATACATTGTGTAACAGAAGTGGAATATTTCTACATATATCACTGGTTTAAGATTTGGCTTTGAATAGTTAACAAAGCAGCGTTTTCCTATTTTAGAGCAAGTTCATTTTTTGTTGTTCTTTTTCTCTTTTCTTTTTTTGCTGAGTTTGAAAATTTTGTGCGTTCTAGCTATTGTGTTTTTCGTGTCTAGTGGAAGAAACGGATTTGGTTGTGTCTTAATCTTCAAAAAAATTTAATCATTCTATAATTACATTTTTCTTAGTGGTAGCAAAACATAATTAAGAAGTTGTATAGTTCTGAAATGGCTGCAATGTGTTTTCAAGAAGAGAAAAATGATAGTCACTCTTTCCACAATCACGAATAGTGTTTCTGTACTTAAAACTATGCTGTTGATAGTCTCTGAAATGAAAAATAATTTCTTATTTTAAAGAACACTTTATTTTAAAAAGACAACTAGACAAACCACATTTCATAATTAGCCGACTAGCATAACCACGTGTGTCTCATTCCAACTAAAAAAAGTGTCCACAGTACAGTGTATGATCAGATAGTACCGCCCTGGCTACTTATGTACTTCCTATATTTCTGGCACAAAATAAGTCACTTCAGTGGTAGTGAAATAAGACTACCGTTATTAGACGCATTAACAAATATTGCATTTCTTGCTGCCCATAGTTTAAAATACTGCATTTGCAAGCTTTTCTGCTCTTCCCAAGTGAGGTTTCATTCAAACCCAGGCTCACCAGGGCTCAGAATAATGCGCTCACCTCATGAAGCAAATTACACGACACAAATCTCAGCATCTGTGGGGCTCAGGTTAGGGTCTGGCTTTAAGGGCTTTCTCTCCTCTCACACCTGCAGTCACCCTTGTGCTTCTTTTTGGTAGCGAATGGACGCCATCTCGTACTAATTTCCAATTGCTTTGTAGCTGATCTATCAGCTTGTGTCTCCGTTGGAAGAGGAGTTCCAGGGAGCAGATACATAGTTGTTGGGAATTTTCCTGTGTGCGCCAACAGTTGTCTACCCTGCCTGAAGTAACTTCTTTAAGGCCTGCTGATTTATATTCAGATAGGCTGAGTCGGAACTTGTTGATCTGACTCCAATTAATTTCCCTCCTTTGTACAATCCATTTCTGAATAAAAACCGATTGAATTCCAGCTGCTTTCTCATGAATCAAAAAATGTCTATCTAATTCAGTTTCAAGAGGCTGATTGAATAAATACAATTTTAAAATTCAGAATTTTGGGATAAACATTAAAAACTAATAGTCTGTATTGGTTGATGTAAGGTGATAAAAGATAAAGTAAGTATTTTCACATATATATTGCATGATTTTTATAAAATGTAACAATATTTATTCAATGCCTTGGAACTTTTCCTAAAAGGCAACTTGGAATATGGTTAGGAGCCTTCCTTGACTTTGAATCTCAACTTCTCAAACTCACTGAGTGACTTTAAATAGTTAATCTTGCTGCCTAAGTTTTCTTATCTATAAAATAAAGATAATGATAGTATCTACACTTTATAAAGATAAAAGAAACCAATATTATTAAAGTTAAGAACAGTGTGTTCCAAGTAGCATGTGCTAATATAGGCTTGCAAAATAGCTTTCGATGCAATATTTTAGCTCATAGAAATTTAAGGAAATAATTAGATAAGAAAGAAAGAATCTGAGAGTAAACAGGAAAAATTAAATACCCTCAAGATAGCAAACAAGATAAAATGGTTAAGTTCATTGTGGTATATCTATGTTATAGAGTATTACCCAACCAGTAAAAGTAAGATTTTTAGAAAAGATCCAAATGAAAAAATTCTTAGCTATAGCATTGTAAAGGCTGTATGTTTATATACATGATAATCTCAGTGCTGTTAGAAGACATACACAAGAAATATCCAAACACAAATAGTGACTATTTCTGAGTACTGGGATGATTATTTTATTCTTTACTTTTTTATAGTTTCAAAATTTGTCACATGCTCTTTATTGTTGCATTTAGAAAAAATAAAAAAATGTATAAGTTAAACAAGAAAATACGGAGAAAGGAAAAGTGCTGACCAATGAGTTATGCTCCTTAATTTTTTTCTGAGCTGCTGGGTAACACATGAAATGGAAAGATCCCAAACCTTCAAAGTGGTAACTTTTAGTTCAAGAAACTGTTCTAGGATCTATTCAGTTAGTGTCCTTTAATAAGTAACACTATGTTGTCTGTATGTGCACGTGTGTGTGTGTATGTGTGTGTGTGTGTGTGTGTGCATATGTGTATAGTTTTCCTTTTAAAAGAAGCTTAGAGGAATCTTACTCTAGGAGGCGATGAGGCAAATGCTGATGAGTTTTGGATAAATTCTGCACACACACGTCAGTCCTTCGGAAGGAACCAAAGCCAAGCTTCAGGTAGGGAGCATAAGTGGGGCGGATTTCGCCCCAGGCTGTCCATCCTGGGAGTGGAGGAAGCAACCTGACAAGGCCAAATATCCTTACAAACGGCCGACGCTGAGGAAACCCGTCTGTTTCATCTCATCTCAGACAAACGCGAGTGTCCTTGCAGGCCTCTGGGGTCCTTTTCCTTCACCCGGCAAACTCTCTTTCCTGGATGTTTGAATTATGAGCTCGAGTCCCCGTCTCTCTTAGTGACAGTGAACCTTCAAACGTTTTCAAACTTTTTCTCCATTCATTTCTTTGCTTGGAGGAAGATGAAATATGTTTTCGTAGTGGGCGCTCAAGGAGTATTTACTGCCTAAGCAATTCTGATAAAGATTTCCTTAAAGAAATAGGAGGACAGATGTTCTGAACCCTCGTGAACCGACCCACCCAATTAAAGAATGTGTAGAAACAGCTTGATAGCTAACATAATAAGCACTGGCTGTAATGGTGGAGGCATATTTCTTTCTTGTTTTTATAGAAGCTTTGTGCCTGCAGGCCAGAGACTCAGACTCAGAGGACAGCATAGGTAAATGTTAAGTTTAAGGATGTATCCTTCATATAGGAGAGAGACGTGATACAGGCTTAACCACTTTTTAAAAGAAAATGATAATTGTCATTCATTTGAAAGGAAGTGGTCTTAATTTATGACCTTTAAAAGAAACTGTCTTTATTATACTGCAGAGTATTCTAAGTGAGTATCAGAGCTAATATTTTATGCATACATTTTTCAGTTGAAGGCATTTGCCATAACTCAGCTTTAACAAACTCTGTTCTGAGCTGTGTTTCAGAGCATGACACATATCTGTTGTCCAGCTATAAATCTGCAGTTGTTATTATACTTTTATGAATCTGATTCATGCAGAAAGCATCATCCCTGCAACTTTAATTAAGAAGCCAGGAATTTCCCCATTTGAATTCCTAACATTCTGTACACTTTATTGCATCTTTCCCTGAGAGCCCCAAATGAGATATTTGGATTACAGGTCCTTAGAAGAATAAAATCAGTAAGCTCTAAATCAGGAATGGGTAAGTGGATTTGATCCAGCTTTAGAGCTGACTTTGATGGTTCAAATTGCATTGAGTCTCTTAGGATTGGATCCATCGTTAATATCTAACTTTTCAAAGCTGTAATTTTAGGTATTTGTTGGTATCAGGATATTAAGATGCAGAATTTGTTGTTCAGTTTCATATTTCTGGAAAGCACGCCAGTCTCTTACTGATATTCCATTAGACTCAAGATCTTGTTTGACTCAGGACTAATAAAACAAAATCAGGTATGAGGCTCGTAGAATGCTGT
The DNA here is from genome assembly GCF_012274545.1 of Fukomys damarensis. NCBI lineage: Eukaryota > Metazoa > Chordata > Mammalia > Rodentia > Bathyergidae > Fukomys > Fukomys damarensis. Next base: position 6,517,307 of record NW_022900917.1, on the reverse strand, counting down.
GTACAGCCTGTTACGTTAGTTGCTGTTATTTTTAATACGATGAGGTCATGGATATATATGCATACACGGGAGTGATTTGTACAAATAATGGAGATGATACATTTTAATGGTACTATATGTCTAGACTGGTTTCATCTTTAAACATCTTGCATCTCTCCCCTCAGCTTTGATTTTCTGTTCCAATGCTACAAATACAAATACCATAGTAGTAACAGTACTAACGCTTGAATACCAACCCTGGTGGAAGGGGTTTATACAGGTTAGCCCATTGGATGTTCATGGCAACCCAGAGAGGTCTTTACTCTGATTATCCCCGTTTTACCAATAAGGCAAGGATGGAATTAAATGTTGCTCCCAAGGTCACAGAGTCAGTAAATGGCAGAGCTACAACTCCATGCTCAGGCACACCTGGCTCTGGGATTCATGGCTATGGGCACTGTGCTACCCTGCTGAGCTGACATAACATTCACGCGTGTGTGTTGAGTGTGTCGAGTGTCTCACAGAGAAGTCCCAGGTAGGAGGCTCTCTCTCTCCGGGCAGGATATGCTGCTGCTTGGACCAGGCTTAAGGAGGTACAGATAGTGAGTGGTGGCTCAACTCTGGATATTTAGAGGAAGAGCTGACAGAATTTGCTAATTAGTTGGATGCGTGCATGAGAAATCAAGATTTGTTACCCCTTCAGCTGTGTGCGTGAACGTGGTATCTGGTGAGACTGGAAAGATTTCAGGATGACGGGATGGAAGCATCATGTCTGTTTTGTGCGTGCTGAGTGTGACATGCCTGCTGGACATGCATGTGAAGTTACTGAGGACACGGTTAGGTAGTGAGTGCAAGTCAGGGACGAGGTCTGGGCTGAAGATTTAAATTTGGTATTCATGAGTCCTTAGTTGATCCATGAGACTAGACCCAGCCATGGAGCTCAGAGTTGGTAGGGAGAGAAAATCCTGATTGGGCTGTTTTGGGGGTCAGTTACACTGTCAGCTTGGTGTCTAACATCCCACACAGTTTGCTGCCATCCTGACCCTTCAGAGAGCCCTGTGTTCTTGTGCTTTTCCTAAAACAAATTTTGTTTCTGAGATTTTAAGAGCCTTAGGGTATAGCATATTTTATACAGCAACAGAGCAATTCTGAGCAGCTTTCCTGCTGTACCTGTTGGGAAATAAATCAGGATGGTCCCACCATAGGGTGCATTCAAAATCCCCATTCCTACCGAATATCTGCAATTCTCACAAATGTGTTTGAGGATTCTTCTTGGTGGTAATAGTAGCTGCTGCTCAAGGTCCCAGAGCCACCTTGTCTTTTAATGTATGACTTCATCCTAAATGCTAGTTCGTAAAGCAGAGGAAGGACAGCTGGACACATCTCACAATAGGGATATACACTGCTACACCAAATGAGAGGAGGCAAGTAAGGGAATGTATGGCAAACCCACTTAAAGTAAATGGTGGCTACGTGCATACCCCACTATAACTGTTATGCATGAAAAAAAGATGTTGCAGTAAATGTGAGAGGAAATATATGAACTACTTCTATGCCCCCAAATGTAATCTGGTGTGACACGAGTGAGTTTCAGAAGGTCTGATTTAGTGGGGTGGAAGAAAGATCTGTCCTCTGGGCTGGAGCAGGTCCATGCTGCACAGAGAGCTGCCAGAGGTGGAGAAGGTCCAGCAAGGCAAGTATGTAAAGTGTATGCTGTCAGATAATGGCAAGTGGCTTTGCAATGGCTGATGGACAGCAGCTGGGTGAGGCCACTGTCTGCACCTGACTGGGAGAGAAGGCCCTGGGAACATGGAACTTGCAGAAGTCAAAGTAAGAAGCAACCCCTCGTGGAATTAACTGTCTAAAACCTGGGCAAGGCCAGGGCTCTGGATTTAGGACATCATAGTGTACAGGAATTCAGGACCATTGGAATAGGGCCACAAGGACTCATTGACTTTGCATTTACTTGGAAACTTGGGTTTAGAATTCTTGTTTTATCTCCTCTATCTGTAAGAGCTGCAGCAGGAAGTAAATGGTACTGTCATTGGATAATTTTTAGAGAATTTAATAAAGGGCTTATTATTACCAAGGTGTTGGCCACATGAAGAGAAACCTCAAGGATGCTACAGTATCCTGGTACTAGAAACGGTGGGGAGCCCTTACCGTCCCTCCTCCTTAAGTGATGCAGAAGGAGCTGTGAACATCTGGGGACAGAGTGTGTGGAGAAGATAATCTTACATGAACTGCAATTGTAGGCTGAGAGAGGCTGCCGGGCCACAGTGACCTAGCACGGTCGGAGGTGGGGGAACATGTTTCTGATTGCATCTCACCATCCTTCCAACCTCCTGCTGTTGCTTTCCATTGGAAAACACAACAGGAAGCCAAGAGCAAGGAAGCAGGGTGAGTTATTTATACGTTCCACCTCAGCGGAGAGCAGGGTGGGGTGGTGGAGGGCAGGTTTGCAGGAACAAAGAAACCTTCTTGTGCCTGCCTCCTGATCAGGATGCACACAGGTGCAGGGATCAAAGTGGATTTATTGGTTCTATCTTTTCATAACAGAGTCTAATAACTGCTACATTTCTTTAATGCATTTTGAATTGATTTTAGGAGTTAATTCCCTAATAACAAACACAGTCATAGGGTGTTGAAATTTTTGCATGTTAAAACCATCAGTTCTTTTAAACATTTAAAGAAAACACAAGCTTAAGACTGTTTTATGTTTGTGCACAGGTGTTATTTTTAACATATCTGAGAGCTTCTTCCTTTGTTAAACACAAGGACAGAGCTGAGTGTCAGCCTCAAAGAAACTGGCTCTCTAGCCATGTCTCTAAGAAGATGAACAGATATGGGAGGGAACCATGCAAGAATCATTTGTTAGGTCAAGAGAGCAAACACAGGGCCTTGATCAAAACACCGTAGGTCAGAATTGGAACAAAGAGCAAAGGCAGGCTAGGTTTGGGATTATTTAAATGCTCCGTGGTGAAGAAACAATTAATTGTAGAACTTGGAGAGTACAGCCTGGTTTTCACTGGACACCAGGTTACCCCAGGCAGAGGTGAGAGAGAGGATGTGGACAGAGGAAGCCAAGCAAGCAGTTGCAGAGGCATTGACTGGCCAGTTTCCCCAAGGATTGCTGCCCCTAGCTTTCTGCTATCTTGCGTTAGGATGCTTTCTTGGAAAGAAAAGAACCAGCTTCTTCTTAGTGATATATTTCTTACTAGTATATTTAAGTGACCAGTGTCAAAATTGCACCTTTTAGAACAATTCATTGAATCACGCATTGGAGGAGGCAGATGGAAAGGAGAAATTTCACCTAAAAGTTCATACAGTGGTTTCTAGAAATTTTAAATGATCTTGAACATGTGGCATGTGATTTCCTCTCTAAGGCCTTCTGTGGTGCCTTTAACTCTCCATCATAGATGGCATTTGAATGACAGCAACTGTGATTTAAAAATAGTGTACATAGATTATAAGTAGACAGCAAGGATAACAGATGGTAGATATATGAACAGGCAACAGCCAACTAATAATTTTCCCCTGACTTTGTAGCACATGATTATTGCTTTGATTTTGTCCATTGTACTATAGCTTGATAAAATGCTCAATTTTGCCAGAATTAATTCTAGGTGCTTTTTCTGCCCCCATAATTGACATAGCTATTGAAAGTATAATCTTAAATAATTATCAACAGTAATTTAAGCTAAAATATTATAAAATTTAAAATATTCCTTGCTCTTATTTTTAAGAAAATTTGTCCAAATGCTATATTTTACTAGTTTATGTGAGCTTTTGGGTGGTGGATCACGTAGGCTATTGCTGCAGTGAGAAATTAAAGGACAATTTTAGGTAATTGCAATTATGCTTGGACATTAAAAAAATATATCCAGACAATGGATGTCAAAGGAAGGTTTGATGAAAAAATTGTTTATCTCAGTTTTTACCTTTATTTTGTGTATGTATAAACGTCAAAATATATTTACTCAATATTTTACTAATGTTTATTTGCCATTAACTCTGCACTTTTTAAAGAGAAAATATGTTAGTATAAAACATTAAAACATCTGTAACTACAAAATTTGAAGACAATAAGTGTGTGTGTACTATATATTTTGTTTTTAACGTGAACTACCAAAAATCAAAATATATAGAAACGACTGTGTGTGTGTGTATGTGTGTGTGTGTGTGTGTATTTTTTTTTTTGTACTGGGGATCAAATGCCGGTCCTTGTGCTTGCTAGGCAGGCAGTGGAACCACTGAGCTGTATCTATCCCAGTCCTATATTTCTGTATATTTTTATCTCTTCGATATTTGTTTTTTATTAGCACATGTTTGCAGTACATAATGCTCACATTCCTCATGGAGTTGGTACCTGTATGACACATATCCTTCATTCTTTTCAGTATTTTTACCCCGCCCCCCGCTTCCTCCTCCCTCCTGCCATCCCTCGGTTCCCTTCCGTTTGAAGAAGATCTAGCTCCCTGTTTCCTATTGTCTGTCTTGTATTTTGTTCTTTACTATACTTTGGAGTTCTCCAGTAAGAGGAACCAGGTGATATTTAGCTTGTGCAGCTGATTTGTTTCACTTAACCTTACGATCTCAAGGTGCGTGTGAATGTTTTTCTTGATAACTCCTCATGTTTCCCAGTGACTGCACCTTGTTAAAAGTTTCATTTTAGAGTAATTCTAACTTCTGTTATTTCAAGTGATTTATTTAAACCTCCTACCTTTTTGATAAGTCCCAAATAAATGTAATTTTTAATAGAACATTCTAAAATATTCTAGAATGTTTTCTCAGAACATTTCTAGGGTAGAAAAGGGCTGTGAATATAACCTGAATTCAGATGGCAGATGTCTCCAATAGTCCTGCTTATGGTTTTTAAGCTCAAGTTTAGTTAATTTTATTAATAAAAGGATCACTTCATTTTGGAGGTTCTTCAATGTGGAAATAATTTTGCCTACTTCAACATATTTTCATGTTTTTCTAAAATCTATATTATCTGGTCCCCAGCCCTGAGAAACATCAGAAAAATAATACTCCCTCTTCTACAAGACAGCACCCAACCACCAAATTAAACACAGCCTTGGGTTCTTCCTGTCCTATCAGCCTCTTTCTATTTCCCCTTCTTTAGTGTAAATGCTACTCATTCCATTAAACCTTCTTTATGCTTCACTTTAGAACACCTGAAAAACTTTTAGAAACAACACACATTATTCCACTGTCATTGAAACTAGTGTTTTTAAAAGTCATTTAAATTAGATACACGTTTGTCAGAAGAAATATTATTTTTTTCCTGGAAAGACAAAAGTCAGTGAATTGCTATATTGATGCAGTTTACAATATTCATCCTTCAGTGATATTTTCCTGAGCATATTTAACTCAAGACATTGGATTTTTTTTAACTCTTCTTAGGCTCACTTGATATATTTATGTATCACCCTCCCCTGTGTGGGTGTGGAATAACCCTGAAACTTTTAGCTCCTTAACAATCCCAACACATTACTAATATAATATATGGCTTCACAAGTTATCTAGTTTCAAGATCTAGTTCTTTGAAAACACTGCATTTAAAGGCAAAAAGCTCCAGATCTGTGTAATACAGCATTCTCATTTCTGTCCCTAATTCCTTAATCAAAATAGTCATTAGCAATGCAAATAAAGGAGACTGACTCAAGAAGGAAACAAAGATTAGTGACTATGATCAGATAGCTGGTTAGAGAAAGTAAGGCTGAAATTGGACTCTTTCATAATTCAAATAAATAATGCAATTACCTTGCTATGAACATTTTCAATTTTAATGACAAAACACTATTTTTGTTTATTTTGATGAGAATTTTGCATGAAATGTTCGGGTAAATTAAATAAAATGGATTTAATTTAATCTATTAAATTATTATTCATTTTAATAAAATAACCTATGACATTTATCAAATCACCCCAAATTAGGAGCATGGCTATTAGAATGTCCTTTGTGATGTTGGTTTTTGGTGGATTCAGTAAAAGCTATTTATGTTTTAGCCCCAAGATGTTAACAGATCGGCTATGTGGCTCGAATCCCTGAAGATGAAGTCTTTTTTTTTTTATTTTGATTGTTTAATTGAAATTGTACTTTACTACAAAAAATGGGTTCCAAGTAATTCACCAAGAAGAAGCAAAGCAGGATTTGGGCAACCAATAATAAAATCAAGTATCGCTTAGATTGGATTAAAGTTTTGCAGAAGAGCCTATGTCAACTGAGAATAAAACTGTCTTATTCTGTGGCTGGAAGGCTGGTTAAATTCATTGGGTTTATGTCCGCATAATGCAAAAGCATCTCTGCCATTTAGATTTCTAGATTGTACATATTAGGTATATAAATATTAATAAAAATTTCTGCCCTTAAATATTACATGTCACAGTTAATATTCTGTACTCTCTATCTATTTGCTTTACAATGTTTGCTGCTAGAACTTTATTAATACATTTGGAGTTTGTTTTTTCTCTGGGTTCGAATTTTAGCTCGAACGCTATGTTGAAACAACCAAGGGGGAAGATAATCAGCTATTCATTTACAGATGGGAGATAGGAGTGTAGCCTGTGCCCTACAGTTGCAGCAGTGTAAGATATTACTGAGAGAAGCGGACTCTTGAGATGCAAAGGGCTTCGTCTTGTATTGAGCCCCACGGCAAAGGGCTGTTTCTCTGTCTCCTGGGCCAGCAAGTTCCCTGTTAGTGAAGAAGAGCTGGTATGACAGGACAGCAAGGAAACTGAAGAGTTCCCTGTATTGCAGGAAGACCGATCTGAAGTGGTCCTCAACTTCCCTGCTCCTTGCAATTCCCTTGGGAGATTGTTAAAAAAAGCAAAAAACAAAAACCAAAAAAACCACCCATGCCTGTGTCCTAGCCCCAGGAGATTCTGATTTAATGAGATATCTTGGGCATTGTGATTCTAAAGTTTCTCGGGTGATTGTAATTGCATCCACATTTGAGAGCAGATGTTCTAGAATCTGATCTCACCAAGAGTAGAGATGTCTTAATCTAGCTCAATGAGTTTTAAAGTGATCCCTGCTGAAGAAAGCCCTTGCTCTGAGATATATACTCCAAGAAAAGATTCTGTGGCCAAAAGAGTTGAGTAGTGTTCCATAGCTTATCTTCTCAGAGAAATTTAATTCACCTTGAATAGACATAGTGTTTTCTAGAATGTCTAATCAAGATCCTTATTTTTTAGAATACGTATCTAAATGCGTGATGGTACAATTCTTGGTCCACATGTTGGCTGTTTTGCGGAATGGTTTCTGATACCTATGTTTAAAAAAGAAATTTCTCACTTTCGTTGTTTACCTAGATACTACAACAAAAAATGGATTATGCTGTTATCGGTCACAGTGTCACACAATGGTAATTTTCACCATGTAACTGTGGAGTAAGGTGCACATTTGTACGCACCCCCTGGAGCTGAGGTCCTGCTCTGGGCTGCTCTCTTGGACCTGGCTTTACTAATGCAAAGGGCCTGCTGTGAAGGCCATCCGTTTTTGGTGCCTGAATCGACAACACGCAGGGAAGGGCTACCACCTCTCTTGCTTGAAAATTACCATCATATCACCTGCCAAAATCCTCTTTGCACTAAAGCTCTCTCCATCTTGAGTCATCAGACCCCTGTCTTTGGGTGTGAAGAGAGCTGGCTGACACGGGGTGTGGAGGAGCATGGCCGGAACACCGGAGGCTGTGGGGATGTGGCTGAGGGGAGGAATTTCCTCACACGGGAGAATCAGATTGCAAGCATGGTAATTGACCTTTGGCTGGAGGAGGGAGTAGGTGCATCGTTTATCACTTCTCCTTGGGTAGGAATGGAGATGTGATTGGAATACACACCGAAACACAAAGCCACTCGGGCTGTGTACTGCAGACCTCAGATGTTGTCTTATGCCATCTCTGGCAGTGCGAGAATGACTACCATTGCCTCACTGATCGCATTTGCTTGGCTTCTGAAGCCCTGTGCCCTCCTTGTTTTCCTCTGAGGGCTTAGCTCCTCTTTCTGCTGTCCCCCAGGTCAGGAAGACACTCCTGAGCTTTGCTGTCACTGTGACCTAAGGCCACTTACTTTTATTGTGGTACTTTCTCCAGGAACTTTAGTTTTATCCTCACTGTATTAACTTTATATTTCATATAGAACATGTAATAAGATATCACTTTATAGCAGCTGTAACGACTTCAGAGTAGGAGGCATACTGCTCCTTTAGGTCTTTCTGGTCATGGCCCACACCTAACAGGGCACTGACAAATGTTTGTTGGACTAAAGTAACTGATTGATTGTTTCCATAAACACTTAAGAAATGCAACGGAGAAATGAAGGTAACACAAAAGTAACTTATGTTTCTAATGTGCCTGTTTGTTTTGTTACTCTAAAATAGTGCCCTTCTGATAATAGATTTGATAATATTTATTGTAGGAAAGCTGAAAAATTAAGACGGGAAATAAATATATAAAATGAATTGATAAGCTTACTGCCCACAGCTCTCTGTCTCTGCTTGCCTCTGTCTCCGTCTGTATTTTAAAAAGAATTTGTATCATAGTGATTAAAAATGATCTTTAACCTCTTTGACTCAGTATTACATTCTTTCACTTGATAAATATTTCTTGAGGGTTTACTATAATGTTCTAGGAGTACTTCATGTTTGGGGATGCAAAATACTATCTTGGAAGTTTTTCAGGAAACTTGAATTTAATGACACTAATATTTCTTTTTTTTTCTTTTATTGAGTTTATTGGTACATTTTAGGTATACAATACAGTTACATTCATTACTGGGATCCTGTACCTTTACATGACAGGTTGGTTCTCATTTTTTCCCCTTGTCCGTGCCCTCCCTTTACCCCTTCTTCCCTTCCCCATTTACAAACACTTTATTTCCATTTTTTCATATTTTTTTCTTTTCCCTTATTACCTTTCCCCCACCCTTCCCATTTTCCCTCCACCTTTAGTCCTTTTCTTCCTATTTCACACTGTTGATTATCTCATTAGGATCTTATGTACTATTATAGTTTTTCACACCAGAGAAACTATTCAGTATTTACACATGTGTGACTACTTATTTATTTCACTTAGGAGTATCTCCTCAATATGTATCCATTTTCCTATGAATGACTCTAATTTCTCATTCTTTATGGCTGAGTAATATTCCATTTTATAGAAAAACCACATCTTCTTTATCCAGTTTCCAACTGATGGGCAAATGGGCTGTTTCCAAGTTTTAGCTATTACAAACTGTGCTGCTATAAACATAGGTGTGCATATATCACTGTGATATGATTCTTTTAATTCTTTTGGAAAGATACCCAGCAGAGCTATGGCTGGGTCAAATGGGACCTCTAGTTCCAGCTCTTTGAGGTATCTCCATATTGATTTCCATAGTGGTTGCACCAGTCCGCACTCCCACCAATAATGGAGAAGGGTTCCTTTCTCCCCACAACCCTGCCAACAATTGTTATTGATTGATTTCTTGATAGCAGCCATTCTTTGTGGGGTGAGGTGGAATCTCAGTGTTGTTTTCATCTGCATCTCTCGAATGACCAGTGATGTGGAACATTTTTTCATGTATTTACTTGCTGCTCTTCTTTGTCTGAGAAATGTCTGTTCGTTTCGGATGCCCATTTTTGAGTCGGGTCTTTATATATGGGGGCTGATTGCTTTGAGTTCTTTATATATTCTTGATAATAGTCCTTTGTCTGAGGAACAGCTGGTAAAAATGTTTTCCCACATTGTAGGTTGTCTCTCAGTTCTGTTAATGGTTTCTTTTGCAGTGCAGAAGCTTTTTAATAAGATGAGATCCCAATTGTTCACTCTTTCCACTAGTTCCTGCGCTACTGAGGATTTGTTCATAACATCTTTTCCTATGCCAATGTCTTCAAGAGTTCTGCCTAACTTATTTTCCAGCAAGTTTAGTGTTTCTGTTTTAATATTTAGATCCTTCATCCACTTGGATTTTAATTTAGTGCATGGTGAAAGTTAAGGGTCTAGTTTTAATCTTTGGCAGGTTGAGATCCAGTTTTTCCAACACCATTTATTAAAGAGACTATCTTTCCTCCAGTGGGGATAGTCAGCTCCTTTGTCAAAACATCTGGAGTTGTTTTTGTGTCTCCCAGTCTGTTCCACTGATCCTCAGGTCTGTTTCTTTGCCAGTACCATGCTGTTTTTATCACAGTGGCTTTGTAGTATAGTTTCAAATTGGGAATGGTTATTCCTGCTGCCCTATCTCTGTTGCCTAGGGTGGCTTTTGCTATTCTAGGTCTCTTATGGTTCCAAATGAATTTTTGGATTCTTTTTTCTAGTTCTGTGAAATATGGTGTTGGAATTTCAATTAGCATTGCATTCAATGTGTATAGCAGTTTTGGTAGCATGGCCATTTTCACTATGTTGATTCTTCCTACCCTTATATCCTCTTCGATCTCTTTTTTCAGAATGACACTAATATTTCATAGTTTAGGATAGCTTTCATTTTACCAACCCCTCCCAACTGTTATTACCTTTCTCCCACTATTATCATTAGTTTTACAAAAAATAATCTTATTCGTAAGTCTTCATGTACTTCTCAGATCATTCCCAGGAGAGAAAGTGAATTAGAAGGTTAGATAGCATGAAAGGTTGTAATAATTTATACATCCCAGGTCCCATTAGTGTACGAAAGCACCCATTCTGCCACACTCACTGGTGTTAACTTTTATTTTCATGCTTAAATCTATTTGTCATGTGTACATGCCCCCTATTAGAATGTATTTTATTCTAGTACTCTGAACATTTTCATTTTTATACGGATATTTAATTGTTGTTTATCCATTGATGGTTGATTCTCACTGTATGAGAACATTCAGAAAATATAGACTTTAAAGAAACCCTCTAAATTCTCACCTTTAGGATTTTTTTTTCTTTAGCTTTTGAAGATGTAAGTCTTATTTGAACCTACAGGTAAAATTCTGGGATTTTCAAAATGGCAGCTCACTCCTTGCTTTCCTTGGTAACACATTCAGTTCAGGTGCACGGGTTTAGTCGAGTTACATGAAGCAAGGCGGGTGTTCGGTGAATGTCCAGTGTCTTTCAAAGCATAAGAGAAATCTCTGAGTCTGAACAGAAGTTTCTTTGATGGGGGAGGGTCCTGACACGTCAGTCTCATCATGAAAAACCCCAGCTTACCTTACATCAGCCCGAAACACTGTCCACCATGAAATAACACCACTTCACAGACATCTTATTATCAGAGGTCCAGTGTTATTGCAGAGAACAGATTGACATTTCTGAAGGGAAATTATCCAGTTATAGACAGGAAGTCGCTTCCAAAGACAAAACCTGCTTTCCTTGGGGATTTCTAGGTGCTAATCCAATGTAATCTAAGTGAAATGCTGCTTAATTAGAGGAAACTAATAAATAGCTGCACGTTCTCCATTTCTGAGGGCCACTTTGTTGAGACTGTAATGTAATGTTCAAGGGAATTCTCTTGGTCTCTACAGCAAACTGTCTTTGCTCTTGGGACAAAAGGTGGCATTGGTAGGTGACTCCGTGTTTAGAGGGATTGTAAGAGTAGTTTTATAGTTTTCTCTTGTCTGCCCTTTTATTTCCATAGTGTGCAGCTTGTCTTCTCATAAACATGCCGTCTTAGAATTTATGTCACTCTCTCTTGCCTCCCTAGTGCTCGTACCCTGACATGCAGAAGTCAAAGAGGAGATCTGTGCAGAGTCTATCACAGTCTTGTCAGTCTGGGTACCTGTGCACAGACGGGCCGTGTAGGATGTTAAACAGCATCTGTGCTCTGTGCCCCTGGATGCCAGTAGCACCCCTCTCCCCTAGTTATGACCACAGAAGATGTGTCCAGGTATCGCCACAGGGCCTTAGGATCTCTCTGCTGACCTACTCCTCAGAGAGAACCACTGGGGTGAAGGCAGCTCAGCCTTCCCTGGAGTCCCCCACTTCATCACCTGACACAACATATTTCTGTGTCCACCCGGTGGCCAGAGTGGTCCTTCCTAAAAGAAGATTTTCATCATTTCTTCGCTAAGAAGTGTTCTGCGAGGGCTCACAGATTCAGGATTATCTCCACTCCTTGTGGCACCCTGCGTCCTCCACCCTGCTCTTTCCCCAGCCTGCTCTGCCTCATTGGACATCTTTCTTCCCTTCTTCACTGGGCTGCACCCATGCTGACCGAAGTTACCCCTCCGGGAGAAATTCCCTGTCACCTGTCCCTCCGTCAGCCACTCTATTACTTCATCTGTGTACTTCCTTTACAAGCACTCCCTACACCCCGAGACGGCATGGTGCCTTTGTTTATGTAGGGGTTTATCATCTGGGGTACAGAGATCTGGGTACAAAAAGCTCTATTTGTTCACATCCCCTGGCCCTGCCTGCTACTGTACTTCCAAATGTACAGAGTGAACAACCAAATAGGTCCAGATAGGCGAGCTGTATGTATGTGTTTTCTCTTTTTTCATACTCACGCTTAACAGTGCAATAATATTTCAGACGGTTAAACGATGTAGAGAAAAATGTGATCATCCCTGTGTGTCAGGTATTCGGATAATGTGCTCTTGAGGTGCAAGGAAAGAAGGATGCTGTTATGCATTTGACAGACTCGACCCGCACATGTGTACAACAGATCACCAAGCCCTTTTACATTTACGGACGTGAACATTGTTGTGTTTGTTTTTTGGGAAAAGCAGAACGCCGCGAATGGGAAGATTCCTCTTTCTCCAGCACAGCGCTCGCATGCTTGTGGACAGATGGACACAGATGAAGTTGCTCCCAAAGATACCCTGCTGAGTGCACCGGGGAGTCCAGCTGCACTCCGGAGCAGACACACTCTGCTAGAGTTGGGAGCCAAGTGTGCTGTACGCCTGGCCTCGCCACGAGAGGAGGGGTTACGAGCAAGGACTGAGCTTTGTGGCCACAGGAGCCCCTGGATCTGGAGGCTTCAGTTTCCTCACTATTTTTGCTTCCTATTTTTTAAATTTTGAAATATGTGCACTCTTGGAGTTGCTTCCAAAAAGCCTCCTTGTAGAGGGGAAGAAATTTGCTTTGGGAATCGTCCAAATATTTGTGGAGTGCCATCAATTGCTTTTCCAGAGTGACAGCAAGGCGACTCTGTGCCATCGAGTTTTAATATAATGCTGCTCTTCTGCCCTCGGTGAAGGTCTAATATAAATAACCTGCCCAAGTATTTCCTTTCATTTTTCAGTATGGTGCTATGTGAGCAGGGGTGATGGTATTTTAGAAATTTTCCACAATTCCAAAAAATAATAAAAAGGATTGCAAGGTGTGGTAAGAAATGGGAATCCTGTAAAGCATTTAAAAAGCCTTTGGGGGTGAGAGTTTCTGACCTAGGGAGGCCACTCCATTAATCTTCCTACCGAGTAAATGCTGTGGGTGGTTTAATCCGTTGGGTTCTTCACAGAGCAGCATGAGGGCGGCGAAGACTCCGGGAGCTGCTGCAAGGTGGGGCAGCACAGGAACACAAAAGGCAAATGGCGCTTAGACTAATTTATGAGAAATAATTCAGGTTCTTGATGTGAGGGTTTAGACAGAAGCCGTGCACCTATTTCCCACCTTCGTTTGCCATGTGGTTTTGAATATGTCAAAGTCAGGCAGATATTGTTAATTTGGGAGGACAGATGCAGAGAGAAGCTCAAGCAGAGGGATTTGAATTTCTTTCTCCTGTGAAGATGACTTTCATCGTCGTGAGAATAAACTCTCCCTCTGTTCTGCTTAGAATTTTAATCACTGCCAGTCGACTGTGCGAGTTGTTTGGCATATTGCCCTTGATGGTGAGCCCACGTCTCCTTTTTTTGCAACTTCTGTGTTTCCGGGGTTGGACAGAGATGGTTTTTGTAGCTTTGCTTTTGTCGATTCCTTTGCATTTTATGGGGTTTGTTATGGTTTAGACCTCGAATGTTAGCCCAGAGCCTCACGTGTTCAGAGGCAGGATTGTTGGGAGGCAATTGGGTCACGGGGGTGGCAATATCACCAGTGGATCGATCCATGGCTGAGTTCATGCTGGATGCTCTGCTAGGCCGTGGGGCCTGTTCACAGTGGCTCACAGCAGCATGACCTAGGAGGGTGCATCATCTGCCCCATCACCTGGCTCTTCCCTTCTCTCTCTGCTTCCTGGCTCCCTCCCGAGAGGAGGGAGGAGAGCAGCCTCTTCACTCACAGCCCCCCTCCTTCCAGCATGATGCTCCTGGAGGCAGCTGACCATGAAGGGAATCCCCTGTACCTTGAGCCAAATCAAACCTCTCCGCAGCCAAGTTGTGGGTGCTGGGTATTGTGTCCCAGAGACAGAAAAACTGACTAATGCTGGGCTTTTGTTGTGATGCTGGGGATCTAACCCATGTACACTTCACCACTGAGTGAAATCCCTAGCCCTTTAAACTTTTGTTGTTGTTGTTGTTAGTTTCAGACAGTGTCTGCTAAATTGCCTAGGCAAGACTTAAACTTGTGATCCTTTTGCCTCAGCCACTGAGGGTGCTGTATTTATAGGTGTGCACCACCAAGCCTGGTTGCTACAGGGCTTTCTTACCTGCCATGATTATGGCATGCCTCCTCCAAAGACAAAGGTGGTCACACAGCCTTGGTGTGTCTGGATGAGGAATTACCAGTCAGGTGTTTCTCTTCTTTCCCAAAGATTAGAATATCCACTTTCACGTCTGTGCCTGTTCCCACAGACACAGGTGCCAAAATGTATATTGCTGGTGTCATTGGAACTGGTATATGCATAGTTCAGGAAGCATAACTGTTTACCCATTAATCACTCTGGGCTACCAGTCAAAATATTTTCTCTGCAGAAATGCCTTCCCTATTTTGTACCAATTAATATTGGATGGCACTCAAGAGTCACAGTTAATCTGTGGCAAAGCTTTCATTTGCTGTCAGGCCTGTAGACATGAAAAATGCCCAATGTAATATTTTAATTAATAAAAATATGCTGAGAAGTGTGTTTTTCTGGAGTAGATTTTTATTACACTTCATTACATTTCCAAATTTAATGGACACATATATTATGTCCTGTCACCATGGGAACCACAGCGACAGGCTTTTTTATAGGCTGTTGGATATAGTTATAAAACTCTCACAAAGACAAAATTGTTTCTTGTAAGTTTAAAAGAAGCTGCACTCATTTACAGTATGTGTAATTTACTGCACAGCTTGCAGCAATAGAAAGGGTCTTTATTTGATTTAGAGACTAACACTTCTTTTTATGATGCTCTTACATCTTAATTATTTCAGGTCTATGTTCATGGAGATACAACTTGGCTTATTGTGAAAGCAAATAAAAAAAACATGTAAACTTGGTATAACTGATGGAAACGCTTCTGTTTTATAACTGTTTGAAATGCAGCACACTTTTGAAAATGAAAAGTTCTGAACACACATAAAAGTAAGAACTACAATGAACCCCTATGTCAGCATCAGTGACCACCAACATTTTTCTGTGTGTATTTTATCTATTCGCCACAAACACAATATTTTATCGTTGAAATATTTTAAAGTAAATCTCAGACATTATATCATTTTACCATCAAGTAGTTCAGTAGGTATTTTAAAAAGGAAGGAGGCTAAAAAGAGTAACACAGAGTGGCCAACTTTCTATAGGCAATAAAAATATAAAGCAGATGAGACAATGGAGACCAAATGTTTCGGTCACATAAACACAAGTAAGCAGGATCACCTCAATTACTACAAAGGAAAAATAAGGATTATCAAACTGCCCCTAAAGTAAAAAGTCCTTCCTGCTCAACACTCTTTAAAAGGAGTAGTATACCTACAAGTGAGTGATTTCAAAAGTTAAAAATAAAAGAATAGGTAGTTGAAAAAAACTTTCGGTAGTTGCAAACTGTTAAAAATCAGCAGTCTTTGATAAGAGACTTTAATGAACTTTTCTCAATTCTAGGAATGTCAGAGGACAAAATGCTAGCAAGGACGGAGAAGATGCAAAGAACATTGCAATAAGGTGTGGGTCGTGCATAATGGCACTGAAATTTGAACCCTGATAATTGAGATTATGCCTTCTTTTCACCTAATAGTCCTTGAAACTGAAATTAGTGAAATCTAATGGTGAGGAAAAGGCCATTGAGTTTGAACCTTGGCTTAACTTTTTTTTCTCTCTCTTTCTAATAGAAACTGTGTTCATTTTTTTCTACTCAAAATTATTTATGCATTTTTCCATACTCTGTTCACATGGCCTGATTTCTCCCAAACAGGAATCTATTCTGGCTATTTGTGATTTTTCCATATTAAAAGTAAGCATTGGTGCTGATTTTTAGATCAGACAGAGCTTGAAATATTTTTCCTCAAGTGTTTCCAGCCTTCACGTCCAAGGAACTATCCAGTTTAACCTCATAGGAACTTTCTGCCTTTTTTCAATGCCAGAAAAGAAATGTGAGGTTTCGCGAAGTGAAAATGCTTTTCCTTTGGTCCAGCTCATGCCTGCCATGTGCAGGTAACAACTCGCCAGCTTTGTTTCAGGAAACGAGGCTCCACCTGTTGCCTAGGGTGCTACTCGCCCTTGTTCAAAGACTTCCCTCCTTCTGAAAGAAGCACTTAAGGTGAAGCTTGTGGCGCCCAATTTTCCCAGGAATGTAGCATTTGTTTAAATGTATTGCCATCAGCAATTTTGGGTCCTCAGGGTATAGCAATTTTCCCTTCTGGTTTTCCTAAGATGAATATGGGGAGTGTAAGTGAGAAGAGCACCAGGGCGGATTGTAGAGATTAGCAACCTAGAAGCTGGTGAAGAGCTAGGGTGGCCAAGGACCAGAGGGAGCCTCTTCACTAAGTGGCTGGCTACTCTACTAGCTTAGCGTGGAGCCTCTGTTTTCTTGTGTGTGTGTATGTGTGTGTATGTGTGTGTACGTTTTAACTTTGTTTTTTCTTTCATAGCTTGGAGCTAGAAAGGACTACAAGTGATAGTTACAAATATAACAAAGTTGCTGTGAATGAGTTGGTGGCCAAGTCGCTCTGGGAATTAGAAGCCAGCAATGTGACCACAGCAACTGACTTCATCTCTCTCAGCCCCTGTAACATAGGAAACACAGTACAGGCACCCACCCGATGGGGTTGTGAGGATTCAGCTGGAGACTTTTTGTGAAATGCTTGGCACAGGAATCTACGTATATTAAATATCCGGTTGATTACACACCTCAATAATTACATTTTGACTTTCAAAAATAAGCTCAAAACATTAAGTGTGGTACAAAACCATGACATTTACCACCCTGATCATTTTAAAACTTGCGATTCAGTAGTGTTCAGTATGTTCACATTGTTGTAAAACGGAACTCAGAGCGTTTGCATCTTATAAAACCGAAACTCCATTTAAAAAGTGTTAAAAATGTTTAAAAGAATAGTTTTAAATTTACCATAAAAATCGTGAAGACTGTATGGAGAATTCTCCTATGGCCATCGCCAAGTGCCTCACATTAACGTCCTGTGGTATATTTGTCAGAACTATGAGGGTGACGCATTGCTTACTAAAGGCAACGCTTTATCCAGATTGTCTCAGTTTTTCTTTTTCGGTCCCAAGATCCTGTCCAGTGTTCAGCATGTCATCTAGTTGTTGTTTCTCTTCAGATTCCTCTGGGAAGTGACAGTTTCCAGGACTCCTTGTTTTGATAACTGCTGCTCTGTGAGAAGAACCCATGAGGTATTTTGTAGGCTGCTTTTCATCTTGGATTTCTGTGGTGTTTTTTCTCCTGATTACACTGGGCTAAGGATAATACTATCAGAATGACATTCCTGTTGGTGTTGATCTCGTTACCCGGCTTAAAATGGTGTTTGTCAGGTTGTGATGTTACAAGGGTCTCCATTTAAGACTCCCTAATAAAACGATACCAAGGCTCTTTTCAAATCCTTATGTGCCTTCTGTATATTTTCTTTGGTGAAATGGCTGCTCAAGTCTTCTGTCCAATTTTAAAATTGTTTGTTTTTAATTGCTGAATTTTAATTTCCTGTGTGTGTGTGTGTGTGTGTGTGTGTTGGATACAAGGACTTTAGCAGGTATGGTCTCCTGGTCTATAGCTGGTAGTGGTGAGAATTGTTCTCTGAACCCAAGACACAGGACTTCCGCCTCACAGTGCGACCCTGTTTAGCTGTCCAGGGGCCCCCACGGGTGCAGATGCTGTGCGCCACACGGTAGCCTGACGTCACCCATCATGGCGGCTAGACAGCAGTAATGGAGACTGGTGAGGTTTCCTGCTAAAGACGGAAGGGGAGCGACGTACACGCAGCTTTTCCCAAAGGCCCTCCTTGCCTTTGATACTGTTAATGCTGTTTTAATTAGAACCTTAGAGTACTAGTAGCTTAATGGGGGGGGTTGGCATTTCAGTAGCTCTATAGCCTACGATCGTTATTCTCTGAGTCACACCTAATAAACTCATTTCCTCACAAACTGAACTGTCCCAGGCACTCTATGGACAGCTGGCACCCTCTCAATTTAGAGGCAGGTACTTCTTCCGTGTCTCTGGGAAATTCATGCAACACTAGTCTATTTTTAAAGTCTCCCACAGAACAAAAGCTTTTAGTTTTAATAAAGTCCATCTCATGAATATTTCCTTTCACAAACAATGATTAGATGATTTTACATCTAAAAACTCACCATCAAACACAAGTCCACATTGCTTTACAGCTTTGCTGTTTTCTGGCAGTTTTATCGTTTTGCATTTTATATGTAACATGGAGGTGTGTACAATCCATTTTAAATTAATTTTTGTGAAAGGTACAAAGTTAATGCCTCGATTCTTTTTTTATTTCTTTGCCACAAAGACACCCAATTCCTCTAGCACCATTTGTCGAGGAGCCTATTTTCCTCCATAGAATTACCTGCGTTTTACTTTCCAATATCAGTTGACTATATTTGTGTGAATCTATTTCTGACATATTTTGTTCCACTGACGCCAGTCTGTTCTTTAGTCGATACCATATTTCTTTTATTATTGTAGTTTTAGAGTAAATCTGAAAATCATATCACGTGAGCCTTTCAGCAATGTGTTGGCTATTCTAGGTCTTTTGTACATCCATATAAAACAGCATCAGTTTGTCAATATCTTCAATATAGCTCGCTTAGATTTTGACATGAATTTCATGAAATGCATGGATTGATTTATGAAGTATTGCCATCATTCTAATTCTGTTTCCAATCCACAAACATGGAATGTCTCCCCATTTATTTACGTCTTTTTGTTTCTTCCCGCAGAACATTGTGATTCTGTGTAATTAATTCCATTTGTAGTGTAAATCTAGCACTTGCCATCTAGTGTTGGAGATGAGGAGAAACGAGAACCTTTATAGGTTTGCAGTGGGACCATAAATTAGTGCATCCATTAAGGACAACATGAAGGTTCCTCAAAAAAACTTAAATGTAGACCTAGCGTGTGATCCAGTGCTAGCTCCACAGTGTATCTGGAGGAAGTGACATCGATGTGCCGAGGAGGTAACTGCACACGTACATCCATTGCAGCACTTGTCACGATGGGCGTGTCAGAGAAGCAAGCTGTAGCCACCAAGAGCCGGACAAGTACGATGTGCCATGGGTGAGCAGGGGATACGGTTCAGCTTCCACGGAGGAGAAAACCCTGTCATTTGCAGGAACATGGAGGGGATTGGAGGACCTTACATTAAGGGAAATAAGCCAGGACCAGAAAGACAAGTGCCACCTGCTCTCACGTCTCTGTGGACTCTGAAAATGTCAAACTCGTGGAAGCAGAGAGTGGAGAGGCAGTCACCAGCCGTGGAAGAGGGAATGGGAGGAGGACTGGGGAGATGGTAGTCAAAGGGTGCAAAATTTCTGTTAGGTGGAAGTTCAAGGAATCTGCTGTACAACGTGGGGAGGACAGCTCATAACAAAGTGTTGTATCCTACCAGAAAATTGATAAGAGCAGTGCAGATTTTAACTATTCTCACTGCAAATAACAGGTGAGTGTGTAAGATAATGCACTTGTAATTAGTTGCATTTATCCACTACGCAATGAATATTTATTTCAGAACCTTGCAGTGCCTACCATAAATATTTATGTTGTCAATTTAAAAAATAATTTAAAAGGAAAGCTTTGTATATCAAGGTAAAGATACATTTAAAACTTCTTGGTATTAGTATATAAAATCTTTCTGTCTTTATGGGCCAATGCAATCATTGTAACACAGGATTCTGTGTACATGAGAAATGCTTTTCAATGTTTTTGTACCATAAGCTACACACACCCTGATCAGTAGGGCACAGAGCAGGAACAGTGGATTCTACTGAGTCGGCTACAATTTCTTGAAAATTTTCATAGAAACGTGAATGGAACTTATGAACCAAAGAGGAAAGGAAATAGAAAAATAAATTCGTCATTTTCAGAAGAGTGAAATAACTTAGCACATTAATACATTCTAAGAAAATTTATTGTATAGTTTTCCACATCTAGACCTTAATGTTTTATTATAGCTAAATGTTTCATTTTTTGTGCTATAGTAAATAGCACTTCAAATTTTAATTAAAAATAATGTTTAGATTCAAATTGTTGCCTGGTGATATATGGAAAAGCAACTTCATACATTAACCTTATCTCCCCTGGTCCTGCTAAATTTATTTATCAGTTCTGGGAGTCTTTTTGTGACTTATTTGGGGTTCTAGAAATAGACAAGCAGGTCATGTGAGAATAGAGACAATTTTAATTCTTCCTTTAAAATCTATACCTTCTAATTCTTTGTGGGAACGTACCAGCTAGGACTTCTATGACGTAAAATAAGGCTGGTAAGAGAAGGAAGCACCCCTTTCTTGGTCAATTTAGGGGGAAAATGTCCCATTCTCAGCATGAGGGATTACGTGAGTTACAGGATTTTTTTTTTTGTAGATATATAGGTTTAAGTATATATAATATGTAAATTTATATAGATATTTCAATAGATTTGCAGATTAGGTCTTTTGTGGAATTCCAAGATGAGAAAAATGCTTTCTAATCCTTTTAATTACATATTTTATTTTTTTGGCACAAAAGTAAAAGTTTTTCTAATTGAAAATTTAAAATGTTTTATTAGTACGTGTTTGCAATAAATGAAATAGCTTTCAGCTAAAGGAGTAGGTTCATGCACATGACACATCTGGGTTCTTTTTATTCGCCTTCTCCTCCTCACCCACTTCCCTCCCTCTGTCTCTAGATGGCCTTTCCCCATTGTCATCATTATTGTTACTATTATTAGTTTTAGTTCATGTTCAGGACATGTAATGTTTACTTCATTTGGGTGTCATTGCGCAGTGAGCATTGAATGTATGGTGATTAACACCAACATACAGGCTGCTGTTGTGAATCCAGGGCACCCTGCTGCTTTCTGTGCCTTTCCATGAGAGGTTCTCTCTGCCAGAAATGCCCTTTCTCCTTCTCCTCCCTGAATCCCTGGCGGTCTCTTACTTTTCTGCGTTTCAGGTCAAGCCTCCCTCTCTGTGACTTCGCTCGTCTATTTCCCTGGTCGCTCCTACCTTCTGTGTCAGGTTGGGTGACCTAGATTTTAGGCACTTTACCAAATTTTACCATCTGTTCCTTGTTTTTGAGGCCCACTGAACCGGAAGTCCACCATTAAGATCCTGGGGTACTGGTGATACAATGTATCCCCCCTCTGCTACCTGAGAATGGTGAACAACTTCTAGGCCTTAGTTTTCATCCATTTTGTGTGAACAGAGCTCTCAGTTGCTACACAAATGCCTTTTTGAGAAGCTTCCTCATCTTTCTTTTCCACTGACAAGAACGATTTTCAGGTAAGAGGGAGGGAAGGATTAACTGGAGGAGTCACTGCAGGGTTAAGTTTTTCAGGAGGTTAAATTAGACCCCTGCTTTTTTTTTTAATCTACTATTTGTATAGACCACAGTGAAACAAGAAACGCAAACAAAACTTTACTTTCATTTGTTTATGTAGACATTATTAGAAGCAGCCAATATTTTGTACTTATTTATCAGAAGTATTTTATTTTACTGCATTTCTTCATTGCCTCCTACATTTGCATGCTTCTCAGGGATGGCCTACCATTTAACTGGCTAGAAATAAATATAAAACTTGCTATCTGTATATGGGTTATGCCCGAATCTGTACCTCTAGGCTCAAATAAATCAAGATCTTGAAAGGAAGAAGGAAGATCTTGGGAGTCCTGATACATAATAAATACTCATCCTTACCAGAGCATTCCAGGCATATTCCTTCAACAGGGCAACCGATTTTCAGTCCCCGTGACTATATTCATCTCTAAGCCAATTCAAGCCAATTTAACAAATAATATTTTATGAGATTTTTTATCACAAGCTTCACCAAAGGCCAATTATGAAACATCTATTTCATTTCCTTCAGCCATCGATTTTCTAATTTGTTGGCAAAAATCTATGACTTCAGTCCAACGTGATATTTTCTTTAGAAACCCATCTTATCTTTTGCTTAGGATTTCATTGTGTTCTAAGCGCTCAAAGATTTCTCATCTTATTATATTTGTCTCATTATGTTGCTAAGGTAGAGTTTCTGAATTGTAATAGTGGGTTCAGCTATTCTTACCTGCTAGGTGGAATGATACCACATCTGTTTCCCTCTAATCTTGCGACATGTCTCAAGTGCTTTGTTTAAAGACAATTATAAGCCATTGAATCGATGCTTGCTAATTCTCTTACTATGTCAGGATGCATATCAGCCAGACCAAATGTTTATGTTCACATTTACCCTAAGTACTCCCCACCTGCGTTTTGCCAATACTTCTTCTGCAACATCTCTATTATTCTTACTGCACAGGTTTGTTTTTCTAATTTGACTTGGTAAGCAGGAATTGAAAAATGACTACAATCATTTAGCTAAGTTTAGAGTCATGATAATTTAGTACTCTATCTTTTTATTAGCAGACCTGTCTTCTGTAGAGTTTATATTTCTCCCCTGGTATCATTGTTTAATGCTTTTTTTTTCTCTCCATTTCCTTTTCTTTGCCTCTTAGCATTTATTTTATTCTGTATTTTAATGCACAAGATCAATTTTGGCCATACTCTTTTACAGAGCAGGTATTTTTCCTCTGTCTTTTGCTAACCCTCTCTGAGGAACCATAAAGAAAATTATAGACATTAATTTTTATGACTTGGAGACCAAAGTTAAAGAAAACTGTCAACAAGAATTACACAAATGACTATAATCATTTGCCTTGATAAGAACTTAAGCTTTTAAATTCTGGCACTTTTAAAATCCTGTCTGCAAGTATGAAAAATCTTCACTCGGCACAAAATTGGCATTGTAAGAAATTACTATGGCATTCAATATGTTAAGTAAGGAAACGGAGAGAAAAATGAAAGAAAAAATGAATCCACACATAGACATCACAATTGAAACATTTATACCCTGCAATTGAGAAGTGAGAAACTATTCTGCATGGCGAATACTGGAAATTGGTTTATAATAAAAGTTCCAATTAAGACAGTCTCAGTGTATTGAATCTTTTGCTGAAATAACATCAGCAGTTGCACATGGGACCTTCCATGCTCTTCAAAAATAAGATTGAGATGGATGGTGGTAGATATTTGCCCAAGGGAAGAACACACATCACTAAAGAGGAAGAAAATTGGGGTGGCAAGGGAAGATTACCGAGGGGCTCTCGTCCAGGTGGAGAATGGCTGAGACCATGGCCTTGGCCACCTTAGGAGAGCAGTGGATTTTGGGCCTGTGAGTGTGGCTGTCTGGTCAGGGGGCTTCCAGCCCTCTGGTCCTGCTGCTCACAGGGTGCAGATGTGGGCCCCCCAGTGCCATCAGTGTCTGGTTGAAGAGCCCATGCTTAGTTGGGAGCACACAGAAACACGAGGCATATCGAAAGGGAGTGTCATATGTCGGAGATGGGTGTCAAATGTCTGTGCTAAGTTTTAGTCATGTGTCTGCAGCGCACAATGATTACATTCATCATGGGGGAGTTGAGAACATAAAGCACCTTCCATCTTTTGGCTCCTCACCCTCCTCTTTTGTCCCCTTCCCGTTTAATTTCTTTATACGGGGAAATGAAACCACAGTTTTTACACTGAGCTACACCCTCAGATCTTTCTTTCTCAGTGTCATCTTGAGACATAGTCTCACAATGCTACTAAGTCTCTCAGGCTGGGCTCAAACTTTTGTCTAGTGCCACAGCCTCCCAGAGT
Organism: Fukomys damarensis; assembly: GCF_012274545.1. Lineage (NCBI taxonomy): Eukaryota > Metazoa > Chordata > Mammalia > Rodentia > Bathyergidae > Fukomys > Fukomys damarensis. Next base: position 6,493,201 of record NW_022900917.1, on the reverse strand, counting down.
GCTAGAATTACAGAAATGCAGTGCCAGCTTAAAACTATACTTTGTGTACATTTATTTTATACTAATTTTAGTTTTGTGAATAATGAATAAGAATTCATTTCAATTGATTGAATCACCCCTCCAAAGTCATTAGAGATTGACTGAACAAAAAAAGCCTTTACTAATCAACATTCATAAAAGGAAGTGTAAAAGAACTGTCACCTTTCCCTCTGACTTAAGGCAAATGCATCCTGAGACAAGTGGATTGAGAGCACCTAACTCAGAGTATGAATATCTATCTGCTAGAAGCAAAACTTACAGGCAACGTGTCAGACTTTTCAGGCAGCGGAACTGGTGGGCCCCAGTCCCTGGCTCTAGAGATAAAGGGGTGCAGGTGTAACCCGAGTCACACAGAGACTGAGGAGAGCAGTCCCCTGGAGTGAACGCTTGCTCTGAAGAAGGAGCAGAGTTGGAAATGGGGCGGAGCGATCGGAAGAGGGTCTGCCGAGCTGGTGGGCGAGGAGACAGCGGTACCTCCCTGGCATCCCCTCGCCAGCCTGGGGCTTCTGTGACTTTCTCGCGCTCTGCAATGTGGGCAAGGACACGTCCTGCAGCTCCGGAACCTCAGCCTTGTCACTGGATCACGGAGAATGCTCTGTCTTTCCTGAATAGCTGCCCTAACCCTTGGCCAAACTCTGGCTCCACATCCTTGGACACAGACCCCAACGGCGCCTCTCGGAGTGCAGCGGGGCTGCCGCTTCTTTCCTTCTGCTTCCTGCTGGGGAAACCGTTCTAACCAACCCTCTAGAGACAGAGATGCCCTGAAGGTACGGGAGTGTGGCTGAAGCCCGAAGGGGAGCAGTCTTTGCTCTTGTTTCCCGTTTCTCCTGCAATGCCAAGTCTGAGTGGAAAGTAGCGCCTCCTTCTTGGGAGGAGAGGCCAGGCAGGAGGAGGCGATGGAGGGGACTGATGTCTCGTCTCTGTGCGGCAGGTGGACCCCCAAAGCCTTCCTGCGATGCGCTCAGTTACAGATTGTGCATTCTCTGCAGGAGCATGGTTTCCACCGACACTCGCTCTTGAGTCTTGTTCTCAGGTGTCCTCTCTGCGGCTCTGTCCTCAGGATCGGGGCTGTCACGTGGCTGTCGGCCTCGGATTCTGTGCGCTCCCTGTGCAGAGGACTTCTGCCTGTGGACTCTCTCACTGGGGATCTCACAGACAAAGTTTTCCTTTGAGATTTTCAAAGGGGGGAACATTGAAACTGCGTGATCGTCTTCCAAAATTGGCGGAAGGAACAACTTTCTATTAATGAGAAAGGAGCATCATAGACTTCTTCGATAATGGACGTCTGAGAATGTAAGAGAGGCAAATAACTCCCAGCCCACAGGAAGGTAGAGAGACCCGAGATCCTTCTCAGAGCCCCCGCTCTGCCTGTGGGGATCAGGAGGCAGAGCTGAGGAGCAGGCGGCGCCCCAAAGGGGGCTACGTGGGGTGTCCGGGAGGACTCCTGGTTGCTTCAAAGTCAGAACTCCTAGCCCCCCACTTTGTAAAGTACTTTATGGCTGTGGGCTCAGCTTTGTCCACACGGTAACCCCTGACTTCGGGGCCTCCGTGGTGGCTTCGACCAGCACATACAGTGATGTATGCGACGGTAATTTACAAACGAAGCCACACACACATGGGGATGGTCTTAAATCACCCTTCACCATTTTGTCTTGCCTGCTGCTTCTTACGTCTCTGAAACTTCAGTGTCCTAAGTGTTTTCCCCAAAGGGACTCTATAAGACTTCTGTATTTTCTACCTTTGTGACGTGTCCCTCACTCTCCGATTGGAGGATGAGCTGAAAAGAAGAGGAGAGGAGGAAGCTGTTTTCGATTCGGAGAAGGTGATTAGTCAATTCCCTCCTTTCCCTTCTTTCTTATTAGAGTCGTCCTTGGGGTCGCCTTGTGGAGAGGAAGAGAGAGGAGCCGGCAGGGCAGAGGGAGAATTTGGCTGTGAGGTGGTCTCCGTGGGGAGACGCTGCCGTCCACGAGCAGCCCTGGATGCGGCACGATGCTTCGCAAATGTCCCTGCTGTGGGGAGGAGGTTGGTCCTTCACGGCCGGTTGGTCAGTCACCGGATGTGGGCCAGCGCTGGGCCCGGACTGGGGTGTGCTCCTGCCTAGTGGCTCCCTTGATCTATAGCTGTTTTGAGCAGCTGACAGCTGAGAGCTCTTCACCAACTGCACTCTCAGCAACCTAGGGACCAACATCTTTGCTCCTGTGAAGGAGACTCGTGGTCTAAGGCTGGGCCCTGCACATTTGGAAAGGAGAGCTGATGGAAGGACCATTTTCTAGAAATGCTTTTTGCCACTGTGTTCCAAGATATTCTCTAAAATCCAGCACCTAGCACCTACACTATTAGAGGTTAAGGGGATAAAACCAGAAAAATGTGCCTTTAATATTTTTTTATCAGCCTGATGGTTAACTCTACATTTCTCCTTCAGCATGTTTAGCTCATGATTCTTTGCAGGACAGTCTTAGATCCATGACAGTGGGTTACCTAGAAAGTGACTCTGCTCAGAGGAAGTCACCTCTTTCTGCTTTCTTGCAGCCGCACTTCTCATGCGGTCAAGTTCAGAAGACCTAAGCCTGTCTCAGAGTCTAAAGTAGTCTTCCTTCTGCCGCCCATCCTGAACTTCTCCTACCCTCCTGTATGCCTCCACTGAGCCATTTCTGAAGGACTGCACCTCCCCACCCCCATTTCGGGCTCATCTTTGGGCTCAGCCAGTGGGAAGCAAAGAGACCAAAACAGTCACCTGGAAGGAGAAAATGCTTGGAGAATTTCTTCCCTCCTGCCCCACATGCAGTGCCAAGTCTTCGGCTGTAGCAGGGCCCTTCTGCGATGGTGAGGCAGTCCCTCCTCTACCTTCCCACTCTCACTGGACTGAACTAAGAGGGGAAGCATCGGATGGACCACTAGAGTTATGTGGCCAAAGCGGAAAAGTTTTTAAAATTCTTTTAAACCATCAATGGCTTTGTTGGCATACACTGTCTCCTGGCAACCTGTCACCAGAAACACTGTTAATTAGATGAGGATGTCAGGCAGGATCAAACTAACAACTGTGCAGTTTTACATTATACTACTTACTCATCTTCCTTAATTGCTATCTGTTGTTCAAAGGTAACAGCAATACACTCAGATGCGGTGAGGAAGGGCGGCTGTGGATCCTGAGGCAACAGTTTATCATCATTAGCAGAGGTGAGAAGGCAGGTACCAAGGAAACTTGGACAGTCTCCCGCAAATTTAACAAAGATGCCTGCCAAGCACAGGCACTCTGACTCCTGCACATCTTTCTTTCAGCTGCTTGTGGCCAATTCTCTCCTGGTTTGTGTGGGGGAAAATACCCTCCCTCCTGCCAACCTTCTTCACCACTGTAAATTTTCTTATCACAACAGCTGTTGTTTAGGAACAGGGCAAGTTATTAGGAAGAAGTGATGCTCCTGACTGTTCTCCCTTCCCAACCTGTAACAGTGCTATGTCGGTGACTTTCCAGATTCTCTTAAACCAGAAGAATGAGAACTTTGAAGATTTGGGTCTGCCCGGGACTAAATGTGAAAGGGGCCAGGGGAGGCCATTAACAGGACGGTGACAGCTGGGGCCAAGCACCTGGCCAAGGTGAGCCCCAGCAGGCTCCGTGCATGGGAAGGGAGGTGGATAAGTCAGCCTCAGCTAACTCCTGTGAGCTGTATCCCCATCTTGTCCTGAGCAGCTATGTTTAAATGCCCAAAGTAGGAAAATATTAAGTAGCCCCACCAGCAGAGTTATAGATAGTAACAACCTTCAAAACCTAGCTCCTTTTCCAGTAATTCTACCGCAAATGACTAGGATTCCTCTATCCTTCTGTGGAAGAGGTAAATGGTAGCCAGATATTTACTGAAATTGGATTTCTCTCGAATCAGGTGGTTGGAGTCAGAGATCAGATATAATTTGATTTAGAAAAATAAAAGCAGGTGTGCTGGATAAGAATCTACATGTTCCCCTATCAATTTGCTTTCCATCCTCTCAGGCTGGCTCTGTGCCTGGCACGACCTCTCTCAGCTGGCTGCCTTGCCCTCTGGCTTTGACTGGGTTTCCCCAGGGTCAGGTGTAGAAGGAAAATGAGGTTCCCAGAGCACCATGTGGGCCAAATTCACCATATTCCCCAGTAGGGGGCAGGCTAGAGGAGAGAGGCTGGGTCAGCCTTGCCCACTTCCTTCCTACTTGGTCTCCAGGGTCAGTTGCACCCCTCCATGGAGGCAGTGGTTATAGTCAGCAGACTCTGCATGCAGTTCTCCACCCGGTTCCCCTAACTGTGGCTCTATGATGCCTGTAGGTGTGGGGGGGGAGGGGTGGGGGCAGGAAGGTGTGGCAGGTGGAGGAGGGAGCAAGCCTGGGGTAATAGCTGATTCTCTGCTTAGCCTGGACCCTGGGCACTCTAGCATCCCTTGTTTTCAGTCTGGAAGATTCTGCTATTGCTAGTCACTATCCTGGAGTATTACAGTGCTTCTATCATAGGACCCTCTCCTCCCCACACCTTTGTAAATAGTCCCTTTAAAAGCTTTCCTTTTACCTGTTTGAATATATTTTCTTTTTCTTGCTGGGACTCAAGATGACACAACAAGTACTGTATTTTGATCCCTAGATCTAAGTCCTAAAACCCAACTCTTTGACACTTACCAGAGGAAGCTGTTTCCTTACACTTGTCTTCCCATAAGTTACCCGATTCCCTAGTGGGCAGGGCAGTTTTTCTGTTGTGTCTGTCTGCAGGCCTATGTGTGTAGCATATGATCAATATGAGCTTAACAGGTGCTTGGCGACCGAGTTACTATTTCAACAAAAATTTGGCTCACAATTTTCCCAAGTAAGGAAAAACTCAAGGATTATTGAATCTTGTCTGTTAGAATGGAAATCTTGCATGAGAGAAATAGGCTAAGAAAAGACAGTTGAATTTGTCTTCTGTCCTTGTGTCTATGTCATGAATTTCCCTAAATCCTTTAATTTCTCCTTTGTCATTTCTGGGTAAACACTCCTATCTGGTAGAGATGGCCAAACAGCTTTCATTAAGCAAACTTTGTAAGGATTTTTTAGAAAAAGAATACATAGAGCACATGCTCATTTCTCCTTAATTGCATGCTCTTCCATCTGTTGGTCTGGGATAATATTGACAAAAGAATTAAAGGCACCATCTAATCTCCTGAATCAAATGAAAACAGTCATTCTCCAATTATAGAGTATGACATTTTTATGTTTTGCAGCATGAAGAGGAAAGGCTATTTAATGTATTTCAATGTGGTTAATTTGGAGCTAGATTGGATCATCTGGTTAACACAGAGGTTCTTGACTTCTAAGATCAAACGTTGCATAGCACCTCATGCTTGCAGTGGCATCGCTACTCTTGGCAGTTAGCTAATCAACTAGGAAGGTGACCTTGAATCCCAAACAAGATCTATAAACCAAAGCACTAACGTGATTTGGGGAATAGAGCCTCTCAAATAAGAGGCAATTTCATGTTGTTTAAAATGAATGCAGCCTTGATGCTTGAATATGTTGGTTTCTTTTTATATATGGATAATGTTTGCTATCTGAGACCTTGCTGATTTCTCTTAGTGAAGATAGAATGATCAAAAGTTCAAGACAAATAAAAGCAAACCTAGCAATCAGGGCTGTACTTGAGATCATTTCTATAATAGCTGGGGAAATGGACAGCTATGAGTTATCTCACAATGAGACAGGACAGCATCTTCAGTTAGTCTTGGAGCTTCTCTGAGGAAGGTCTAGCTTGTTCAGGGAATGGATTCTTTGAATCAGTAAATAAGACTTGGAAGGGATAATAAAGAAAAGTAAACAATTACCATCTGACACTATAGTTCAGAGTCTATGATCATGAATGACATTGAGCCAATAATTCATTTTAATAGCTTATAATGTCGAGACACCCGAAGGCTTTGGTGTATGAAGACTAACATAGTAAAGTGTGAATTTCAACTTTCTTTTTATGTGACCATGACAGGCCTTAAAAATACATAACCACCAAGTAGCATTTGATCTTAAATTTACACACAACCACAATTCTGCTCACCAAGCTCAAGTTTCTGTTCAAGTTCAAAGTTTGGCAGATGTCTTCAGAAGGCCACCAGCTCCCTCAGAGGTCTGAGGTCCACATGTTCTCTCTGGTTAATTTTCATCCTCTCCATTTTTTTAACCCCTACCAGTGCCCTCAATGTTACCTTGGCATGAACTGTTTCTTCTGACTGAAATTGCAAAAATTGCTATTGAACAACATCTAGACTAATCATGGAATGAATGCATAATACATTTTGGTTCACCTTCCTTTACCTCTTGTTATCCTTGGAAGGTTGTTGTCCATTTTTGTTTTATGTATCTTCTATTATTTGACTGTTTCCTCCAGAAGTTCATATTTGGAAACCTAATCCCTAATTTGTAGGCTGTATTAGTCAGTTTCTTCATCCCTGGGATGAAATACTTGAGACCCACAATTTTTAGGAAAACAGGTTTATTTTGGCTCACATTTTAGAAGTTTCAGTCCTTGTATGGTTGGCTGGTTCCAGGCAGAATAGGCATGGTGGAAGGGTCTGGTGGACAAAAGCTGCTCACTTCATGGGAGACAGGAAGCAAAGACTCATGGGAGTAGCTTGGAAGAGAGACAGACTCTTCTAGGTCACTCACACAATGACCTGCCTCTTCTGCCCACCTCTTAACAGCAAGCTAATCCAAGCACCTTTCAAATGCATGAGACTTTGGGGGCATTTTAGATCTAAACCATAATATATGTTAATGCTATTTGGGAAATGGGCCTTTGGAGGATTGGAGGAGGTCATGAGGGTGGATCTTTATGATGGGATTAGTAGCTTTATAAGAAGAGCAAGAGAGAACCAAACTAGTAGCTTGCCGTGTCTGTCTATGTGGTACCCTCCACCATGTTTTGATGCAGCAGGCAGGCCCTCACAGGATGCTGGTACTACACACTTGGACTTCCCCGCCTCTGCAACTGTAAGCAAAATAAACTTGTATTTTTTAAAATTGCCTAGCCCATGATATTCAGTTATTAGTGATAGAAAATGAACTAAGGTGCTATCTTTTGATGGTATTTTGATTATTGCTTATTATTATTATTATTGTGGGCTTACAAAATGCACCAAAAATATGTCTTTATTTGGCTTATCCGTACTTCTCTGTGGTTACAGAAACCCAACTATTTTATTTAACAACCTTTCGACTTTTAAGGCCAGTTGAAGAGATCCACTGCTCACAGGTAGGAAAAGTGGGGTGTTTCAGTTGAGTTTATGGCCCTACCCCACACTAGGACATCAAAGAGCTGAAGGATTTAGCGTGAAAGACTGTTTCAATTGAGTAGCAGAAATCAAAATGTGTGTTTCAGTGTTACTGTTTAAAATATTTCTGATGGTATCTGGCATATAGCTTTAAGTGCAGGGGGAGAGCTTTTGTAAAGCTGAGACAAACGAGTTCACACAGGAAGATGAATTCTGTAAAACGTGTCTATTATATTTTGTCCAAAGGGGCTTCTATCTTATGAAAACTACAGAATCAAAATCAACAGCGACTTTCGTTGTTCTGAGAGATTAGGCTGTCAGTGCCATTTTACACTGGGGATAGATTGGTATAATCTCCATGTCCCAGGATCCCAACATACAGATAAGATGGTGGCCAGGGTTCCGCCATATTGAATGATGTCCTGTGTACTTCAGCATGGCCACTGGGGAAGACACCCAACATGAATAAACAATTTCATCTGGGAGACAGAGCCAGCAGCAGTCGTTACATAGTCAAAGTTCCCTGGGGAAACATGACACTCAAATTCTACCCCCAAGGAACAACGGCCAAAGAGAAAAGTCAAACTTAAGGTGTTGAAGGGAATGGCATAACACAAAAGAAAGGCACATAAGTTAAAGTGGAATGAAAGAAACAGCCTTGCTGAGATCAGTGAATTTCAAAGATTGTTAGATAAAATGGTTTACAATGTTTCGGACTGCCAGGTGAAAAAGTTGTCTGCACTTGGCAAAAGAGCAAGATGACAGATAATAGAAAAAAGTGAGAGAAACAATTTCAAGGACAGAAATTGTATATGTCCTAACTAGAATTAAAAAACAAAACAAAACAGGAAGACCGATAAGCAGCAATAAACCTGGCCTTAAATATAATCCTCCCCTTAACAGAAGCAGATAAAAACATTGATTCAAGGATAGAGGTTCCCAGATAGGGACAGATCCAAAAGAATATCCCAGGAAGGAGACGGTGCCATGGACACCCTCAGACAGTGCATGCGCTAGCAGCCTCTGGGCTGGCTCTGGCCCACAGCTGTCTTCTATTTGTCCCACTTTGCATAACTAAACATACGCTGATGACCCCCTTGCTCGTCTGTCCAGATCTCCCGCCTCTGAGAAATGGGAGGAGCTGGGAAATCTGTGTGCCGATTCCTGCACAGAAGCAGTTCTGTGGAGTCCAGCGGCTGTGGGAAAGCACACCTCCACCCACGCAGGCCCTGTGTCAGGCCTGCTCCATCATTTCAGCTGCGTGGCCACCTAGCATTAAGAGGGTCAAGGAGCTTGTGGCTTAGGATGAGCATGACTGACGCTGTGTGTTATTTATCTAGAGTGATCTGCGTGTGCCTGTCTGCTTCGGTACACCTCATGGACATTTGCCCAGCACCTGTTATGCCCTGAATGAAATGAAATGAAGACCCGGAGACAGCAGATCTGGGTGAGCCGTAAGAACTTCAAGCAGGGCAAGGACGCTTTAATCCGAGGGAACAGGGGTGGCTTCACGAAAGAGGAGATTTTTTTCCCCCATATAAGCAGTTGGTTTTTAAGTGCCCCAGGTATTTCAGAGTTTCACACAGGTGGTGATTCACCCAGAAACCCCTGATCTCGGGTTCACACCCTCGGTAGAATCATGATAGCTAGGCAAGACCATTCTTGATGGAGCTGGTCAGAATCCTAGTTGCCAAGTGGCTCTGGTAACTCAAATGTGGGCGTATACAGCACTGAGCTCAAAGCATCTTGGTTTCTGAGGATCTTGTGTGCCAAAGCTACCTGGAAGTTACTTTCCCTACTTCTGTTCAGAGCTGTTTCTAATTCTACTTCCCTTTAGATCCATCTCTGCCTTAGTATTTTCCTCTGCTCTTCCTTTTCTTTTTCCAGAATCAGTAATGGATTTCAAAATCATGCCTGACATAGTACAAGAGATGATGTCTATAAACCAGAATCGTACATAATCCTACATCCTGGTATTATATTTTAAAATATCCTATTTGGTAGTAACAGAACTATTTCCCTGCTTTTATTTGTGTGCAGCAGTGTTAAAATGAGCAATCTCTGAGAACGCCTGGGTTTAGGATAAGAAGTCACGACCCCACTCCTTTCATCCTGTTTGAGTGTTGTCAGGCTGAACCTAGACTCAGTCTCAGAAAACAGCATTTCAGCAGTGATCAGAGTGGTCATTCGGGTCCAAGCAAAACTGTCTTGCCTTCCCAGGTGTTATAGGGAAAAGGGACCTGGGAGAGGGAAGGACTCTGAGCAGCATCACTTATTAAACACCCCAGCTATGTGCCCTGGCTGAGCATTTCGCCAAGGTCTCCCTTAATCCTTATCCGTACGAGGTGGATTTCTTTCTCATTTTAGGAATCACAAGCCAGTTACTCAACAAGGCTGGTTGGTGAGTCTGGCTTTGAATTCAAGGCTGTATTCCTCCAGGGACACAAGCAGTGCATGCACTAGGCAGAGTCACTTATGTCCATGCCTCTCCTCCTCCCCACCAGGGTGCAAGCAGCTAAGGGGCAAGGACAATGCTGGTCTCCTTCCTAGGAGGCTCGAGCAGGAAATCATGGGGTGGAAGAGAGCTCCACGGCCAGCCCCTCCCTCCTGCAGCAGAGCAGCACAGCTGTTTCCCCATCTGTCGAGAGCCAGGGACTAAGATCATGGCCAACAAGGTGATGGAGTAGGTGGGGAGTGAGTGCGCTGTCTCCTCAGTGCCCACTGCGGTGCCCCTGGCAGCAGGACGGGGTCACTGTGTCCCACTGCTGCCTGGGGGACTCTTCTCCAGCACGGGGCCCTCCATTTACACAGTGAGCTGAGGGGTGTTCGCAAAGGATTGTCTGCTTTCTCTTCATGTAGAAGGGACTCCTTCCTCTTCCAAACAAAGTATATGCTCTGTTGTAACCTTAAAAGTCAGATGTTCTCATTGTAGAATTACGTAACAATCTGAAAAGACAGAAATTATAAAAGATGAAGGACATTTAAGAAGTAATCAAATAAATTTAGCTTGTGTTTAAAAATAACCAAGCATATCTACCTATAATTCTTCATAGACAATACCTATGATATGGTAGTTTTGAATGATGAAAATCAAGTTTTAGCACACTGAATATGTTCTGAATGGGACTCTCACATGACTCCTTTTTCCTAAAATATAATGTGTAGACCTGCTTCGGAAAGTACCTAGAAGGACGTACACCAATACAGTCTTGGGGATGGAGATTGGAATTTGTGTGGGGGCTTCATGTGTTGCTCTATTTTCTAGTCATTTTAACTATCATGTTTTACTATCACAGTTACAAAATGATTTTAAAGTATTTCATGTTATGGTTTAAATCTGAAAATTACCCCAAAGACTCGTGTATAGAAGATGTGGTTTCCAGGGCAGCAGTGTTCAGAGGGCAGCCTCTGAGACAGGGACTGGATCATGAGGTCTCTGACTTCATCAGGGGATTAGTCCACAGAGGACCCATAATCTGACGACAACATTGGGAAGTGAAACTTAGGACGTAGGACCTAGTTGAAGGGAGTGGGTCACTGAGTGTATTCTTGGGGGTGACTGCATATCTTGTCCTCAGCCACTTTCTGTCTGGTTCTGTCCTTTTCTGTTTACTGGCTGCCATGAGGTGTACAGCTTTCCTCAGCCAAGCCTTTCTATCATCATGCTTCTGCACTGTCACAGGCCCCAAAGCAATGGAGCTGTCCAACCATGGACTGAAACCTCTGAAACTGTAAGCCAAAACAAAATTTTCCATTTCTCCTCTAAGTAGTTATGCTCAGGTATTTTATCATGGTGATGGAGGCTGACTAACACATATAATTAAGCAAAGCAGCATTAACTTCTTCTAGCAGAGATAACCAATGTTTGCTTGCATGCTATGGCATTATTTAAAAAAATTGGATCTAACTATAGAAAAGTTTTTGTTTAAACGTTTTCCACTTCATCTATTTTGAGTACTTTCATATATCATTAAACATTTCTTAAGTGTATTATGCTTAGATATTTAATGCTTCATACTGTGATTTTTTTCTAATTAGCTGTCTCTCAGGTATAGAACATTTAGATTATTTTCAGGTTTCCCCCAGATAAAACATGCTTCCATATGTGTGCTCAGGCAGACCCTCCTATTTTCATATCTACTGCACCAGGTCACATTTCTAGGAGAGGAATTACTGAGTCACTGGACATGGAGACTTGTAATACTCATTGCTGTAGACCTCCATGGCTTGGCACCCCAAGTTTAGTGGCCCCAGGTTTTATGTCACAGAAGACACAGAAGATGGACTTCAAACTGGACAACCTTATACACTTCTTGTAAGACTGGCTGGGTGGAGGGTCAGGCTCTGACTACATCACCTGGCCTCAGGTGGTGATGCCACTCTAGAAGTAAAGGAAGAGAATACACCAAGTACAGGAGTGTTGACCCTCCTGAGAGTGCATTATAATGCTGGAGTGCTAGAGTTTCTGGCTGGATGGCTGTGGGTACAATGCAGACAGTCTCTGCTCTGTGCTTCCCTTGAGCTGTCAGGAACCATTTTTTCCAGGCCCAGGATGAGTCCTCTGTTAGACTAAAAATTACTCAATTTATTTGTAGAAAATTCTCAGTCATGTACTTTTTTCAGTGAAAGTTTTTCAAATGTGTCATCAGCGTGCTGTGTGTCATCTAAAAACAAATTTGCCATTTGGGTGGAGTATGAATTATTTCAACAATTGGATTCTTTATGAGGTGGAATCTTGTTCGTGTGCTTAGAGATCATTTGCATTTTGAGCCCTAAGTATGTTCTTGCCCTATTTTTTCACTGGAGGTTTTCTTACTGATTATTAAAACAATTACGTAAAAAGTACTTTTGTCTATCTTAAACATTACAAATATTTTCTGTGTTATATGTTTGCCTATTAATTCAACCTATAATGTTTTATGCTGTTTGGGAGTCCATATTTTCATTTAATCAATTCTATCAAAAATTTCTGTTTTGCTTTTTGCTTTCATCCACGTAGCCTTTCTCTTACAATATCCAGTAAACATTATCTCTGGGGCCTGTTATCAGCTTGGATTTCATTCTGCGATACATATGAAACAACAATCTAACTGGACACATTTTTCTGGAAAACAACACAGTTACTTCCAGTCTTCCAGTCTTCTCTCCTCAATTGCCTAGGAGTAGAGGGAATTCATTGAAAAGGAAGAGGTAATCAGGCAGCCCACCTGTCCTAGCATTCTCTCGTCCAGAAATGGGGTGCCGCTCTACTTTTGTTATGAAGAGAGGCACTTGAAGCACTACTGAGTGTCCTAAAAGGCATCCTTTGCAGGCTCCCTGCAGCCCTCACAGGTTCTAGACCCTAAACAGCGACACTTGTCTCCTTCAGGCTGCTGAATATTATTTTTCCACATAGAGCATATGATTTTTTCTTTTGTTTTAATTCCCCTGGTCACCACCCATGGTATCCTTTTCAAAGGCAATGGATGAAATTGACTTCCAGCTTCCCCTCTGCCATGGAATAGAAACCACACTTTCAAGATAAATTGCACAGGAAAAAAAAAAAAGGCAGCAGGAGTTGCTGGTACCAAAATGAGAGTGGCTTTGGCTCTGCTTCAGTGGCTCTGCTCCACATTTCTTTCGGAACTCTTGGAGAGCAGTGATAATGAAAGTTTAATCTCTACTCTTGTGCCATCACCTCTTTATTTTCCTTGGAATATTTAAAATCCTATGGGGCCTCAATTTTAGCCACTCAGCATAGCACTCTCGTGGGACTTCTTCCCTGGGGCGGAAGTCGTCAGAGGCTAAAAAAATCCCAAGGTCTGTCATATTTCCTAGCTGTCAACTGGTGTATTTTTATTATTTTGAAAAGACTGGGATGCAAAACAATAAAATTAAATTAAAAAGCACAGTGGGAGTGAGAGGAGGGGTGGGAGGAAGCCGTCCTTTGGTTTACCGGAACTCAGCTACACTTACGGTGGAGTGCTGAGTAATCATGAGGGTGCTGCTGCTCTGATCTTCCCCTTCCTCTAGATTTTCCTCTGCTCTTTGGTGTAGAGACCTGACCTGTGCTGCTAGATACTGGCAAAGCTATGTGCTCATGCCCTTGGCTGAGGAACCCAGAAGAACTGGATGCCTTCAGTAGCGTCCTTCCTGGGTTAAAGAAAAGCATGGCTAGAGGAAGCAGAGAGGCCCACAGTTTTGTTTCCAAACTTTTTTAAAAACGGTAAAACCATTTCCTCCCAAAGTCTTCGGAACCTAACTTATTCGTAGCATGACTCTTGGGATATTGCTAATGCCACACTTACATATGTGTTTAAACTACATGCAGTCTGGATCCAGGCCCCTTCTTGCTGATATGAATACAAAGTCCTCCTTTCCACTGCCTCTTAGGCTCTGGGACATCTGACAAAGCCTCAGGACTCACATGCTTCTTCTTAGGGGTCCACTGCAGTCACTGCTGTCCTGGCTGGCACCACGACTTCATAATCCGCCAGGGAAGGGTGGCTTCTGGAATCCACCCGCTTTTCCCGTCTCAATCGCTCAGCATCTTTGCTGAGGCTGTGAACTGCTGTGCTTAGCCTAGGTCCCCCCCCCCACACACTCCTGCTGCAGCCCCAGAGGAAGACGTGACTCAAGGAGACTGCACCCTGTTGGCCCGTCTGCCTCCTCTTGAGATCAGGTTCAGGACATTCAGCACTTCTCGGGAGCTCAGGGGCTTCCCGGGCCAGTCTTCAAAATCTATTTTTTTTCTCTTCCATTCATTGGACTTAGTTACCACACATGTCTAGAGTTTTAACTTCAAACACCGTTTGAAGTGTTCCTCTGATCCTGGCTCTTAGGAGGCAGAGGATGGAACAGCCACAGTCCACCCCTTTATCCCCAACATCTGGAAGACTGGGGGGATTGTGTAGATTCGGGGAGTTGGGGTGCCTCTCCTCTTTAGGGGTGGGAATCACACTCTTTTATTTTTTCTGTATAAGATTAGTGAGGAGAAAATGCCTTGGTTTAACCTTTGACAAGTAACATTATTACGTTAAAGTGTGTAATGAATCATCTTGATGCATGAAGATCCGCAGCGTTCAGGACAGACTGACTTGGAGGTGCAGTGGTGGGAGCAGTGGGGACCCGAGGCCCTTCCCACGTAGCTCAGTGACCACTTCTCAGGGCTGCACAGCCACTGTGAGGAGGCTTGGGGGATGCAGGGAGCAGGAGTCTGTGGATCTCAATTTAGAAGCCATTACTATGAGCATTTCTGATCTTTCTCTTTATATCTTCACATGTTTATGGGAACATCAAGGCCTAAGTATGTAAGAATGCGAAAGAGGGGCAGGTTCAGAACCAGTGTAATCCTCTTGGGTGCCCTTTGTGCTGTGATCTGGTGATTATTTGAGAGATGGCAAAGACTTACCTGAGGCAGCCACTTCCTAAATGACACCCTTGGAGAATAAAGATGTCCTCTTAGGCATTTTAGCTTTCCTTCACAGAGGCAGATCCTCCCAGGTGAGGATATGAGCAATAATGAAAATTTATAAATTGCTTACTATGTGTGCCAGGTACTCTTTCAATCATAGTGGGTATAGCGATGGTTTATTTTTATTTGTAAACACTTTAAGTATGGCAGGGATTGTTCTAAGAATTCAGTGATCATAGAGCTGGGTGTGGTGATGTATGCCTGTAATCCCAGCACTCAGGAGGCTGAGGCAGGAGGATCACTGTGAGTTTGAGAACAGCCTAGGCTATATAGTGAGTTCCAGATCTCTCAACTCA
>NW_022900917.1:6451046-6478134 GCF_012274545.1 Fukomys damarensis | reverse complement strand
CACGCCTGTAGCCTGTAATCCCAGCACTCAGGAGGCTGAGGCAGGAGGATCACTGTGAGTTTGAGAACAGCCTAGGCTATATAGTGAGTTCCAGATCAGTCTCAACTACATAGTGAGACCCTGTTTCAAAATACAAAAAACAAAACAACAACAAAAAGAATTCAATGACCATTAATTTATTTACTCTTTGTAAGAACCTTCTAAATAAGTACTGTTGTTGTCACCACTCAATTTACATGTGAGAAGGTTAAGGAACAGAGAAGCGGAGAGGGTTGTCTGGAGACAAAGAGCTGGCCAGTTACGGGGTTAAAGTGTTTTACTTCTACCCAGTGCTCTTCCTGGATACAACACAGCTCATCTAGAGAGCCCCACAGGAGGAGTCACAGATCTCCAATTTGTAGATTGGGACCCAGTGTGTTCATTTCAGTAATGTGCTTGACATCATACTACTCTTAGTGGAAGAGATGTGAATCCAAACCCAGTTATTTGGAGTCCAGAGAGTGTACAGCAGCAACTGAATCTTCAGAAGGTACACTTGCCAAGAATATGCCATCAGAAAGGGCTGAGCCCCAAAATATACCCAGATCAGCCTCTGAACTCCATGGATATATGATAAAGTATGCGTTCACCTAAGCCTTTCAGGAACCTGTTTAAAATATTTCTGATTGTAGGCAGTAATATTCATAAAGGCTGGCATTTATTATGTCCCAAGTATCAGAATATATGTTCATAGATTTTTTCTGCATATTATACTCAGGCATTTTGTGAAAACAATCCAATATATAGATGAATATACAGAAGGGGGAAAATCATCATAATTTCACAGTGCTAGACAACCACAATTATCATTCCCAGGAGTATCTTATGATCGTCTTTCTCCACACATCTTAAACACGCACCATATGGCACAATAATATAATTTTAGATAAATGGAATCAAACTGTAGATGCTACTTGTAACCTGCTTTTATCTATTCATTCCTTCAATCAAAATATTTGCTGAAAATTTAACATTTCTAAAATGATAGACCTGGAACAATGTATTATATGCATTTTCTTGTTTTGTTGAACACAAAAGTCAGTCTTTCTATGGGCAACAAGTTGTATCAGTCAGGGTGGGCAGGATAATTCTGTACTAACAAATTAATCTCTGAAACTCAGTCATTTAACAAAGCAGGGATTATTTCTGGCTTGCACAACTGGCTGTGGGGCCAGGGTATTGTAATTAGTTATTGAGCAACTCATGTCTTTTCAGTCTTACGGCCACTGGGGCAGGGAAGAGTGTGGGAGAGTGCATAAGTCCTCCACAGCTTTGTTCTACCTGTGAGACAATGCTTGGCTCCTGCTGTCTGACCCTAAGTAGTCATATGGTGCCACCTAACTTCGGGAAGACCTTCCAGGCGCATGCCTGGGACAAGCTAGGAGGACCAGCTCTAGTAATGTGTCCCACAGGAGAATTCTGCTGTAAATATGTCATCAGTCATTTGACCTGTCTCCCCTCAAAGTGTACCTAGATAGTTACTACTGTTTCTTTGTTATAAGCAACTGCAAGCAGTAAAATCCTCCAATAGGTGACACGTACCCTGATCCATTCATTTCCCAGTTTAAAATCCTGGAGGAGAACTCACTGAGTGAAAGATGTATCTAAGATACACCTGACCTTACACTGCTCCCTCCCTTCAAAGTTCTCCTGCAAAAGAGAGAGGCTGAAAGTCCAGGAGTAGTTGCCCAGTTTCCTCAGACTTAAGGTTCTGAGGCAAATCTACCACTGAGAAGAGCTCATGGGAGAAGTCACCCTTCTTGGGCCACAGCCCATGCAGACAAGTGGGTGCCTCCCTCCGCTTGCAGATTCATCTGGCTTTTCGACATCCAGACCCATTTCAGCATTGCAGGGAGGTGGGACGTTCCACCTCCACACTCTGGGGTCTCCTGAGAGGGGCCTCTCTCATCCACACCCATGGAACCTCCCCCCTTAGCTGTGGGGCAAGCCTTAGTGCAAGTTTCCAGATCTGTCTTCTCTCTTTGTACGGCGGCTCCTGCTACCTTTACTGATGTTACACCCACTGCCCAGTTGTCTTTTAGGAATCGAGTACCCCAAGCCCCCAGGGGCGGCGGCACCTTCTGCACTGTGCACCACCTAGTGTCAGTGTTTCTTGCAGTCAGCAAAATAATGCTCGAAACCGAGAAAAGTAATGGGGCCTTATATTTGCACTTCTTAGATTAACAACTCTCTATTCTGTTTAACTAGCCATTGTTCTCCTCTTCTGCTAATTGTGTATTTGTATCTCTGGTTGTTAGGCCTCCTCTTTAGACTGATAAACTTTCCTAAATATCCTTCTCTTTTGTTTGACAGGACTGTGCCTCTCTCAGATGTCAAAGGGAATTGTTTATTTCAGCATATTAGATTTGAGAAAGAAAGGCCATGAGTGTAAACAGGGTATTGAATCACCAAATGGGACTGGTTGGGGTGTTGGTCAAGACAAAGATGGAATGGGAATTTAGCTCAGTTGTTCTGCCCCCTGCCTTGCAAGTGCAAGGACCCTAGTTCATACACAGTACCAAAAAAAAAAAAAAAAAAAAAGAAAGAGAAAGAAAGAAAGAAAGAAAGAAAGAAAGAAAGAAAGAAAGAAAGAAAGAAAGAAAGACAAAGATGGCAACAACAAACTGTCTGGGTAATTCTTTCTGCACGCAGGAAGACTCACATCATGACAGAAGAAGAGCCTGTTGCAGTTGAAGCATTTTGGATAAAAAATAACTTTTAGGGCTTTATAGTAGTATTTGATTACCATTCTCCCCTTGGCTATTCTCTTTCATAAACTCTCCTTTTTTTGGACAAGTTCTTGTCATATCACTCCAGACATGGAGTTAGGGTTTAGGATTATGCTGTATTGTTTTTAAGATGCTGAGTGAAAGATTGCCAAGAGAAAAGATTATATTTTCCTTTTGAACCTGAGAGATGGAAAAACAGCAGCGAAAACAGACTTTGCGTAAAGAAATTGGGAGAAAATGCAAGACAGCTAAGGACAAGTAGTCATAATTTGCTGAAAACTAAACCCAGAGAGGAAAACAAATCAGTTGAAGGTGGTTTAGATTCAGGAGTAAAATGAAGACTCACAGATCTCCTTGGTTGGCTATATGGTCCCTGGAGAACTGGGTTGAGATTGATTCTGAGACAAAGTCCACACAGAGGAAGGGATGGTTCCGTGGTCACTGCATGGTGGCACCAAGGTCGGGGAGGGAGAAGAGGTCATAGACTTTCCGTTCTCTCGCTTAGGCTGGGGCTCCCTACTGGGGAAAAGACAGGACCTTTGCTGAGATGAGGTGGAAGAAGGTGAATACAGTCTCTTATGATGTTCTAGGGAAAAGCAAGACTTCCTAATGCAGGGTCTCCCCAGCCCAGGCTCCTGGTATCAGCTTAGTTGATGAATAATATCTGAAGAAGGGCACAAAGTTGTTTTAATTTATCTGATGTTGGGATGTAGCATTATTTTCAAATCTCTAGAGACTGTAGACTGGTGTCGTGTGAGTTCACACACACAAGATGAGAAACGCTCCATCTTCTCTGAGGAGATTCACTTATAGTTGAAACACATTGGTGAGAAATGAATGTGGGTTTTGTGGTGCATAAATTACTCTCTGATCATACACTAAGTCCTTGAGGGACTTTCATTAATCTTTTCATGCCAGTCTTACACTGTTTTTATTTCCAGACATCTTAATAAAGGGAAAACTAGTATATCAATTATTTTATCCCTTTCACATACATTTTTAGTCCCTACTAAGTACGAATTATTTTGCATTGAGACATCCTTGGAACCGTAAGAAGGAACTTGCATTCACTCTTTGAGGAACACAGATAATACCACAGGAAGCCAAAGCAGTAGAAGCAGCCCCATAGAAGAATTGCTATTCAAATCACACTGATAGCAAAACCTACAGCAGGGGAGGGAGTGCCCCCCAGAATGCTTCACAATGGAAATAGGAATGAAACAGGGCTAAGCATAAATAAGAAATAAGGAATTGCATGTTCCTTTTGGATTCGGAAAGGAAGGCTCGCAGCAAGATAAGAATGAGCATGTTGCCTCAGTGGAGAGGACGGTTTGAGCTGGGAAATGATAGGGAGATGGTGGGGTTCATATCGTTTTGAATGTGTCCTGAGCTAAGTTGTGTCCACAGCCCCACAGGGGGCTCCCAAACTCTGCCAGTGCCCAGGGTTAGCCCTGGGGGGCTCGTTCCAACTGAAAGATATTCCTGCAGTTGGTCCTTAGGCAGAATGTGTTCCAGAATTTCCCCAGATCTGTATTTTCCAAACTTCTCTAAAGTATAGGAAATCTTTTAAGAAATCAATTCCAGCCATATTTTTTTCTTTCTAACATTTATTACATATTGGCCTGAAAGAAAATCTCTCTATATGCAGTATTTATTTTGATGTAACAATATGTAAAGAATACATAAGAATGTCATGAATTGCAGAAAGCGCCTCATACATGAATGCATAATATTCAATTATTTTCAGGGGCTGCATTTACCAACTTGAGACTCACGATGATGTATGTTGCCTGTCAAATGATCGCTGGACCATCATGTATCTTTTGGTAGAATGTAAATATATATTTGTGATAGCTAATGTTTATTGTCTATTAAATATTTATGCCACACAAATTTATTCCTCTGTATCCATGACTACTAGAAGGTCTTTTTAAATGAAAATCAGTATATCAATATTCCTACACTGTTTTAAATTGGACCAGCCAAAAGGCAGAATCATTCAATGTGTAGACAGTAAATAGTATCTTCAATTTATTTTAAAAATAGCAACTGGACTCTGAGTCCAGTTAACCATTTTTTTTTTGTGAGGTCTTACTTAAGAAGAGTAAAGTATTTTAGAATATATATTTTTATTTATTTACAGATGTAAATGATAAAATTTTCTTATTTTTGTCTCCTAAAGCAAATTGTAGGAAAAAAACTTGGTGGTACTATTTTTGTTTTTTGTTTTTTTTCTTGGTATCAGGGATTGAACTCGAGTCCTTGCACTTGCAAGGCAGGCCACTGAACCACTGAGCTAAATCCCCAGCCCACTACTCTTATTTTTGGACAGGATATCACTATGTAGTCCAGGCTGACCTTGAACTCATTGTGATCCTCCTGCCTCAGCCTCCTGAGTGTTGGGATTACAGGTGTGTTCTACCATGCCTGGCAGGTACTAGTCTTGATATGAAAGATTTGACCATCAGTAGTTTCCCTTGTATTAAATGAATAATGTCATCTGAAGTGGGACAAATTTATGTTCACAAATATGCACCCAGAATGCATAAGAATGAATTTGTATTGAACAAGTCTACGAAGTTGATGTAATTAATGGTCTTGAGAGATGATCATGCAAGATGATGAGCCCTTCTTGGTAACAGTGGCACTCTAACAACATCTCTCTGGTGGGTTTTCTTAATCCATATCATAACTAGCATTTACAATCTGTAAGACACTTTAAAGTTCCAAGCACCTGCTCAAAGTGGTGGCACATGTCTATAATTCCAGCACTCTGGGAGGCTGAGGTGTGACAATTGCAAGTTTCAGCCTAGCCTGGGCAACTGCATGATTTAGTGAGACCCTGTCTCAAAATAAAGCATAAAAATAATGGGCCAGGGATCTAGCTCAGTGTGAGGGACCTGGGGTCAATCCCAAGTCCTGAAAACAACAATAACAACAACAGAGTCCAAGTACAACAATGGTCAAAGTGACCCCCAAATTTGAAAAAACTGAGGTCCAGTGGGTTCAGGAGCTGTGGTAGCTGTAACTGAGTCGTCATGGACAGAGCTGGACTTCATACCTAGGTTTCTTGATTTCAAACCCGAGTCATTAAACAACAACAAAACCAACACAAGGACCATTGCAAAGCAAAACTCGTCCACCCCAGCGCCCCCTTAGAGAGGAGGTGCCAGTGTGGGCCAGGGGTGGTGGCTCTGGTCTAGGGAGCACAGACCCATCATGCAGTGAGTCATTTATCTGTCACTGCTTCGGACCATGGCACAGTCTCCCAGGGCTGACAGGGCCCCTGCATCTCCCGTAGGATATTTCCATCAGCCTGGCGCTGTCTTCCCGATCAACAAGAACAGGAACAACGTGGATGACAGCGGTCATATGCCAGATACTTTGCATCCCTTTCTTCTAATCCTTAGGGCTACCCTGGGATGTGACTGTCTGCATTCTGCAAATGAAAAAGCAGAGCTGGAGAAGTGAAACAAATAAGTCACATGTGTAAATACTGAATCGTTTCTCTGGTGTGAAAATCTATAATTGTATGTAAGATCCTAATGGTATAATTGTTAATGTGAAATAGGAAGAAAAGGGCTAAAGGTGTAAGGGAATTGGGAAGGGTAGGAGAAAGGGAATAAGGGAAAAGAAAAAAATGAGAAAATGTAAATAAAGTATTTGTAAATAGGGAAGGGAGGGCAGGGATAAGGGGAAAAAATGATAACCAAGACCTCTCATGTAAAGGTACAAGGCCCCAATGATGAATGGAACTGTACTGTATACCTAAAATGTACCAACAAATTCAATGAGAAAAAAATTGAAATAAAAAAGAAAAAGCAGAGTTGGAGAGATAAGGCCACTTTCCCAAAGTCACAGTTAGAAAGTAGCATTGCTACTCTTTTAAATCCAGTCTGAGTCTAAAGCTAGACAGGTAAGCATCACGTTATTGTTTCTGCCCTATAGAAGCAGACGCAGCACCGTTCCGTGTCAGAGCAGTGCAACACAAGGATTCGTATCATTACTCCCCAACAAGGACAGGTGCGTACTCAATGGCAAACATTAACAGTACACACCCAGACATTCATACTTGACAGTTGCAAGTACTTCACGCAGTTCTCAGAATTACACTGTGAGCAGTTGTGCTGAAAAATAACTAAGTACATGCCAATTTGTAGACTAAAATTGTCCACCCTTTTCTTCTCAATTGCATGGGCTATCAGAAAAAAATGTTGGGATCTTTACTGTTGCTGAAACTGTCTGTTTAAATCAGATAAAGAACTTGTGGCATTTATATATTATTTTTCATTGAGTTTGTTGGTACATTTTAGGTATACAGTACAGTTCCATTCATCATTGGAATCTTGTACCTTTACATGATGTATCTTGGTTCTTATTTTTTCCCCATACCCCTGCCCTCCCTTCACCTTCCACCCTTTTGTGGCATTTATATATTATTTTTCATTGAGTTTGTTGGTACATTTTAGGTATACAGTACAGTTCCATTCATCATTGGAATCTTGTACCTTTACATGATGTATCTTGGTTCTTATTTTTTCCCCATACCCCTGCCCTCCCTTCACCCCTTCCACCCTTTCTTATTTACAAAGACTTTGTTTCCATTTTTTGCTTTTCTCATATTTTTTCTTTTCCCTTCTCTCCTTTCTTCTACTCTTCCTTCTTCTGTTACTCCTTTAGCCCTTTTCTTCCTATCTCACATGATCAATTATATAATTTGTACCTTATTTAAACTTTTAGTTTTTCACACCAGAAAAATTATTTGGTATTTGTACATGTGTCCTAGTTATTTCACTTAAAAGTATGGCCTCAATATACATCCATTTTCCTGTAAATGACTCTAGTTTCTCATTCTTTATGGCTGAGTAGTACCCTCTTTTATAGAAAAGCCACATCTTTATCCAGTCTCCAGTTGATGGGCAGTTGGGCTGTTTCCAAATCTTAGCTATTAAAAAGTGTACTGCTATAAACATGGGTTCACATATATCACTGTGATATGATTCTTTTAATTCTTTTGGAAATATACCCAGCAGGGGAATAGCTGGGTCAAATGGAACCTCTAATCCTAGTTCTTTGAGGTATCCCCATATTGATTTCCACAGTGACTGTACCAGTCTGCACTCCCACCAACAATGGAGAAGTTCTCCTTTCTCCCCACAACCCCACCAGCATTTGTTATTGGCTGATTTCTTGATAGTAGCCATTCTTTATGAGAGGAGTTGGAATCTCAGGGTTGTTTTCATCTGCATGTCTTGGATGACCAGTGATGTTGAGAATTTTTTCATATGCTCATTTGCAGCTTTTACTTGTTTCTGAGAAATGTCTGTTCATTTCAGATGCTCATTTTTGAACTGGGCCTTCAGATGTGGGGTGTCTTGATTTTTTTGAGTTCTTTATATATTCTAGATCCTAGACCTTTGTGTGAGGAGCAGCTGGTAAAATGTTTTCCCACATTGTAGGTTGTCTCTTCACAGCACTTATATTTAGACATCCAGTCTTCCAAATGGATCTTGACAAACACAGGTTAGGTGTAAAAAGTGAGCCTTCCTCCGTGGTATAAGAGCTTGGAAGAGGATCCTGATGGAACAGAGCTAGGAACATCAGAAAAGGGTAGAGCAGTGATCAAGGAATTTGGGCTGCTGAGATACATGTCTTCCTGACTTGATAGCATTAGTATCATCCGTTCCACAAACAGAGCAACAGAGGACAGACTTTGTTCTGCTGCAGTTTTCAGGGACTGTGGTGTCATCAAGCATACCTACTCTGAGGACTGTCATGTACATTGTCTGAGCACCCTGCCTGAGGCAGATGGGAAAGGGCTTGTCTTCCATTACCTCCTTTTGTGGTCACACCCCGAGCTGATCCATCTCTTTCCTTACTATATTGACTTCTCTCAAATGCTCTTAATTTCATAGAAACATTTGCATTAGTTACAGTAAATCAAAATAAGTCAGTACAGATTAGTTATGGCTATTGATCTAGACACTCTATATCATTCCCATGAAAACATAACAAGGATTGCCCCAAGGTTTTGTGGGAGCTATAGAGTGGTGGGGTGGTAGGAATAAGATTAAGTTCTAACTCATATCCAGCATCCTGGTTTCTTTCTCTAGCCTGGGTAGTCTTGAACTTGAACAGTTTTTGCATCACTGTATGTTTCCCCTGAAACTAACTTCAAGATATATCAGGCCAATGAAACCAAAACATGCCAAGTAACTTGTGTCTCAACCCTAATGAGACCCTGTTAGGTTATTAAAGCCACACCTTTGTTTAGTTCTTTGAAACCCTAGAAATCAGCTTTCTCTTCTTTCATATGATTTTAGGGAATGGAAAATAGCCAACTATTAACAAAAGTGACAGACGGACCAGTGCAGTCCAATAAAACTCTATGCTTTGATGGGAATGTTTGATCTGTGCTGTTCTGATGCAATGGTGTCTATTCTGTGTCTATAGAATATCAGCAATAGGTTGGCATAACTGAAATACTGAATTTTTAATGGAACTTGATTTTATACTTCAGTTTAAGTTGAAATCACCACATTGGTGATGCATAGCTCCTGCTAATGCATGCATGGACTGCCTTTCATATGAGTAAACTTGTTCCAAGACTAAGGGAAATGGTCAAATTTTGTTTCTGCAAATTAAAAGACACCATCTTGGAAGCAGTTGTCTGGCAATTACATCTAGCACTTCATGTTTAGCTCCTGTATTCCAGATTGTCTCGTTTCAGTGGACAGAGCAGAAGGGCAGGGTGTGTTTTTTCCACAAAAATATGATTTCTTGGGTATTTTTGCAGTTTGCTATCAGAATCTCTCTGGAACCTAAATTTGCTTGCATCTGAGGTTTCTAATCAATATGCCATACACTTAACTGATTTTGGAGTCTTTTTACGTAATGACTATAACCTGTGATTTACCACTAAAAGTTTGTTTTTTTCCTCCTCACAGAAAATAAGTAAACAACTTTCTCAAGGGGAGGACTGTCAAATGAAAGACTGTCAAATGAAAGTTTTTCAAATGAAAGAAAGATATTGCTATTTGGAATCATGGAAACTCTGTATTAGTTAGTCGGGCACTTCCCCAGCTATTTCTGGTTTATTCCTTTTTGGTTAATTTCTGCTCAAGCCCTCTCGCACTTGGATGGGCCCACGTGACCATTAGGCCAGTGAGCTATGAGAAGAACCTACTAAGACTGTTTCACACCACTCTCAGCGCCAGCATTTAATTGTTGGTTCAAGACACCTAGGCTCTCTCTTTCCGGTGCACAGCAACTGGCAATGTTCAAGATGGCACCGGATCCGTCAACATAGGAACCCGGATGCTTAGGAGGGGCTGAGACCTCTTGGTGACTTGCCAGGGAAAATCAACATAGAAAAAAAAATGCAAACCTTTGGTATTTCAAGTCAGCTGACTGATACAAGTCTAAATTGGTGAGCTAAAGTAAGGGTTTGCGTAGAAGATAGGGGATTAGGCCAAAGGTAGCCAGGAAACTCAGAGAAAAGATGAATTGTCTCAAGCTGAATTTGACCCTGCCTATGAGACTGCATAAAGACCTCAGAAAGCTTGCCCACAAGTGTGAGCCAGGAGCTTTCGAGGTTTTCTAAATATCCGTGCAGCCTTTATTTATATAATAAAAAGGTGCTGAGTGTCAGTGATGGGGCCCAATCCTTGCAGAATAAATCAATCCCTCACTACAGCCATGCAGAGAGCCTCTGGATTTCCATCCCAGAGAGACTGATGAGCTATGTTTTCATGTACGTTTCTTGATTCTGAAGAGGAATCCGAGCAATGAAAAGATAAATGGCTGGAGGTAAGTGCTGGCAAAGACGAACTCAATTTCCTGACATTCCTAGTTCTCATCCTAAAACTTACATTTGATTTCTGTGTAAAAATTGTCATATCGGGAGATCTAACAGAATCCAAGGCCTATGGTGAGAAAATTGGGTTCTTTTAATATTAACCAATAGTTTTGTTAATGCTACCTCTTATGGGGAGCCCCATAAATTATTCTTCTTGATAAGAAAACAGAAAAACTGTTCTACATCACATTCGGTTCTTTTGGTCTAATATAGTCTTAGTGGTTGATTGCTGTCAATAACAGTAATGATAATAATTAATACTGATTGTTATAAAACCATTCCTAGTAGCCAGGTATGACAACAATAACAATATTAATAATGATTAATGGCTCCAAGTGTTTTCTGTTCCCGTGAAATTGTATTATTATGTTATCTCATTTAATCACAAAATACAGATTTCTGTTTGAGGAGGAGAAATGATCTCTGAGGATTTGGGAAACATGTTCAGGCCCATTTGCCAGCATGTGGTGAAGCTGATATTTGAAGCTGGCACTATATAATCCACTGACACGTTATGCACCATCTTTGTAAGTCAAAAGTCTCATTTACCAACCTTCATGTGAGGTACACCTGGATTGTCTTTAGCTAAACTTTCCACATAAAATGATTATAAATTAAAAGAGCAGAGAAACAAAAGAAGACGTTAATGTCTATACATTATAATCAGATGGATTCTCTAAAGGTCCATTTCCATGCAAAGGTACAAAGCTGAAAGAAAATATGAGTGCCAAAATAAAATGAAAATTATGAGTTTAGGTTACATAATATTTTTAAATGAGAAAGAAGTTCTACAAGTTTATTATGTGTTCATATATGTGGTTTCAAGGAGAACTTGAGTTGGATCAGGAGTAACCCTTCCTAAAAATTTCTGTTTAATGTGTCTTTCACTATTTACGGAGATGGATTAGGAGGCAGGACACTTATTTTTGTGTACTGACTCTGGGCAATTATGAGACCCTCTCATTCTTACTCCTTGTGAAATGTGAGGTAGGCTGTCTCCAGTGTCATCCTAGCGCTGATATTTCTTTACGTCTCTTCCAGTCATGAGATTCACGCCTGAGCCAGCCCAGAATTAGCCCGGGGCATTGATACTGTAGAAGACCATTCTAGAAGCACATGGTAGGTCGCATTGCATCCATTTAGCTGCCCTAGAATTGCCCTTTCCAGAATTCCTTCCTATTGAGGGCTCCAGGCTGGCGTGAGCCACAAAAGATGCAGATTTCGTAGGCGACAGTGGAGTAGCCGTCTTCATCCACCCAAGGAGGCTGTGCTGGCCATGCAAGTCGGGCTCAGCTCATGTGGCATATTTCCACTTGCAGGCTCGCCCTGTGGTGGTGTGGCAGCTTCTGTCATCTCAGCCAAGTAACAGGAGTTTCTTCACAAGTTGGGAGAGGCTCCACTGCAAATTAGGGTACAAGCAAGATTTTGTTTCTTAGTTTGAGAACCATCAGGAACTTCAGTTTCTCAGAAAATAATGTAGGAATCATGAGGCTCATATATCCCCAACTACATGGTGCTGTCTAATTCAATTTGCTCTTTTGTTCTTTCACCTGGAGAGTATGAACGAAGTTCTGAAAGACTGTGGAGGAGGAAAATCCACAAATTCAATCTTAATAGCTCACAAGAAAAATAAACAGAATGATAGTGATCATGATAGAATCTGGGGCACTCGTGTGAATGTGATTCAAGGAGCTGTTCACTCTCAGGTGCAAATGGCAATTCAAGTAACAGGGTGATCTTGCTACATTTCACAGACGTGGTTTGTGTGTAGAAATTGTGTTTTACTTGTAAAAATTGCAGCGACCTCCTCTTCTGGTGTCTAGCTTTTCTACAGCCCCTTTTATCAGTAGGCCAAGTGGACCTTATAAACAGCTCCCTTGGCTCGCCCAGTAGAGGTGAGCCAAAACCCTGAAGGAACTGAATGGCGTGCTGAGATTACTACACGCATCGTCGAATAATAGTAACACATTTTCCTTTTTTCTAATATCTGGCATATTTTTGGTGTCTCCTTTGAACCTGTGGCCTCCAGGGATGGTTAACTTCTATGTGACAACTCGGGGGGACCAGGGTGCCCTGCTGCTTGGACAGATAGCCATGTTGGTGCTGTTTGTAGAGGCTTTCTTAAAAACACGATTAGCACTAAAATCAGTAGACTTTGATTGAATCAAGATTACCCTCAGCAGAGACGGGCTCCAGCCAATCAGTCGGAGACCTTAAGAGTAAAGACGGGGAAGACTGAGAAGGGAATTCCGCCTCCCCTTGACATGGGTTCAGCCCACGTTATCCGGTGGAATTGCTGGGACGGATGGAGTCTGGATTTGCTAGCCCACAGTCTGCAAGTCGGTTCCTTAAAATGATCCTACCTGTGCCACTCATGTCTGTCTGTCTCACCTCTGACACCAAGCTCTCTGCTATGGGTAGTTTCTCTGTGAACCTGACTTACGCGGCTCACTTTCTCAGCGTGACTCTCTGAGTCAAAAGGATGTAAGAGTTGGACCCCAGCTTTGCCATTTATTAACTTCAAAACTTTTGGGGGGCCCCTCCCCCAACTTTTGTCCTTTTTAGTCTGGGTTTGCAGTACGGAATGATCACGTTTGTCACGGCCAGTTGGTGCATGGACACAACACATCTGATTTGTTTTACTTCTTCCTTCTCTTCCTTCCATCTCTTGGTCCCTTTCCCATTCACAAAAGATCTTTTCAGTTTCTCAAATACTCCTTAAAAAAAACAAAAACAAAAGCAGCCATGAAATGGGAATGATAAAAGTGAACGTTTACCACACGCCAGACACTTTGTATGTGGCACACACATTGTTTATTACTCACAAAAGCCCTCCTGGGCAGAGGGGTGCCTGGCCACACGGGCATCTTACTGTCGCTGTTTTCTGTGACGAACCGAAGGGTGGGCGAACAGCAGGTTCCAGGCTCGGGCGCGGAGGAGGACGATGGGCCCCTCGGAGCAGTGTGCTTGGTGCTCTGGGCTTTGGCCCTTTCTCCTGATTTATCCCAATTCCAACACTGGCATTAACACAAAGATTTTTTTGGCCTATTTAATGGGGCTTGCCAGTTACAGATGCAAAAATGGCAAATGATTCTTATTTGCTTTTCTCTGAAGCCAATTCCAACTGCAAAATTCCCTTCAGTTAGCTAAAGGACAAGCTCAGGTCACGTGTGGAACTGAAGATATTCCAGCTGCCTTTTTCTCTAAGATCAAAGTAATTTTTTTGACAACGCTCGCCGATGAGTGCAAAATGATGCCAATGACTATAGTTTCTCTCCATGAAAGCATGAGTATTTCAGATGACTGAACCCATTTCTTATCACTGTAGCAGAACCTGATTCTCTTATTCTCAGGGAGCTAAAAGCTATTGGACCTCTCACTTCCAATATGTTCAGGAAGTCAGGTTGCTTTCATTTCTGTCAGTATTTCAGCACCCTGAGGGACCCGATGGAAATTTTACAGGGATATCTGTAGGTGGAAAGTGGGTATCCCGTCACCATATTGGTATTACACTTGCTAGCTAGTGTTTCTCTCTACAGTCCTACTCTATTTTAAATTTTTCATATTTAGGGCTGGATGACATACCAGAGGGGTTCGATTTCTCTACTTAAATGAGAACTTAGCTTCCTAGGTATTTCTTCCAAATCTTCAAATTGCTTTAAAAGCCAAACCATAAATCATAGCTATTTTCAAAGTCCTCCTGTACCTTATTCCATAAGCAGCATTTCTCCATGAGTTACTCACAGTGGAGTTCATGGGAATGAATGCTTCTACTTGTTCTTGGACATGAGGTCCTGGCTTTGCCTGGCACGCCCCCTGAACCGCCTTGCCTCTTTACAAGTCTTTGCTGGGACCCCGCTTTTAACCAGCCAGTTACACACAAGCCCTTTTGCAGAATCTGACATTGCACATCCTTCTCTAAGATGTCAGCCTGTGGTTGTTAATGCTGGAGCTCGTGTTCTCATGTGCTGTCCATGTTATGTTCCACTCCAAAAAGATGCCACTTATTTTTTAGAAGAGAAAACTCTGATGAAGAGCGCATTTAATGAGATGCATGCTGTGTAGACACACCCACTCCAGCATGCATTTGGTAAGCACTTGGCATGTGCTGGGTCTGCCTCAGGTACTGATCATGTGACTGACAGCAAGTGGACAGCATGCAGCTACTCTCAGGGATTTCCATCCCAATGTTAGAATAGAAAAAGCAAATTAAAAAGGAGGAAGCTAATCGCTTATATGACAGGTGGCATGAAGCCAATCGAATGGAGTTGTGACATGGTGAGGGGAGGGGCTGATTTCAGCAGGGCGGGCAAGAAGGTACAGGAGGGGGAGGCAGTGATGTTGCTGAGAGGCAGAGTGGAGAAAAGGAGCTGGGTGAGGAGAAACCTGGCACTGCCGAGGACTCCCAGGAGGGAGCAGCTTGCAGAGCAGGAGGAACAGAAAAGCCAGAAGAGAATGACGAGGGGAGAAGTAGATCATGAAAAGGCTTATAAACTGCGCTATGGGGCTGGAGGTTTATTCTCTGGGTCCCCACCAGAAGTTTTTATTTAGAAAAATCACTCCGATAACGCTGGTAAAAACTGAAAATGGAGGGGCAAGAGTGGATCAGGGCCACTGAACAGATGGTTGGTGAGGAAAGGTGATAGTGCCTGGGACCGAGCTGGCCACTGCGGACGTGGAGAGATGCAGAGGGGTGTGAGGTGTGAGGCCGGGCTGCCAAGACACGGGCTGGAGCTGGACGTGGTGAGGGAGGCTGCAGAGCTGGCAAGGTCGGCTTCGTGTCTTGGGGTGAGGGCCTGAATCTGCGTCTGGCCATTTGCTAAGGTGAGGAAGGCTGGGAAGAAGCAGGCTCTTGGGATGGGAGAATCACACTTACGTGAGTGCACGATGTAAAAGGTCTATTGTATGTGTTGGTTCTATAAGACTGGAAGTTTATTTCGGTTCCCATGGACTTTAATGGAGAAGTCTGTTCTGATAAACGTCAGACAGTGCCTTCAGCGTGCGTTTGCTGCTTTCAGGATGAGTAAGGTCCTTTCAAAAAGTTTAGCTTTATCTCCAAATCTGGGGTGTTTTCTACGGGAATTTCTTCTTCCCTGCAGTCTATTCTCACTGATACACAAGTTCTCAGTGTTTGACATGATCATAAATGGCGGTGCCTACTGCGGCCAGCAACAAGAGCTTGGGTCTCCTTGCTTCCAGCTGTGTGGTTCCATCGATCCTGAAGATACAAGTGGGGAACAAGGAATCACGGCCGTGACCCAGCAGTGTTGGTTAGCCTGTTTTGCAGAGGTGTGTGTGTGTGTGTGTGTGTGTGTGTGTGTGTGTGAGTTTCTTTTAGCAAGACTCCTTCTTTTCAGCATGGACACATGCTTTTATAAGGGGGAAAATGTCTCGGCCCCCAAAGGTCCATGTTTCTGTTGCAGTCATTTGGGTTCCGAAAACAACATGGCTTCCTTCAAAGAGAGAAGTTACAATGGCTTTTGGGGTCTCGTGGAAGACACCCCAGCCTGTCGCTCGTTTTTACATCAGTGCTTAACTGGCTGTAGGAGGTTGGAACTCTGCACCACAGTCAGTGGGTTTGTTCCAGGCTTGGCTGCGGGTTCCACAGTGCAAGTGAGGTGAGTAGCTGGTGACCTCGTTTCCTCACTGCAGTTGGCTCTTGGAAGTCTGCTACAAACCAGATTTCTACTCTCCTTTAGCTGTGCCACAGTGAAGACATCATTTTTAGTGTTAGAGATGGCCGAGGTTGTTGCAGAAACTTCTTCGTTTCTTCTTTTGTTTTCCAAACGAGGGCTGATTTTGCCTCAGAATTAGTCCATTCTGTAATGTCAGGACCCCGCCAGCAGATGGCAGTCGCACCATACTGCATTCTGGCAGAGGGCGAAGTTTTAGGGTCCTGGGAATCAGTCCTCTGTTGAGGGAGGGTCTCCTTTCTGTTCCTGGGCAGGTGGGTAACTTGTGTGGAGACTAGTTCCAGAGAACCTTCTTCATAAATCTATGAATTTGGCCTTGAAGTTAAAGATGTTCTTAGTTGGAAAAGGAAATAAAATTGAGTTGTTTTTTTTTTAAAGAAAAATCTTTAAATAAATCTGTCAAAATGAACTATGAGGTGAACATCCCAAGGTCTTGGGTTTATCTGGGGCCTGTTTCACTGACGCATGGATCAATATAATCACCATCAGGGAGCTCCACGAGAACACAATGGCCGAGAAAACTAAGCTGCAAAAGTATTTTATTTTCAGGAGGATTAACTGAGCTTGGAGTGTCTGAGTGGGGGAGAAGAGAAATAGAAGAAACTCGGTGGTGAAATTAGAAATCTTAGAAGAGCTTCCTCCCTTTCTTCCGCGGAGATGGTATTTCCAAGGGGACTCTATGGTCAGAGTGGGGATTTAACAGAGGAAGGAGATATTGCCAGCCCTTCAGCTGTTCCATCTTGGTTCCAGAATTGCTTCTGTCACAGGCAGGCAGCTTTAATCGCTCTCCCCTCCCCACTAGTGAAGCGGTTGCTTTGGTTATGGTGGACGATGTGCTGGCTTGGGGGTGAGTGTAGGAATTGAGTGGCATCAGGAGGACATTCCTGCCTCTCAACCTGCAGTGTGGTTTCTACATCTGAGCAAAAGGCGCATTTGATCTCTGCGCATGTTAGAGTCGGTCTTTTGAGAGGGGCAGCTGTGTGGGAAGAGGGCTTTGGTGGAAGAAGACAGCCACAATCCCTTGTTGGAGAGAAACCTGAAGTCTGACGGAAATGGAGCATACAGGGCAGGGGTTTATGGAAAAAAGAATTCCTTTTCCTGTGGAATGATTGACACTAGAACTACTATGCAATTATACAGTGGCAGAACTATTTGCAAAACTAATGAAAAACTACAGATATTTAATCATAGATCATCAATAGATGCATTAGGAGGTGCTTGGTTCTATTGACCTTCCTGTGTTTATGGAGGGCTGAGGCTTTGCTCATTTTCTATCCAGTAATTGTTTACTTGCTTGATCGTCCATCCTCACTGGAGCTAGGGCTGGAGTTATTGTTCCTCAGTGTCCTAGCCCAAGAGTGGACAGTGCAAGCTGTCCGTGTGGGGTACAGACTGTGGGAGGGGTGGCATTATAAGATTTAAAATTGAAAAGCATGACAATACTAAATAAAATGTGATCTGCTTTTACATTTTCAGCATATTCAGAAATTCTTAAGTATACCAGTGAAAAAAATCGTGTAGTCTCATTTCCAAATGTTTTCTCTGATTACAGCTGAGTTTTAATAATACAAATTAGCACACTTCAATCACCTCTTTAATAAAAGTGGTGTGCTCGTGGAAGCTAACTGGGAACGCCCCCGCTAGGTGCAGGCCTCCAGCACACATGGGGATCAGCCATGCAGTCCCTTGGAGGGAAGCTCCTTAACGTTCTGAATCCTTCTCAGGCTGCTGGTACTGTTCATGTTTACAATTCCCATGGTGTTCTATAATTCCACATTTAAACAGTATGCGTGAAATAAGCAGAGAACTGTGTGTGACTGTCCTTCTCTGAACTGTATTTTTTTTTTCTGGTGTGAAGTCGTAGGCAAGGTTAACCAGACACAAAAATATTTGCAAACATCCACCATTGGCTTTATGATATGCTCCAAAGAAGCCTCAGTCTTGTTCTTTGAAGACTGCTGCATAGAAATGGGGGAAAGGGCTACTAAATATGTAAAATGTAAAGCATCGGGCATCTGTAAAGAAAAGGAGTCAGATTAGAAGAAAAGTCTCAGGGAGGTAACAAGATGAAATAAACAAGGCAAGGCTTGACTGTCCTGGTAAATTTCCCCAAGATATGGATGCTAATTCTAATGCAGAAGAAAATTTAGAAGCCCATAGTAAATGAAATAGAAATTTCTGGCAGAATTTTTTTTCTTTATTTTCATGAAGGTATTTTAGTGGGAATTTTTTGACTGTGAAATGTTTAGAGGAGACTAAAGTTGAAACAATGGAGACAAAGAATGTACAGTATGCAAGTTGGGGAATTTACCACAAAATGGAATTTTTGTGAGATGCTGCCAGGTTTAGAATTATGCTTAAGAATCTTCTTAGATATGTTTGCAACTCCATGTGAAAGAAATCTTATTACATTCGAATTAACAAAGAACATTCTTCCATGAACTATCAGAACAGATTGGCAAAAGCCTGTATCACTTGTTGAACATGGATGCATGAAGAAACTTAATTTATACAAAAGCCCAAAAATGTTTGCATAAAGTGAAGCCTTGAAAGGAGAATCTATAATTTAGTGTTTAAAACTGGCCCATATGTAAGTATATTTTTCATTTTAAAAAGCACAACAATGCAATTAAAACAATTAATCCATTACTTTTTCTTATACGGTCATATTTATTTAAAAATAAATTATGGCATTACATATAAAAATTCTATAAAGAAGAAAACACATTGCTTCTATTTTAACCTTTATTTCTGTTTTGTTTTCTTGTCATAAGTGTTCTTCAAAGTAATTTTCTCCTATTGTGGAAGTGGATGTTAAAATGATCCTGCAGATCTCAATTACAGTAGGTAGAACCTGCCGAGCTCTCACCACATTTATCAATCACAGCGGACTAGGATGCATTATAGTAACAAGGCCACAGATCTCTATGGCTTCACCCAGCCACCTCCGTGGCTTGGCAGCAAAGTCTGACGTGGAAGTTCCTGATTGGTTAGCAATCGTGGGTGGCTTCCTATGAGTGGAAGCTCGGGGACTCTGCCTGGGTTGCCACTTCCCAGTTGCCCTGGCCTCATCCATGTTGCAGATGAGGAAGGGGAAAAGGGGTTGAAGACAAGACTTTTTATGGGCAGGTCTGGGAATAACGCCCATTGCTCCTTTCTGTATTCAATCAGCCAAATCCAGCCTTAGGGGACCAACCAAACTGAAAAGGAGCCTTGGACTATAATCTTCATTGTGAGGAGGAGGAGAGCACAGGACAAGGGTCATCTAGCAGCTCTGCCACATAGGCTCAAGCCACTCCCTACTTTTCTCGGCAATTGCAAAGCTTAAACGGTGTCTCTACAGTCTGTCTCATAAAATATTTTATGTTAAACCAGTACATTAAAAATTCATAAACTGCTGGTCTGGTGTGAATGAAAGTCAGCAGTCAGGAATACGGAACAGGTGTTTGCACTTTCTTTCCCACCTCAGCCACGTTTGGGACCTTAAATTACTTCTGTGTAATTCTGAGGCTCTGATTCACAGACACTGAAAAGCAAGGTAAAGGCAAAGTTGGGTAATAGAAGTTTTTGACCAAGGAGTGTTGTTCAGAGAGATTAAAGATTAAACTCTGGCAAGAAAGGCTGCTACACCCTGCCACTACTTTTCAACTTTATCTTGTTGAACTCTGTTTAATGTTTCTTAAGCATTCTCTGCTTGCCTCAACTTTTATGTTCATATATGCATATCCTTTCAGCATCATTCTTAATTTTGACCTTTTGTATGAATTAAAAATTGAATGCCAACCATCAGGAAACCTATGAAGGAGACTAACTTCAATGGGAAGGGATTCTCATAATGTAAAATTAAAAGGAAAAAAGTCTATATAGAAAGTCAAGTATGCAGCGTGTTATTAATAATGTAGCAAAAACCACTTTCTCCATGTCTGGAGATTTACATTGAATTTCCTGTTTATCTTAACCCTGTAGGTGGGTAAAAGCAATCAAACTAAGTGACCACCTTGGTGTCTAGAACGCAAGCCAATCCCCAAGAGCCTCCATATCTGTAGAATTCCTTTGCTGTGTTTTCAGGTGCTCTTCCATTTAAGAGGACCCCTGGGAGTACAAGGTGTGGCAACATTGGGTTTTGCTTATTCTTGCTCATGGACCACAGCAGATATCTCTGCTGTGCACAGAGGCTGGAAATCTGTCTGTTCGTAACTCAGTATTACCCTCCCTGTGTTCACATGAGTGAGGCCTCATTGCTTCTCTCACACCTTCGCGAACCAGAACCAGGCAGGTACAGTCCATTTCCCCAGTTTGCTGTTCACTTCCTTTGTGTGGTGCATTTCCCTCAAAGCACTAGTGCTGCGGGGAAGATCCTCCTAACCCTGGTGTTAGAGGAAGAGCCATGCTTCTGCTCCATTTGGCCCCAACCCACACATTCCTTATCTCGACACATTCTTTGATTCTAGGAAAGTAATCAGAGCTCCCCAAAGAATTTCAACACATTACAGTTAAGCTAATTCCTACTTCACTTTTTTAGTACTTGAAATTATGCCCACCTGGAGCAAGTCTGAAAGTGCTAATTCGATCTATATATTTTTGAGACAAGGTCTTGCTATGTACCCCAGGCTGGCCTCGAACTCATAGAGATCCTTCTGCCTCACTAATTCAATTCTGTAAACTTCTAATCACTTACACATGAGGTAAAAGTGTCCACACTGTCGTCACAGTGTGGCTTGGGTAAATGTTCTTGTGAAAACATTCATTCTCTCACATGCATTTCCTTCTATGTATTATAAGATTATATACTATTTTCCTTTCTTTTGTTAAATACCGTGAATAACATTGACTGAATTCAAAATGTTAAACTGATCTTCCATTCCTACATAAACCCAATTTTGCTGTTTTTTTTTTTTGTGTGTGTCTTTACAGATAATATATCTTGTCTTCTGCTTTAAGAAGTGAAATTATCCAGTTTTACTTTTGTTTCTTGTAGTATTTTCTATATGTTGTTACCAAGCTTATGGAGTTTACATACAATAAGCTGGGAATCATTTGTTTGTTTTCTTGTTCTTTGTAAGATTTTTGGCCAAGATTGGTATAATTTCTGTCTTAAATGTTTGACATAATTCTCAGTGTTTCCATCCAAACTTGGAACATTATCAGTTTAATATGGGAATTTTATTAATGATGGCTTCAATATATTTAATGAATGCCAAATTGTTCTGATCTATAGAGTGAGGTATTTCAAGCCTTAAAAACAACCTCCAACCTAGACTGATGTATCCTGCACAACTATCTTTCAAAATTGATGGGGAAATAAGATATTTCCATGACCTGAGAAACATCATGAATACCAAACCAGCACTCCAAACAATTCTAAATAATATTCTAAAAAAAGACAATAAAGGTCACAACCATGAGGCCCAACATGAGGCCCAACAGAGGAAATCCATCTGGCAAGGCAAGAAATTAAAGGGAGAGGGGGGAAAATTTAAAAAGAGCCAACAAGAAAAATAACATGACAATGATAAGTCGATACATATCAGTTATAACCATCAATGTTAATGCCCTCAATTTGCCAATCAAAATAAATAGACTGGCAGAATGGAATAAGAAGCAAAACCCAACCATATGCTATGTTCAAGAAACACACCTAGTTCAAAAAGAAACTTATAAACTGAAAATAAAAGGATGGAAAACAGTTCTCCATGCGATAGGAACCTTTAAAAAAGCATGCATAGCTATCTTATTTGCAGACAAAGTAAATTTCAAACCAAAACTAATTAAGAGAGACAAAGGTCACTACATCCTTGTAAAGGGAACAATCAAAGAGGAAGAGGTAACAATCATAAATATATATGCATCAAATACTAATGCCCTCAACTATCCAAACAAATATTAAGGGACATGAAAAATCAAATAAGCACTAATACAATTGTAGTGAGGGACCTCAATACCCCACTGTCACAAATAGATAGATCACCTAGACCAAAAATTAACAATGAAATACTAGAACTGAACCATGCTTTTGAACAAGTGGACTTAATAGACATCTACAGAGTGTTCCACCAAATAAAATTAGAATACACATTCTTTTCAGCAGCACATGGGTCATTCTCCAAAATATACCACATACTAGCTCATAGAACATGTTTAAGTAAATGAAAAGGAGTTGAAGTTATCCTATGTATATTATGAAACCACAGTGCGATTAAACTGGAGATCAATAACAAAATAAACCACAAGAATGTCAAAAACACATGGAAAGTGAATAACACTCTCCTGAACAACCAATGGGTCACAGAGGAAATTAAAAAGAAATTATATAGTTTTAAAAAATAAGTGATAACACCAGTGCAACATACAGGAATCTATGGGACACAATAAAAGCAGTTCTATGAAGGAAATTTATAGCAGCGAATGTCAGCACTATGAAAATAGAGTAAGCTCAAATATACAACCTAATGCTAAATTTTAAGCTCCTAGAAAAAGAAGAGCAAACCCAAAGCTCACACAAGGGAGGAAATTATAAAGATCGGAGCAGAAATCAAGGCAATGGAGACTAAGAGAATGATAAAATTGAAGAGTTGGTTTTTCAAAATAATAAATAAAATCAATAAACCCTTAGCCAACCCTATCAAAAAAAGGAAAGAAAAGGCTTGAATTCATGCAATAAGGAATAAAAATGGTGAAGTCACAACAGGTCCAGCAGAAATCCGAGGATCATCAATACCTACTTTAAGAATCTGTACTGTAATAAAATGGAGAACACAGAAGAAATGGACAGATTTCTAGATACATATGAATTACCAAAGCTGAATGAAGAAGATATAAAAATTCTAAACACCCCAATTACAATCAGTGAAATTGAAAATATAATTAAAAATTTACCAACAAAGAAAAGCCTGGGTCCTGATGGCTTCACTGATGAATTCTACAAGACATTTAGAGAAGAACTATTGCTACTACTATTTAAACTTTTCAATGAAATTGAAAGGGAAGCAATACTTCTAAATTCATTCCAGCAGGCAAGTGTTACTTTGATTCCAAAACCAGGGAAAGACCCAACCAAAAAAGAGAACTACAGGCCAATCTCCTTAATGAACATAGATGCAAAAATCCCCAATAAGACACTGGCAAACAGAATACAGAGGGTCATCAAGAAGATCATACACCCTGACCAAGTCAGATTTATTCCAGGGATGCAAGGACAATTCAACATATGAAAATCAATAAATGTAATACACTATATTAACAGAGTCATGGACAAAAACCATATTATCATCTCAATAAAAAGCAGCTGATACAAGGTCAGCACTCAAAAATAAATAGCTTTCTTGTACACAAATAACAGATTTACTGGGAGTGCACTTAGGGAAAAAAATCCCATTCACAATAACATCCCCCCAAAATGTAATACCTAGGGATCAATCTAATGAAGGAAGCAAAATACCTCTACATTGAGAAGTACAACATTCTGAAAAAAGAGATTGAAGAGGATATAAGAAAATGGAAAGACATCACTTGTTCCTGGGTAGGGAGAACCAAAATAGTGAAAATGGCCATACTTCCAAAACTGTGATACAGATTCAACACAATTCCTATTGAAATCCCAATAATATATTTCACAGAACTAGAGAAAACAATCCAAAAATTCATTTAGATCCCAAAGAGACCTAGAATAACAAAAACAATTTTAGGCAAAAGAGACACAGCAGGAGTGTCTCAATTCATAACTTGAAACTATACTACAAAGCCACTGTGATAAAAACAGCATGCTACCGGCAAAGAAGTAGACCTGAGGATCAGTGGAATAGATCAGAAGAGGCAGAAACAACTCCAGATATACTCCACTACCTCATATTTGACAAAGGAGCCAATCATCCTCACTGGAGGAAACATAGCCTCTTTAATAAATGATGTTGGAAAAACTGGATTTCAACCTGCCAAAGATTAAAACTTGACCCCTATCTTTCACCATGCACTAAGCTAAAATCCAAGCGGATTGAAGATCTAAATATTAAAACATAGACACTAAACTTGCTGGAAGATGAGCTAGGTAGAACTTTTGAAGATATTGGCATAGGAAAGACTTTATGAACAAATCCTCAGTAGCATGGGAACTAGCACAAAAAAATCAATAACTGGAATCAAAGCTTCTGCACTACAAGAGAAACCATCAACAGAGCTAAAAGACAACCTACAAGGTAGGAAAAATTTTTACCAGAGTTTTATCAGACAATATATTCTATATACCTACTATCTAGATATATTCTACTATTTAGAATATATAAAGAATGCAAAAATATCAGACCCCTCAAATATTAATACCCAATTAAAAAATGGCCATCTGAAATGAACAGACAGTCCTCAGATAAAGAAGTAAAAGCAGCAAATAAATATATGAAAAAATGTTCCACATCACTGGTCATTTGAGAGATGCAGATGAAAACAACACTGAGATTCCACCTCACCCCAGAAAGAATGGCTGCTATTAAGAAATCAACCAATAAAAAATGTTAGTGGGGTTGTGGGGAGAAAGGAACCCTTCTCCATTGTTGGTGGGAGTGCAGACTGGTGCAACCACTGTGGAAATCAATATGGAGACACCTCAAACAACTAAGATTAGAAGTCCCATTTGAACCAGCTATTCCTGTGCTGGATATCTTCCCAAAAGAATTAAAAGAATCATACCATAAAGATATATGCTCACCCATGTTTATAGCAGCACAGTTTGTAATTGCTAAAGCTTGGAAACAGCTCAATTGCCCTTCATCTGGAGACTGGACAGATAAGTGTTATAATTTTTAAATGGAGTACTACTCAGCCATACAGAAAGATAAACTAGAGACATTTATAGCTAAGTGGATGCCCATTGAGGCCATACTCAAGTGAAATAAATAGGACACATGTGTAAATACAGAATATTTTCTCGGGTGAAAAAAATAAAAGTGTAAATAAGGATCCAAATGTATAATTGATAGTATGTAATAGGAAGAAAAGGTCCAAAGGAGTACGGGAAGTGGGGGTAGGGGAAAGGCAAAAAGGGAAAAGAAAAACATGAGAAAAAAAAACATGGAAACAAAGTCTTTGTAAATAGGTAAAGAGAGGGAAGGGGAATGAAGAAAAATTAAGAGCCAAGATACATTTTGTAAAGGTACAAGATCCCAATGATTAATGTAACTATATTATATACCTAAATTGTACCAATAAACAATGGAAAAATTATTCATTTCAATTACTTGTTTTAAACAATTATTTCTTTCAAATCATGCCAATTTAACCACACATCTTCTATTTTATCTGGCAGCATACAATGTATCATTGTATTTGGAATAGGTGAAGGAGTAATGATTATCCCTTTTCATCCAATTTGTAGTTTTTTACATCTTCTCTCTCTCTTTTTTTGTTGAGTAGTCTCACTAGAGGCTTATCAATTAATTGGAGTTTTCAAAGAACTAATCTTGGGTTCTTTATTGTTTTATGCTTTCTTTCCAGTTAATTTCCACTCCCATTGATTCCTCTCTCTCTCTCTCTCTTTCTCTCTCTCTCTCTTTGGTATTTAGTTGGCACTTCTAACTTCTTGAAATGAGTAATTTGAGATCTGCTTTTCAGATTCTCTTCCTTTTAAATACATGCATATAAATTCCAGTTTTGACCAGTTCATTGAGAGTCTAGCTCAGGGACTTGAATTTTACTATGTCGGTGGTGAGGGTCCATTTATTATATCCCGAAATGCCACCTTTTTGGACACATGCCATTTGCTGTGCTATGCAGTGGTGTTTAGGGAGTGCTGCTGGTCTAAATGAGTGTGTCTCCCCCTCCAAATTCTTATGTTAAATTCTAGCCTCCAATGCTATCAAAAGCCTTATGGAGGTGCTTAGTTCATGAAGGCAGAGCCCTTATGAAAGGGATTAGCGCCCTCATAGGACAGGCTCCAGAGAGCCTTGCCCCTTCCATCATGTAAGGATGCAGGACAAAGACGTCATCTGCGAGGAGGACACAGTCACCGGACCCTGGACCTTTTGGTGTCTTGGTCTGGGATTTACAGGCCACCCAGTTTATCACGTTTTGTTAGAGCAACCTGAATAGACTAAGGCAGGAAGGCAGGAAGAGTAGATGTGGAAGAGTACAGACTGACGATTTAAAATTGAGGGGCAAAGGACACTGTCACTACTGTTGGAGGAAAGCGTGGTCAGAGAAGCAAACGCTGTGGTTCACACTGGTTCCCAGAGTCGAAGCCTCAGGCACTGGGTGAAAGATGCATCTTACACTCTGACAGCTGTGTGTGGGTTTCAGACATTTCACTGCATTATGCGTATACTTATATATCATATTAGGATGTGTTGCAAACATGTAAAACAGAGAATGCACTTGGCAGCTGTCACAATGTGGGCAGGTAGCGTGCAGCACATCAGCTTGCCAGGCACAGCTCAGCTCTCCTGAGACCCGCAGGATGAGACTGCATGCAGGTCCTCAAGGAGAGCACACAGCTGTCCAGAAGTAGCCGTCCTACTCTTTTTACCTGAGAAATGGTGGAGGCAGCTCTCCCATCTGGCTCCATACATTTTCCTTTTGTTTATCTGATGGAGTGAGGTGGATGCTATTCAAAATGTTTTTAGCGAGTTGGTGAAAATAGCTTAAAAGTGAAAATCAGCCTTCACTTCAGCTGTAGATGATAAAGGAGGAAATATCTTGTCCATTGTAAAAGGAAGCAGTTGAATTTAACTCGGCATGTCAGGTTCTGGATTGATTTTTTTTTTTTTTTTTTTTTTTATTTTAAG
>NW_022900917.1:6430197-6450991 GCF_012274545.1 Fukomys damarensis | reverse complement strand
TTTTTTTTTTTTTTTTTTTTTTTTTTTGCACTGAAAGAGTAAAAAAGGTCACAAATAAAACTTTAGTGGTTTGTTCACACATAAGTCATTCCACCTTTATTTGAGGAAGACTAAAATCTTTTCCCACACAGTGAATAATGACTGGATGTATCCTTTCTGAATGGCCATCATTAGAAACCAGCAAAGTTAGAGATGTGAAGAGGAGTTGAACCCGGTGATTCTTCAAGAATAACAGACATTTATAAGGGCCACTGTCCTGCCAACTTCTGGGGCTCTAGAGGGCTCACTGTGGTTCTCAGGTGGGAAGGAGCTCAGGGATGCTTTCCTTTCTTGCCAGTACCCAGCCCCTGTACGTTGTCCAGTGCTGCTCAGCTGAAGGGAAAATGTTCTCTTTGGAGGGATTGACTTCAGTGGGTATGAATCTGGGTGCTTGGATATCAGCCATTTCTGAAATTTGAAAACCTCCTTGAAGTCCGCATAGTGCGTTGGGTCACAAGAAGGTGACATCCTTGAAAAATCTGTGGCCAAAACAAAAAACAAAATACCTCACCACTTTAAAAATTACACGACACCGTCCTACCCACAGTGTGTGGTATATCACAGTATACGGTGACGATTTAATGGCAGGTCATAGGTTCAATGTATTTAATGATAAATGTGGGCTTGGGTGTGATTATAGGGTAAAGAAATAGACTTTTTCCCTTGTCCATTCTCAGTTACAACTTCTTATTGTAAGTAAACCTATGCTCCATTTGGCCCTATCTTTGCTTCAACTGTAGAGTTTCTAGCCAATGGCTGGTAGAAAAGATCAAGCAAGGGGTAGAATTATGGAACAGCTTGTGGTGGTTTCAATGTTCTGATTTGCGTTTATCCCTGTCCATCTCTCTGTACTTCGATGGGGGTTAGATTTGTTCATGAATGAGCCATTCTGATGAATGGAATGAGAAGCTGTCTGCCCTTTAAAGTGAAATGCACCGATGTGTAGATAGAAATGGAGATGAAAAAAACAATACATGCACCTAAGAGGAGGCTCCCGAAAGGCAGTGTTTAGGAAATAGTATAATATGTGCTAATCACAGCGCCACATACAGAGTGGAGTGAATTCCATGGGAATAAAGAAGGAGAATAGAAACACACTGAGCAAAATAAAGAGGGTTTGGACCATGTTAGTAGCGATGGCAACGAAGAGAGGGAAGTAGATTAAAGGACATTTAGGACAGCGAAAATCATGGAACTTAAAAGCTTGATTTTTGAGTCCTGGGACTAACATTTTACATCTTATGATTGTGTCATTCACGCAAGGAAAGTTTTAAAATTCACTGAATCTCAGTTTCTTCATTCGTAAAATAGGACAAGAGCTCCTACTTCTCGGGTTACTTTGTATGGATCAAATCACATAATTTATGAAAAGTTCTAGTGCTCCAAACATGGCTATTCAGTGCATGTTGGCTATTATGATTCCTATCAGTCTTGGGTGAGGAAGCACACAGTGTAGGTGAAAATGCATGGGTTTCGAGCCAGTATCTGAATTTCATTCAAATCCTTCTAGTACCTTGTGCTACCTTACTTGACCTCCCTGAGCCTCAGTTTCATCATCTGGATATTTATTCTAGTTGTTCTATTAATAGAATGGATCAAATGAAATGGATCAAAACATGAGAAGAGTGTAGACGCGTCAAAACTCAATAAATTTCCACCAACATTACTCCTGGCAGCTGAGAGGACATGTTTAGGATGATGTTCTTATAATTGATTTGTGAGGGCTCTCTTCATAGTCTTGGTATGCAGAGGCTGTGGAGGAAGATCAAGTTTATTCAAGAGAAAACAAGATGAGTTTTCCTTTCATCATAGGTGAATACCTCTGGCGTCTCAGCTAGGCAGGTAGAAAAGGTACGTGGGCCAGAAAGGATTAGGTCGGGAGCATTAGCTTGGGGTTTTTAATTTGTGTTTGATTCCATGAATATGGACTGCATTTTCCAGAGGGGGAAAGGACCCAAGCG
Source organism: Fukomys damarensis (assembly GCF_012274545.1). Classification (NCBI taxonomy): domain Eukaryota; kingdom Metazoa; phylum Chordata; class Mammalia; order Rodentia; family Bathyergidae; genus Fukomys; species Fukomys damarensis. The sequence goes on along the minus strand of NW_022900917.1, from coordinate 6,448,991 downwards.
TAGAGATTTGGAGAACAGAAGTCTGAAGGAGGAATGACGGAGAAAGAGATGACCCCGGTTAGGTCTGAGGTGTTACAGGGAAGGCCGGGCAAGAGGCTGGTGTGCTAGGAGATGTGTACCACACGCGCAGTGCTGGAATATCAAAGACGAGAAAACTGCACACCGGGCTTGTTAGACTCAGGCACAAGGCAGGAGCCCAGTGACTTCGACCCTGTGAGCAATGTGGGTGGGAGGCAGGAAGCTGAGTAGTGTGTCGGGGAGGGTGTGAGCCACTGGAGTTGTAGTGCTCACTAACACCCTGAAAGAGCGGGGCATGGAGAACGGTAAGGAGCCAGCCAGGTGCGGATGGCTTGAGGTTCTAGAAAGATCTCAACATTCTGGCAGTGTGCTCTTTGGGAGGGATCCTTCTGCGGGGGCTGAATTGAAGGTACTGAAAGGTTAAAGATGCTCTCAGCATAGGAGAAAGAGGGAGAGGAAGGCACAGGAGGGAGTGAGAGTTGCCCCAAATTCCTGACTGAGACCATCCAGCTTAGGGATGAGAATTCAGTGGGGAGAGAAAGAGAGGTGATGAGGGTGGAGGAGGAACTTGAGCACAGTCAGTAAGACACCACGCACAGGAGGTGGCAGCGGGGAGGACGTGAATGGCAGAGGCAGGAGAAGGGAAAAGGGACAGGGCCGGCTGCAGAATGTCAGCAGGCCTCATGTGAAGTGAGCCCAGCATCGGCCTCCACTGTGCTTGGCCCAACCGTGAGCCAAGTGAATTCCTTGAGGTGACAAAGTTAGAGAGTATGAATTAAGATCTTTCCATCATGGAATCATCTTTTGGAATCAAGATGGCTTAAGCATCCAAAGGCTTAATGGTGCCATGACGTGTGCCTAATAGTTTCAAATGATGTGTTTGTATCTCTTTCTCAGAGATGCTTGATTCTTCTTTGCCAAAATAGATCTCCTTGAGTGAAGTAAAGGGAACACTATTCATCAAGTCACAGTAAAGATACAAGGGGCACAGTGATGTAATAAGGATAGAAGAACAGCAGGAGGACAAGGAAAACCTCATTGTAGTTTGAGATTGCACGAGGTAGTTTTGACACCTTAGGGAAGTTATTTAAGACCTTTTGGTCTTGGTTAGATCATATCTCTACGATAAAGAACTCTAGGATTTTTGTGTGCTACATTGTTCTGTTGGCAAAGAATTCTTTGGAAAAGGATGAGCATTGTCAGAAGTAGAGAGAAAAATGAGAAAGGGACTTCAAAGCCATACATAATTAGTAGTAAAGAATTAACAATTTGGGGCCAGGGATTTAGCTCAATGGCATGGCGCCTGCTTTGCAAATGCAAGGTCCTGAGTTCAATCCCCAGTACAAAAAAAAAAAAAGAACTAACATTTGTATTCTCACAGACCTTTGTTCAATTTCTTGCTTTACCATGTACTAACAGACACTGTAGAAACAAGATAGATATTGCTGTGCCCATTCTCTCATAAGTAACAGTGGAGACATAACAGGTGTCTAAGGCACTGACAGTATGTGTTTACTGCTTCACAATGCCCGGCAACTGGGAAGGCCTCAAAGTGTGGTCCAAAAATAAAGTGGAATCTATCTATTTATGTAACAGCTGTCCCTTTCTTTTTACTTTTTAAGGTAATGGATTTTTCTCCCAGATAAGAAAAAAAATGGCTGTGAACGCGTTGACAGTAAAAACACAAGTAAATATTGCAGTGATTTAGTAATAGTAGCATACATTTCATTGCAGGAAAGAAGGAAAAAAAGAACTCAAAGTGGAGAAAGTAAGAGAGAATCATTATTTAGACAGGAAACTCCTCAGTCAATGCCTCAATGTGCTGTGGGAGTGTTACAGAAGCTGAATTGTCCCTCGGGCCGGGAACCTAGTGATTTACAAAACAGCATGGCTTGTTCCGTGTTAGCTGGGCAGCATTTTCGCTTCCAGTCTTCTCTCCTGGCCTCTGAGGGGCTCCTGTGGCTCTTCTTGAAAGTTTTTCTGCTGATCTACTCAGTGAGAAATGACCTAGACGTCATTGTCACTGCTTCCTCAAGTTAAAAGTGTGATTATGGCCAAGAGCACCGGCATTTTCATAGCTTTCTCGTGGGCTGACCCTACAAGATGACAGAACCCTTCCATTTTCAGCGTCTCACATAGTGAGAGAAAAGGCAGGTTTTCAAAATGGACCACATCGCTGAACTTGCACACAAAACTTCAGTCATGACTGTGTGGTCAACTTGTGTTTTGTCTGGATTAGATGGGAAATGAGCAGATTTGTGCTTTGCTCTCTAAGTGCTGAAATTGTCCCTGATTCCTCTCTTTGATAGCCTCACAGTCCAACAGTCAGGCTCAGGAACTGGTGTTTGGAAGGCAAAAATGAGCTAACGGTGATCATTTGAGACAAATTCTTGCCTTCCCGAAGCCCACAGGCAGATGGGAGACACAAAAGTGCAAGGTGGAAGATTGTGTTGTGCAGGTGATAGGCTCTGGTGCAACTAGTTAAGAGTGCAGGAAGTGTGGATTGAGAGGAAATGCGTGGAAAACTTATATTGTGTATCCATGGAAAGCAGGAGGAGAGTTTCTGGATATGTCTGGAAACTTCGATGGTGTTAGGAGGAAAGACTGGGTACAAGGTGGAGTCGAATCTCTCTTTTTCCCATTTTAACAACTCATTATCTATTTCCAATTAACAGGGTAGGCCATGTGTTTGTTTTTCTGATTTTGCTAAATTCTTCTAGTAAAGTATTTGGTTACGGTTAGTTAGCCTGGGTGGCATCGTGAGAGAGTGGAACAGGAGCGTCCAAAGCTGTCTGACCTCCAAGTGCAGCAGAGAGGATCGCTGCTGACGGTGGTTGGTCCTTCTCATGTCGCACTGCTATCGTCACTTACTGTGTTGGGTTTGCAGCCCGGGACCCCATCTAGACCCCCCCAGACGCCTAATCCACACAAAAGATCACAGGCGTAGAGCGGAGGTGGCCCCGCGTCAGGCTGCAGGAGTTTTCGCCGGAGGAGCCATCACTGTGGGTACACGGGGAGGAGCAGGGAGGAGTCAGGGGTCCTGCCTTTTCGGTAAAAGACTCCTTTGATCTTTCCCAACCACAGCAGAGAGCAAGGCAAGTTTCCTGGAAGAAGTTCAGAGGAGGGAAAAGGAAAATTAGAAGGCATCGTCTGAAACGTCGGGTGTAAGCCCGAGTCCCTAACTGGCAGAGGTCTTTTCCAAGAAATGCGTCTGTTGTGGTGTACCAGCAGGCAGCCGGGTGGCTCCTGGATCACGGCTCCTCTGTCGCCAGCGCCCCCGCCCCGCACCAGCTGCTTCCATCCAGGAATGCAGTGCCCATCCTCTCTGTTTCGCTGTTGAGTCAGGCTGTCCGGTTAAGCGGAAAATCGTTGGTATTGTTTCCTTACTCCTATGTTAAACGGTCATTTTCATTTTATTTTTTGAATCATTCTTCACACCAAGGCCAGCCAAGTGTCAATTGTGCAGCGGACTGTTTGTTTGTAAGCATTTATTTTCATTTCTTATTTTTTCCTGGTGCCGAGAACTCACCCTAGTCTTTTCTTCTTGCTCCAAATGTCTGGGGCCATCCTGTTTTCTTAGGACTGTCAGGAACAGCTTCATATTTATCCCTTTGCTACCTGTACCAGCCACCAAAGACTCCTCTCCACTTTTGGTTTTGAAAGTCAAACTGCTTTAAAAGTTGGCATCTTTTTTTCTCGCCCTACCATGTTCCAGCCACTCTGTCAGGTACCCACTGCTACAAGAACAAAAAAGTCGTGGATCCTGTGCTTCTGGGACACACACTTTCAAGAGGCAGGTAGGTGAGAATACCCAGCATCACTAACAGATGCAAAGGAATGAGGCGGTATATAATATCAGAAGAAATGGCCAATGGCAGAGCATGAAAAGCTCCTAGATACATGAAAGGATTCTTCTGGAAACACCACTGAGGAAAAGGACTAATAGAAAGACCCAACTCAAAAATGGACACCTGAAATGAGCAGACAGTCCTCAGACAAAGAAGTAAAGCAGCAAATAAACATATGAAAAAATGTTCCCCATCACTGGTCATTCAAGAGATGCAGATGAAAACAACACTGAGATTCCACCTTGCCCCAGAAAGAATGGCTGCTATCAAGAAATCAACCAATAAGCAAATGTTGGTGGGGTTGTGGGGAGATAGGAACCCTTCTCCATGGTTGGTGGGAGTGCAGACTGTTGCAGCCACTGTGGAATTCAGTGTGGAGTTGCTTCAAACAACTAGGATTGGAAATCCCATTTGACCCAGCTATCCCTCTGCTGGGTATCTTCCCAAAATAATTAAAAGATGAATACCACAGTGATATATGCTCACCCATGTTTATGTATGTAATTGCTAAAGCTCAATTGCCGGTTAACTGGAGACTGGATAGATATGTTTTTGTTTTTAAATGGAGTACTACTTAGCCATAAAGAAAGATAAACTAGAGAGATTTGTAGTTAAGTGGATGTCCATTGAGGCCATACTCTTAAGTGAAATACATAGGACACACATGTGTAAATGCAGAATAGTTTCTCTGGTGTGGAAAACCAAAAGTGTAAATAAGGATCCAAATGTATAATTGATATTATGTAATAGGAAGAAAAGGTCTAAAGGAGTAGGGAAAGTGTGGGGGTGTAGGGGAAAGGTAAGGGAAAAGCAAAAAATATGAGAAAAGGACACAACATGAAAGCAAAGTCTTTGTAAACAGGGAAGGGTGGAGGGTTTGAAGGGAAGGCAGGGAATGGGGGAAAAAAATAAGAACCAAGACCTGTCCTGTAAAGGTACAAGGTCCCAATACTGAATGTAACTGTACTGTGTACCTAAAATGTACCAATAAACTCAATGGGGAGGAAAGAATGAGCCAAATGTGGGGGCTGCTGCAAGTCAGATATATGAAATGAGATCACAGATTTGAAATTTTGGGACAATCTTTGAGCCATGAAATAAGAAATAAGTTGTGAAGTAGGAGTACGTAGATAGTAGCAGACATCCTAACAAGAGATTGAGTAGCCTAGATAGTGTAAATAGGAGACAGATTTGAAAGCTATTTAGGAAAAGACATTGCATATTTGGTGATTGCTGGTACCAACGTTCGAGGAGATGGTGAGGGAGGTGGGAAATTCAGGACACAGTAGCTCGCCTGCGGCCATTCCACCCTGAACGCGCCAACCTCAGAATACAGAGCTCCTCAGATTGTACTGAGGGAAGGGCATAGTAATGCCTTCCCAGGGGCATGTAAACAGCTAAGGGAATGATGGAAGACTTTTATTGGATGGTACTAAATATAAATGAGGCTTGATCTAAGCTGAAAAAAATTCAGTAATTGCTTATTTTTAGTAACTAATTATTATTGTTATTTTAATATTAAAATAACATCAGGTTGGTTTCGGTACATTCAGATGTATATCATTATTACTATACCATGAAAAAGTCAATAATTCTAACAGCTTTAGAGACTTGGATGGGATGAGGCTGTTGGAGAACTGCCCTCTGGCTTAGCTGGAGAGTGGGGTGGTGGGGCGCATCCTGGAGCAAAGCTGCTAATCCAGGCCTGGGTCCAGCATGACCTGTGACCCTGCCCTCCTTGCCCCCTCAGTCTCCCTTCAGGTCCTCTCCTCCGTCTCTACGGTCTTCCGCTTTAATCCATTTTAGACCCCTTCGCTTTCCGGCATTGCCAAGCTATCTTCTTTTACCAGCTTCTCTGCCTTGTGTCTTTCTAGTCTGAAACCAAAAGCAATGAACTTTTCTGTTCCTTGGACTCAAGACTCAGAGAAAATCTCTGCTGCTGTCACAGAAGACATTTCAGAAGGCACATGGCTCTGGAACCAGGTGCAATTTCCCAAATCCTAGCTATTTCAAAGGCAGATAAGCCCAAGAATATTGACAGCCTGTGGAAGTGAGATACTTGGGAAATTTAAAAAAATTAGTTTTAGTTTTTGAAAAGCTAAAATCTATGTCATTCGGTTATCTTCTCTCAAGGCAATCCTTAAAAACTCCTTTTCTTTCTCCCTTATTTTTTGATATAAGCCTTACATTTCCGTTTTTCTACTCCAAGAAAGGTTACATCTTGTTAGGATGTGAGAGAAAAGAAGTAGCAAAATGTGTAATTGATACCAAGTAATAGGAAGAAAAGGTCTAAGATAGTAGAGGAAGTGGGAGGGGAAGAGGAAAGGGAAAAAGGGAAAAGAAAAAATATGTGAAAAAGGAAGAACATGGAAACAATATCTCTGCAAACAGGGAAGGGTGGAAGGGGTGAAGGGAGGGCTGGGGTAAGGGGAAAAGTAAGAACCAAGGTAAGTCATGTAAAGGTACAAGATCCCAATGATGGGTGTAGCTGTACTGTGTACCTAAAATGTACCAGTAAACCTAATATGTGTTAAGAAAAAAAGTGGCAATAGACAATAGAGGAGGAAAGAAGGAATAGCAATGAATATGAAGAGAAAAATTTCCAGTAAACAGCATGAAGCCAGAAATCTTGAATTTTTGAGATTTAAATATCTAGATAGATGAATTCTTTCACCGGGCTCTGACCAGGAGCCTGGTTACCTGGTGCCTTACATTGCGTAGTGAGAATAAACGCATCCAACTTGTCAGACAGAGGGGACCTAGGAAGTGGTTTTGGCGTCTCTGAGGTAGTTTTGGACAAGATTCTGTTGTGAAAGCTAAACACAACTTGTAAGTGCATGCTCTCAGCACGCTCTGCGTTTATTGGCTGTTCACTGCCCCGAAGCCACACTGAGATCCTGCAGAGTGATGGATGTCAGAGGGAATTGATAAGGAGAAGGGACAGCTTTGGGCTACTTAAAAATATGTAAATGGCTTGAGTCTTGGTTCTGCATATGAGCAGTACGATTGCCAGGTTAGTGCACGACAGTAGGTCCATCCTGGAGGAAGCACGCAGGGTGTGTGACCTTACCCAGTGGCATCCCAGACCCCGACAAGTTAAGTGACACAATAGGGGGCAAGCACAAGGGCGGAGGGCATGAGATACTTCAACGGAGAGAGGCGTCCTCTTTGATGCCCTTCAGTTCTCCAAGTAAGTTTGAAAACCAATGAATCCATCAACTGTTAAAAGAAATAAAATTTAGTAGCCGATAAAAGCTGAGCTGGAAGACAGAAGGGAGTCTGGTCACGTGGAAATACTTTTAGGAATCCTTTGTCCTTAAAGTCATCCAAAATGGCCACCACAATAAAATAATAGCCTGATTTTCTTGAGAACAGTAACCATATATTTTCAACTTTTACCCTCCTGACTCAGGATAGTTTATGGTGTTTGGTCTGGACTTAATAAATATCTGCGAGCTAAATGAATATGAGATCAAAAGGCTATTACAGGTATCCTATATCACATTCAAACTATTTACAGGATGAACTCAGCAATATTTACAGCAATAGGAACTTTACCCATTTACCTATAACTAAAAGTTGTCCAAGTTTTTTTTAAGAAGCCACATAATAAATACCTTGGGCTTCTCAGGCTAACAGATAAGTTGAAAATATTATGTAACAAAAACTAGAATTAATTTCTAAAATTCTGGATGAAATTATAAGTTCAGTAATAGTTAAGGTTTTAGAATGAAATTATTCTGGGGAAAGTAACATTTTTGCTGAACTAGGGTTCACAGTGTTCCATATTATCAAAACTTACTGAGAATGTTACCTACTAATGCTGATCTGTAATGAAACTAATTATTTCATTGCTAATTTGCATTTTTACATAATTTTTGCTTGGCATATAATTATTAATCTTAATCTTTTTATGACACTGAAAAATGTCAAAGCTATTCTTAGCTCTCAGGTGCCATAAACACACCCGGGGCAGGCTGAATTTAGTCTGTTAGCTGTCCTTCGCTGACCCATGATCTATACTTACTCGTTTTGAATAACATTTGACTGATTGATTGATTGATTTTGGACCCTGTCATGGAGAAAATGGAATTAGAAAATTTGTATCTCTTTGCAACATTTTACACACTATATAAGCCTCCTCACTTAAAGTTTTTCTTTGTTTTTGTACTAATATTTTCATGTGGGCATTGGTGTGAGGATGACCCAAAACATCCTCTTGGTTAACCTGATGGCTTCCCCCTCCACCTGGGTTTAACTGAACAAGACGGGGCTGGAGGACAGGGTGTCACAAGATCTTCCTCTCCCTGGGATAAAAATATGACGAAAAGGACAGAATCCCAAGGAACTGCCAAGTACACTGAATGCCCAAATTAGAAGTTTTTTGTTTTTTTATGTTGTCCTTTGGTCGGAAATGCTTGAAATGCTTCGGTGCATTGTAAGCCCCGCTCCCTGCTGTCATTTCTAGGCTGTCTCTCTTTCTTCCTCCCTCAAAACCCCAGCTTCACGATCCACTGCTCTTCGCTGTGAATCACAGCCTCCTCATTGTCCGTGCCTCTCCGCCTGACCGCGCCTTGTTCCCTGTTCTTGCTGCACTGCACTCACTGGTAGTGCAGGAGGGAGAACATGCAGTCACCCTGATTTGACTGACTCTATCATTTCCTAGCTGTGCTCTGTCTCTGAAACTATAAAACAGGCACAACAATAGCAAATGAGATCTTTAAAAAGATAAATACTTTGAGTCATGACTGTCAGAAGGCTCAATGTACTCAGAACCTTCACCATCGTTTAAATATAAGGTAATAAGTACATAATCCCAATACGAACAGGCTTCACTGCTAACATTTACTGCATGCTTACTATTACCAGGCACGACAGAACTACTTTACAAATATGCACTCATTCAGGCTCATGACAGCCTTGTGAATGCTTTATCTGTTATTCTCCTCCTTTGTTGGATTAAAGAAAGAGAGCAACACGGGCGGAAGTCCCTTCTTCCCGGTCATCAGCAGTGGGGTGGAGGATGTGGGAGGTGGAGCCCATGGTCCATCCTGGTCTCTCAGTTCCTGGACCTCTTCAGATCCACCTGTTTTCTCGTCCATCATTGTCCATCCATCTTTTCGTCATTAATGGTCTTAGTGCCCTCAAAGTTTTATTCCAAGCTTTCCATTGCCCTGTTGTCTTGCTCACTTTTTAACCTTGGAGAGTACGTCTGTGCTACTCCACAGCTAACATTCTCTAACTTCATTCTAACTTTAAACCCTGACCTGAATCCTTTTCACCATTTATTGCCTTGATTCAGTTTTCACTCTCCTTCCTTCTCAGCCTAAATTACCCATCGTTTGATGCTGTAAAGCTGCCCTAAGAACACCCTTAGTCCCTCTCTCCGTTCCTTTTCCATTTGACTATGTATCCCAATCACATCCAGACTAAGCTATCCAGTTGCCTTGCAACAATGCTGCAATAGTAAAAACTCCCGAAAATCTGAATTTGGCTGGGTTTCCCATTTTTTGCATCCCACAAAATCTACTTTCTTTCTCCATAGACTCACACAACTTCATCCCTCCCCAACTTCAAACATTTCATCTCGTGACATCAAAACTTTGAGACATAATAAATACAATCGGAGGTGGACAGTCTTGCCTCCCTATTGCCAGTTCGACGAACTTTCAGCACTTGTATTTAACTACTGCATCACCCTTTCCATTAGCAGATTAGATTTATTTCTGTTGCTAAGGCCAAACCCTCTACCAGTGTCTCAGATCCCCCACCCAGCATTCTCAAGGAGTAGACTCATATAAGTGCCAAATTTTCTAAACCAATTTTTCTTTGCTTTCTTGGGATCAGTCATACTGGCATACAAAAAAATGTCACAAGTCGCTTATCTTGAAAAACAAATTACAATCAACTTTAAGCTTCTTTGAACTTATACCATTCTCTTGAATCTATTGCATTTATCTTAACCACTTTACATCGTAATCCTTTGTACTTATTGTCTCTATTTCTTCACTTTTCTTTTCCTTGTTTCAATAGAATTTTAAATTGTACCCTCCACTGAAATCGCCTGTGCAGAACCATGATAGCAGACACTATTGGTTGTCAGTCACAGAGCTATTTCCATTCCTTCTCCTGTTTCTCCTCCTCCTTTTCCTCTTCCTTCTCTGCATTGTCCTCCTCCTATTCCATCTTTGTCTTCTACTTTTTTAGGTGAGACTTTTATTATTATATGGGCACTTATATTCTTCATATACTAAGAATATGAAGAGGAGATACTAAGAGGAGATAAGTAACCTCAGTCTACAAGAGTGCAAAGTATTATTCATCTTCATTGGTATTCTTAGAGCAGCATTTAAAAAATTAACTTATACCATTGACAGAAGTGGTAGGGAACAGAACATGAGGGAAATGATAGAAAATAGAGTAAAATTTAGGATCCAGTTGTTCTAACAATAAGGACTAGAAACACACATTGATATTCACCCTTGATAACTAAGAGAAAAAAGAAAGCCTTTATGATAAAATATTAACTTCAATGTGCTATAGCCAACAAATTAAAGTTCTTTTAAACCAATAGCCTTAATTTTTAAAGCTAGTTTTAGGTTCTAATCAAAATTGAGCAAAAAGTGTATGTATTTCCCACATGTAAACAAGCTCTCATTACCTGTATGCCTCAGCAAAGTGCTGCACTGCTTAAAACCCTCCTTCACTTAGTAATGTTGTTGTAAGTCTGCTCCCTGTTGTTTCATAGTTTGATTGCTCATTTCTTTTTAGTGTGAGATAATATTGCATTGCCTGGATGTACCACCGCTTAGTTATCCATATTTCTACTGAAACATGTCTTGGTTCTTTCCAAATTTTAGCGATTATGAATCAAGGTTTTACAAACACAGGGTTTTGTGTGGACATAAGCTTTCAGCTCATTTGGGTAAATGCCATGGACTCCGATTGCTGGATCACAGAATCAGACTTTGTCTAGCTTTGTGAAAGACCTGCAAACTCTCCTCCAAGGCAGCCGTACCACTGTGCTCCTACCAGTGTTGCTCCACATTCCAACCAGTATTTGAAGCTAGTGCTTTGTATATGGGGACTTGCAAAAACAATGCAGCAATATCTCATTATGACTTTAATTTGCAATCCCCTAATGACATGCGATACCGAACATCTTCAATATGCTTGCTCACCATCTGTGTATGTTCTTTAGGAGATATCCATTTTGGATTTTTGTCCACTTTTTAATTGGGTCATTTATCTTATAGTTGTTCAGTTTTAAGTTTTTTGTTATGTTTGATTTTAGTTAAAAGACCATTATTATATATGTTCTTTGCAAATACTTTTCCTTATCTTTTTATTCTCTTAACATGGTCATTCTAATCCATGTTTTTGAAACTGAAAGTGAATCTCTTGCTGCAAGCAGTTGCATTAGTGCCTGACACACCAAAATGCCTCAAAGTTAAGAATATCTCCAGGTTCTTTGTAAACGTCATAACTCCATCACTCAACTCTCATTCTGTGGACAAGGACTTTGTGAAGGCCAATCTGCGAAGTGCAGATGGTTACCACTGTGTTCAGTGTGTCTGGCATTCAGCCCATTTGCCAACATTAGAGGAAGTAGGAAGATTGCCAGTGATGTCAAAGAAAAAAAGTTATGGCACCCACCTTCTTCATCTTCCCCAACTTAATACAGGTACAGAACGAATTGACCTCATCTTCTCCTGCTGCAACAAAGAAAAATACAACTGTCCTCCTATATAGTAATGATCTTGTCATACTTTTTTAGAGTGAAATGAGGAAGCATTGTGGCTTCTACTGTCATCATACTTCCCTAAGGGACAACTGAGCACAAAATTCTACAAAACAAGTCATTGTAAAGTGAACCCTTGACTTATGAACTCAATCGGTTCCTGAGGGCTGGTTGTGAGTCAAGTTTGTTGTAAGTCAATACAACTGAGATCTGGACAATTACCTGGGTCCTCACAGTAGATAATAAGAGGCAGATGAATCTTCCATTAATCTAAATAACCCAAGTTGTTCATATGTCAGGCTGGTTGTAACTTGAGGGTGTACTGTATTTGTAGACATTCAGTCTTAGATATCCTCAAACAATAAATAAATATATGATGTCTTGTGTGGGACTCAGTCAGTCTTGGCTGACAAGTGCATATATTCTGTCATTTGACATGTATCTTGCTACTCATTCATTCTGCTTGTTTCTTAGGACCTAGTTCTTAAAATAAGATATTTGCTAGTTTATGTATTAATATTCTTTTGTTGGTGAAACAGCAGTTGGTCACACATGCACATGCACACACACACAAACAACTATTGGATAAGACTTAAGTAAGACTAAATTTTTAGTTTCTTCTTCTTCTTCTTCTTCTTCTTCTTCTTCTTCTTCTTCTTCTTCTTCTTCTTCTTCTTCTTCTTCTTCTTCTTCTTCTTCTTCTTCTTCTTCTTCCTCTTCTTCTTCTTCTTCTTCCTTCTTTTCTGTGGTGTCAGGGGTCAAACTTGGGCCCTTGTGCTTGCAAGAGACAAACCCCCAGCAAGACTAAATTTTTAAATTTCATGTTGTGTGGTGATAAACTGTGGTGTTCAAAACAAATACACATGCTTAAAACTATCAAAGAACTGTTCAAAAAATTAGCTTATCTTTAGCCCTCCCTGCTGTTCCACTTGCCCTATGAAAATTAATGTTTAATGCATGGCATATTTCTCTTTTTGCCTCAACTGCCAGGAAACAGAACATCATTTATTGCCTATGAAGAGAACTGATTATTTTACTCGATCCTCACCCTACACAAGTCTCAATTGCATTTGTATCCATTGAATGAGTTTGTTTTTATTGCTTTTTATTCTTTTTAGTAGTGTGCTTAGTTTTCAAGCAATTTAAGTGATTTTTGAAAAAGCATTTTGAAAAAACATTTCAATAACTTCTTTCAACAAACAGATTGAGCATTTTGCGGGCTATTAAGTTATTGTTTCTTGGTTTCAAACACAACCTTCTACACACAGCTTTGGGATGCTCAGCGGGAATGGTACAAACTATTATCTTGAGATCACCAGCGGCCTCCATGTTAGGCTCTGCCAGTAGAGGGCGATAGAAGGAAACTGAACGTCTTGAGCAACAGGAAGGGACATTCTTCTCAGGAAGCCTGTGAACTTCCTTTCTGCCTTCTGTTCCCAAGGACATCCCCCAGCACTGTGTCTTTACCTAGCAGTTGTATGTTCCTTCTGATAGTGATAGCTGAATCCAGCGTGAATTTAATTCTTCTAGCACAAATGGAACCCATTTCACTCCTGGCTGCAGCATCTATCCAGCTCCGGTCTCTCTTCACAAACTTGGGTAGCAAATTCACTTGGCCTTTCCAGTGAACAGAGAGATACCAGTGTGGACAGCCTCTTCCTTAAAATATGAATTTGAGCCTCCCAAGAGCCAGCTCCTAGTTTAAAGTGTAATAATTCTAACGTCTTCCTTGTCCCTCCGGCATCAGAAGTGGTCATTGCTCCCTGCTGTTCTTCTGAGGTATTGAAGTCACTCTGCATCCTTCTAAGTCCCTGGTAACCACTCCACAACGAGTTAACACTGGCTTATATTAAATTCTCTTTCTTAAAATAACTGATATGGTTTCTGATACCTAGAGGACCTCTCACTGTTAAAGGTATTTAGCCTGAGCTAGGCATAGGTCTAAGAGCCAGGGAACAGTCATGACCCAATTCTGCTTTCATACAGTTGGTCTTCTTGCAGGTTAGACAGGCAATGCACGTAAATATGTAAGAGGGTTGGTGGTATTTTCTCATGTCTTTTCTGCACGACAAAGAAAATGAAACAAAACAAAACAAAACACCCAGAAACAAATCCAGGAAAGGGAGAAACAAGTATGAGGGTAGCAGAAAGGGGCTGGTATTGTGTGAGGATGATGCCTTTGTGGACAGGAGACATTTGGGTAGATTTGACAAAAGTGCAGGATCAGATTGTGTGGAGCATGAGTATTTCAGGGAGAAGAAACGGGACACGGTTGCTATCATCAGGCATGGAAAAGCCCGTGTGTTGCAAGCAGAGGGAGAAAGTGGGAAAGTGAGAGGAAATTAGTGTAGAGAGATTACTGGAAAACCAGATCCTGCAGAGTCCTGTAAGCCACGTTAAATTTTCAGAACTATCAAAGTGACGTGGTAAGAGGGTTTTCAATGGAGGAAGGAAAGCCAGCTCCCTGTTTGGAAAAAAATGTTTTTGAGTATCTGTGTTGTGCTAGGCTGTCTTCTAAAAGTGAATAATATACCTGTGAACAAAATCTGTGTATTCTTCTAATGGAAGATGTAAAGAACTTCTAAGTCAATATGTGTGTCAGGTGATAAGTGTTATGGAGGAAAATAAAACTGAATCAAACTACATGGAGTACCAGGGTGAGGAGAGCCTGAAAGGATCAAAGGCAAGTAAGAAGGGCGTTTGGAGGTTGTTTCAATATTCTAGGTGGGAGTTAATAGTGACTTGGACCATGATGAGCATAATGATGCTTAAGAAAATGTGATCAGATTCTGGGTTTATTTCATATGTAGTGTTTGCTTAAGGATTTAGGAAAAAAAAAAAAAAAGGCCAGATCCTGATCTTAGCTTTCAAGAGTTTGTATGATCTCGTTCCTGCTTAAACTTCTAAATTTCTCTCCTCCCACTTCACCATTATGTGCTCTGTTCCTTTGTTCTAATGATTCTGTTTCCCAAAAGAGCCACATGCCCCCTAGGTGCTGGCCATTTGCACATGTGGAGCTCCTACAACATCTTATTGCCCTGAACAACTCTTTCTCCTTGTTTTTCACATCATGGCTATATCTCCACTATTCCCCAATGCCTATCCTATTTTCAGGAGCTGAGTTTAGATATCCATCCTCTGGGGTGAATCCTGGAGCTGACCTCCACAATCAATCGCCCAGAAAGTGGTGCACAAATTTCTTATAATCAAAAGTCTCAGATTTTTTTAAGGTGTATTATTAACTCTGTTTTTGCAGAGTTCTTGGCCAGGGGGAGATTTCAGAAGATTTCTTTTTATCAGGCAGCTTTCGTGTCACTGGGGCAAAATACCCAACACTTGCAACTTAAAGGAACCGTTTTATTTTGTCTCACGGTTTCAGAGGATTCAGTATATGATCAGCGGCCTCCAAGCAGAAACATTATGGTGGAAGGGCAGGGAGGAGGAAGCCTGCTGAACTCAAGGCAGCTGGGAAGCCGAGTAGGTTGGAAAGAGCCCAGAGGGCCAGATATCATCCCAACGACACCCCCACATGTCTCACTTCCTCCAACTAGAACCTTCCTTCTAATAGCCCGTTCAGCTGTGAACTCGTCAGTCGGTTAAGCCATTATGAGGTCAGTGCTCTGATAACAGTCACCTCTCCAGGGTGCTTTTGATCCCATTAGGTTAACAACCAGCACACGTGTTCCTTTAGACCAAATAATGCAAGGGTACAACCCCCAGTGCACGGAGATGATGGGTAGCTGCTGTACCATTCAGAAGAATCAGGGTGTGCCCACCACTCCGTGTGTTCTTAGTTAGGAGCAACTTTATACTAACGCAGAACAGCTGGATGAATCATTGATTTTTTTTTTTACATTTTGTAACCGTATGTTTTGTTAATATGACCCTTCTTTTCTCAAAATATTAATTAATCACACACATTTATTTCAATGTTCTGTGTTCACTTTGTTGTGAGAAAACAACTTTTCACCAGCAGTTCACAGTTAGAAAGAGCTACTGCTTCTTCTATTAAAACACATGTAAAAAACATCACGCTATTTCCCGAAATATGGAGTGAATTTCTTCAAACCTTGGAATCGCTCCATTTACATGAAATAAAACTCCCCAGACTGGTAAATTCCCTGAGATTATCATTGCAGACCTGTTAAGTCAAACTGAAAATGGGTTTCTATTTTAAGTGAAAACTGCTTTTGGCAGCTGGTAGAGCCTTCTGCAGACATCTTTGTGAGGATGAGATAACTCATCTGAATTCATCCCAGCAAGAAATAAAGACCTTGGTGCTGCTGTAGGTGCATTACCAGAAGGATGTAAGTCTGGCTTAGCATTGCTTGCAAAAATTATTTACGGTTGGTGCTTCTGATGTGTTTAAAAAACTTCTTTTTCACATTTGGCTAAATGTCTGTGTCTTGCTTTTCATAATTTATTTGAAGTCTACCTTTGAAATGCTCAAAATAAGGTTGTTTTTGGAAAGGCCTCAATCTGAAATCCAGGAAACCATTTTCATCTTGGCCAGAGTTAGGTTCCACCTCATGTATATTAATGCATTTTGCTTGTTCTAAACTGCGTTTGGTTTCTGTTTTTGCCAGGCCTTCATTAACAGACACGCTTGACCCAATAAATCATCATTTGCTACTGGTGCAAGCTAATTGTGAACTGTAATGAAGAGCTCTGAACTTAATTTGCCAAATTTATGCTTGTACAGGGTCTACTCTCCGGAAGACAGCTCCAGATTAGGATGGAGCCCTTTGCAAAAGACTGAGTTGTACAAACTCTTTAAAAGTGTCTCCTTGCTAACGACACATCACACAACTGAATTCTGTGAATGTTAGTTTTGCTGGAGGTGTGCAAACTTCCTACAGATATGTACAAGCCCACTCTCTCATGTACCATTCTGTATGGGTTAGGACGGCCACCTCACTGACAATACTTTTAGTTGCAAACATACAGCATCACCTTGGGTTTGCTTCCTTTTAGAATGATGTCCCTGTTCCCCATTGTCTAGCTACATTTTCTGCCCTATTTCAATCCAGCCCATGTCATGTACACTTACATGATTGCTCCTTATTATTTGGGCAGAACGTTGGCTGTATCCAGGAGGTTTCACTAAGACATGTCATGTTGCTCTAACTGGACTCCATACAGGCAAGTACTTTAATGCCCATTTAAAAAATTATTTGCCTCAATGCAAGTTATGGACTGGGATAAATTTTGTTGTTTGTTTCTGCAGGAACCCTGAGGTGCATGTTATTGTAGGGCATATTGGTTGCTTGGGCCTTTCCTCAAGCCGTGTACCTTTGTTCATGTGATTCCTTGCACTGCTGTCTCCAGGTGTGCAGAAGTAATTGATCAGAGTAAGCGGGTTTACCACCAAAAGTCTTATTGGAACTTTTGGCAGAGATGTCTTCATTTCACTGGACTTGGGGTTTTGAGGCTATTATCTTTGAGTTCTGGGAGCCATGATACTGGGAAAATGTGTTTGAAGATTAAGCCACTTCAGAGGAGACCAGACACATTACTTCGATAAGACTGAGCACCTGAACCCAGGTGTGCCCAAATCCAGAGTGTCTTAGGCTTTTTAGATACAGGGTCAATAAATTCCTATTATTTTAACTTACTTATTTTTGATGAAGTGAATTTGGGTTAAGTTTTCATTATCTGTAATTGAGAGTGCCCTTAATGAGTCAATTATTAATCCCAATTGTACAGGTGAGGAGTGGAGCCGAGAGAAGTTTAGAAAACTTCAGAGTTAACATGACACGGAACTGGCGTAGGAAACCAGCTGTATCTTCTTTCAGGATCCAGGCGGGTGTTCCTGCTCTACCATACCACATTCACATCTTTGCATATGTTTTGGCTGGTACAGTTTGGGTTCTCCAAAAAGTTTTATTTATGTATACATTGGTGGACCGAGTCCACAATTTTCAGTTGTACACTTTCCTGCTAGTATTTTGGAAGAAGGCAGTGTGACAGGCACAGACGCATTTGTGTTCGGGTGATTTGGGATAGAAAGCTCCTTAATCCTTGTTGAACTCTGCGAGCAACATGCGCCTTCCCTGCTCTTTCTGCACATTCACAGTGCCTCGCTTGTAGTCATTCTTTCTTCCCAGAGAGACCTTTTGGTCTTTGAGTTGCCATTGCCTCAGGATCCTATGGTCACAGTGCCCATCTCCGTCCTTTGGGTTATTTTTCAAAAACACGAACAAGGATTGAATTAAACCACCACAACACTTATTGGGATTACTGGGAAGATTCTGACTATTCCTAGGCTGTGTCAGAGACAATTTACAAGAAACGCCTGTGTTTTATTCCAGGAATTGTCATTGCATTTGCAGATGGCCTTGAACAAGATTCTATTTCTAGGTTTCGCCAAAGGGAAGGTAGCAGGGTGGGAGAGGAATGACTAAACATCCCCCAATGAATAATTTACTCTTTGCAGTAAGGACTATATTCTCATTTTCCTGAAATTACCATGAATTCACAAGGTGGGTCTCTGAAAACCTTTTGAAATTTGAAAAATATCCCTTTGACTTAAAGCTAAACATGAAAAATCGAAACAAATCGCAAACTGGTTTGGTGCGCACACAAACGCAGGTGGACCTTTCTGGTCGGTGGATGTCATTTACTAAGACCTAGTTAGCAAGGCTGACTTGGTGGCATTTTCCGAAAGGAAACCGGAATCCTCTGCTTGTAAATGTCTCCATTAGCTCAGCATGTGTGTTTTCCTTGGCCTTTGGAGAGGACTCAGTTCTATTATGGTTTGTTGATGGCTAGCAGTGTTCTTGGCGCTGAGTGAGATATAGAAGAAGGTACAGGATCCGCCCAAGGCACTTGCAACCTAAGTCAGTAAACAAATACCTTGCTATTCGTTTGGACCTTGCGGAAATTGGGCTTAAATATCAGTGGTGCTAAATTCCAGAATATTTCTATTTATGCCCCTTTGGGTTGGACAGGAATGACACTGGTGGAGGAGCTGTGTAGCTGAGTGAGCTTCTTTTCTTCCATTTTTAGCCTGTCTCGCTTCCATACTGCAGGGCTTTTTCCATGGCTGAGTTAACCACATACATGGTCTTCAGTATCCACTGGCTTCAATGTGATATTCACCCTCTCTTCAGCTCACTAGAGTTGAATTGCATTGCACTCCACCTATTTTGGTCAGTAAAACAGATCACTGGCTCAGATCAACTCCA
>NW_022900917.1:6419898-6430180 GCF_012274545.1 Fukomys damarensis | reverse complement strand
TATATATTTAAAATACCAGAACAAATGTTTAGTCTTATTTGTAATTGTGTAAACATCCACAGCCAGCATTTCAAATAAAATAATGACTCTTGGTTGTGAAGACTCAACTGGGATTGACGAATTATCCCACATCCTCAGCCATGTGACTGTTTGCCATATTAATAAGAGAGGTGAAATATTTGTGCCTCGAACTCTCTGGTGTTCATTCTTTTGGGAAGCGTGGGTGAAGTTGGGGGTTGCAGGGCAGGCAAGGGACGACTGGTAAGCTGGACCTGGAAATAGGAGAGAAAAATACATAATCTGAAAGCCATTTTCTTTTCTTTTTTCTTTTTTTTTTTGGTACCGGAGATCGAACTCGGGTCCTTGCACTTGCGAGGCAGGCCACCGAACCGCTGAGCTAAATTCCCGGCCCCTGAAAGCCATTTTCATGGCTTGGCCCATTGTCAAGTAGAAGCCTGCATGAGAAACAGCACATGGAGCCTCTTACAAGTTAACCAAATTGTTGACCTTGCCTACTATATACATAGCTCCCATTTGCAAGCCCTCAGAAGTGTACTAGGATTGCTGTATCCAGCTAATAAAATCAGCCAACCCAGACAACAAACACACACACACACACACACACACACACACACACACACAGCAGGGGTGACTCTTACAATATACTGTGCAGAAGCTGGATGTAAGAGACAAGAGACTGAGTAAACCCATTTCAGTAAAGTTGGGAAACAGGCTAGCTAACTCCTGTTAGAATTTGAAATAATGTTATCCTTGGAGGGGCAGTGACTGGAAAACAGGGGTTAGGTTTCTGAGATGTTTGGAATATTCTGTTTCTTGGTCAGGGTTACTTACATAGGTGTGTTCCCTTTGTGAAACTCCCTCAAGCTGTGTGCTTGTAAGTTGTGTCATTTTCTGCACAGTTTTATATTTTATATAAAATATGACTCTCTAATTACTACTGTGTTAGAGAGATGCTTGCATGTATACATGCTGTTAGGAAGCCATTAAAAACTTCTGCTAAATAATTGTATTTGTGTCCTTTTTCAAATTAGTGATTGAGTGATATTTGATCCCTGAGAAATTCTGTTGAGTAAATAATATTTGGGTTATGAAGAAAAGCTAATGTGTCTTGGGCAGAAGCCTGATGGACTTCTAGGTATTATGGGTTGGTATTAGCTTCATTATAATCAAAGGCATCACAGAAGCCTCGAGTGCTCTCAACAGACTTCGTGCGTGTTGGAAAGGAAGCTGGTTAGGCTGGGTCAGTGGCACATGAGCTGCAGCAGGCTGTTGGCATCACTGAAAGCTTGAAGAGGTTCACCATCACTGGCGAGACCATGGCAGTTGCACAGTAGATATGGAAAAGTGACCTGCACTCCATGTGTCCCTCAGACTGAGATGTGGCAGCTGCTGTCAGCAGAACTTGTCACAGCACATCTTGGAGGGAAAGCTGCCCACACCCTTTCCCAGCAGGGTTGTCTTCCTCTGATGGGAGAGGAGTAGTGGGCACTGGACAGGCTACTGTGGTTGTGGGTGGCTTGGTATTCAAGTGATGAGGGGTGGGGGAAGAGGGAGAAGGAGGAGAGAAGAGAGAGAGGGAAAGAGAAGGGAAAGGGAGGAAGGAAAAGCCCAGTGTGGAGTAAGGCGAGAAGGACTTGCTAAGGTAGTCTAGAAGCCACCAGCTTCAAAGTGAGCCCAGCTAAAATGGCAGAATGGTGAGATGCTCAAACCACCTTACAGAAAAAAAGCATCACTGTATGCAGTACCCTGCCCTCATGCCAAATGCCTTATGCAATTCTAGTTGATTTCCATTTCATTTTATAGATGAAAAATTTGAGGGATTGGAAGGATTTTCAACACAGTACATCGGACTCTGGTGTGAACACTCTTTTTCACTAAGCTAAACCGCCTTATTCGCGTTTACTGTTTGAGAATAATAATGCAAAGTGTTGAGTTCCTACAACACCCCAACTACTTTCACTTCCTCTTAAATATTTGTTTTCTGTCCTACGGGTCAGTATATCCATATGGCTGAGTTTGCTCTCTGTACCCATTTGCATCCGTAACTACTTGCTATGGGTTCTAACTTTATAATTTGGGTGCTAACCAAAGCATGACAGAGAGAAGGGGTGTTCCCCACGGGGCCACCTAGGGCCATCAGAACCCTATGACCTCTTTGGTTTGTGTGTCCCTTCTTTTCACCCACCCCACCCACCAGAGCTTGTCTGGAGCTAAACCAGCTCCTACACTAAGCACTGGGTAAAGGAGCACAGGTCTTTAACTGCTGTCTTTGAATTGTATGTACTGGCTTTGAGGGAAGATTCTTGTGGCTTCCTTTTACCTTAGATGTATTTGCCTTTAGGGGAAGTTAAATTAGCAGCATTCTTCCTGCTAACCTGAAGGTTGGACACACATCAGAGGATGGAATCCCGTAAAGCAGTGGGTGACAGATCAATGGTGCCCCGTATACAAATGGTCAACTTGGGCATTGACTTTGTGCTTTGGTGTCTACAGAAAAATGACTAAAATGTTTTGTATAAAGAAGCTACAGTGTAATTATGTGTATCTGAGCATTCATTGCATGGGAAACATTATGTCAAATAACTTGGGATAGGAAAGTGTGATATTAATACTTGGGATGAAGAGAAAAGTGAGTTCAGGCTATTATTGATGCTGCAGTAAAATTCCTTCTCTGCTGAATGAAGGTAAGTGGGAAAAGGAGGCAGAAATAAGCACAGACTGAGATGAATGAAAGGCTACAGCACAGTGAAGGTTAAATAGCCTGTCTCTGTACCCATGCTAGTGATAATGTCTACATATTTACAAACCAGAAACTGTGATAATTGATCATGTGTACAAAGTGTCTCTTCATTCACCAAATAAATTAGAAAGCCCTAGTTTTAAAAAATGCATCTTTACAGCAGGACATTCCAAAAATTATTTAATACTAAATTTGAAGCTGTAATGGAAACACTAATTTTCTGGTTTCCTATATGTTTTGCACCTTGAAAGCACTTTTATACCAACATCTTTTGCAACTAGTCTTTTGAAAGACTGGAAACAATGGTTTATCAGTTTCCAAATCATCCACCTCTCATTTCCTGTTTTTCTTCCTTTCAGATTTCAAGCAGCAAATCTAGGCAGCATAATGTGGTGGAAAAATGATCAGGGATTGGCCCAAGACCGGGAATTAACATCATTCAAGGCTGCTTGGGTTTCACCGTCTATGAAAATAAATTGTCCTCAGTGTTCCCAGTAGAGTGAGCTCCTCTGAGACTCATGGCCCCTACAGACCCTGCTCTGGCCAGCAGATTTCAAATTTGCTAGCAGTCAGCCACAAACCCTTTAAATGCATTTCCAACATGCATTTCCCTTTTCTTTCCCTATTCAGTGTACTTCTACTTTATGGAGAATCAAAACTTTCTTTGAGGTCAGACTTTCCCTGGATTGTAGCACTGGGAAGAATGCCAACTCTGAAGTTTGATTCTCTCAATGACACCAGTCCAACCTACGGTCAATGCCGGTGGGCAATCTGCCACTTAGACCCAGATCTACTCGTTAGTCTCAAACATAATAATAATCAAGTTTAGCTTCTGTAATTTCTTGGGGGACAAATACTCAACACACAGGTTCAAACACCCATGTCTATTGCGAATTTTCTTCTGTCCTGGGACTTTAAGAAAAGAAAGCCTACTAACGGATTCTAGATACTATTGCATCAAGAATCTCTTGCCATGATTGAGTTTAGTGCTCAAGGGTTTCAGAATGCATCTTAGGGAAAATGCATGGTGTCTGTAAACCTCAGATAATTTACTGTGGTCACCAAGGCCCCCACAGCAAGAGCTTTTCAATTGGTATATTTACGCTTTCTTTACTTAGTATTAATTCTAAATAAGGACAAAACCCATCCTTGATGGGAACCCTATGAGTAAGAACAGACAAATTAGTTTGTTTTATCTTCCCACTTTCCTTCTTCTGTAGCCAAAATAAGCCTCTCCTTCTGAGGGAGATGGGAGGTGACCTGGGAGAAGCAGGCACTGCCCTCAGAGGTTGTGCAAAGAGTTTGTAGAGCCCGGGGTACCGAAGTAGTGTCTTGTGGCCAGGAGGGCACCCCAACCCCTCATCTATAGAATGGGGAAAGCAGATGCCTTGAAGGTCTCCAGCCCTCCAGGAGTCCCTGTCCCGGGCCGTATATCGATGTCCAGGCTTGTCATCTTGTCTTCTTCTATGAGTGCATGTCTCTCAGAGCACCCGCTTCTGTACTTCTAGAAATAACCCCACCTCGTCTTGCCACAGATTGATTTTGCCATTGTATTTATGTCAATTGCTATTTGTAGGACTCCACATAAGCTTTGAGTAATTTGCCTCATGGGAAAAATTGCATTGAGAGAGTTAATGGCTAAGGTACAGTTGCTCAAACATTGAATGCTCATAAATGTATTTGTATGTACACATGCATGCACATGTATGAGTTTCTGTGCTTTGATTCTCACTGATAAACCCTGCATGTTACTGATTCTTTTAAAGTCTCAGTTTTCATCTGTTTGAAGTGAACATAATTACTACCTAGTTCATGTGTGTGTGCACGCGCATGTGTGTGCACGTGTGTTTGTGTGTGTGCGAGTGTTTGTGTGCATGTGGTGAAATGAGCTGCTGCATGGAACAGCCTGACACAATTCCATAGTCTACAGTAAGTGACAAAAAAAACCAAGCTGTTATTTTCAGTAAAAACAATGCAGGGATTTTATCTTTGTGTCACTTTCTTCATGTTGTCGTGATGTCTACACAACTGTATGAGTTTCAAGAGTTTACTGAACAGCAAAATAACTCTCGTATTTTAGGTTCCTTTTATTCCTCTCTAGCTGTCAATACAATTTCATAGGATGCTAATAAATGAATAAAAATAGAACTGTTTGATAAGGTAAGCAGAGGCGTGATGATATTACGATTTAATTGCTCCAGCCCATCATCCATCTCCGTCTCTCCTTCTCGCTCTCCCTCTCCCTCCCTCTCTCTCCCGCTCTCTCTCTCTCTCTCTCTCTCTCTCTCTCTCTCTCTCTCTCTCTTCTGTTCCATGTGGCAACACCTGAGATTTACAGTGGACCCGTGAGTTTCAATCAGCCTAACATTCAAACAAGTTGGGTTATGACTAGAATTTTAGTTTTAACTTTTGAACAAAGCCTTGAGTTATGACCCGAATGCTGGCTGCTTGTGTTTCCAGATGGTCTCAGGTACAGATCTAACCCTTGAAGGAACAGGGAAGGAACATGACAGCATCCTTTCCTGGGTGGGGCTCACAGAGAAGTCCTGGGCTAGTGTCTCTCTAAGGATACCAAGATCTGCCTGTGTGCAGGAGAGAGACTCTGAGGGCTGTGCAGAGGAGCCTGAGCCTGCACTGACCAACTTAAGTTACAACCAGCCCTCGGGAACAGATTAAATTCACAAGTGAGGTGTCCCCTGTATTTGTTAAGCTATATGAAACTTGGTGTTCTGTTTTGTGTCTGTTTTGTGTCCCCCCAAAGCCTCATGCGGTCATAGGTGGGTTCAAAGGTGGCTGGATCTACAGTGTGTCATGCTGGGGTTAAGGGCATGTGAGTACTAAATCAGTCCACTGATTGGTTTGGCCCTGCTCTAATACCCAGTAGTCTGGATAAGATAAAAGGGGCAGGGAGACACTGTTAAGGACTCTTATTGCTTTTTGTGTCTTCCCCTGCCATGAACTGTTGCCCCTCTGCCACCCTATCTTGGAGCCAATTATAGACTGAAACCTCCACAAACTGTGAACTAAGTAAACCTTTCCTCCTTTAACTTTGGGTGTCAGGTATTTTGTCACAGCAATGGGAGAAAAATAACTAAGACACTTGAGTAGCGGACACTTGAACTAGGAGAGAAGTGGAGACTGGCAGGAGCAGTTGACAATTACTTCATCTTTATATGTGCCTGGCCTGTGCATAGGGTTTTGTTTTTGTTGTTGTTGTTCCTGTTTTTGTTTTCCATTACCAGGGATTGAACTCAGGAATTTGTGCTTTTGAGGCAGGCACAGTTTCACTGAGCTAAATTCCCAGACCTGGGCATAGGTTTTTTGATGGATGACTTAAAAAAAACAATACCAACAGTAGTCCTATACCGAAGGCACTGCCATGTTCCTGAGCTGGCCTGAGTTCCCCAGATTGGAGCACGTGTCCCATGGAGCACAGGTGGAGTTCATTCAATGAGAGATCAATTCCCAAGGACAAAACTCTCACATGGCAAAGCAGTAAACAGCGCCCTTGGAGGGACAGGCTTGCTGATTGATCACAGCATCTGCCACTTGCAATTTTGTTCCCTTGGGCTAATTATTCAGTCTCTCTAGACTTCACTTTTTCATAGTTTGAAAGTGAGAACAATGCCTGAGTAATTAACCGGTAAACACCTGATTGCTATTTAACAGGGAGAGAGAAAAAGTAGGCTTCTAATGCAGGGACGGGGGAAGGAGGCTGAGACTCCGTGGAGCCGAGAAAAGCTAAGACCTGGTGGAAGGGATCGATGACAGAAGGCTGTGACACCACTCAGAGGAGGAACGAAGTGGCTCCCAAGGTGGGAACTCCCAAGGCAAGTTTCCTGGTCCCTAGGCTGATCCAGGAGGCTCATGAATATTTCTTTCCTTCTTGACTTGTCATTTACTCGTTTCGC
This sequence comes from Fukomys damarensis, assembly GCF_012274545.1. Taxonomy (NCBI): domain Eukaryota; kingdom Metazoa; phylum Chordata; class Mammalia; order Rodentia; family Bathyergidae; genus Fukomys; species Fukomys damarensis. The sequence continues at coordinate 6,423,508 of NW_022900917.1, read as the reverse complement.
AGCAAGAAAGAAATCAAGTGATCGCAGGCAATGGAATTTTGACCCCTCCTTCCAGTTGAGTTCACAATCCATGTGTGTGCACGCTGTTAAGAGGCAGAGGGTTTGGAAGGAGACAGTTACATGCAATCATGGAAACTGTGTCTTTTTTATGTGAGTCTTCAGAAAAAGAAATGAAAGACCAAGAGAGGGGAGCTGGGACCCGGGGTGAAACTTCTTGGGTTCATCTCCCTGTGGCAGGGATTTGCAGCCTGGTGGCATACTGGCCAGAGCCCAGGGAAGCCTTCGTGCAGTACCTAAACCTTGTAGGTCTGTGTAACTGTTTTGCTTTGTCTGACCAACCCAGGAGTGTGCAAAGAGATCACGAGAGTTCTAGCAATTAGAGATGATGGTTTTCTTTTGGTACTCTCAGTGTGTCAAATACTATACAGCCCATTTCATGACCACACAACTTCATGAGTACTTCAAAAATGGATGCTGAGGGAGGGTGCGTTATGCTCGGGACACACAGGGGCCAAGTGGAGACTGCATCCAGATGCGACTCAGTTTAACATCCTAAGTCCACACATGGATGCCTCATACTTCCTAGCGCAAGTAAGCAGAGTCCCCCTCGGAAGGGAACCCTGAGCGCCGACCACGCTGGGAATGCAGAGGGATTTGTGGGAACAGGAACTGTCACAAAGGCAAGCAGAAGTGTGGAGCATTCTGGTGACATAATGGTTGGTTTTTGGGGAGAGGAGAAACCAAACAAGACAGACCTCAGTGACACTGAGTAGTAATTTGGGCAGGTGTGTGGTTATGATTGGAACCGGTGTCTTCCCAGTGGCTCAAGAAATTGAGTGTAGAACTAATGATACCATTTTGAAGAGGGAATGTGGTGATGTTCCCCGCACCTGTGATTCACTTGCTCTGTGTTCCAACCAGTTAGTTTCATTCTCAGTTTAATGTTCAAGTCCAACCTTGGCATCAACTGAATAAGAAAACATGCTCATGTTTTGTTCAACGGGTAAGTTTAAACAAATATTTTTGTTTTGTCTGTGGGGAACTGTAATGGAACCGGCCTCCAAAAACACGGGTTGCAAAGTATAATTAGGCAAATAAACATGGTTAAAGAAGCCAGAACTTCACGAACCTTTAATAAACAGTGGACAAAAGACTATCATAGTCACTATTGGTGAAGATAGAATTCTGCCAGGAGCAGAGGATCAGCATTTCCTGGGTGATCACTTTGTTCTAAGAATTCAGGAGCTGTGTGACTCTATGGCTTTGTGTATGGTGTTGAAGAGAATCAGTATGCACTCGGGCTTTCAGCATCAGAACTAGAAGGTACTGGTATAAAACTCGAAGTTTTTAATGAAAGTGTTGTCTTGATTTTAGAAAAGAAGCATAAATTAGGGCGCAAAACAGAAACCTGACTATGAATGTTTTGTACAGAGATTTTGGGTGTTTCCTCAAAGTGAGGGTGTATCCTTAAAAAAACAGGACTCCTTCCCATGCTGTGTTGCCTCTAGTGAAGTGAGTAGTAGAGAGTTTACCCGAGGCGGGTTCCTCTGGACTGTTTTTGTTCTCTTGAGTCCTTTAGTTACCCTGTCAATAATTTTGTTTAGTGCAGTAGACAGGTAAGCACATTTTTAAAGGGGGAAGTGCACAAGTACACAGAGGCAGATCTGGAAAACTGTGAGGACTACTTTGGGACTTTCTGAATATCAGATTTATATAAAATCAGATTATAGAAGATGCACAGCCATAAATATTATTTTTAAGCACTTGGTGGATAGCATCCCACCAAATAGATTTATATTTTACTTTTAAACACATGTTATTACAAAATTAATACCTGATGATTGTAAAAATAAACATATAAAGCCAAAAATAAAATAAAATCTTTTCTTCATAGCTCACTCTAATCTCATTTCTTGTCCCAGAGATAGCTGTTGTTAATAGCGTGATATGCATCATTTCACCCTTTTTTCTGTGCATTCTCAGACACATATATGCCTGGATTGATTTTAAAGTAAAATGTAATACAATTGTTTTGTTACTGTTTAGTTAACACCTTTGAGACCTACTCCTTTCTATTCTAATATTTTCCCTTTAACAGCGGCCTTGTGTTTGTATTTGTTAGTTAGCACACGCTCAGTACCTTCACAAAACACACATTTATTATCTCACAGATGTGGGTTAGAAATCAGGAAGGCTTAGTACCCTACGAGGCCAAAGTCAAGCTGTCCACACATACAACACCGGAGGATGTAGGACTGAGGTGCTTATTTCCCAGCTGGCTGCCAGTAAGGGGCTGAGCAGTAAGCCTGCATTCTCATCACCTGGCTTTCTCCATCTTCAAGCTGTATTCACTGATTCTCTTGTTGGAATCTCCTTGATTTGTCCTGTAGATGAGGGAAGATCATCGTTTTCAAGATCACATGTGATCTTGTGATTGGCCCAAGACAATCTATTTTGAGGCCCACTGTGCCATAGAACATAACTTCCATACACATGATACAGCAAGTTAGAATTTCAATGGGGTTGACATGTTGATTATTATTCCATTTTACCAAAGATGAGTTAACCCACAAAATGAAATGATTTTTCTACAACCACACAGCTAATTAGTAACACAGTCAACACTAGAATTCAGATCTTCTAAACCCGCTTTCCATGGAACGTAAGAGCCTCAGTGTGCATGCAAAGACAATGGAAAAGTCAGACAAGAGTTCCTCAAGCGCTTTCAGTCTACCCCCATGGCCTTTTCAAGGACCCTTGTAATTTGAAGTTACCTCATGCAGATATTTGATATTTCAAATTTGGTTTGGCAAAGAGAGATTCCATTTCTGAATGCGAGAAGAAATAGCTGGACCTTGGACTTTTATCTTCAGCGTGATTCAGACGTTGGCCAACTTTTGATGGCTTAGGCTGTTACTGTGTTCCTGGTTGCACTGTCCTGGCCAGTGAGTATCTCTGGTCAGGAGCTCCACCTTGATCCTGGCATTGAATAGCTACAGCTAGAAGATGACTGTCCATCCGCCTTCCCAGAGGCAGCTGAGGCAGCCCTTGGCAGGCCAGGAAAGCTTAGGAGCGTGGAAGATGTGCTCATTCTTCAGGGTGTAACATCTCACTCAAAGCTGAATTAAATTTCTACAGCTTCTGGGAAGGTAGTACTTCACGAAACTTTACAAATATTAAAAACTATAATCAATTTCCCAAAGAACAGGAACTAGGAGGAGAGCCGGTTGAGTTTCTTGGTATGTAGAGAGATACCAAAATTAAGGATTTCTTTGGAGTTTTATAACTTTCTCTTCTGAAGGAGATCCACATACATTTGATCATAAAATCCTCTAGTGGGGTTGATTCCAGCAGAATGTATATAAGTGGTATCTCATTATATCAAAAACTTGCGATGAAACACTTTTTTACAATCCTTCCCTTTATTGCCCAGTGATTTTATCTTAACTTTCCCTCTATTTGATATCCGAGAAAGCATGTGAGCTAGGAAAAGCAAAGGTCAAAGGGAGGCTGAAAAGGGAAATTAATGTAAAAGCTCAGGTGTACCTTCTTCCTATTTAACTTCCTATTTACTATTAACTGGACTTACCTTACTTTTTTTTTTTTTTTT
>NW_022900917.1:6384585-6419604 GCF_012274545.1 Fukomys damarensis | reverse complement strand
TTTTTTTTTTTTTTTTTTTTTACTTAAAATAGAGAAAAAGCCCAGTGCTTTTTGAAAACAAGAAAATTTAAAGACACAAGCAATGAATGGCATGAAATCAATCAATCAATCAATCAAGGATACATGGTACAGCTGAAAAAGCAATTGGGAGCAATTCTGTATCTCCTCAGAGGCCACACAGGTTTGTCTCCTGCCTTTCAGAGAAGGGTAGCAATTGACCCCCAGCTATGTCCCACTGCAATCCTTTTTCTACACCTTTAAAGAGAGCCAATCAGCTTCTCAGTTCTGAAACACAAGAAAAAATGTCCTCCTGCCAAAATCTTTATTTTGAGAACAGATTGTTTTCACTATTAGTTGTGGAGTCAGTAAACCTTAAGAGATGAATTATAAAGTTAGCTCTTTCAGAGTGCCAAAAATCCAGTCTTGGAGTAATTTCTCTTACTGTTCCTCATTAGTTTTATAAACACGTTCGACATCAGATTGAGACCACATGTGTGGTTCGGCCTTCCGCATGGCAGGGGGTGAAGGGCTCTACTCCCCAAGCCCTGGTCACTTGGCGAGACCGACTTGTAAATTAATCTGCAAGAGAAATATGGGAAGGTTGTGGCCTTGAATTCCCACAAGTCTCTTTAGCTTGTTTATTAATTTCAATGGAGAAACTGTTCCATGGAGTATGGCAAGAAGCCACGCATGGAGACACAATTTAGGGTTTGTTTCCTTACTCTGCTAATTGGTGGAGGGACTTTGAAAAGTCACTTAATCTCCATGCAATTGTTTCCCTTATCTGTAAAATGGGGACAAGACACAGCCCAAAGGGATATTCTAATTATTACATGAGGTAATGCACATAATGAGTTCTGTGGCTGGCATTTAACAAGAGTTCAAGGTATTTTTGTAATGATGATGACAGTGGTCTTATAGACAGTGTCCCAGTGGAAGAAAACATGACTTCTGTATTGTAGTCAACCCACAATTTTCTACAATAAAGAGAAAGGACAATTTTAGGAAGTAAAGTCATGGATAAAAATATTCAGAAGTTTATTTTCAAAAATTAAAATTTTTGCTTTTTACTATAAAGCTTATTGGTTTTCATTGCAAAAATTTAAAATGATATAGTTATGTAAAAGGTAGAATTATAATTCTATCTTTTCAAAATCCAAGATTTAGTGATTTTCATACATCTTTATACCTATATGTGTGTATATGATAGTTGTTTTACACAAAAATGGATTACATTATGTATATGAAATATAATGGATCCATATATATCCTGCATATTTATGCAGTTGTGTTCAATAGTACGTCTTTTTCTTTTTTGTACTGGGGGTCAAACTCAGGTCTTTGTGCTTGCAAACCGGGTGGCGGAACCACTGAGCTAAATCCCTGGCCCTCAATAATATGTCTTTAATATATCATGTCACTATGTCTAAAATCTCTTACCTGTATATGAAGAAGCATTAATTTTCTTTTTATTCATTAGGATTATTGGTAAATTTAGCTACACAATACAATGACATTCATCATTGGAGATTTGTACATTTACATAATCTATCCTTTTTTTGGCATGGGAGATTGAACTCAGGACCTTGCACTTGCGAGAGGCATGGGGTTTGGAGATTTGTACATTTACATAATCTATCCTTTTTTTGGCATGGGAGATTGAACTCAGGACCTTGCACTTGCGAGGCAGGCATGGCACCACTGAGCTAAATCCCCAGCCCTACATAATATATCTTGATTCTTATTTTTTCTCCATTCCCCAACTTCCCTTTAACCCTCCACCCCTCTCTATTTTCAAAGACTTTGTTTCCATTTTTTCATATTAATTCCATTTCCTTCTTTTCTTTTCCCTAACTTTCTCCTATTTCCCCTTCCCCTTTGCACCTTTTCTTCCTATTTCACAATATCTATTATACGTTTTGATCCTTATTTAGACTTTCAGTTTCTCACACCAAATAATTCCATATTTGCACATGTATGTCCTATTTATTTCACTTAAGAGTATGGCCTCAATGTGCATCCACTAGCTATAAATGATTCTAGTTTATCATTCTTTATGGATGAGTAGTTTTCCATTTTATTTAAAAAATCACATCTTTATCCAATCTCCAGTTGATGGACAATTGAGCTGTTTCCATGTTTTAGCTATTACAAACTTTGCCACTGTAAACATGGGTATGTATATATTGCTGTGGTATGATTCTTGTAATTCCTTTGGGAAGCAGAGAAATAGCTGGGATAAATGGGACCCCTAATTCTAGTTTTTTGAGGTATCTCCATAGTGACTGTACCAGTCTATACTCCTACCAACAATGGAGAAGGGTTCCTTTCTCCCCACAACCCCACCAGCATTTATTATTAGTTGATTTCTTGATAGCAGCTATTCTTCTGGAGTAAGGTAGAATCTCAGTGTTGTTTTTATTTGCATCTCTTGGATAACCAGTGATTTTGAACATTTTTTCATATGTTTATTTGCTGCTTTTATTTCTTTGTTTGAGGAAAATCTGTTCATTTCAGATGCGCGCCCCCCCCTTGGTACCAGGGATCGAACTCAGGACCTTGCACTTGCAAGGCAGGCGGCAGAACCACTGAGCTAAATCCCTGGACCCAAGATGCCCATTTTTTAACTGGGTCTTTTAATTTGGAGGGTCTGACTTTTTAAAGTTCTTTATATATTCTAGATGGTATTCCTTTGTCTGAGGAACAGCTGGTAATTTTTTTTCCCACCTTGTAGGTTGTCTCTTAGCTCTGTTAGTGGTTTCTCTTGCAGCACAGAAGCTTTTTAAAGAGATGAGATCCCAATTGTTGATTCTTTTTGCTACTGAGGTTTTATTCATAAAGTTTTCCTATTCCAATGTAAGAAGCATTAATATTAATAGTCCAAATATAGAAATAATAAACATCCATCAATTGAAGAATAAAGCATATTATTTCCACACAATGAGATGTTATTCAGTCATAAAAAGGAATATTGTACTGATCCATGCTGCAAGGATGAGCCTTACAAATATGCTAAGTGAAGGAAACTAGCACAAAAAGCCAGAAAAAGAATGATTTCTTTATATGAAAGTCCATAATCGGCAAATCCATACAGACAGAAAGTAGATTCGTGGTGAGCAGTGCCTGGGGGAAGTTGAGCTATATGTGACTGCTAATGGTCCAGGGGTAGCAACCTTTCCTTATGGGGAAATGAAATGTTCTGAAATTTGATAGTGGTGACGGTTGCATAACTTTCCGAATATCTACAAAGTCACTGAGTTGTACACTTTTAAAGAGTGAATTATATGGTGGTGAATTGTCACAATAAAGTTGTTATTTTAAAAATTCAAGGGCATCGGTCTAGATCTATTGAATTAGAACTCTGTGGTATCAACTATGGCTTATAGATACTCTGATGCAAATTCCACATTAAGAACCACAACTACACCACACTGTCTACCCCACCCCACGCCAGGAGAGGGTGCACTCACACGTGCCCGGGTTTCCTAACCTTCTAGCATTCCGTTTCCTCTTGCCTGGTTTTGGGCTGTATTCCCATGCCTCAATAGACTGTGGTAGAATGTTGTCTGGGCATCCCTGAATAACACCAAATATGGCCATGAAATGTTACCAGCAAAAAGTTTTGTTTCTACTTTCAAACCAGTCCCCTTCTCGGCTCAGTTATCGTGAAAAGTTTCTTCCCTTGGTCAGAATTTGAATTGAAATCATAAAGAAGAAGTCAAAAGGGCAAGATTTATATTCCTCTTATGATCTTCCTAAATTATAGGACATTTAGAGAATGAATAATAGTCTTGTGACATTGGCTCTTGCACCGTTTGTTCATCTTTGACTTCCAAATATGTCTCTGCCGTGAGCTGGACGATCAGTAACTTCTTTTGAAGAGGACTATTTCCATTTGCCCTGAGAAGAAACCTCAGACATTCTCTCCCCACACTTCTTCCCAACTCATCCTCCTCCCTTCATATGAAATAAAATGCGGAGTCTGTTGACTCTTTAGTTGAAGAACTGTGGCTAGAACCAAGATCTTACGTTTTCTCAAGCTGTGCTTCCCTTGTATCTTCATTAACGCAGTCAAAACCCACCATTGTTAAAATAACATTGCGCTTAATGCCCAAAGCACTCAGGATCATGACATCCCTGCTGACAAACTAGATCTTAAATAGGGAAGCTCATGAGAAAAAATGTCCAAGAATGGGACAAATATTCTAGTCATGCAGGGCCCAGCTTTAGTATTTTTATGTTGACTTCTTTATATTAACTGTATTTCCATGACTGTGTCCCCTCGGCTTGCAGCTGTAATTATGGAGCAGTTAACATCTTCCCTGGGCCCAGCACATCCCATAATTAGCTGTGTTCTCTCCCCAGCATATGACTCAGCCCCAGTGGTGCTTCCATATCAAAGGCAGGGTGGCCAGATTTATTTTAACCACAATACTTGAGCTTGTAGTAGCAGATGGCTGCACAGCCCCAGGTCCTTCTGAAGAGCAACCTTACCCAAAACAAGCAAACAAACAAACAAAACCAGACCTTGAGATTTATTTTTGAGGAAAGGGAAGAAACTTCTTGAGGATGTTTCCAAACACTGCTTAAAAATAAAACATGTCTTTTTTTTCTGAAAAAACTAAAATAGAAACAAGTTAGCACTTTGAGGTCAGCCTTGATCAGGAAGGAGGGCACTTCCTGGTCTCTAATCAGACTTCTGCAGAGGTTTATTTGGTTGAGTGAGGACACTGGGTTTAATAGAGTGTGTGGTAGAAAGGACATCAGACCAGGGGTCAGGAGACCCAATTTCTTGTCTTTGCTCTGCTGCTACTTAGGTATTTGAAGCTTCCTGAGCGTCGCTAAATTGAAGTCCTTCTGAGATCATTTATGCAAAACCTGTATTATAAATGCAAAACCATATATTATTAGAACGCCCCAAAGTGGAGCATCTCCACCTTCCTTCTGCACATACTTGCTAATCAACATCTATTTGTGATGAGCCCCAGAGAAGCGGAGACCCAGGCTGCCCTGGTGAACTTGTGGCAGGCTTCAGTCAGAGTCACCACCGAGGAGTCCTGGAGTGCAGACCATTGAGTTCACCAGACTTTCATACAGGAAAGCAACTACCTTTGTTGGGGAAAGCACTTGGAATGAGAGGCTGGACTCAGTGTATGAGGTTTACTGGTCTGTGCTTAGAGGCAACAGATTTTCTTATTACTTGTCAGAGAAAGGGTAGAGGAAAACAGGAGAGGCCATGGGGCCATTGTGATAGTCAGCCAGCTACATCATTTGTAAGATTACCTTGCCACCCAACTTCTAAATCATCTCCAAGATGCATAAATGCTAGTGTGTGGATGTGTACACACAGGAGGCAGTGGTTATGGCGGGAGGTGGGGGAAAGACCCAGCTTTACATTCGTATCAATCCTGAATGGTAGTGAACCAAGGAATAGGAATGAGGACGTAGAAAGACATGAGAGAAAACCAGTCTGGAGGGCTGGCAGGAACATCATGAGAGCTCTGGATTCTCAGCCTATGAAACTAGACTTCAGATCCAAGTCAACCGATCTTAAAAATTATTTATAACCAAAACACACCCTCTAACACCTATGACTTATGTACTTTCCACATTCTGAGCTGTGCCAAATATTTGACCTGCATTTTATTTGTGCATATACAGACACAGCAAAGATGACCCTTTTTAGTCTTTACACCAGTCCTGGGAAGTGGTATTGTTATCTTAAAGTCATGCACGGATAAAACCAGACTCAAAGAGTTTGTGCACAACATTGGAGGACACACCCCTGTGAGGTGCCATTTAGGCTCCAAACTAATTAGGGCAAATATGGCTCTGACACTAAACCACTAATTATTTATTGATATGAGATGCAGTAAGAGATTTGTCTGCTAAACACCAAAGTGTGGACAAAAATAATTTTAAAGCAAAACTTGCCACAGGAACCATAGAATCAGAGTTGTTTTATAAAACCAAATAAAGCATGGGCCGTGAAAGAGCTTCCAGTGCTGGCAGTTTCAGCAGGAGAGAGCATCCGACTCCCTTCTCCTCTACCCTGGGTGCAGTCTGAGTCCTTTTGTCTTGTAAAGCTGGAAAATATTTAATTCATATTCTGGATGTGATCCCAAGTCAAACACACTCTACCAGAGGCATCGACCATGACAAGAATCCTGCCTCCTCATTAGCTCCGTACTCTCGATGGTCTACATTAAAAATCCCAGCGCCACACTGTTGCTTCAGAAAGTGCACTACCTTTCTCCTTGTACTCATTTTTCCTTTCAAACGCTGCTCCTTTTCTTGGACCTTCCCATCCAATTTCTCTCCTGTTACAGAGGTTTGTTCTGGGTTCTAGTTTTCTCTTGTCTACCACTCTTCTTCATCCCTTGGGTAGCATTTCTCCTTCCTCTGGTGACAATTTTCCCCCTCTTTGGTACTGGGAATTGAACTCCAGCCCTTGTGCTTGCAAGGCAAGGCAGTGGCACCACTGAGCTAAATCCCTGTCGGGTGACAAATTTCATACCCACTTTGCCCAAGCCTGCCCTAGAGAATTTTCAGGACGTATTTTCCCAGCATTCCATCCTTCCATAGTCCCCTCTGGCTGAGGCTTCTTCGAGATCCCCACCATCTACCCCGCTCCCTCGCTCTCAAATGTCTTGACATCCTGCTGCTCAGCCACTCTGCATCCCCTTGAGTGTTGGATGGGGTGTATAGGAAACGGGAATCAGCCAAATATTTGACATGTGGCTTTCCTGCAAAGAGATTTGGGGGCATAAACTACAGTGGCAATTAGACCTGGCCTTGAGGTTGTCGTTTATCTGATTTCCCCTAGCTCATCAGTTCTAAAATGACGTCCACCTTCTAAGGAAAAGGGGGTCTTTCAGTTTTGCCTTTTGGAGCTGAAGTCAGGCTCTGTAATTCCAGCTCCACCACTTGCTCTGACTTGGGCAAAGTTTTACCCACTCAGGTTCTCAGTTTCCTCATCTGCACATTCAGATAATAATACTGTATCTATGAGGTCAAGTCAATGTAAAGATCAAATGAGATAAATATGTGTCTACAACACAGGAGAGGCTCAACAGATGGAGGCAGTGGGTTACATGGGGAGTCTAAATGTGTCTATCAAGGAAAACAGCTCTTTCAAAAACATAAATTCTCCAATTCCCACATTCCCTTTGACTTCTTCAGTATTTGAAGTTATGCATAATTTGGCTAACTGTTGTTTATGCAGGTTCAACTCTGTAGTTATGTAACAGGAATGTTTATAGTTACACAATAAATGCTGCCAAGTAGAGAGAGTTGGCATTCACAGATAAGTAAACTTCTGCCACTGAGTCTGAATTGATTGCCCGCAATAATTGCTTTCCCAACAAACCTCCGAACTGTGCTTCGGGCATTGTTATCAGTTGAAGACCCGGCTGGGTTTATCACTGGTTCTGGCAGCTGCTTGCTGGCTTGGGGAATGCACAGTCAGGAAGAGGACAGGGAGAATGTTCATTCCGCTCACCCTGGACACAGGAGCTTGGTGAGGACAGAAGAGGGGAGCCGTAAAGGAGGTGTGCTTTAACTCTAGAGTAAAGACTGGATTTGACACAGCTTCCATGTATGAGAGAACTCGATTTATCTTTATGTTTTACATGGGAGGAGGCTAGATAAAACCATCTGAATCAATTTTTCTATGTTTTCTTGGCTTTTGATATCTGGTATCTTGCTTAGAGTTCTGAGAAGTGACCAAGGAGAAACAAGGACATTGCTGTGATTCAGGGAGGGCAGCACGTACCATGTTCCCCCCAGTGTGTGCCTTACAGAGTGGCACTCTCATTTTACCAGTGAGGACTGTGAACTTTAGGTATTAGACGATTTGCCTAAAATTTAACAAGGAATCACTTCCAAGAATCCGAGTGGTCAATCATTTCTTTTCATCCAAGCAATACACACTGTGACACTTAACGATCACAATCACTTTTATTTTGTCACCTTTAAGTTCAAAGGCATTTACAGTGACTATTTATAGCAGTACGTAAATAAGAAATAGTCCAGTGTGGACGGTATGAAGATTGCATAACATCTTTCATCAGCAGAGTAGCTGCCCAAGGCAGTGTCTAAAGCCCATATCTAGGGGAAAGGAATCTTATGTACATACAGTACCAATTCCCCAAGAGGAATGATTACCACATACTACAAATATGTACCGAAAGATAAATAAAAAATAACAGCTCTTGAATCCATAAAACCTTATATCTCCTCTTCAAACCAGGACAATATCTGTGAAATATATTTGGCTCCAGAATTTTAGCAAGTCTTAAACAGAGTCAAAGGGAAGATAACACCTTCTAAATGAAGTGAGTTCTGATTCCTCTGGGACCTTAGCTTCTTTCAAGAGGTGAAATCTTGTTTTGAATATCTCAAAGCCTCCATAGTTCTTTTAGAAAAGGACATTCTTTAGACAAAATTCTACTGAATGAAAATAGTGTTGAATCATCTTGGACATCTCAGAAAGCTGTGTTTCTCTGTTTCTTCATGAGTGAAACATTGTGTCACAAAATACACAAGGAATGGGAGGAAAAATACACATCCTTTTAGATGAATAAAATAAGACAACAAATCTGAGAAAATAAGATTACAGTTTTAATTAGAATTTTACCATACTAAAAATTCTAGCTAGTGAGACATCGTGCATGTTAATTCCTTCCCACAAGTTGTTGCCCTTGCTGCCTGCCTCGCAAGCACGAGGTCCAGAGTTCCATTGCTGGTACCAACAAACAAACAAACAAACAAATAAAAAAATAGTTATTGCCCTGACTGGAAAGGAACAGGTTGCCTGAGGCTATCCTTCAGGTCACATGGGCAAGTGAGATTTAAACCCTTCTACTTCATAGCTACACTAACTATGAACAGGATGCCTTTTTCTATACTTCACTCTTAGTGCTGAAAATCAGTCCCCAAGTTTGAGATAACGTCATCTGAACATAGACTGTTCACAGAAAATGGTTCTCTAGAGGCCCCTGGGCCAACACTATTAGCACATGTGGCAGCTATTTAGAAATTCAGAATCTCACACCCTATTCCCTCCCTCCTGCTTTGGAATCAACTTTTAACCCAATCTGCTAAGATGATGGATATTCCTGTTTCAGACACATCGCCCCAGGTCTTGTGGTCCCAGAACACCATGCAAAGTTTTTTTTCCTTTCTTTTATGGATAAAAGAAAACTGTGCCATTCCAAATTGGCCCGTACATTCTTGGGAGTGAAAACTCCTTGAGTATTATGATTGTTGTCAGGAATATGGCAGAATATCAAAAACTTGGGCTTTGGAATCTTTCACTGGTGTTCTCTGCCAGCTTGCTGCTGCATTATCAATGTGGAGGAAATTAGGCCTGCACAGGACAGCTTCTCACTGGAGCCGCTCACATTCACAGCTTTTCCTGTAGGAGGGGAAGCAGATGGACCTGGACACAGAAATTATGCATTCTAATAGTGAAGCAAAAATCCTTCATGAGCTGCCCTGGAGCGAAGTGGAAAGAGTTCCTTCTTAATTTTTTAAACATCTTTTTAATTAAAAGTGTCAAGCTGTAGTCTTGGAGTCTCACTGAGAGGACTGATTCTTCTGATATCATCTTGGAAATGAAAGCCAATTCAAGAAACTGCTTATTTTCCTTAGTCCTGGTCTCTAGTTTCCTGTTTGGGGTCTGTTTCAAAGTGAAAGCCAGCTACTATTATTGGTTACCTGTCAGGTTTGCATTTGAAGTTATTTTGAAACAAGGAATAGACACACCCATGTGTACAGGTCACCTGCATCCACGGTGACGCAAAACGTTCGCAGTGTTCAGCAGGAAGCGTCTACTCCTCACACCACATGTGTGGGTTATTGGGGGCTTGGCTCACCTGGAAAAGCTTTGTTGGGGCAGCAGCTTTCTGTGATTCTGATCCATGGGTTTCTTGGCTTCCCTTTGGTATCTGCAGACTGGGCATGCCCTTCTCATTGAGATGCAAAGGCCAAGACAGCAAACAGAGCCACACACAGCTCAGAGCCACCACATTGTCTCTCCTGCTTAATTCTGCTGGCCAAAAGAAGCCACAGGACTAAGCATAAATAAGAGGAGTAGAAACTTTAGTCCACCTCTTTAATGAAAGAAAGTGCAAAGTCACATAACATAACACAGGGCGGGTGGAGGGAGAGGCGAATAACTGGGGCCATTACCACAGTCTGCAGAACCTGTCACCCTGCCTATTTGTTTCCTTGGATTGTCTATAGCCCAAGTATCTCTCTCCTATTTCTAATAAACATGGGCATTCTGATATAACTAGCGTGATAGATATTGCATGGTTTGTTTCACTTATGCTAAAAGGAGATCTGCTTAATTCTTTGAGCTCAGATTAATTTCCAATCTTTTTTTTTTCATGCTCACAGTTAATGTGGCATCATTTAAAAAAACCCATGTCATGCTAATTACAAAATCATTTAGGTTGCCTGATATTATAGATTTTCCCCTTTCCCGATAATACAACCTTTCAGAGGAGGTCAGACCATGTTGAAGAGAAATGCTGAATGTAAATAGTACTGAATAATTCAAATACCAGTCAAGAATCTGCAGAGATGAGTTTGGGGTAGGGAATCCTAGAAACCCTTCTATGGATTGTTAGTATTAACATCTTGCTTTCTCAGCAACTCTTTCTGAGAAAATAGCCTTCTTTCATTTTGTGCTTAAAGTGCCATGTGAGAGTTGGTTTTTTTCCAGAGTTTTGAGAAATGTCAAGAAGACTTTGCCTTAAAGATAAAGCAGCATGTTTGTCTTAGGCATTATGATTTGAAGGTCCCTTGCTCCAGGATCTCCCTTCCTATTCCCAGTATAGAGTTTTACCCTTGGTTATTCTTTGAGATAAAGTTTTATTGACTATTAGAACCTTTACCATCTATCCGTTTATTTTGCCCCTCGACCACTGTCTTCATTCATCAGAAATGGAAAAAATGAACTATCAAAACATTAACCTGTAAGAGGGCAACATCTTTTGATTTAGCAATCCTTTCTTTTATGTTCCTGGGCTATTGTCTTTTATAAACAAAAGTCTCATTACCAAGTCTACCTTAACGAAGGAGCAATTCTTCCTGAGGGTGAATTTTTTTTCCTTTCCCAGAAACAGAGCTCGTGCGATTACTGTGGAAATTAAATGAATCCACAGAGGCAAGCCAATTCGAAGAGTGCTGGGCACACAATGCATCATTACTGACCCTGCTTTGCTCATAGTGCCTATCAAGGTTGCTTCATCAAATTTTCTCGAGGCTCTGTCTTTTCTTGTAGGATGAAGCTTTTTGAGACATGTAGAAAAATCTGTGGCAATCAGTCCTAAATTAATATTTATGTCCTAAATTAATAATTATCAGAGAAATATAATTATCAATAATAATTATCAGAGAAATATAGTTGTTTTCTGTGCCCAAACCAGTGCAAGAATTGTGTATGTGAAAATAATGAGCACTGAACAATTGCACAAGGAGAGGGCAAAGTCAATGAGAAAAGGCATTCTTCTGTACAAACCATAAAACGGAGTAAGCAATGGGTAGAAAAGAAGAAGACAGTTGTACAGCAGCCAAAAAGCAACAAGAGACATAGTAGAACCCCAGCTTTGGCTTTGATATCAAGAACGTTGTGGGGCAAATTAAGGAAAAGAGGCAGTAGTGAGCAAGTGTAGCACGTGTCACAATCACCAGGAGGACGGTACAAATACAGACAGCACTTCCGGTCCCGTTGATCTCCACGAGCCTGAGCCTTTGCACTTTGAACATTTCCAAGCCGATGCTGCTGCTGCTGTTCTAGGGAATCCACTTTGAGAGCCACAAAGGAATGGAGAGAGAACACCACAAAGGGGCAGTTCTGGGAGGTTTGTCACCCTGCAGGGAGTAGAGAAACGTGTTTCTTTGCACGGATTCCTGCAGCAGCGCTGTGGGGAGGCAGGATGGCTGGGAGTATGCTGCTGGGCACATACAGACCACGAAACTTTAGCACTCAGCACACAAGCACGAAGGTGCTCACAGGTTTGTGCTCACCAGGCGCTTCCCTGTGCAGGCAGATGGGACCCTGCTCTACACAGACATCAGGGACCACGTGGGTGCTGCGTCCCCCACCCATAGACACGAAGTCCTCAGTCCCCTCCCTCCTCTCCTGAGACTGTTCCCAGCTGAAGAGAGCTGCCAGGCCCAAGGACATATTCACTCCACATCCAAGACTGGCCTGGGTTGGGGTAAAGGCCTGGCGCAGAGGTTGGAACAACTTTGAAAAGCAGTTTCTACTCTAGAACTGGCTTGTATTGAACTCCTTGCAGCACAGACGCCTGTAGGTATTTGTCTGAGACCAGGTTGCCTCAGGAAACAGACTGATGGGTGTTTTTGTTCAGGAAGTTTATTAGGGAGTGTGCTCAGCATCCACTCTGGAGGGAGTGAAGAAAGTAGGGATGAGCAGAGGGACTGGGCTTAGAATCTGGATGGGAGAGGCTTCCGCAGGCCTCACAGGACTGCGTCGCTCGGGGCACGACATGGCCCTCGAGGTGGACATCATCACCATCAGGAAGGAGCAGCAACTCCACGGAGGGGAGCAGTGGGGTCTGGCCCAGTCAGCTGAGACTCTTTGGAGAGTCTCATTTTGCACAGATTCCACTGTCCTCTTCACTGATGGATGCTTGGTAGTGGATCCTGCATTAGCCAAAGCATTGGTACTATTGGGAAGAGGTTTTCAAAGTACACAGTCTAGGCTTTCCCCGTGGTCCATATCCATCCAGAGACTTGAGTTCTGCATTGCATCCTAGACTGAGCATTATTCAGGGGGCCATTGAGAAGCAGAGTCCACATGGGACAGGATGAAGGCCTATAGAACACTCCAGATGAGGCCATGCAAGGCACATGGCCCATAATAATAGAGATGGAATTCAAAGGGCCCTGATCATCGTCTCCGAGACCAACATCCTGCACAAGAGGGCATCGGCTCATTTGTGCTCATTTCAAGACCAGCCCTAAACCAGACAGGCAGTCTCCAAGAGGTTAGGGATTTTCCCTCTCACGATTGTCTCTGTGCCCTAGGGCTCAGCACTAACGATAAAGTCTACAAAGGAGTTGCTTAAGAGACATTTGATTAAACAGAAGAAGTCAAGCAGATGCTACAGCGGTTCAGAGTTTTACTCAAGGGGATGAAGGGCTGGGCACACAGGACTCTGTCTAAGGAGAACAGGCTGCTTCACCAGCTAAGTCCCAGCCCCATCGCTGGTGGCCCAGGCCAGGAGCGATGACTTCCTCCACACAAAGGCTGTTCAAGAACAAATTCCTGCTCTAGATAAGGGGTTGGATTTCAAGCGTTTCTTTCAATTTCAAGATTCTACAGGTTAGAAAGTGGCTACTCCTTGTGGAAAGAACTGCCTGAAGACATAGTAGCTACTTACAAAGGAAGACTTGCATTTCCCACTTCTACTGAATTCCCACAGTGATTCCAGAAACGCCTTGAGAGAAGACACATGCCTTCAACGTAAAACATCATTATTAATATTCTAAGTATTTTCTGTACTCAGGGATGGCCTCTTGGTGGGAAGGATGTGCTCCCCACAACTCTTGGATTGGGAGAGATAAAGGCTGTGGAACAAAGCCTGCCTCCATTCTCATGCACCCAGGACCTGAGCTAGTACTAAGGAGGAAAACCCTTTATATTACAACTCAGCATAATGGGGTCAGATCAGAAATCATGGAGCAAGGTCTGTGTTGTAGAAGACTGATTTCCAAGTTCAGAAATCGTAATTACCTTGGAGGGTTTGAAGAAAGCTTGCATCAAGTACATGAAGAAAGCTGCAAATGTGTATGAATTTTGCAAATCTGAACCTCTCAAAACCATCCATAGATTCAGAATCCAAGGGATAAAGATGGGAGAATTGAGAAGTCCCCATACTTCTAGATGATTCCTTTTGAGCACAGAAAGCTACTTGTATCCTGCTTCCCCATAAGGAATCACCTAATGGAGATATGACTTATGTAAGCAAGATGACTCAAGTCCAGGAAGAGGAGTTGGGGAACTGATGTGCTGTTAATTCTGCTGGGTATGGCAAAGCAAGTGAGCTTAGCTTGTAATTAGACTACTTCAACATAAATACGATTGCTTTGTCCTTGGTCTTAGAAATACTTGTTTCCTTGGCTTGCATTTCAAAGCCCCGCTTGCTGGGACACTCAGCATAGGTGGACTGAATCTCATGCCTTCTTGATGTGTAATGGGCCGTGAGGGACCTGCCCATGAGATGTGTCATACTAAAATACACACGTGCCCCAGTGACTGTCAGCCACGGTGGGCCCTGAAGGAGTTTCTGGAGGTGCTTGTCACTTAATAAAGAGAAGGCACACTGGGAGCAGGGAATCTGTGTGGTGATGTGACAAGACAGGAGTTGGAGGAACAGGAAGATCTGGTTTGAATTCAGCTTCACCACTCGTTAAATGCACGTTGTTAGGCTGGTTACTTAGTTATTGGAGCCCTGGATACTTCATCTGTGGAATGAGGCTGAGAGACCCTGTTTGGAGTTTTGTCAGAGTAGTGTAGAGCACTCACCTTAATGTCTAATATGCGGCAGCGGTCTACCTTTGTTTTCTCCCTCTTTCATGGAGGACACATTCTAGACAAGTATTGTCCAATAACAAACCAATTTTTCTCAGATTGAGAGGGCATTGAGAAGATTTGTATCACAGTCTCTGCAAGGGGGTGGCCAGCAGGATCAACGGAGGAACTGAGGAGGAAGTAGCAGGTCTGAAAAAGCTGTGGTCAGCATGAGGGGCAGGAAGACAAAGTTCACTTTCTTCAAATAATTTTTCTCTAGGGCAAGTCCTGCGTTCTTCCCACGTGTCCTCACGCTCTGCCTATTTCCAACCTTCAACTTTCCCAACTGGACTTTTCACTGGAGGGAGTAAAGTTGAATTCTCTCCCTCTGCTCAACTTTCCACCTTATTTAGTTGTTCCTGCCATAACCAGCATCAAGAAGCTGAACACACAGTGAAAACAGAGAGTTCATTACACTCAGAAGATAGATAAGCATCCCTGTCTTTGCAAGAGTTTTAGAGAATTGGGAATGTGATGGCAGAAAAATGTTACATTCCCAGATTAGAGTTTCTCAACATGAAAGAAGAGGCAGCTTGGATTGGTTAACTCTTCGAGGCTGACCTAG
Organism: Fukomys damarensis; assembly: GCF_012274545.1. NCBI lineage: Eukaryota > Metazoa > Chordata > Mammalia > Rodentia > Bathyergidae > Fukomys > Fukomys damarensis. The sequence goes on along the minus strand of NW_022900917.1, from coordinate 6,404,428 downwards.
GTACCCCACAGAGGATGTTAAGCCACATCTCTGTCCAAACCTACTGCTCTTAACCACTTCTCTCTCAAGCTGCAGAACATTGTTCAAGCTGATGTAGAATCAGGAGGGGGATCAAAGGCCCAAACAGCTACAATTAATACCAGCAAGTGCTATGAAAATCCCCAATGGATGCAAGGTGGAAAATCATTTCTGAAGGATGCAGAGGCCACCACATCTGCTCAGTGAGAGAAAGTGGAGATCGCATTTCTCAAGGATGGAACAATGGACAAAAGCAACTCCTATTTTCCATAAAACACGTCTAGTGGTCTGACACTGACAGCTAGCCAACCCGTATGTATGGAGTGGTCGTTAATATCAGCTTCAAACTCAAGCCCTATTCATGTTTTGTGGCTCATTGTCCTCCATGAGTAAATCTATATTTTCTCACATTTTTAGCTGGGACTGAGAATGATTGGTGGATCGTGTTTATGAAAAATTCCTTTTGATTTGCTTTGGGAAATTATGCAAATATAGAATGTAATAATTGGGTTTGTACTACCTGGAGAGAGCTAACTGAAAAAAGAATTAAATGATTATGGACCTAAGTAGATGATTTATGAGTAAGGGCTACAAATAGGAAAAGTTCTAACAGTAGAAAAATCCCTATGCAAGTTGAGATGGGAGAAAAATGATGTGGGCTGACAACAAAGCTTCCAGGTAAGATTAACAGGCTGAAACTGAAAATAAAATAATTTTGTCCCTTATGACAAGTATGGAGGCATTCAGATTAATGACATGCTTAGTACTTTTATAGAGAACCTTATACTTTCCAATCCCAGATGGCCTAAGAACAAAAAACGGCAACGTACAACACAGGAGCGATAAAGAGGGTGGGGAATGTTGAAACACAGTGATGAATGCTTAAAGAATCGTCCAATATGAGGTCGTCGACTGCTAAGGTCAATGACAAATTTAGTTTCCATGCTGTTATTGCTCAAACTTAGAATATACTGAACTACACATTAGGAACTGTAATGACTGCTTCAGAGCACCTAGGATTTATAGACCCACATATTAATTCATAATCGTAGACAGATGGGATAAAATATTTCCATAACACAAACTGTGTCAGTGTTTGGCAGCGCTACTCCTGTGTTTACAGGAATTTGGAGTATAGCTCTGTTTATGGAAATAAAAACTAACACTAGACAGAAATGCTTGGGCAGAGTCGAATTCCGTCAAAGTCACCTGAAGCAGACTCATGAGGTGCTCAGTGTCGTGAGCAGTATTTCCTGTCTTCCTGTGATTTGATGCCAAAGCTTGCATGGAATTGTGATTTTAGAAAGCAAGTGAGTGTTGGATATGGATGAAATAGATTGTCACTATGACAAGCTGAAAAGGATATTTATAAAGTCAAAACAAATACTGGGTCTCTTCGGCCAAGACTTGAGGTGATTTATTTTAATAGAACAAATGTCCCCTGGGAAGTAGCTCTGTGAAGAGTGCTCTTCTGGAGCTGCTGAGGTGAACAAGATGAATATCACGGGAGACTCACAGAAGAGTGGAAAAGACACAAATAGACATTAAAAATGATACTGGGACAGGATCCCAGAATAGGGGGCTAGAACATTAGTACAAAGGGAGCAGAGAGGGTGGATACCATCATAGCATATATGTGTGCATAGAACTGTCATAGTGGAACTGTTTAATCTGTACAATTAGTGAGTTGTAAGTATAATAAAAATTAAGATAATAAAAAGGAGAGCTAAAATATGAGGAGCAAGATGAGAAGAAATTCACATGAAGTGAGATATTTAGAATTCGTCTTTAAATATCTTAGGTAGTAAAGCACAGCAAGCAAAAAGGGATCTATGATGAAAAAATTTCCCAGATTACTTTGAGAGATAGATAAAACTGCCTCAGTTTAGCAATTATCATGACAGAAATATGCTCCTTAACAAATTATTTTTGGGTGTTTATCGGTACAGGTATAAGACACAAATGCATAAGTTATGTAGAGAGATGCAATGTTTTTCTTACTAGACTCATAGGTAGATTTAGGAGTTCTATGGTACACACATATCTATGGAGATGCGGGGACTGAAAAGAGCTGTCTTTTAGATCCAGATCTGTTTTCCAGCTGTATAATATTGGACATTTATTGTTTCTCAGTCTCAGGTCTCTTATGTGTGACTTGGAGACGGCCGTGAAATATATGAGCTACTTAGACACAATGCTGGTCAAAGCGTCGTGTAAAGCGAATAACTATAAAATTTGGTGGGATGAGAACAGGACAGCAACATCAAGACTGATAACTCTGGTAAATGTTCATCCATTAGCTCTTCAGGGAGAAAATTCCTGATTTGCAACATTTGTCAGTTCTTCTGATATAAACACTCACCATGGGTCATTGTGAGCTAACAACACAATGTCACTGAACACAGAAATGGGAACAGATGTGAGAATGGCTGTCATTCACTGGTGCACACCAGGCCCCTCAAACCTCTGGGTGTCAGTGCTTCAATGGAATGGTGTTGAAAATTACATGCACCCAATGGGAAATAAACTGTTGACAACTGAGATGGTCTTGTCTGGGTCATGGTAGCAGAGTGTACCCTCAAAGGGTGGCCAACTCTCCTGGGAAGAGGCTAATCTCGTAACAGGGTATGTTAGCCCAGGTGCATGGGCAAGAAGAATTTCCTTCCCTCGGGGGTTGTGAGCAAAGAGATCTAGGCTCAGCATGGAAAGTGGCAAGGCTAAGCTAGAGCTGGTCTTGGTGTTGCAGAGGTAAGAGACTGTGACAGTTGACTTTAGATCCCTGAGAATGGTTTATGCTCATGGGCTTTTATGAGTAAAGAATTGCCTGAATCAGCTTGAAGTTATTCTATCTCCTGCTTCTGCTATAGTAAAATGCAGAGTAAAAGTTACAGTTGGGTGACAGTTGTGAAATGAGGGAGGGAAACTAGGGTCCCGTTTTTATAGCCAGAGTACCTCTGTCTGCTGAAATCTTCCAAACTGAATGTCACACTCAATTACTGGGTCCATGTGAGCTCATCTTCAAGAGAAAAGGCTCCTCTCTTCCCTGAAAATCAAGCAAGGTCCATGAACTTGTCTGCTTTTCCAAGGCACCTGTGGTCCCAAAAGATATTTGTGTGTGCACGACACATATACCTTGTGCTTATTGGTACTTTATTCATTTTTAAAATAGCAGAATCATTGTACTTACTGTTACTATGAATCCTCTCAAATTCCTCTTTGGTAAGAGGTTTATAAATAATTCACAGAAGCGAACAAGTAGTACTAAGTTAATTAACAGTACTGATTAGTTGTCTTAAAGGTGCAAGCTAGTTCTGCAGAAACAAATCATAGATTTATAGGACCCAGAAATTCCACTTCTAGCTATGTACCCGAGAGAATGGAAAACATATGTTCAAACAAAAACCTGCCTATAAACATTCTTAGCTATATTACTCAATGAAGCCCCAAAGTGGGAACAACTTTATGTCCATCGGGGGCTGAGTGTGTATTTTAAAACAGTAAGCTTTATTGTAGTTAATATAACAAAGATATAATTGATATCTCAATATAAATTGCATTCAAACTTTAAAAACAAAACTAAAAAGCCTACATCTGTGGATGTGGATGCATGACAAAGAAGCACAGGAACTACTTTAATTCTAAGACAAAAATTATTTGATTATGTTAAATTGCATATTGGCTTATAATCAAAGTATAAAATAAATATCCTTAAACCCATAATAATACCAACAAATGATTGAAGTGAATGTGGAGAATAAACAAATCTGAAGTATGGAAGAATTCTATATAATTTAGGTAGGTGCTCTATCCTCTCAAGAAGGGAAAATAATTTAAGTTTTTAAAAATTTTTATTAGCCCATGTTTACAGGACACAGTGATTGCAATCATCATGGGGAGTTGCTGCATGGACAAAACACAACTTAATTTTTACTCCTCTCCCTGCTCCCTCCATCCCTTGGTCCCCTTCCCATGTATAAAAGATCTTTCCCCCTATCTCCTATTATTTATCTTTAATTATGCTCCTAAATTATTTAAACTTTGGATTTTTCATATAAGAGAGACCATGCAATATTTAAGCTTGTGTCTGATTTATTTTACCTAACCTTATGGTCTCAAGGTGATTCCATTTTCCTATAATTGATTCAAATTTATTCTAGAAGGTAGAATTATTTCTGATTCCTAAAATCAGATGAACAGAAGCTTAAGATCTGGGTTGTATGTAGTGATCCCTTTCCAATGACTACAGTATGGAAAAGAGGGAAAAATCAGCACTTTACAGTGGAGAAATAGGACAAATACTACCCCAGCCATGTGACTCAGGTCAGCACCGGCCATGATGTCATGTTGATAGGATGTGTTATGGGAGTGATGTAATGAAAATGGTACCTTCCCTCTGTGACCTTCCTCTCTGAAGTCCGAAATTCCACTCCAATTGTGAGAAAAGCATCAGGCTCTTTCCAGTAGAAGAACATCATTAGGGAAGCTGTCCAGCACCTCCCCATTAGATGTCAAGGTCCACAAATACAGGAAGACAGGAGAGACTGTCACTTAAGGAGACAGACCAAGGCAATCAGAACTGAAGGCGATGTGACATCCTGGCTGGGATCCGATTACAGAGGAAGATAAAAAAATAAAACAATGAAAAATGTGAAAACTATATAAATATGAATAGAGCATAGACATTAGTTAAAGATAATTCATCAATATCAGTTTGTTAACTGTAGCAAAATACACCGTAGTAATACAGGATGCTAATAGTTGAAAAATTGGGTGTGGGGCCTAAGGGAACTGTTTCTACTACCTCGTCAATTTTTCTATAAATTAACACTGCTCCAAAATAGTCTATTTAAAAAATTTCACATTAACATTTAGAAGACAAATTAGCTTTACTTGAGAATATGAATATATTAATTATAGAAATTAATTAGTATAAGATCATGTGGATTGAAGTTTAAACAATGACATTGTTTTACTAGGTCTTTGATGGAAAAAAAAACTCATTCAATTCTTTCAGCTTGACCCCCCCAAGACTTTAGCCACTCTTTTAAGACCAGAGAATTGGAAATGCAAATTTTTTATGCTCTCAATATCATCTGAAGATGTATCTTCAGTTCTGATCCCTGTGGACCTGAGCAATGGTCATCAATAAATGAAAAATATTCCAAAGTGCTTATCTTGGGGTGCATCCAGAAACCAAGCTAGCCAATCTCCTGAACCAGATTCAGATCTACTAATGCAGCAACCAGTTCTGTGTTGGTCAGTGAGGTAGCTCCGCCGTGCATCTCAAGATTACTTACAGATGACACAGCCTCTGTACTGCTGGTCAAATGAGTGCATGGACCAAACAGAGGAGGAGAAAGGAGCTATGTCATTCCAGAGTCATTGTGGCTTCTGAAAGCTACAAATCCACCTTGAACATCACTTTGTCTCTAGAAAGAGAGAATAGGAAAAAAGCAAAGCAGGACTGGGGCAAACAAAAGTGGATTTATCCCCATCTAACATGGAATAGTAGTATTATATTCCTAATAGGCTAAATATTATTAGAGAAGACTGAGTTAATTTAATGTTAATTTGACAGAGAACGATTCTTGCAGATGAAGAATTAGATGTAAGTTACCTTCACCAAGTTTTGAGCAGCTGGTGAGCTATCTGTCAACTTATTCTTTCTCAAGCAGGCATTTGATATTTTTAAGAAGAAATTTTTTTTGGTACCAGGGATTGAAAAGAAGAAATTTCAGTAAGAAATACCAATAAGATTTTTAAAAATATGATAGAATATTCATCTTTGAACACTGAAATTGCAAGTTTTTTTCCTGTACGTGGGATGTACTTTCTGAAAGTTATATTGTTTTAAACTCTCATTTATTCTGATATTACTAAGGAAAACTATTGTTCTTGCTCCATTTTCAGAATGTGTGTTGCTTGACTCACTTAGCTGTACAAAACTTGTATTTTCCACTCCTACTCTGTATAGGTAAGATCTTTAAATTTCCTCTAATAATGTTCATAATACTGCTTCATACATCAAAGTTAGATCCTATCTATTGATTCACCAGTGTGAAAGATAAAGATTTTAATTCATGCAATATTGGGTTTCACAATATAAATATAGGTAAGTACAGTACTTAAAGAACACTCTTGGGTAGGGTCGTTGCCCCTGTCCTACAGCTGCTGTGAATGGTGGTTGCAAATGGTTCATGTCCTGCTCAGGAGGTGACAGCTGCCTCCATGCCTGGAGGCTTTGATGCAGTAATTGACAGTGCCTGAGACCCGCGTATGTGGCAATGGATGCATGGTCCTGAGGTCACTGTTCCTGCCACATTAACCTATGATCCATGAAGTAGCCCTATACTGCGGTGGAGCAGACTCTTGAGCTGCATTATACTTCTGGTATGCATCTTAAACCAGCAGCTAGTGCACGATTTTGGTAGGTAGCTAACATGGAGCAGAACCGAGAGGTAGACAGGTGAGCTCTCCCTCGCCGTCATTTTCAGTGTCCCCTAAAATGACTGTGCATCCGTCCTACTAACTTTAGGCTCTGTGGAAGTCAGAGAGCTGGCACTTCTGCCAGGTGTGCAACAAGAATCCCATTGAATATAAATTTACTTCTGCCACATTAGTGTTTTCATTGCAGCAGGACAGTAGTCAATGAACAGCGTCACCTGAAAGATCTGGCCATTGGCCCTGAACACTTTGCAGAAGTGGGAATCTGCTCAGCTGCACACGGACGGCCCTCGTGGTCATTGTAACCCTAAGGAGGGGTTTGGCTGAGCCGATCAGGGGACAGGAACCAGGGCAGACTGCAGGCCAGTCCCCGCACCCCTATCAGCGCTATCACGGGGTGAAGGATCTGATCTGGGGAAGGGCACTGAGGCATATGTATCCGTGATGGCCTTGGGGTCCATGGCTGCACAGTGGCGTGTGGTTCCCACCGGCGTGTTCTCAGGCTCAGTCAGGATGCTGGGAGAACTCCAGTGGGTGGAGCAAAACTAACACTAGGTTCACGTGGTTCTAAGCAGACCGAAGCACAAACGGTAGAAGACACTGGAGATCCCAGCGAGATCTCCTTTCAGGCTGACATACACATCTCTCTTAGGTGCGGGCTCCTCATGGCTCCCTGCTGCCCCATTCTCCAGACAAATGCTGTGGCTGTAGGAGCCATCTCGCCTGGGAGTCACATTCCTCTGACCAAGCCCCTCTGCTCCTACAAAGGGTGCTTGTATCCATACCTGTCTTACTGTGCTGATGGAATTGGACTACAACTAGACAATCTTACTTGCCTTCTTTCTCTTCCCTATGCTGCTCTTTTCTTCCTTCCAAGTTCTTTCTAAGGGCTCACTGCTCTGGGTTAGATCTAAAAATCCACCCCACTCCCCACAATGCTCACACTCAACTGGGGCCTGGTCAGAGGGGTGGGTTACTGACAGTGTCACCTGGAAAGGCATAGCCTCTGCTTCCTGGCTGCTACTGGTGGAATGACTTTGTTCTACCTGGCCCTCCCACTGTGCCCTTTCTGGCTCAGAATTACCTGACTAAGGGCTGAGTCCTCTAAAAACTGTGAAATAGTTTGTAGATGAGGAGGGAAGGAGTGGGTGAAGGGAGGGCAGGGGTAAGGGGAAAAAATGAGAATCAAGACCTGTCATGTAGAGGTACAAGATCCCAACAATGAATGTAACTGTACTGTATCCCTAAAATGTACCAATAAACTCAATTAAAGCTGGAAAAAAAAAACTGTGAAATAAAACTTTCCTCCCTTACAATGTGGGAGTTGGAGATTTTTGTCCCAGTGAGAGGAAAGTTACTAATGCATTCACTTTCAATAAAGTATTTTCATAAGAATCCCCATGTTAGACCCTGCTTCTTTTTTTTTTTTAAATTGAATTTATTGGTACATTCTAGGTAGACAGTACAGTTGCATTCATTACTGGGATCTTGTACCTTTACATGCCAGGTCTTGGTTCTCAGTTTTTCCCCTTGTCCCCAACCTCCCTTCACCCTCCCCTCCCCTCCCCTCCTTCAAACACTTTAATTCCATTTTTACATTTTCTCATATTATTTTCCTTTTCCCTTATTCCCCTTTCCCTATCCTTCTCACTGTCCCTACTCCTTTGGTCCTGTTCTTCCTATTTGTTAAGTGTCCCATTAGGATTTTGAGTACTATTTTAGTTTTTCACACCATAGATACTATTCGGTATTTGCATATGTGTGCCTTATTTATTTCACTTAGGAGTATATCCCCAAAATGTACCCATTTAACTATGAATGAATCTACTTTCTCATTCTTTATGGCTGAGTAATATTCCATTTTGTAGAAAAACCACATCTTCTTTATCCAGTTTCCAATTGATGGGCAGATGGGCTGTTTCCAAGTTTTAGCTATTACAAGCTGTGCCGCTATAAACATGGGTGCACATATATCACTGTGGTTTGATTCTTTCACTTCTTTTGGAAAGATACCCAACAGAGGGATGGCTGGGTCAAATGGAACCTCTAATCCTAGTTCTTTGAGGTATCACCATATTGACTTCCATAGTGGTTGCACCAGTCTGCACTCCCACCAACAATGGAGAAGGGTTCCTTTCTCCTCACAACCCCACCAACATTTGTTATTGTGTGATTTCTTGATAGCAGCCATTCTTTGTGGGGTGAGGTGGAATCTCAGTGTTGTTTTCATCTGCATCTCTCGAATGATCAGTGATGTGGAACAGTTTTTCATATATTTACTTGCTGCTTTTACTTCTTTGTCTGAGAAATGTCTGTTCATTTTGAATGCCCATTTTTGAATCGGGTCTTTATATTTGCGGGGGCTGGTTGTTTTGAGTTCTTTATATATTCTAGATAATAGTCCTTTGTCTGAGGAGCAGCTGGTAAAAGTTTTTTCCCACATTGTAAGCTAAGACATCTTAGTTCTGCTGATGGTTTCTTTTGCAGTACAGAAGCTTTTAAGAAGATGAGATCCCAGTTGTTGATTCTTTCTGCTAGTTCCCGTGCTACTGGGGATTTGTTCATAAAGTCTTTTCCTATGCCAATGTCTTCTAGAGTTCTTCCTAACTTATCTTCCAGCAAGTTTAATGTTTTTGTTTGAATATTTAGATCTTTAATCCATTTGGATTTTAATTTAGTGCATGGTGAAAATAAGGGTCTAATTTTAATCTTTTGCAGGTTGAGATCCAGTTTTTCCAACACCATTTATTAAAGAGGCTATCTTTCCTCCAGTGGGGACTGGCAGCTCCTTTGTCAAAGATGAGGTAGCTGAGTGCATCTGGAGTTGTTTTTGTGTCTTCCAATCTGCTCCACTGATCCTTAGGTCTGCTTCTTTGCCAGTACCATGCTGTTTTTATCACAGTGGCTTTGTAGTATAGTTTCAAATTGGGAATTGTTATACCCGCTGCCATGTGTCTGCTGCCTAGTATGGCTTTCGCTATTCTAGGTCTCTTATTGTTCCAAATGAATTTTTGGATTCTTCTTTCTAGTTCTGTGAAGTATAGTGTTGGGATTTCAATTGGTATTGCATTGAATCTGTATAGCAGTTTTGGTAGTATGGCTATTTTCACTATGTTGATTCTTCCTACCCAGGAGCAGGGGGCATCTTTCCACTTTCTTAAATCCTCCTCGATCTCTTTTTTCAGAATGCAGTAGTTTTCAATGTAGAGGTCTTTTGCTTCTTTTGTTAGGTTGATTCCCAGATACTTCATTTTTTGGGGTGCTATTGTGAAAGGAATTGTTTCCCTAATTTCTTTCTCAGTGAATCTGTTATTTGTGTACAAGAAGGCTACTGATTTTTGGGTGTTGACCTTGTATCCAGCTACTCTGCCAAAAGTGTCAATTAAGTCGAGAAGTCTTTTGGTGGAGTTTTTTGGGTCTTCAGTATAGAGTATCATATCATCAGCAAATAATGACAGTTTAACTTCTTCCTTTCCTATCTTTATTGCTTTAATTTCTTTTTCTTGTCTAATTGCTATGGCTAATGTTTCCAGAACTATATCAAAGAGGAGTGGTGATAGTGGGCATCCTTGTCTTGTTCCTGATTTCAACGTGAAGGTTTTCAGTTTTTGGCCATTTAATACGATGTTGGCTGTTGGTTTTTCATAGATAGCCTTTATTAATTTGTGACATAGACCATCTATTCCAATTTTTTGCAGAGTTTTTATCATGAATGGGTGTTGAATTTTGTCAAATGCTTTTTCTGCATCTATCAAGAGGATCATGTGGTTCTTGTCCTTGACTTTGTTAATATAGTGTATTACATTAATTGATTTAAGTATGTTGAACCATCCTTGCATCCCTGGAATAAATCTGACTTGGTTGGGATAAATGATCTTCTTGATGATCCTCTGTATTCTGTTTGCTAGTATCTTATTGAGAATTTTTGCATCTATATTCATTAAGGAGATTGGCCTGTAGTTCTCTTTTTTTGTTACATCTTTCCCAGGTTTGGGAATCAAAGTGATATTTGCTTCCAGGAATGAATTTGGAAATACTACATCTCTTTCAATTTCATTGAAAAGTCTGAAGAGTAATGGCAGTAGATCTTCTCTAAATGTCTTGTAAAATTCAGAAGTAAATCCATCAGGACCTGGGCTTTTCTTTGTTGGTAAGTTTTTAATTACATTTTCATTTTCACTGATTGTGATTGGGGTGCTTAAAATGTTTTTATCTTCTTCGTTCACCTTTGGTAACTCATAGGTATCTAGAAATCTGTCCATTTCTTCTGTGTTTTCCATTTTGTTAGAGTACAGGTTCTCATATTATTTATTGATGATCCTCTGGATTTCTGTGGAATCTGTGTGATATCTGTTGTGACTTTGCCTTTTTCATTCCTGATTGCATGGATCTGAGCCTTTTCTTTCCTTTTTTTTGGTAAGGTTTGCTAAAGGTTTATGAATTTTATTTAGTCTTTCAATAAACCAACTCTTCGATTCATTTATTTTTTTATCATTTTCTTAGTTTCCATTGCATTGATTTATGCTCTAATCTTTATAATTTCCTCTCTTGTTTGAGCTTTGGGTTTTTCTTGCTCTTTTTTTTCCAGGAGTCTAAGAGTCATCATTAGGTTGTTTATTTGAGCTTGCTCTATTTTCCTTATGTGGGCATTCAGTGCTATGAATTTTCCAGGTAGAACTGCTTTCATTGTGTCCCAAAGATTCCTGTATGTTGTATTGGCGTTTTCATTTATTTGTAATAACTGTCCGATTTCTTCTTTGATTTCCTCTGTGATCCATTGATTGTTCAGGAGAGTGTTGTTCAATTTCCATGTGTTTGTGAAGTTCCTACAGTTTCTTATGCTATTGATGTCCAGCTTTATTGCACTGTGATCTGATAATATACAGGGAATAACTTCAATTCTTTTGCATTTATTCAAACCTGTTTTGTGAGCTAGTATGTAGTCTGTCTTGGAGAATGACCCATGTGCAGCTGAAAAGAATGTATATTCTGATTTTGTGGGGTGAAATACTCTATAGACGTCTAATAAGTCCATGCGTTCAAGAGCTTGGTTCAGTTCTAGTATTTCATTGTTGATTTTTTGCCTAGATTATCTGTCTATTTTTGATAGTGGGGTATTTAGATCCCCCACTACAATTGTATTAGTGCTTATTTGGTTTTTCATGTTACTTAATATTTGTTGTATATAGTTGGGGGCATTAATATTTGGTGCATATATGTTTATGATTGTCATTTATTCCTCTTCAATTGTTCCCTTTACAAGGATGTAGTGGCCTTCTTTGTCTCTCTTAATCAGTTTTGGTTTGAAATTTGCTTTGTCTGCAAATAAGATCGTTACCCCTACTTTTTTCTGTGCTCCTGTGGCATGGAGAATTATTTTTCATCCTTTCACTTTCAGTCTATGGTCTTCTTTTTGCACTAGGTGTGTTCCTTGTATACAACATATTGTTGGATTTTGCTTCTTAATCCAGTCTGCCAATCTATTTCTCTTGATTGGAGAATTGAGGCCATTGACATTGATAGTTATAACTGACATGTACTGATTTATTATTGACATGTTATTGGCCTTTTGTTGACTCTTTTTATTTTTTGACCTCTCCTTTTAGTTTCTAGCCTTGGCTATTTGATTTGCTCTGTTGGACCTCCTGGTGTTGTGATCTTCATTGTCTTTTTCTAGAATATTGTTTAAAATTCTTAGTAGTGCTGGTTTAGTATTCATGAAGTTTCTCAAGTGTTCTTTGTCGTGGAAGTATCTTATTTCTCCATCCACTTTGAAAGACAGTTTTGGAGGATACATCAGTCTTGGTTGTAGGTCGTTTTCTTTTAGGACTTGAAATACCTCACTCCAGATCTCCTTGACTTGAGGGTTTGTATTGAAAAGTCTGCTGTGATTCTGATGGGCTTTCATTTGCATTTGATTTGTTTCTTTTCTCTAACTGCTTGTATTATTTTGTTCTTCTATTGGGTTTCTGGGATCTTGATTATTATATGTCTAGGTGTAGATTTTTTTTTTTTTTGATCATGGCTAGTTGGTGTCCTATATGCCGCACTTATCTGTATGTCTAATTCTTCCCCTCTGTTTGGGAAGTTTTCAGTCATTAATTCTTTGAGCAGCTTTTTTAAGTCATTTGCATTTTCTCCTGGTACTTCATGGATTCCTATCAGTCTTATGTTATTCTTCTTTGCATCATCTAGGAGTTGTTGGATTGATTTCTCATGCTCCCTGACTGTTTTTAAGAGACCTCTCTTTTCATGGTCACTGTCTGCTATCCTATCTTCTATATCTGAGATCCTATCCTCGCAATCTTTTATTCTGTTATGCTTTCAATAGAGTTTTTAATCTCCTGGATATCTGTTTGAATCTGTTTAATGGATTCCATTTCTTTCCTATGTTGGGTGTTCATTGTGTCCATTTCTTTCTTATTCTGGGCCTTCATGGTTTCTATTATGTTACCAAGCTCATCTATTTTTTTGTCAGTTTCTGTTCTGGAGTCTCGAATCATGTCTTTCATTTTGCTCACCATCTCTATGGTTATCTGGGAAATAATTTCTGTTTTGAATTTTTCTAGAGCTTGATTGATCAGTTTTTTTACTTTGTGTACTGTGAGTTCTGGGTGTCCTGAAGGTTCAGTATCTGATTTTTCATCCTCCTTTGCCCTACTGTTTGCCATTGGTGGACTGGAAGTCTGTCTCTGTGGCTTGCTTAAGTGTTTTCTCATCTTTATTTTTGCTGTTGGGTTGACCTTGATTCATTCTCTGGGTCATTAAATATTCCTGATATTGTTGTGTCCCAGCCTTTGATTCTCTAATGACTTATAAACATTCTTATTTTCATAATTGAGCAAACAACTCATCAAATCAATCCCTATCCTTTATCCCTATTGATACAATCAAAAACATAATAGGATCAATCACCACCCTTTATAGCCCGCCAATCATCTGCAGAGTGCATCCTATAACTGGCTCAGTCAGGGGATCTAATAGTGGGGGGGAGGGTGCTCAGTGGTGTCCATGAGGCTACCCTCCTACCACTGTGTCTGAGCCAATCAGTGGTGCCCGCTGGAAAAGGCGCAGCTCCAGAGGAGGCCGCGCAGGAGAGAGCTTCCTTACTGGATCTGTTGGCGAGCAGTCGGGGAGCTCCTGCACCCGCCGGGTGGGCCCGGGCAGGCAGCTGGCTAGACCCTGCTTCTGAGAATTCAAAATAGGACATAGCACAACATATCTAGCACAACAAATCCAATAATGCATTAAATAATTCTTAAGTATATATATATATGGCACTAATGTAGTCATTAAGCTAATAGGGAAGGGGCCACGTAATTGGATATTTATTGAGAAGATAGATATAAAACAATGTAGTTCTCTTATGGCTAAAAAACTACCTACCACATAATTTTACTTAAGCACTTAGACACAAAATACTTTACGTATATACATGTAAACAAACATATAATGTAAACAAACACATACATATATGGCACTAATGTAGTCATTAAGCTAATAGGGAAGGGGCCACGTAATTGGATATTTATTGAGAAGATAGATATAAAACAATGTAGTTCTCTTATGGCTAAAAAACTACCTACCACATAATTTTACTTAAGCACTTAGACACAAAATACTTTACGTATATACATGTAAACAAACATATAATGTAAACAAACACATACAACACATGTATTTCCATTTTATAAGTATTTCAATAAATATAGAACCCTCTGTTAGACCGTATGATATTATCAGTGGAACGTGTTGTAAGTTAGGAAACTTACAGTGCTTTGAATGTGTTATAGGAAACTCCCTCTGCCTTTGCTGAAAACAATGCAAATATCGTTGTGGTGATGTAGAGTCTGTGTGAGCGAAAGTAGGAAAATGGAGTGTGTTTAAGAGTACATCGTTTTACTTATAGAAATAGCTTTATGACTGTTAGGGCTATTTTCTGCTTTGAAATATGATGGAATGGAAATGTTTCAATTCTGAATTTAGTTAAAGGGAAGCTGAATTACATTTCATGTAATTTTATACAGAATATTGTAAAGGTGATATGAAGAAAATGAGCATATGAATCAAGTCTTGGTTATGGCATGAATCTCCTTGGAGAAAAAATGACTAAATCATTCCAAAACTCACTTGCAAATTTTATTTTTGCAATAGTTTCATCCATTACTCTATTATCATGGTTAAATTTAAAAATACCAGGATCTCCAAATTTCATAGCAGTGATTGGGACTGGAACTCAATAAATAAGCACCATCTGAAATGATAACTTTACTCACAGTACAATATTTGAAGACAGCTAAGTGTCATAATCTTACACTTCATCAGATTTCTTTCTATTTATAGATGAGGTAGGAAAAATATAGCAGAAGACATGTTGTCTATGGAATCCTAACAAGGATTCACTTCTTGCCCTAAGATGCTGGTTTAGTAAATTTTTAGCCAGGTTTTAACCTGGGATAGTCTCAGGTTGTCTAAAACCCTCCTGCCTACTGAACTTACCTGGTGCATTATGATGGTGTGTATGAGTTTCCAGTTGTTCTAACGGGCATGAATTCACTGCAGCACTGGGATGCAAGAGGTGTCCGTTTTTCACATTTACCTCAAGTTAAATTTAAGTCTGAGTTATTAGAGATCAGAGAATAAAGTAACTTCACATCTCACTTGTCTTGGAGGGGAGGGGAAGCCACGGGGAGGTGGATGGGAGGTAGTTTCTCCATTTGGGTGATTTAATGTTCTAAGAAAGGACAAGCAGCTCTGGAAATAGGGTCCTTATTTCACTGTGCATGGTATGAGGAGGATTTCATAGCTGTTGTCACCTTTTCTGCATGGTGCAGAATAAATAAAAAAAGTCTCTTTTGGCACTGGGGCGACTTAATATCCCAATAAAATAAGACTCTTATGCATGTGAATAGATGTAAACATCAGAGTAATTACTTGGATAATGCAAAGTACAAGGGCTTTAGATGAAACACAGCACTCTGCTGAATGAGCATCTTAGACAGAATAGGGCAAGTTGGGCTGTAAAATGAAGAAAATGCTGTCCATGTTGAGGCAGCACAATTTGAGACATCGTTTGCACTCCGTAGGTGAGTAAGAGGCACCTCTCCCAAGCACACCAGAGGCTTTCTGTCCTGTCCTTTTGCATCTCCAGCATCATGCCAGAAAACAGAATTTTCCTAGCTCTTGGAAGCAAATAGCTGCTGTCCTAGTCTTTTATTCTTTTATAAGGGATGTGGAGGTTCCTTAAAAGACTGTGAAGAAAGGCAGGTGCTGGGAGATGAAAAGGCCCAGGGACAGATAGGGCTACCTTCTCAAGATCTTAGGGTTTTGAATGTTCACTTCCAGCTGTGAAGCCCTGTGCTGTGCATGTCTACTGCGCTCTGGAGGAGGCAGCAGTTGGAGCTGGGGATGACACCACTGCGGGGGACACCTCCCATCTTGCCCTTCTTCCCGGTGCCTGTTCCTAGATGTAAGAAGCATCACCTCTGAACTTCTTGCGCATACCTGGAGAGACTCGAGTACTCCCTCTCACACATCGAACCTGGCAGCCGTCACTGTGGGGCACAGATTATGTGCTGTGATCTGTCACATCTCATTTAGTCGCAACTTGACCACTTTTCTCCCCCTGCAATTTCTCCTCCCTTTCAGGGAAACCAAGAAGTGTTGGAGCTAAGATCTCTGGTTCTCTGTATGTCCAACTGCTAAATGGCCACTGCCAAACCAGAAAGATCATCTACCTGCTTATGAAAAGAGCAGAGGAAGAGATAATAGAAGTTCCCAGAACCATGAAACAAAAGTCTACTTTAAATAGTGCCCTGTGGCTTATTTATGAAAGGCTTCAGAAATCATTTAGACACAAATGGAGACTTAAGGGGCACCTCCACTGTGTTCTTTCCGTTTTCTTCAACTGCCATTTGTAAATGGGAAATTGTAAAAACTCAGGTGGCAGGGAGATTGTCAGGCAATCATCAGTTTATCCATGATTTTAAGGCCCCAAAGAGAGTCACTAAAACCTAAGCCATTCCTGTCATTCAGGCAGAAAATTTTCAGAATAAAATGGAAAATCAAAATTCCATTTGAAGAAATTAGATTTGAGGATTCAAATACAAGGAGATGAACTCTTTCTCAGAGCTAAAAGAATGGCTTACATTTAGTATGCTGTGACTGTGGCCAGGGTGCCAGGGAGAGCTTGGCCAGATGCTCACAGCCACAAGGGTGTGGATCAGGTGCCTTCATTTCCGCTTTGTGCTGCTAACAGTCAGGCTCTATTGCTGAGAGAAAAACCATAGGCAAGATGAAGGGAGCAGGGGAAACTTTGGCACTGCAGTGGGTCTGATCTTCCCTAGGGTGCCTGGGTCCCTGGTACCAATTACTGACACCCCTGGAATCACCAGGATGACTTGTGGAGGTTGTAACAGCTGCACTCCCCACCTGTCAATCACTGGCCTTGGTACCCAGGCTTCAGGCCAGAGCAACTCAGACTTGAGGCCACAATGGAGACCAAGTACTAACTGGCCCTTCACTCTCCAGAATCGACACCCAGAGTGCCAGCTTGAAAGGACAGTAACCTTCCAAATAAAATCTTTGGCAGGTACCAGTATTATTAAAAAAATAAGAGGAAAAACAGATACAAAGTTAGAGTACCACAATGGGAGAGGGTAGGCAGGAATGCTACTCTCTGCTTCATTTACTGTGAAAACTGCCCTAAAAAATTAAAATAGATCAAATAAAAATTTTTAATCCTGAAAACAAAATGAGGGAGGGAGGGACAGAGAGTGAGAGAGAGAAAGAGAGTTATGAAATAATGGATTTCCAATACTAATCTTGCCAGAAAGCGTGAAGGATGCAAGACTCAAAGCAAACTAGTTGCTAACACAGCTCAGGGTTTCCCTTTCCTGATCACTTGGCATGCACTTCCGGCCGAAGTCACTGCCCTTCCTGAATGTGCACTCTGCAGGTTCAAGGCTTTGGCTGCACCTGGATGTGAGAACATTTCAATATGGAAGCCTGGATTTTTGTGTTTTGTGGGTGTGTTTCCTTAGCTGTGCTAGATAGACAGAAAAATTATTTCTCTTCATATTAAGAGAAATGTGAAACTTTAAGCCTTTTCTGCTCTCAAAGAAAAAAGGAACCCAGATTTTTTTTTGTTGTTGTTGTTGTTGCTGGAGGATCCACTTCTGAGATGTTTTATTTATATGGCTGTTGGCAGGAAACTTTACTCTTTTTTACTCTTTGCCTAACACCTTTGGAATTCCCTATCTATCTAAAATTCTCTTTTCTGCTTGATCTAACTGGATGATTAGCTGATCACTATTGTGATGTTTGTTTTATTTGCATTGAGTTGCACCTTTCAGGGAAGGTGTTCTTTGCAATTTAAAAGTTGAAGAGATAGTTGAGAGTGATAGAATTTAGAAAAAAAATATGTGACTGATTTGGTTCTTAATTGCTAATACATGGTTTTATTGTTTTCATTTAAATATACAATCTGGCCTAAAGATTGTGGAGAATTAAACAGTCTTTTTCACCTCTAATGAGGTGAAGATTATGAATGTTAATTAAAAACCGATAACTGTAAGTGGTGATCATTCCCTAGTAAATATAAAATAACTATTCTCAAATAGCCATTTAATTATAAACATTATTCTAAGTGATCAAATATCAAATTATTTTAATTAAAATGAAAGTCATAAAACATTTTGAGAAAAAGATATAAAATGATTTTATTGATGACAATGTTGTATAGCTATAAAATCAGTAAGATTACAGTACATCAATAAAAGTTAATAGGAAAATTAGACAAGGTGAATGAATATAACATAAATATATAAAAGCAGTAGATTTTTCCCTGTAATAATGTAATCCATAAATAAAATAGGAATATATTCCACTCAAAATAGTGAAGGGAAAAAAGAGTTTGAATTTTAGTCTTTTGGTTGTACCTTGTATCCAAAAGAAACAGTTTGAATCTTAGTATATTGATTGTTCTATGTCTCAAAAAATGATGAGAAAACTGATAAGATATCAGGAATGAATAAAAAATGCATCAGAAAATTACTTGAAAAATCTAATAGTAATGCTATAGAAAATAAGTTCTGCTGGAAAGACATAAAGGGACCTTCAAGTATTTAGAAAGACATACCATACTCATAGAGGATGACATTTCATAAATAAAAGTACCAACTTTCCTCAAAAAATATAGTTTCCAATTACTAGTGTGAAGAGGCTTTGCTTGATATTTTATAAAAGCTCTTCTTATGGAAGAATAAGCAACAAAAGTAGTCAAGAAAAATATGAAAAAGAAATTTCATGATGAGAAAGAAGATAAGAGAAAGTATTTCAAGGATTTTCTATTTAAGTAGATAAATTGGTCCCTGGAACAACACAGATAATAAGAATATATTCTAATACTTATTAATTTGAATATATAATAAAACTGGCACTTTATTTCATTGAGGAAAAGACAGTTTACTTAATAAATGGTCGTATCACATGCCATCTGATAGTTTATCTGGAAGAAAATGTCACAGGAGCCCCATCTCCTACCATATACAAAAATAAACTCCAGATGGACTAAATACTTTAGTATTTTAAAAAATGGAAAAAGAAATAATAATCTAGAAGAAAATCTAGGAAGGTCCGTTTGCTACCTAGGTTTTGGAGAGAATTTATAACCTGTATACCTTGTAGCTTTTTCATCAGTTTAGTCCAGAAACTGTAGGAGATAGACATATTTAGATATAAATGAATGTACAACTTTATACAGCAAAAGATACCAAAGTCATAGAAAGATGATAGGTTGTAAAATGTCTCTGCAACTCAGATCCAGACAACAGTTTAAAGTCTGTAAAATATAGAGAATATGAAGGTTCAAACTGACAAGGAAAGGGTCAATAGAATTATGACCAAGGACGTAGAGGTGAGGATCAGAAATGCAAAACGTTATCATAAGATCTGTATTTCACACTGAGTAGGGGGCACCCAAAGATGAGAAAGGAGGGGGAGCAGAGAAATAAAAATTAATGTTGAGGAAAAAAATAAGTACCAGACAAAACTTTTCTCAGAATGTTTGATGTAAACCTAATTGCATAAAGTTTTTAACGTATGTGTGAATATAAGTCTTTAGAAAACAAAATGAAGAAGAAGAAACTAGAGACATTTACAGCTAAATGGATGCACATTGAGGCCATACTCTTAAGTGAAATTAATAGGAGGCACATGTAAATACCAAACAGTTTCTCTGGTGTGAAAAACTAAAAGTGCAAATAAGAGTCAAGATGTATCTGCAATAATACCTAAGATCCTAATAAGATTACTGACATAGAGAAATGGGAAGAAAGGAGCTAAAAGTGTAGGGAAGGTAGGATGGGTAGGAAGGGTAATA
>NW_022900917.1:6376446-6384325 GCF_012274545.1 Fukomys damarensis | reverse complement strand
TAATACCTAAGATCCTAATAAGATTACTGACATAGAGAAATGGGAAGAAAGGAGCTAAAAGTGTAGGGAAGGTAGGATGGGTAGGGGAAGGGTAATAAGGGAAAAGAAAAAATTGTGAGATAATGAAAAGATGGAAATAAAGTGGTTGTAGATGGGGAGGGGAGGAGGGGGTGAAGGGAGGGCAGGGACAAGGGGAAAAAATGAGAACCAAGACTTGTCATGTAGAGGTACAAGATCCCAACGATGAATGTAACTGTACTGTATCCCTAAAATGTACCAATAAACTCAATTAAAGCTGAAAAAAAAACAATAAACTAAAAAAAATGTATGATTGATATTGTAAATTGGGAAGAATATGTCTAAAGGAGTAGAGGAAGTAGGAGGAGTAGGGGAAAGGAAAGAAGGGAAAGAAAAAATATGAGAACAAGAAAAAAATGGAAACAAAGTCTTTGTAAACAGGGAAGGGAGGAGGGGGTGAAGGGAGGGAGGGCAGGGACAAGGGGAAGAAATGAGAACCAAGATCTGCCATGTGAAGGTACAAGATCCCAATGATGAATGTAACTGTGCTGTGTACCTAAATTGTACGGATAAGCTTAATGAAAAGAAAAGAAAAAAAAACAGAATGAGCTGAGTCTGTGTCCACGCGTGCTGATGATGGGGTCAGGATGTGCCATCTGGAAGGACGGCACTGGGGAAAGCAGGAGGAACAGCAGGGCCACGCTCTCCTTCCCCTGCTCTCCCTTATCCACTCAACCCTTCCAGAGTTTTCTGGCCTTCACAGGAGCCTCCCGTGAAAGGCACACTCCCCACACCATTCCTACCCTCACGTACAACACAGAGGAGGGAGGCGCAGCCCTGGCTCTGAAAACCAAGGACGTAGAATGGAATCTGGACAACTGGCCTTGAGAGGGACCCCTGTGTGCACCATTAGAGTCTTCCCTTCATGTCATCCTGCTATCAGATTACATTTGCTCTTTGCTGGATAATTTGCTATTATTGATTGTTTTAGGGCTCGGTGTTATAGGGGTCAGTGATGGACCTAGAATGGGTAAGGAAAAGATATTTTCCCTATACTGGACATAATTTTATTTATATAGATATACAAAATATCTAATGAAATATATATATGAAAATCATCACTTGTGAATGTGTATACTCTCACTGTATTTCATTAAAAGTGCTGTGTGTATAGACATGTGCATAAATTTGGAGAGGAGAATGGTTTGAAAGACTGTGCAAGCCTAGTACTGTGCATGTGTGTGCACAAGTGTGTGTGTGTGTGTGTGTGTGTGTGTGTGTAAGGGGGAGCAGTCAGCAGATCTTATCTGTTCTTCTATAGTTTTATATATTGTAAGGTTTATGGGTTTTACCTAAGACTGTATTATTCTGAGTATTTGAACAAAATTGCATATTAAAATATATACGTTAATATTCTAATTTTTTATGTTGTTAAAACAATAAATATTGACTGAAAATTGAATTATAAATCAGTGTAAAAGGTAAAAATTCGATATAACCTGAATTATCCTAAATATCCCCTGTGCAACTCAGGAACTGTGTGACTCATGATTTTTGGTATACAGACCTATAAAGTATTTTGTACATAAAGGTTACAAATGATAAGGAAAGAGGGACAAAAGACACTCTCTTTCCAGGTGTCTGAGCATGTGTGTGCTCTGTTCTGGTACAACCATTGAAACCCTAGGGATGAACAGGGTGCATGCAGAATTCTAAGCCTCTCTTCTTATAGCACTTACTCCATTCTTCTTTAATACTAAATTTATAAACTATAATCATTACAGGGTCATGAGAACAAAAAAGTCAAATTGCACTTTTAGTATACTTCCAGGTGTAAGGCTAAGCCCCACGTTACATGATCTTGCTAGTTTCACGGTACACTGTTATTAAGTGAGAGCTCCAGCCTCGCTGACAACCAGATTAAACCTGCTTGCTCATCCATTGTGGAATTGAAATACTGTTTACACAAAGGGAAGCAATTCAGAAGCCTTAAGTGATTTACTCAAGGACACACAGGACGGAGGAATTTGAATCCATGCCTACCAGAAAGCTGAGTCTAGGCTGTAAATTCACCTCCCTGCTCTAATCTGCAGCAGAATGACCAGAGAAATCTGGTGAAGCAACTTAGAAATCCAGCCCCCAGAAGGCCAGAAAACAGGCGAGAGAGGGGTAGAGGCAGCACAGGCTTGCTCTCCGGGGGTGGATGGCGGTGAGTGGACGGGGTAGGACACTCGTGTAGGATAAGTATATGTGGGGTGGAAGGAAATGGACTTGGCTCAGGGAAATCGAAGTGGCTTGGAAGTGAGAATTGTGGGTGACTTAAAAATTGCTGTGGCCTCCAACTAGTAATTTGTATTTCATCCTACCTTTATTTCTTGTCCAAAGGGAGTAAAAAGGCCTTGAAGAACAGGAGTAAGAGAGGGAAGGAAGGAAGGGCTGGTGGGAGTTTCAGCCAAGGTCGGTTTCCTTCCTGGCCTGCCCCGCCTTCTCCCACTCTTCCTGTCTGCAGTGAGCGGCCTCCCTGCTGAGGAGGGCTGGGTATCGGGAGGCCGGCAGGGCACTGGCGGTTCCAGGGTGACTCCTGGGGACTCTGTGGCTGAGGTTTCCTGAGAACAGTTGTCTCCTCCTTGACATCATATTGAGCTACGGGACAGCAACAAAAGCCCTTCTGTCAACAGTGAAGTGAATAAGAAAATGGCAGTGTGGCCGTCTTCTTTTCGCTTGCGTTACACCATCTGCATGTTTGTGGCCGTGAGTCTCTGACTTTGCAAACACCAGCTTGGTGTACAGAAATTTAAATCTATTCTGACTTGAGCTCCCCAACTTCAGATGCCACAGGTGTGTGTGCTCGGGCTACAAGGCTGACCCCCCTGCAGAAGGCGAGCCCGTGCACAGGGCCACCAGCTCTGACTCAACTAATGCAGAGGTTCCCACCACCCCCGTTTGGTCTGATAATTCTCTAGAACTAGAACAACCCACACAACTCAGGAAAGTCCTTCCCTTATGTTGTTGATTTTTAAAATAAAGACTATAACTGAGGGGCAGCCGAATGGGAGAGATGGACAGGGCAAAGTACCGGAACCCAGGAAATGTCCATGCCCTTTCCGGTACCTCCCTTTTAGCGCCTCAGTGTGATCACCAACTGGAAAGCTCCCAAACCTCATTGGTTAGTGGTTTTTATAGATGTTTCATTATATAAGTGTGATTGATTAAATTATTGGCTATTGGTGATTGAACTCCATCTCCAGCCCCCGTCCCCTCTTGGGAAGTCTATGGATGGGACTGGAAGTTCCAACCTTCTAATCATGTTTGGTTTCTCGGGAGACAGCCCCTACCCTGTAGCTATCTATGGGCCCTTATGAGTCACTTTATTAGCATAACCTCAGATATAGTTGAAAGGTGTCTGTTATGAAAAACAAAAAATTCTCCTATCATTCAGGAAATTCCAAGGTTTTTAAGAACTCTGTGCCAGGGACTGGGGACAAAGACAAAAGTAAACACTTCCCATTATACAATGGTGACATTGATGTTGAAAGGAACTTTCGTGGGGGAAGAGATTAACATTTCTTTGTTGCATTAGAGTAAGTTAAGTTATTTGTCTCAATCTGGGAGTAATCTGATATTCCCCTCACCCACAAAACCCAGGAATGACTGTTCCGACCGAAGCCCTATGACACTAAAGAAAAGGCCAACACCCCACGTATTCTTTATCTAGGACTGCCATAACAAACAACCCCAAAGTGGATGCTTTAGACAACAAAGATTTACTATCTCACGGTTTTGTAGGTTGAAAGTCTAAAATTAAAGTGTAGGCACTGTTGATTTCTTCTAAGGGGCTACGGGACAAGGATCTCTCCCCATAGCTTGTGCATAGCCTCTTGTACATGTCTGAACTTTGTGAGCATTTCTGTGTGCAAATTTCCCTTGTCTACAGGGACAGCTGTCTAAGGCCCACCCAAAGGTCCCACTTGAATATATTTACCCCTGTGAAGGCTGTGTGTCTACAGAAGCTCACATTCTGAGCTACTGGGGTCAGGACATTAACATCTGAATGGGTGAGGCACCAGTCAACATATAATAACCCACCTAGTAGTTTGGCCTCTTACTACAAGATGAACATTCTTCCTGAATCCGTGGCTAAGTGTCGTTAGGAAAATAATTTGCATGGATGTGAAGATGGGAAGGTGAAGGCCTGGAGAGGAAGGGCAGAAAGGAGAAATGAGTGCCCACACCCCGGGTTGGATGGTGACCCAAGGATGGGGCGATCTTGAAGGTTGCTCCCACATACGAACTTAAAGGAAGGCTACCACAAAGGATTTTAAAGCAATTCTAACACCCTGAGTTGGCTCCAGTCCTCAAGGTGAATCCGTTTTCTGTATCTGAATAGATATTCTCCCCTCCCAAACCCTATGGCATGATAAAGACGCTCAGCCCAAGAGGCATATGTGATGGTTAATTGTGATATGTCAACTTGTCACGGCTAAGAGCTGGTCGGCAGATTAGCAGGACTCTGGTGTAGCTGTGGATGACTGACAGGTGGCCCACCCTAGATGTGGATGGAACCAGCCAACATGCTTGCAACCTGGGTAGAAGAAAAGGGAAGAAGAAAGGAGTCTCCTCACTTTTTTCAGTAGAGCCCTGGTACCACACTGTTGCCTTCTGACACTGATCTCCAATTCCTTCGTCCTTCCACTGCAGACTCCTCAGCTTTCTGACACAGGCTCACACAATGGCTCCAGTGAATTCCAGACCTCCATCTTTAGTCGGATCTTCAGCAGGCAAACAGCCATTTTGGATTCTTCTGTTTCTGCCATTTTGGATTCTTTTCTCTCTGATCCCACAGATAGCCACTGGGACTCTTCCTAATACCCTGTGTAATTATCCATATTTTTTGATATTAAATCTGATCTTCTGATGGACCCTGACTTACACAGCAAGCTTCGGACTTGGCAGTATAGAGCTCACAGATGGCCATGCTCTGTATTACCCACTGGCCCTCAGCCATTCATAAATGGTTTCCAAATCTATGACCCTATGACCTTTTGCAAAAGAAATTTAATATGCAATCGGGTTTAAAGCACAATTCATGAAAGCAGTGATATCTTACTTGCAAGTCTTTTGAACACTATAATTTTCAACTTAAGTAAGTAGGAGGCTAACCAAGGTGGCTTCATTTCTTAAACATTTCTGTAACGACCTTTACAAAAACTACGGCTATGGATATTGGAAAATATAAGAACTAAATATTCTAAATATATGTCCATTCTTATCACAAATTATTTCAATATGCTATTTAACATGAGAAAAAATAAACTGCTTCCAGATAAGCAGTACAATGTTGCTCATGATAATAAAGAAAGAGCCTGCAGGAAAAAAACCCAAGAGAAAACTTTGTATCTCTGACTATCCAGAAATGTAAAAAGGCAAAACTCAATTCAATTTTTTTTTCGTCTATTCTGTGCCCTACACTATGCTGCAGATCTCTATCTGCAGGGTCTGGAGGGAGGGAGAGACAACACATTTGTATTTCAATTTCAATTCCTGTCGGAACTACCCTTTCAAGGTGCATTCAGCTTCAGTGTGTCAGGGGAGGAAGGTGGCTGCAACTTGTTTACATGAGCGCTTTGTATACAGTACAAGGCTGTGCCCAAGAGGGGACCATCCAGCCTGGAGCCACACTCCACAGACAATGACTGGGTTTTCGGGTGGGGAAGCCCACATCTCAGAGGCAGCTAATCTA
Source organism: Fukomys damarensis (assembly GCF_012274545.1). NCBI lineage: Eukaryota > Metazoa > Chordata > Mammalia > Rodentia > Bathyergidae > Fukomys > Fukomys damarensis. The sequence goes on along the minus strand of NW_022900917.1, from coordinate 6,378,567 downwards.
AGTGCTTCGGTTTAGAATCATTGCTAATGAACTTGAACAGATGATAAAAATGGACCCTCATGTTGGAATGAATGAATTCAGTTTTCATTTGCTATGAGTGGATTGGTTAAAATGTTTGAAGGGTTCTCCCTACTTGGGTGTAGAACTGGGACTATCAAGACTTGGAGCCTAAGTTGGGGGCTCAAGCCTTGATTTTTATATTTCTCTGAGTTCAGTCACTGGGCTTCAGGATTTCTGATTTTTTTATATGATTAGAATAACTGAACATTCCTTTTAGGTATTATTGTTGCCTGAAATAAGATTTCATACAGTATGGAATTATAGCACAAACAAATAAAAAATGAGATTTCTTTGTGCATAAAGCCAGAACAAGTTGCATGAAACCTTCTTGTGGTTGCATAAAAATAAATGCTTGTTAATAAATGTATGTTTTACAAAACTTTGGAGAGCTGAGCTGGGGAGTAGAAATCTCTGTGTACAAGTAAGAGCTTGCACGATCAACTTGGTTTCAATCGTTCTCAGTAGGGTCCTTTAGGTCTCCTTTGTTTCTTCTCCCTTTAATTCCACTTTAGACTCATGATCACTCTGCCCCTCATCACCTCTGGAAATCCTGACCAGATCTATTCTTGCTGGAAGCAGCCTCCCTTCAGAGTGGGTGTCAGTCAAGCAGGGCAGTGAAGGCAGTCACATTGCTTTTTCTTCCATACTCTGCATTAAGATTTTATGAAATTTTGATGACACCAGTGAGTTGGGGTTAATGAAGTACAGAGACAACGTCAAACAAAAGGAGGGCACGTTACATGGCTGTGAGATCAGATTGTGGGAGCTTTCATCAATCATTTCAAGCCAACCAGACCAGGATTTCTGAGAATGGAACATTGATTTTTCAAAAGTCAAAGACATTTTTTTGATTGACACTTAATATTTACACACACTTTGGAAGCGGAACGTGATGCTTTATGTCTACAAGGTGTGATCAAAATATATGATGAACGTTTAATTTTTTAAATTATCACAGTAAAGGGCACGTTGCCATTAATCTTTTTCAAAATACTTCCCTTTTCCCCTTTGCTTGAAGCACAGTTATCCTATTCCTCTTGCCATTTCTGAAGCCGTTCTGGAAGTCCTCTTTCGTGAGTGTCTCTGCTGCACCTGGTTGCCTCTATGCTCCGAATCAATTTAAAACATTCACCTTTCCTGGTTGTTTTGACTTTGTGAAATTTTCGTGGTGCCAGATCCTGTGGATAAGGTGCACGAGGACCCACTGAAATGTGTTCATTTTACACGAATTGACCCAAATGGTTGATATACAAGTTGTAATAGAATTATGTTAATATATAAGTAAAAATGTATTATTAGTAAAAGACACATTGCCGCGAATCCTTCTCAAAATACATCCTCTTCCTTTGAACGCGTTTATCCCATTATTCTTGGCAATGTATTTTTTTTACTTTAATAAGTTTTTAAAATTTAAAGTCTCTTTATTTCCCAATTACCCCTTGTACTTTAGGTAGTGATCAACTAAAGGTAATCAGCATACCTATGATTTTAAAAATGTGTTGTTTCCTTATGCTGGCTGCATGCAAATTCCAGTCTTCTAACTATTTGGGGATATATAATGTATCATTGTAATTATATCCACACAGAAGTTGACCATAAAATTGTGGCTACCATTGTAAAATTTGAATATAGATACTGTATTAGAATACAAAGCTGGAATCCAGTTAAGAAACTGTGGGGTGGGGTGAATGTAGTTACTCCCAAGATTGCTGGGTGTCTATTTCTTAGGACCTCTGGTTTTTAAAGCTCCCTAGGGGATGCAGGCAGGGTTAGGAATCACTCATCCAGAAAAATAACAGGAGGAAGCCCAAGAATATGACACTCGCAAGAGTCAGCAGTGAGTCTCAGAGGCACCATGGCCTAAATACATACCGTGTCAAAGAAATCTTTTCACAACTGCAAAATACTTTCTGTAACTGTCTCTTCCCGCAGTGGTGGTAACATCTTACCTCATCATGAAGAGGAGCTCTGGTTTATGTTTGTTAATTCCAGTCCTGATTGCAGATTGTTCTTTGTGGTTTTCGGCACATTAAAAAAAAAAAAAAAAAAAAAAAAAAAAAA
>NW_022900917.1:6335899-6376180 GCF_012274545.1 Fukomys damarensis | reverse complement strand
AAAAAAAAAAAAAAAAAAAAAAAAAAAAAAGCCACGATCAGGATTCCCTTGCCTTTGGGGGCCCAGAAAGTTTCTCGGAGTTTTAAAATGAAAATCTTTTCTTGCTTGCATATCTGCTTTGGAAGCGAATGATACACTCGCATATTTAAAGGGTTACATTGTTGTAGGGTTATTTATTAGGAAATCGCTCCTTTATGTCCCTTATCTTATTTATTTTTTTCACAGAAAAACAATTTCGGCTTCTGTTTCATGTACTGAGCGCCGCCGCCCTTTCAGCTGCTTTGCCCCTCCTTCCTGAGTCCCAGGATCTCCACACTTGTCCACTGCATGCGGTGATGGGAACCTACGCTGAGCGACTTGATCAGGTTTTGTTGATAAATTCCTTTTGTTATGATGATTGTTTTCTTTTAGGTGTTCCTCTGTAAACTTTTGGCTGTCCTTTCCTCTTCTATTTTCTCCTCGCCTTCTTTGCTTCAGTCTTACGCTACTTCTTTTAAAAAATTTTTTGAGGTAAAATTCATGGAACATACAATTAACCATTTTAATGTTCACAACTCAAAGGCACTTGGTACATTTATAATGCATTTCTTCATCTTGGCCCAAAACATCTCTATCACCCCCGATACTTACTTCCCACTAAGTAGATTCATTACTTTTCAGTAGGAACAAATACTGATCCTGTTAGTTATCCATTGCTGTGTAATAAATGACTCGGAGATACAGCGGCTTAAAGCAATCATCTTTTAAAAAAAAATCTCAGCTTCTGAGGAGCGGCAGTCTAGATGTGGCTGACACTTCAGTTTAGAGTATCTCACAAGGCTAAGGGGAAAGTGTCAGGAGCTGCCGTCCAGACCACAATGGGCGGACCAGAACCTAAGCTCACCAGTGGTTGCAGGCAAAAGGCCTGTGTTCCTCCCTCATGGACCTCGCCAGTGGGATCAGCGAGCTGGTAAATCTCTGTCGCCAGACGGACTGGCTTGAGACACACCTAGGAGATCAGGTGTGCTCGAGGCTCACCTCTGGGTGTGTTTGGGTGGTCATGGGGGCTGCAGCTGGTCCCTGAGCCCTTCCTCTCCTGCCCTTTCGTGTCGCTCTGCTTTCTGCCTCGTGGTGCTAGCAGCTTTCCTTTGCCCAACCACGGTGATGCTTCTGCCTTGGAGCCAGCCGACCATGGGCTGAAACCGCGAACGGAAATCAACCTTTTCCGCTTCGAGCTGTGTATGTTGGGTATTTGGTCCCCACAACAGAAAGGGGAGTTAAACACCCAAGGAAGCTCACATCAGCACAGCTGGCTCCATCAGAGCAAGCAAGGGAGAGAAAGAGAACTGGACAGAGAAGAAAGAGCCAGCAACAGGATGGAACTTGGAGGCCCTTTATAGTCAGCCTGGAAGCAGTGCCTATTCTTTTGCTGTATTCTATTTCTTAAAAGCAACCACTAGGTCCGTCCATATTCTGGATATAGATAGGATCCCACAAGGACACGAGTACCAACAGGCCCAGAGGTGGGGACCACATCAGAGGCTGTGTCTGGGGCTTCTCCATGGCTTTCTCCCATCGTTTTTTGCTGGGGAATGGCATCACTTTGAGTATCTGTTGTTCAATTTTGAGCAACCATTGGAACTCAAAGGGAAGTTTTGCCTTTACCATCACACATCTTAAAGAATTTGCATTAATTTATGGGATAGAAAATATGCACAGGCAAAACTTGTAACAATTAAGACAGAACAAGATAATGCTTTGAACGTGTGTGCTTCACACATTACAGAGGCAGTCAGATAGAATGGAATGATTATTATAATCATGAGCTCAATATATATATCTTCATGAATCCATATCTGTATACCAAGTATAGAATAAAATCACATTGATCAGTAAGAATTGGAAAGATCAATATCGGCTGCAGCTGATTAGGAGGAAATAAACTTCTAAAAGACCTTAATTAAAGGAAAGTGAATATTAATGGTGAACTTTAAAACTGTATTCGAGCAACAGGGATCTGATCTATGTAACATAAAGAAGAAAATATTTTATGCAGCTATTTCCAGAATTGTAGGAATAAGAGAACCTGTGTGTCTTCATGCTCCTCCAGGAAAGAGACTGCATTTGATGCTCTAGCTCTTGTTTCCCGGGTCCAACTTCTCATCTCTTCTCCTCAGTCTGCAGTGTAATGTTGAGCACGGTACTTAACAACTGTAGAGCTTCATTTCTCTTTCTGTGGACTGAGATAATCGTCGGATTTATCACATAGAGTTGGTAGAAGGGTGAGACCATAGTCTTTCAAAGACAGATAGTACTATGTCTGCTTATATTTAAGTAGCACTAAGGGTGGAGAAGTTTAGCACTGGGAAAACTTTTCAAAGGTCAGAGCAGGCGCTGGCAAAGAGCAGCAGGCCTGACGGTGCCAGCTCCTGTTTTTATATAGATCGTGAGGGAAACACAGTTTTGATACTTTGGAATAGTTGCTAACACAACAGCAACAGACGCAGAAGCAGAAGAAGAAACAGCAATAGAACCTGCACAGGGCTCACCAGATCAGGAATATTTGCTCTCTGGCCCTTTGTCCCCCCCACAAAAAAAAATTCTTCGACCTGAGAAGAGCTTTCTCAAAGGGGATGACATTCTTGGACAGCGTGTGGGTTTCTTGTCGCTAGAGGGTTTAAGCAGGGACTAGAGTGACACTGAAACAGAAGGAAATGGTGATGGCTGGAATGGATTTAGCCATGGAATGGATTTAAACTCCAGAAGGCATCTGAAGAAATAACCCACGAAGCCCCTCAGACACGAGACTGAATTTGTGGCTGTCCTTTCTGTGTCTTGAAATCCCTGGTTGTCAGAAAATTCTTCCTCCTATTGGACAAACTGTCTTTCTGTGAATCCTCCTCCTTCCTGCTCCGTTTGTCCCCTTCCTCCTGTGTTGCTCTGTGTCTTGGAGCTGTTGTCAGAAAGAGGCTGCGCGGGGACTGAGGCTGGGCCCTGTCTGGTGTCCTGCTGCTACACTAGTCCGCATGTTATAATGAGGTCTCAGAAGGCCGAGAGCTGGCAATGGTGGAGGGGAAACAGCAAATGCAAAGCCCTTCCTCCTGTCACAAGTAAAGAAACTTAAGAAAGGAGAGAGTACGTTAGACATTTAAGATTTTCAGCCCAACCGATGGCGTTAAGACATGATAATCACTGCAACTTCAATTGAGCACCTTTATTGAGCACCTAGGCTCGATATTGAAAATGTATTGTTATTTAACCCTGACGCAAACATCATGAGGTACCGATTACTATCACAGCAGTAATTGAATACAAGAACAGAAAGATGCGTATACAGTGAGGTGAGCTTTGCCATCATTTCCATTTTACAAATAGGAAGATGAAGGTTAGAAGTATTAATAAAATTGTCTAAACTCAATCTCTGGCCTCAAGCTTTGGTCTGGCTTCTCCAAAGTGCATCCTCATATCTACCATAGTTCTCAACCGATGCTGCTGTCTGCTCGTGGCAGTTCTGAGTATCGCTGGTCCAAAGCTCTCCTCCTTCCTTGTAACAGCATAAAAGCCAGCTGCTCATTTACACGTTTCTTTCCCCCTACGCTATTGAAGAACAGGGTCCCTTATACATGATCTTCTCTGAGTGTCTAAAACATGACAGATTATTATATCATTATTATTATTTTTAAAACTTTGGTACCAGGGATCTAACTCGGGTCCTCGCGCTTGCGAGGCAGGTGGCAGAACTACTGAGTCCTGGCCCAAAAGATATTTTTAATGCTTATTTTTGTTATCTAGCACTATAAGCATAAGGAAATTGCTGTCATATCTAACATTCTTTGCCTGCTTTTTTTGGGCAAAGAACAATGGTTTTCAGATCTCTAGGCAAGTGTCAGGAATATTTTTTTAAAAAAATATTACTCTGGGACTACCTAAATCTATTATGTGTGGTGAGATTCCACATTCCTTCACATCTCTTTTTCCACTTCTTCAAGAAGTTGACTCATCTGAATTTGCTTGTTATCAGAAGAAAGTCTATGTCTTTCTGCCTTTGTTGCCCTCATCTTAAGAGTCATCGAGATATAAAGAAGTTGAATATCCTATGTATGGAGGATGTTCATTATTTTTTTAAAAGGTGGCTCTTTCAGGATCATCAAGTGAACAAGAATAAAAGTGACCCCAATACAAGGTGTGCATATAGCAATGTGTTTCCTTTTATTTTCCACAACCAGAAGATGGGGGTTTGGCTGAAGAGTAGAGAAATTCTTGTTTGAGATTAGGGTCATGGAGTGAGGCTGGGGGTGGAAGTGAGGTTTTATTTTTGCCAGGGTTAATGGTGGAGGTAGGTAGAGGTCAAGGCTGATGCTTTAGCCAGAGATCTCTCTAGTGGAGGAAGAGATCCTAGATGTTCTCCATGGGCTTGGAATAGACTGTGAGCTGAGCAGTCAATGGCAGTCATATGGGGCCCCAGTCAGCTGAAGTCACTCATCAAGAAGGCTGAATCTTGAGGAGACCATGAAGCTTCCATGGCACTCCAAAGATAGCCCTGGGAAGGGATCACCCTGCGGTGCCAGCCTTAGCTGTGGGTGGCAAATACAGCTGGGCCCAAGCGCAGTTAACTTGGCCTGAAGATGGGGAAGGCCTTGTTCTGCAGAGCAAGCACGTGCAGAGAGTGAAGAGTGTAGAAGCAGGTTGAAGTAACCACAGGAAGAGGATGTGCTGACAGGCAAGAAGCCACCTACCTCCTGGAGCAAGCATTGGTCACGGTTGCCTTGTTTTGTTGCTAATCTCTTTTCCAGCATGGGAGGGCACATATCTTGCTATTTGCCAGTTCCAGATAACAAATTTCTGCCTCACAATCTTCTTGATGTGCTTGTGTTTACAATGCCTGGGGGAGGGACAGAGCCGTTCTCTTATGATTCAGTGCTATATCTTCCATGTGTCTCTGCTTTGAAGGAGATAGTATTTGCTTGTGGCACCTAGACATGAAATGTGAATAAGGGAATGACAAGCTAATATACCCTCAAGTATTAAAACGTGTGTGAATGAATTAAGAGTAACTGAAGATTTTGAGAGGTGAGATCTGATTTGAGTGAAAGGTCAGCCCCTGGAATTGTGGGGATGTGATGGGAGTGAATTCTTCCAGTTTCAGCATCTTTGCTTTCAATACCATATGTTCTGCAGACTGCATGAATTACAGCTCATTTAGCAGGTTGCTGAGTTGCCAATTTGCGTAAAGCATCTCAAGATGTGTTTTTCAATGCATTTCCTGTAACTCATGACTTTCTGTTCTCTTCCCCGAGAACACTTTAAATCAATAACATTTGTTAATCTGTTAATACAAAAGCCCGGTATCACCTCTGCTGAAGCCTTCTCAGCCTGCTTCTTTTGGAATGATTGCATTCCTGCACAACCTCCAAACTCCCCATGCAAGTATCATGTCATTTACCATCAGTATAAGTTCCTATTTACACATTTATGTCTTCCAATTATTCAGCAGCTTCTTATTCTTTGCACAGAAGGAAAAAATGCTTTTGAAAAACAACAGACTGGGTCTCTTTTCTGAACAGAACTAGTTGCAGGTAAACTAGCATGTGATTTATCATAGACTCAAGTTAAATCACCTATAAGACATAAAGAGGCCACATCTTATATGATTGTGTTGCTAAGAAAAATCCAGAGCAGGCAAATCCGCAGAGACAGAAAACAAATTATTTGTTTGCCAAAGGCTGAGCGAAGGGGGAATTGGAGAGTTATTGCTTAATGAGCATGGGGTTTCCACTTGGGTTGATGAAAAACTCAGGAACTGGGTAGTGGTGACGGTTACACAGCATTGCTAGTGTCTTAATGCCACTGAACTGATTGCTTGAAAATAGTTACAAAATATGTTTTAGGTTATATGTTTGTACCAAAATAAAAATTTCAACATTGCTCCAAACAACAAAAAAGAACAGTAAGGCCAGGTCCAGCATATATTACACTCCTTTGCTTACCTGGATCCTAACTCTTTGACCCTTTGGTGATTCTGTATTCTATAGCCACTCCAAAGTAATTTTCTCCTATATCAGTGACCTCATTATGGGGAAGAAGAGAGAGAGAATTTTTGTACAAGGAAAGTTGGATTATATATTATAACCGGGTAATGTATTAAGTTCAACCACAGATTGTTTCTCCTCCTTTATATTCATGGCTATATAATTTTCAATTAATTGTTTGCTTGCAAAACAAGGACACATGTATAAATTTAAAAAATAACAGTCATTTAAAAGTTTCCCATGACCGAGTACAACTATATAACCAAACTGTGGTTGGGTTAATCTCTTCCTGTGCACAGCAGTGCATTCCCTGCCTAGACTCTTGCAGTTAGGGAAGCAACTGTGTAGCTGTCATGGCCAATAGGAGGTCGTGGAGGCAATGAGACCCAGTTCTAGGGCTGGCTTTCAAGTTCCCGTGAAGTCATCGTGTTTTTTTTCTTTTCTGCAATGATTTTGGAGGCAATGTGGCTGAGCCAGTAGTGTCACAAGTTAGTAGGAGCTTAGATCCCAATTGGACTGCATAGAAATGAGCTGCTAAGGGGAGCCAAAGTGCCTAAGAGGATTACATAAAGGAAAGAAAATATATTGTTATTGCAGCCAGCATCTGATATGGAGGGTCTCTTTGTTATTGCAGCACAACTTCTCATACCCTGATTTGTTTACCTCCTGTTCTTACTCAGAAGAAATTGCATATCCACTGCATTTTTCAACCGAAGCATAGAATATTTCAATGTTATGACTGGTTTTTTTTTCCTATTCTTTTTGCCTTCCAGAGATAGTGCAAATAGTAAACTTACTGCTGTCAGGCCACACTCTGTAAGACGCCCCATTCTCATTGCTTGGCATTTGCTTAGGAGTGTGTACAAGATATGACTTTGGTCAAAGGGACCTAAGAGGAAGTCTGATATAGTTTTTTTTTTTTTTGGCAAGATATTTCATTGGTTAAAAAAGTCAATTATTCTTTTGTTCAACATCATTTAAAAGTCTGCATAATGTAGCACCATACACTGCTGAACAAAGATAATGTGAGAACAAAGGTTTCATGCGATGCAGAGGAAAATGATATTAGCAATCATTTTTCTTTATGAATCATTGATCCTGTGAATGAACCAATACTGAAGTTTTTTTTCCCATGAAAGTTTTGACATGTCACAATAAACTTTTCTTATTTTAAAAAGTGGCTGAAAATACAAAACAGCGTTGGAAAAACATTTTTAAATTATTTCTTTTACTTGCAGCCTAAAGCATCCTAAGACATTGCCATTAAGCCATTTCTAATGATTTTAATATTTCAAATAATATTGCCACAAATGTCACTGCAAATTTATTTGTGATTATGTCCACAGTCCTTTCTGTAGTTGTATTTCTAAGTCACAGAAGATAAGCATTTACATTTTTAATAAGAAATACAATAGTTTTCCTCCCCAAAATATGGTCTTCTTTTGACTTTTAAGCTTGCTAATAAAAATATTAAGAATGTAATTAGTTTTGCCAGTATGATAGGTAAATATCCCCTTGTTTTACTTTGTAGTTCTTTTGATATTGAATTCTTTCTCATATGCTTAGTGAGTTTGTACAGCTTTTGTAAATTGCTTGCTCAGATTTTTGACTAATGTCCTATTGACTTTTGTATTTGCTTATTGACTAATAGCAGCTCTTAACAAAACAGGCCCATTAACCCTTGCATTGCGAATATTTTCCTCCAGTCCCTTGTTTGTCTTTGCTAGCATGTCTCCATGCAGGACTTTCATATTTATGTCTCATCACTTTCATCCACCTTCAACTGAGTATTGTCCAATCATATTTTAAAACTTGAAGTGTTGTTCCTCTCAAGGGTATTTTCAAGGTCAAAGAAATATTTAGGGTGTGAATTAATCAAATTTGAAATTATTGAGATGATATTTAAAGTGCTAGAGAAATTGGACATCTATGTCTTAAATTGTGTCTGTAAATCATTCATTTTCCTGTGAGGGCACCAGAAGTTGTGGAAATGTATTTGTTTTGAATGCTTGCATTGGGCTGGACATCATACTTCATACTTTAAAAGTGTGATCCTCACAGCAATCACAGAAGTCAGTTTTTATTATTGCTGTATCAGGAGAAGCCAGGTGAACAACTTCCCCCCATCACACAGCTGATAAAGAGCAGACCAGCACTGGATCTGCATCTCCTCGGCTTCTTAACACTGCTCTTGACCAAGGAGTAACATGGTCTCTGAAGGACAACAGACCCTGGGTAAATACAACAAATAACATTTTGCCCTTTCACACGTCTCTTTTTGACAACCTTCCTTTTACAGTGAAGCCAGGAATAAATTTTTAAAAAACCATCTGTGTAAGTCAAGCGCTATTCTTTTTCCATTGTCCTCCAATGTGCTTTTTTGAACTTTAAAAAAGTAGTATTTTTTTTTTTTTAGCTTTTTTGATCAAGCAGGTTTTTTTTCCCCCTTACAAAACTGAATCAGTCACCAAGGCTATCAAGAAAAATTTTCATGGGATTTGTGGGCTAGCTCCATACGCTTTGGGAGACACTGTTCCCTTGGGTGACGGCTGTGTCCCATTCATCCCTGTTCTTACTTGTTAGGGACTTACCTTGCTGAGTCCCTCCTGTTTAAACAGTCACTTCCTCCTGTCTCTGCGGGCCGCCTTTGATGTCTAGCACTGTCTGGTATTATTTTTAAGATGAGAATGTGGGAAGAAAAGAGGAAATGTGTCTGTGTCCTGCACCAACCTCTGAACCAGGAGAACTTTCCTACCTCTGAATTTTCAGATGTACTCTGCCAGGGGTTTAAGTTTTATTGCATTCTAATCCCAGTTTGAGCCTCACCTAGTAGCCTTTTCTTGGGCAAATATTCACAATAGCCAAAAAGAAAAGAATATTTCATTCAAAGACTAAAATTGCCTTTAACACAGGACCTGGAAAAACCCTAACCAAAGAGCCTTGAGAGCATCCACTTTTATTTTTAGTTTAGAAATTCAGATGGAGACTTGTGACTCTAGAATTCGAAACTTTGTCCTGCCTCTCACCGGCTAGGTAGACTCAGGCCAGTCACCAAAATGCCCAGGACAATGGTTTCTCTCTGTAGGTATGTAAGGTGGAGGGACGAAATCCTCCCCAGTTTGCTCTCTGCTGTGCAGCCTTCTTCTAGAATACCAGAGCAGCCTTAGACAGACAGGGGAACAGACAGAGCTGATGTTGGGCCCCTCCCTCCCCGCACAGCCAGGTCTTCAGCGCCTCTGAGATCTCCACTGTCCACCATGTTCTTATCTGTCCACGAACATTTGAAAGTCCCTGATCCTCAGTTCTTTTTTGCCTGTTTTCCTAAACCTCATGTCCTCTTCCAAAACATTTCATTTTTCCATTCTCCTGCAGCCTTTCTCTTGGAGGTGAAGTTGCATCTTATGTAACCATTGTAACATTATCATATTGCCCATCGCTGGAGTCACTTCTAGAAAATCGCTTGCATCTTTAACAAGAACTTCCTTTGAGTGTAATACATTCATTTCTAAAGGAAAAGACAAAGGCAGAATCACCTTGGGCCAGTAGGAAAGGCTGAGGGGGTGGTCAGAGCCTCTCAGTAATCACCAAGAAGTAGGCGTGGGATCTGCCTCCTGGAACAGAACACAAACATAGGAACTGTGTGCAGTAATTTCCTTGAGGAGACTAAAGGACCTTGGCATCCCTCTTACACCTGACATGACTTGAGAGAAACACAGAGTTTACACACCCAAAATATGTAAGGGATGTGACTTTGTGTTGATGCAGAGAAGCATAAAGCCCGGTTGCAGGTCAGCTGATTCCTAGGCCCCTGAGGACTTGTGCCTAAGGACCTGGAAAATTCGCTGTGGCCCTCTCTTAAATTTAAGGTCCTAAAACTGTTGTCACTTGTATAGATGCATATTCTGCTCCTGAACAGACTCCTGAGTCCTGTGTGCTTAGGGCCTAGGCCCTTTATACAATATTTTGCACAGGCTGGGGCAAGAAATTACTTAAATCTTGGTGCTGTCACATCTTTCTGGAAAAGTGATCTTATACGTTTGTTATTTCCTGGTTCCAGCCTTTGAAATACAACAGCATCCATGTCTTTATTTTGCAGGAAGAAGGAAAGAAAGTCATCTAATGGGTCATCTCTCATCACACCCAGAGGGTGTGCAGAGCTTTGACTGGAGTTCTATTTTGGTAAGTGGCTGAAATGAAGAGGGTGGGAACCGATGTGCTCCCCTCAGCAGGTGCTGAGCTCAAGGAGATGAAAGAAATACCTGTGAATCTGAGAGAGTTTTAAAGAATGTGACCAGACAGATTGTAGTTATCCCGGATGCTGTCTGCCGACCCACTTTTTGTGTTACCATCTTGGCTTTTGAATTCAATGCTCAAAGTCGTGCCACGGATCTGGCATTTGCTTGCTGAGATCTCTTTGGCAGGGTGTGTGGTGAAGATTTCAGTGCTTTGATGGCTGTTTACAAGGGCCCTGCAACATGGGGCTCCTGGCTACTCCTGTCCTAGCTGGGCGGCCCCCCTGCGGTTACCTCACAGCACCCGGCATGCTTCAGCTGGGGGCCTTTGCACTGGCTGCTCCCTCTTGCTGGAATGCTCCTCCAGCCGGCTCCTTGGCTGGTCCTTTGCCATTCTTGGGTTTCTGATCACATCGCCTGTCCAGCGAAGCTTTTCCTGGTGGCAGAGTGTAAAGTAGCCCCACATCAGGCTCTTGCTCCTAATCCTGGTAGAATGTGACACAATAAGAGCTTCATGGGACACAGGACCCACAGGAGGTTGGCTCTATGGTTAGTGCTCTCAGCAAACACAGGCAGAGTTGGGGAGGCTGTAGGTAGTTCAATAGCCTGAATGAATCTTTGTACAATGTGTACATAGAGCAAAGCATTAGACTGCATGTGGCAAAAGCACAAAATTATATTTGTCAATTAAAAATAAATCTATCCATATAGTGGGGGAAATAAGACCTATGAGGAAAAAACTCTGGATTGGCTCTAAATGTGTCCCTGTATATAATCATTTAACAAGTTTGTTTCATAAAAATAAATTATCTTCCTTTTTCCTGTATCATTATATATAAAGCAGAAATAAATAACGCTAACTAAACATAAAGAATTTTGGCTATTTTTAGAAATCTGAATGACCTGCAAGAAATTTAAGAAGGGCTTTAAATTTAAATATTGGTTGATTTTTTTTTCTAAATTGGATTGAAATTTTACAAAACTTTTCACTGATTTTTTTCTCCACATTTAGAAAATTCCAAAAATATATATAAAATCAACAGTGATGACCAGTGATGTTTGTGAGATAAATATTTCATATAAACATTTATATAAATACAGATATACAAATAAATACAGATAAATCTGTCAGAGGAGCAGAAAGCCTTGTTCACTGGTTCTGTTTTGAAAATTTCTTAGTTTTTAAAAGGATTAAGCAGGGATTTAATGGATTTTGAACAGAATTACGACCAATGCATGACTCTAGTGACTACCTTTGAGAACATGGGGTTTTTTTGAGCTCCACAGTAGGCAGTCCGTTGGGAGGAAGCGCTCTGTCAGGGGAGTATGATAGGCTCAATTGCAGACACAGCGTGATATGCAGCTGGAACTTGCATGTGAAAATCCCTTTTAAACTGGTGAATATGGGAACAGAGGAGAACCAACTTAGCCAGTGTTGGTTATCTGAGTTTTATCTGGGTGGAGAGGACGGGGTCAAATGCGAAGGCTGACCTTTCCCCAGTGCAGATCAGCAACTTCAAATGACAACAGGGCTAAGAGTTTAGCTTCGACATCATGCTTTGTGTTTTGCATGGATTGTTTCACTTAATGCACTTAAAAACTTTATGACTCTCATGTTTAATTGATCTCACCAACATTAAATGAAATAAATTAATTTATAGAAGCACACGGAGCTAGTGAGGATGAGATCTGCAATTTATACTTAGTTTCGTCTCACTTGAAAGTTAGAGCTTTTAGTCACTGTATATATAGGTTTCATGGTGTGGTATCTATTAAATAATAATGAAATACACAATCTCAGTAGGAAGGCTGTGCCCTTGTAGAAGAGCACAGGAGAAGTCAGGGCAGCCACTGAAATGACCCCAGGTTTTTGGTTCCTCGGTCTCAGAGTAGCAGCCAGCCTGCAACCCCAGGATTTCACGTATCCTGCCTATGTACTGGATATTCATAATGTGCCCTGTAGGAATACACTACTCTTCTTTTTAAAGTGCTGGTGCAATTGCATTTGACATAGGCTTTTGTGTAGAGTCCATTTTTATATCTGAAAGTATTGGATATCTGCTATCTGAGTTTTTGTATCAAGTTGAAATAAATATCATGTGCACATTATAGCTAAAACTGTAATAGTTCTTGGCATGGAAGCAAAGAATGATGAATGAAACCCAGTGTAATTTGCCTATAATTGTGCTCTTCTCTATCTGCCTTATGTCCTTTCTGTTCTTTCATTCCAAATAGGTCTAACGCAGAACAAACAGCCATGCTAAATCATACTAAATAATGCAATACAGCACTGGGTGGGTGTTGGCAAGATGTGTATATCAGAGATGATGGTAATCTCACCAGGGAGGAGAAAGCCCAGAGAAATATTCAAGAAATATGTTTAGACATGCACTCATTTTCTTTCAGAGTTTTAGTTTCTTTCAAGTTTTTGTGAATGTATTACGGGGGAATTGGCAGATGATCCATTTTTGATTTTCTTTATCAAATAAGGGACAGCTATCACTAGTGGGTTTAGCAATAGGTGTGTGAGCGTGGGTTGGCAGTAATGCTGGGGTTTAAAACACACATGTGCATACCAGAAGGTACCTAAAAGAAGCAGGATTAAAAGAGTGGTGCTGGCAATCCAGGAAGGCCAGTAAAAACAAACAAGCAATCTGCTGATAGCTGCCCTTAGCTCTCAGCACCTGGCTAAGATTTATGATCAAGTTTCTAGTCCTTGGCATCTGGGGTTGCTCAAATAAAGCGATTTTGAGTCTCTAGGTAGGTTATGGTAGTGATGGAGACCCAGAGAGAAACAAAAAGGATTGCAGTTTTGGGAACCAGGCAAAGAAGACAGGTAGGTAACATAGGTGGTGAGTTTCCAGAGTGTGTGAGGTATTTTTTGTCCTCCATCCAGACTATTGCAAGAGGTTAAGAATGAAGCCACTTCTGCAGGAAGGGTCAAGTAGATCTAGACACAAGGCACAAACTTGCACCTTGGTTTGCAATTTGCTGCTCCTCTAGCGGCCACATGACTCACAAGGACTCTGAACTGAAGTAGCATTGCAGTGGGCTGGTAGGGCAGCAGAACAACTGTGAATCTTGCTCAATTCATAAATGTCCACAAATGTACAAAGGACTCTCTACCTTGTGAGTATCTTCACCAGTTAGGTTCCCAGTAGAAACAGATGGCATGTTCAAAGGGATCGATATTAAGGGTTTAAAGAAGAGATTATCTATTAGGGTGTAGACTGGGTCATGGAAAACCAACCACACAAGGTGAGGTGCCCTAGGGCTACTAAAGGAGGGGAGTTATTGCCATTCCTAGGCTTTGAAGGAAAGGGGTAAAAAACGGAAGCCACCCACACAGTCTATGTACACAATTGCCATTTCAGACAACTCTTTAGAAAAAATGACATTTCAGATAACTTTATTGCTTGTTTTAAAAACTTTCAGTATGACTATTCATCGTAAAACCATGCTACTTAACTAATCATCATTGAAGCATCACTTTCTCAGGAAAACAGATGGCTCACCAAGGTATACCAAGCAATTGTTCATTGTTTAGCTTATCTGAAAACCCCCATCTTATTGCAGTCACTAATCCAAATTTATTTCATTATGGGCTTTGTCCAATTGTAAGAAAGCCCCTGGAATTGCAAAGTCCACCTTAACTGTCCCCTCTCTACCCTCATGGACATCTTACCGACTTGTCTCTGTTCCCTTTCCTACAAGATGTTGCTAAGACTTGGTACCACAGTGATTTGTCTTCCTGGGATAAGCAAAATCCTCAGCTTTGCCTGTTCAACAGATTGCACTAAGAACCAACATAGGACAGAGCAGTCGCTGAAAATGCTGTAAGCGTAGGAAACTACCTCCTAAGAGACACTGCGGCCTCCATAGAGGAATGCAGCCCTTCTAGGCCAGGTAGGAAGGAGACCTAGAAATAAATATGTCCTCTGACTCAGGTCCCCTCCTCTGGCCTCCTGTTGGAGTCTTCATGGCCTACACCCATCTAGAAACCAGAAAGTGTGTAAACTCTGGCTGCAACCACTAGGAAAGAAAAGGATCCAAACAGCACACCTAACCCTGAAGGAAAGATCAACTCCACCTACAGTGGGGAGGATGGTATTTTTCAAACATTTAGATCTGTAAAAATGGACCTAAAAGAACTAGAGTTTCTAGGAAAACACTGAAGTCACATTTTAAAACAGTTTTAAGATCTAAAATTAAGCTGAAAATTGAATGTAGTAAAAATTACCCTGGAAAATCCCTAAATCGCCCATAAATATAGAGTGCAAGCTACTTGGTAGATAGCCCCGTACAGTAATATATATGTATAACTAGATAATAGACACAACATGAAATTCCACAGAAGGACCATAGTCAGCAAGCAAATAATTTGAGAGCTTTTGCAACACTTACACAGTTTTGTGGAAATTCCAGATCGGTGGCTATAGCATTATCATCATTTTATGCATTAGATTTTAGCAATTTTCCCAATATTGGTTAGTGCTTCTCAAAGACCTTCCAGTAATCCTACTGAAAAAACTTTGATCTTGAAATTAGCTCCAGTTCATAGGAAAGTTTCATGAAAGTACAAACAACTGTATATTTTTAGTACAGCTATATATATTTTACACAGATTTATTAATTTTTAATATTTTGCATAATAAAATCAATACTTTTATCCTCACTGTGTACACACACAAACACACATGGCTTTTTGCTGAATTATTTGAGTAGAGAGGGCAAACAATATTATTTTATCCCTTAATTCTGTAGTTTATATTTCCCATGTGTGCTTTCTTACAATATCAGTCTAGTATCAAATTCTGAAACTGTAGTATTGCTTCCCCAACCTCATATAATCTACAGCTCATATTCCATTCCAATAATATCACTCTCTCATGGCAATTTTTCTGCACTGCCAATCCTGACACTCCATATTACATCTCATTTTCATGTTCCTTCATTCTTGTTTGATTTGGAATGTTTACATAGCTTTTTTCTCTTTTCTCACCTAGACATTTGTGAAGATGACAGGTCAGTTGTGTTGGATTTGGTTCATCTGATGCGTCCTCACCCTATGATTCATGTTCAGACCTTATGAGTTGGGTAGCTAAAGAGTCACCTCTTGGTGAAGGTGTTATTTCATTTCCCCACTGCTCAGTGAATTATAACTTTTATTAATTATAATCAGGAGAGACATTTTGAGATTATGTTAATCACCTGCTTCTCAACACCTCCCTTCCATTAATTCCTAAATTTCTTCTTTGAATAATAATAGCTTCCTCAAGTGTAAACCTCTTGATGTTTGGTAACCTCTTGGGGGTTCATTTGGGAAATCACCAAAACTTTTAACATTATTTTAATTTTTGGCCAAGCTGATTGAACTCATGTAAGTTAAATGTGGTTCTGTTGAAAATCTATTACAATAACCCTAAAAGAAATGTCCTATGGGTCAGAGTCATAATCAGTCACACTTGCTGTAGACAAGATGACTGACCGATAAATCTGATGATCAGTGCACAGCTTACAGAAAATGATTCTGACGAATATAATTTTGATAAAGTAAACATTAAAAGTAGCCATTTAGCTGTGCCGAATAGAAAAGTCAATAATAAATTAAAATGGCCTAATGATATTTGCCCTGTAAAGTGCTTGCTTGACAAATTTTTTTTTACTGGTGTTATAATTCTAAATAAAATATTTGCATTCATAAAGAAATGGAACACAGATGTCTGTGGAATGAGGAATAGGGTAAAAATTACATGGTGTGGTGCTGGAGCTTGGTGTTTCAGCACACGGATGTTGGAGCCTGGACTTCGTTTCTGCCACTTATTAGATGCAGTCATAAGCAAGAGATTTCATCTCTGCCTCAAGCTGTCTGTACTGTGCTTGTCAAAGGGGAAAGTACGGATACCTTACACGACTGTTCTGAGGATGCAGAGATGTAATGCAGGCAGATGCTCAGGACAGAGCTGGTACATGGCTGATCTCCATAAGGATTCCTACCATCACCCCGGCTTCCTTTATCATTCTCCCCTCCATTCTGTGTCCTGGAATGAGGAGAAGGCTATTTTGCAGCTGGGAAAATTAGGAAAATAATCCAGGATGCTGTTATCCTTCTTTGATGATAGCAAAAATTCTGGGTCAAATTTTTAAATTTATATTTTTATTAGTACATGTTCGTGGCGCATGATGATTATAGTCATTCTGGGGAGCTGGTGCACGTACATAACACAGCTTGATTTTTAAATTTTCCTTCTCTCTCCCCTCCTTCCATCTCTTGGTCTCCTTACCTTTTGCAAAAGTTCTGTTTTCACTTTGTAAACTGGGTAAAGCAGCATTAAAGGCTTTTCTTGACAGGCTACTAAAAGGGCCACATTTAAAATGATCATCCTAGCTGTACCTCTCAGTTGAAGGAAACATCATTGCTACAGTTATAGCTCTCAGCCTTTCACTTTTAGTTTTTATGGCACGGTATGAGTTTGAATCAGTTATCTCACTTAATCCCAGAAAAAATTCATAAGGGAACTATTATTACTATTAGCTTCTTCTTATTAAGAAGGAAATAGCTTTTGAGAAGCTACAAGTTTTGTTGAAGCTCATGGATCTAAGAAGAGACAGCACCAGAATTTGGACCCTGCAACTGAAGGTCATATATGGATGCACTACATTAATATTTCCAGGAAATATACCCCGTTAAGCGAGGGACTGTAGTCAATGAAATATGCATTCACTTTGCTCATAAAAGATATGTGGTTCTTCAGATTTGGTATTATGGTGAACTATATTTTTTTTTCACAACTTTGTTAATCATAGTCCTAATAGGAAAGATGTTCATATAAGAGTTACTTAAGAAAATATAATAAAGAAACTTTTCACCAAGGCGTGGGTGAGGTTAAGGGCTGGGGAATCCAGCAGTGAGAAGATTTACCAGCATTAGGCAGCCCAGGTAAATGCAGGAATCAGGCATGAAATACGGCCATGTTAGAGGGGCCGATGACTCCCACTCCGGAGAAACATAACCCTGGCTGAAGAGCCACTCAGCTGCAAGAGAGTAGAGGTAATAATACTGTCTCTCTTCTGGTCATCTGATTTCACATCCGTGTCTTCTACAAGCTCAACCCAGCAGGAAGCCAGGAGATGAGGGGGACCAGGTGAAACAGCTGGTGGAAGTCATCTGCCCTGGGCACAGGTTAGGGTTAGGTAGGCTGGAGAAGGGCATGGGGACTTCCCAGCACAGCAAGCCCCTGAGACGTTCTAAATTGTGATCACTTAGTACCAGAAGAGTGGAGAAAATTGAGACATTGAAAGAGATGCACATACAAGTAAATGACAACATACTTTTCTAAATATGGGAGGGAAAGGGGCTGTCATTAAGAGGCAACATCCTCACAGGGGTGCTATCGTGCAAACAGATAGCATGTCAGGTGCATGTGATCTGCAGTCTTCTCCAAGTCGCTTGCCTGTGGAACCTGTCTTCTGATGATTTACTAAGCTGCATTTTGGAACCTGGTAAACTTCACAAGTTTCCTGCTTTGCTTTCAACTTGACCCAGCATCTTGGTGCTAATGAAGTTTGCCAAGCCAGTGTGACCTCAACCTTAGTACTGGAACGTCCCCCGCCCACAGGTCCCTCCGTATTTCTTGGACACCTTGTCCGCTGAGTCTCTACTGTAAGTCGCTTGGTAGGGGCTGCCATCTTCACCTATCCTCCCTGTGTGTCCTGTCTCCATGAATAGTCCAGAAGAAGCCCAGGACATGGGCCTGCATACCCAGATATAATTTCTGGGAAGGAAACTGAAAAATGAATATTCACAGATTTTCTTTTTATCTTGTTCATCTAGAAGTTCACTCCCATGTTTTCATCTGGGTGCCATTATCTACTATCTTTCATTTTGATTTCAGATTTTCACATGTCCAAAGTCCACTTCTGTTAGAGACCTTTTCAGCTCTTGCCAACGAATACATAGGGAAGCGGGTACAGCCTTGATCCTGCCCGGACAGGTCCCCAGGCTGAGGCCAACCCAGAGACGCCGCACAAAAGACCAGACAGCTGCAACTGCAATCTGTTAATTATTCACAAAGCTCTGTCTTTCCCTATCTTGAGCAGAGTGCTGTACTTTAGGCACTATGTAAATTCTTTCCAGCAATTCCTTCAACTAGTGCCATACATCAACCCAGGGGAAAATTCCCAGGGCTAATTTAGAACAATGGGGATTTGTGAGTTTAAATATTGAATTAAAATGAAAAGATGCTGCTATGCAGGGTTGAGGAAGGAAAAGGAAACCTGGGATTTTCTTTCTGTTATGATGTGGTTTTGTCAAAATCCCCCACCTTCAATTCCCCTTATTTTAATTTTTCCAATGATTGAAGTACTTTGTTTAGGGCAAAGAAATATAAATCAAGAGCGAATTACTTAACTAGGAAATGCAAATAGATAGCAACTTCCATATGCAGGAACTTTTTCATCTGAACTGTTAGTGATATGCTGTTTGTCCTAAAATATGTGGTTTTAGTGAATGATGTACTTCGTGATGCTATTTAACTATCAAAGCCCTGTAAAATAATATTATCTCAGGGCCCAAGCAACTTGGAACTTTTCGTGCATTTTATATCTATGAGAAAGAGAAAATAAGAAATAAATCAAATAAGAATAACAGTTAAAAGGGACAATTGCCAGTATAATTCAGTACAGAATACATGGTTAATCTATATGCCTGATATTTTCTATTAATAAATCTCTAACAATAATTATGTATATTATATTCATTTAGAAAAACCTTAAGTGGCTTTTATTTCTTTTAACTTTTATTAGTACATGTTTGCAGTGTGATGATCACATTCCTTGTGGGGAGTTGGTTCAAAGACACACTCAGTTCTTTTTTCACCCCTTTTTCTTTCCTCTCTTCCTACTTTTTTGATCCCTTTCTCTTTGGCAAAAGCTCTCTCCCTATTTCATATTACCCTTCTTTTATGTTGGTCTTTATAATTTGGGTTTCTCATCTAAGAGAAACTATGTGATATTTAAGCTTGCGTGCCTGATTTATTTCACTTAACATGATGTTTCAAGTTGCATCTATTTTCCTACAAATGACTGGGATTTAAACAACAACCCTTGAGATCAGTTTTTGCTTCGTCTTGTTTTTATTTTGGTATTCTGAGAATTATCTGTGATAAGAAAATATGATTTCTAAGCCAGGAAAATGAAATATTTTAGTATCTGCTCTTGAGCCTGGAAAAGACCTCCAGTTTATGATCCGAGTCTCCCACTCCTTCTTTGTTCCGTGTGGGGTAAGTCAATGTGGAGTCTTTTCAGCTTTTGGCTGGGTGAAGAGCCTTCCCCTGCACTGACCACTTTCATGCCAAAGTTAGCACCTATGTTTTTACAAAGACTTGGACCAACACTGGACGAATCAAGTCGCCCCGTAGAAACTGGGTTGCCCAGAGAGAGCCTCTGCGTCGGCGGAAATAGAATGATGCATCCCTTCCGGCCGGCCAGTGATTGGTTAGATTCTCCCTTCTGCAGGATACTTCTGGGGAAGGTCAACATGGGCGGAGAAGAAAAGACAGAAGCAATCCCAGTGAGGCTCCTCCCTCTGGTTCAGGTGTTTATGATGGTCTTTACTTCCCTGTATTTCCCATAATTGGGTCATCCAGCATGTCCTCGGCTCTCAGTTATTTAAATTGGGTTTTATCTCATTTGGTTCCAGTTAGAATCCCAACCCATAATTATAAGATATAATCTTACAATTTTCTGGGTTTTGTTTGTTTTCAGTTTTTAAGATGTGTCTCAAAATTGTATAACTTTAATACCCCATAAAAGTGAGACCTGCTTTTTATCCTCATGAATATGACCTAACTTCTCTGATTTTCAATTAAATTGTTTGTAAAAAGATAGGAAACCAATCTTGAATGTCATTAAAATTCTTTGACTCTACTACTGTATACAATATAACGTTCCTTCATGCTTCATTCATTTTTATAACCCACTGGGGAGTAGATCCTTTTGTTCCCATTTACACTGAAACCATAAGGAGGTGCCATTGACTGGTAACAGGAAGAATTTTGAGGAGGAAGTGACTAGGAGAGCTGGAAACTTGAGGGGATTTTAGGTAAAATTATACCTATCATTACCCCTCTGGAACAGACAAAGGGTCTTCATAGTGAAGGGACAATTGCTGAAATGAAAATTCTAGGTATTGTATGTTGGGGATTTTTTTCATTAAAATATCATACTTCCTGGTGCTTAGATGATACATGGAAGTTTTGTGGTCTAATGTTTCTTTCTTTTTCATTTTTTAAAATTTTATTCATTTTGACATATTAAAAACATGATAGCTTTCAGGTGCATGACATATACTGTAAAAAGTGTATTGCTGGTGTATTATTATTATTATTATTGAGAGATTGAATTTTATTTTTGCTGCTGTTCTCCAGCTACCACAAATCTTATCTCGCAGTCCTGGCTGCCTCTTATCTTTTTCATTTCCAAGGTGTATAATGAACCTCAACATTTCCATTTCTCAACATTTTTATAGTTTTTTATTGACTTGATTATGGCTTCGTGCATTTTTAGGAAGAATTCAGAATCACAGGGTGGAAGCTAGTCAAATGTATTTTTTTTAACTGCAAGGCATTAATAATACAGTTGACATATGGGATTTTTTAAAGTAGATTTAATCAGACAGGATATCATCATTCTCATCGTCTGTGTCAAGTATCAAAAATGAAGCTATGGTAACTGTACTATATGAGAACTTCAGCTTACAGTAGACTAGGACCAACTTTATATAAAATAAACAAATGTTAACTGATGGAAACAATCATTAAGAATCCAAAATCCGTGGAGGAAAACACCTGCCCACACCCTAGCAGCCTCAACCTGGAATTAGAGAGGCTGGAGCAGGACAAATGCAGAATGGTTGGCATTAAGAAGCCAAAACAGTCAGCACAGATAGTGCAGGCAGTAATGGAGACCTATTGGCATATATGTCTTTCTATGGGGGAAGAAAGGCTATGACTCAAAGATCTGGAAGTGATTGCAAAATAGAGAATGTAGTAGATTAAAATATTTGGTGTACGGTGCAATAGATGGAGGGCCAGAGACAAGGGCCTTGAGTTCTGGAAGAGGTGTAGGAAGGGAAGGCTGGGTCCCTGTGGTCTGAGCCAGCCCAGGGCCTCAGCACTAGAGGACCAACTGCATGAACACAAACCATTCCAATTCAACTGTGGCTCTCCCTACTTCCACGGTAATTCTGAGGTCAATCTTCACACACAGGTGTCAGACATGAAAATTTAATTACATTCCTTCTCTGTTTAAACATTTTAATAACTTCCTTTGCCCTAAGAATAAAAGTGCAAATTCTTTAGCATGACCCAAAGAGTCCTTCTTGAACCATCTTATGCTTTCCCCTAGATTCATTGCCCAATTTCTCCTTTTCATTCTCTACAGTTCAAAACCTTAAGATATTAAAATTCCAGAAGAGTAACTCTACTTTACCCAATTATGTTTTTGTACATGCTATTTCTTCTGACCATAAAACTTTCACCTTGGAAAATCTTCTTTGTCCTTCAGGTCTCAATTCACACAGTACTTCTGTTATGAAGCCTGTCTTATTTATCCTCCCAGTAGAATTGGTCCCTGCTATCCTCATATTTTTCTCAAATTATAGTGGTATTATAACTTGCTGGAATTCTATTTTATATGGATATGTCTTGCACTACAAATACCATCTGATTGTGGGCAGGTTCCATGAATTATTCATTAACCCCAATGTTCAACATTATGTCTGACCCATATTGGACTCTCAGTGCTTACAGAATGTACAAGACAGATTTCAATTAATCTTTGGCATAAGAATGTGAGTTGATATAAAATAAAAACAGATCTGGTCACAGACAATAGAGAAGAAATCCACTGTACCCTGAACATCAGCAAGAATCTGCTGAGCCCTTGAGTACAGGCCTAGATTTTTTTAATGTAAGGGCAGGTTAACCTTGCTTGTGCACTTATTAAGTAACAACAAAGCCATATGATAGAAGAATGGAAGCTAGAAAGCTAGTAAAATAGAGAGCTTCAGAAATGCAGGCTCCCTTTACTTGAAAGAAGCTGTGGAAAGAGTCCAGGCTTTGGGGATATAGAGAACTTAATGCACAGGTAGTTGTTATGCAAGATGTTGAACTCTGGTTCTCCGAATCTCTGTGTTTACAATTTTACACTATGGATAAAAATACTAACTCTAGAGAGCTTGAGAATCAACTGAAATTATAAAATGTAAAGAAGTTAGAATCTGGAAAGGCTTTTTTTTTGTTCTCTCTGTGTATGCCCCTCCTATTTACTCTTTTTCAACTTCTCAGAGTTGTTCTGAGAAGAAAATAAAGCCATAGATAAAAGTGTACATCAAACTTTTTACATAAAGCAAAATCTTAGAAGTTGGGCCTAAGTACCAAGAAAGATGATATCATCTAATGCCTAACACTGAATATATTTTAAAATGTTCACCATAATATACAGCAGTCTCTCAACTATTGTGCATTATTTAAGAGTACGTATGACTAATAAAATAAACATATGGATGAAGTTACATTGAGAAAATGAACCTCTTAGAAATATTTTATTTGTAAATTGTTTTATGCAGAGTTCTTAAATAGATCCTGATTGAACCTTTTTTTGAGCAGCCTGGAGAAAATTGCAGTAATAGGAGCTTAAAGGGCTTGCCTTTCTTCTAGCAAATTAAATGTGCTTCATCCAAATCTTCCCAGTTTTTTTTTTCTCCTCTCCAGCAACCTCACACTATGTTTCAGTCAGGGTTTGATCAAAGCAGCAGAGCCCCTATGTTCTGCCTTAATATCTGAACTCTCTACTGAGGTTCTTGGACTTACACTGTTGTGGGATGTGGTTAAACCATTAGATGAGGCCCTTTTTGGCCGGGTGTGATGGTGGAGGCAGAAATCTACCAAGCAGGAGGCTGGGAAGGAGGATGGATGTGAAATGCTGGAGACTAGATCAGACAGGGACCTGCTGAACTGCTGGGAGCCTAGGAGAACAGGACAAAACACGTGATTGTCCCTCTCTATCCCCGTGCATTGATGGTACAGGATCTTTCAGGAGAACTTAGTGCCCTTATCATGGAGCTAAATCTGTATTGGACACAGGAGCCAGCAAGGAGGAATGAGGTTCTGGGGGGAGCTGCAGAAACCGGAGGGGGGCTGCTACCCAGCCTGGTGAGCCGGAGGCAGCCAACAGTGTGCGTGAAGCTGCGGGAAACCTGCCTGCCTGCTCTGACCTTCTGAGTGCACAAAGAATGTGACCCATAATTCGTGCTAACCAGGAATTCTGCAGGGAAGGAATTGGAGAAACAGTTCTGGTGGAGCTGAGTTGACATACTCTAAATTCAGCACATTCTGCATGATTGTGCAAAATTTCTGCCTGGTACTTTTGAATTTCTTAACCTAACTTGCTCTCATCTACGTTCTTGGGATAAAATCTTCCCCCCAGACATCCTAACTTTCTTTACCAAAATTGAGCCTTATTTGCTATTCAATAGATAAATGAATCCAACCCAATATATCAATTTTCCAGGGCAATGTTTAACTTTATCTGTTTCCTAATGGATTCCCAGAACTAGTAATCACACTCAACCCACACTGTCCAGCGGTGCCTTGTTTAAAATGAATTCTGGTTTAATGGTTTTTCCATGTTAGTATGAAATGCAGGCTGAGCTTTTTCCTCATTTCTCTTGCAGCTAAGTCTTTCACTTTGAAAATGTAGACAAATCTGTATTATACTAAAAACTTGAAATGGATTAGTGAGTTATCTTCCATGGTAGAAAATGAATTTATTGTTTAAAATGAAAGCAATTTGCCCTGGTTCAGTTTTGAGGAAGAATATGGAGAGTCATGTCATTAGCAATCATTTGTATATTTTATACAGATTTAATAAGTTTTTGCATTAAACATTGGCTTCTATGTGGAGATTATGAAGGACTCTGTCAGATATTCAAATAAAGGTTGAAAGCGTAAACATGATCAACACACCACACTGACATTTTCCCTTTTCCCTACGTGCACAGGTTACAAGCAGCTGTCAAACATGTAGGACGTGGTGTACTACAGCAGCCACAATGATTTGGTGGGGTGAAGGACCAAAGTGAAGGTAGATCCCAGCTAAAGATCAGCACAGTGTGGCCTATGTAGGTTAGATGAGTACCAGTAAGCCTCCCACACTGCTGCTCTCTACAGAAGTTTAGAACTTTCTGCAAAACCTTGCACCACACATGGCTGTAAACTGTGGGTGTGAGGATGGGACGGATCCCTGCACTGTGGCCAAAACCTCCCCTGGGAGGAAGGAAAGTCAGAGAGGCACCAGGCTGCTCTGGGGGAAAGGATATGAGGGTAATTCAGATGGGCCATCTGAGAGACTCTGGCTCTTGGAGGTGGAAAGTGAGGGTCAGGCCGGCCACTTGTAGAAGGGAAAGTAAGTAGGAAGCAACTACAACTAGTGTTGCTCCTGGGGGATCTCAGATTATCCCCTCACAATCATCTGAGAAGTGACCTGAACCTGTGTGACACTAAAAACTTAGTGATCTTCAAGCTAAACTTATACCTTTACTCCCTCCTGGTAGTTGTCTTATCCATATCTCATACCATATCTCTTACAAAGACTATCTATGTAGAATAGTGAGGATCACCACTGCTTAAGGACATACAGATGATGTGGTATGAGATGTTAACATTTCATTTTGATACTGTGTTGTGGTTTATATTTAGATTTCCCTCAAAGCCTCATGCACTCATAGGCAGGGCTTTTGATAGGTGACTAGATCACAAGTATGTGATATTACATTAGTCCTCCAATGGGTTTAGTGTAGTTCTGAGTGTGGACAATGGACTTACTGCAAAGGGAAGGCCTACCCTGGATGTGGGTAGCACCAGCCA
Source organism: Fukomys damarensis (assembly GCF_012274545.1). Classification (NCBI taxonomy): domain Eukaryota; kingdom Metazoa; phylum Chordata; class Mammalia; order Rodentia; family Bathyergidae; genus Fukomys; species Fukomys damarensis. Next base: position 6,351,013 of record NW_022900917.1, on the reverse strand, counting down.
ATAGGCTGATAGCCTGGATAGAATAAAAAGGGAATGAAGGGAGGCTGCCTGCCTGCCCTGCCATGGACTGTTTCTCTATTGCATTGCCCTTCTGCCTTGCTGTCCTTCAATGGAGCCAGCTGACTATGGACTGAAACTCTACAAACTGTAAGCTAAATGAACCTCTTCTCCTTTAGCTTGTAAATATTGGGTATTTTGTTCCAGCAATGGGAAATTAACTAATACAAACTGTTAATAAATTTTAATTTAACTCCAAAACTTTGTTGGCGATACTGCCATTTGTAAAATGAATACTAAAATTTTGTCTGAGGTTGCTCATTCCACAACTAGGCACAAATACTAAGGAAAGAAATAGGAGAAAACTTCCTTAATCTCATGGAGTTTGTATTCTAGAAGCCTTGTCATCTGTCAATCTTTTCTCTCATTTCCTGAGACAATGAATGCAAATTCTTTTAATTTTTACATTTCTCATTGAGTCTTCCCATCTCTGCCTCTCCCCCTTAACTCTTAATAGATCACTTTGTACCTCACTGCACAAAGAAGACAGAGTAGAGTAGCTCAATTTCTTCCCACTTCTGTAAACAATAGAACTCAGCCTCACTTTCTTTCTTTCAGATTCAAAGGACCAGGTAGTAATTTTGAAACTTCTGTGAAGGCTGAGAGGCCATGGAACTATGAATATATCTATGTTGGCTTTGAGAATTTAGTTGCAAAATTGAATAAGATGAACCCTTGCCTTATACACTCAATTTATTCATGAGGGCTGGTTGTAACCTAAATTGGTCAATTGAAGGCTCAGGCTCCTCTACACAGCCTTAAAAATCTCTATCCTGTATACAGGCAGATCTCAGTGTCCTTAGAGAGACATTGGCCCAGGATTTCTCAATTAACTCCACACAAGAAAGGATGTTGTAACATTCTTTCCTGAATTCTTTAAGAGTTAAATCTGTATCTGAGAAAATCTGGAAGCACAAATGACCAGTATTCAGGTCATAACTCAAGACTTTATTGGTAAATTATAGCTAAAATTCTGGTCATAACACAAATTGTTCATATGTTAGGCCAGTTGTAACTCGAGGGTCCACTGTACACAGTATTTTGTTTAATTCAAAAATTCCTTCATCTGCTGATATACTCTGAAGCTTTAGCATGCCTTCAAAGCTCCTGTGACATTTTGCTAACTCGTTTTGATCACTTAAAGAAGACTGCATCCTCTCTTAAATTACAAATAGCTTGTTTGAATGAATCTTTTATTAGTTGATAGTTGGTAGGTAATACATCAGAAAAGTGATGGGATTAAAAGGGTTTTGTTTAAAAAAGAGACTGTATTGGCCTAATTTCTGCTGCTATGGCAGAATCCCTGAGAAAAGGTAAATTGTAATCTTCTGTTGGGTTTCTGGGATCTTGATTATTATATGTCTAGGTGTAGATTTTTTTTTTTTTATCGTGGCTAGTTGGAGTCCTATATGCCTCACTTATCTGTATGTCAAATTCTTCTGTTTGGGAAGTTTTCTGTTATTAATTCTGTGAACAGCTTTTTTAAAGTCATTTATGTTTTCTCTTGCTACTTCATGGCTTCCTATCAGTCTTATGTCATTCTTCTTTATATCATCTAGGAGTTGTTGGATCAATTTCTCATGATCCCTTACTGATTTTAAGAGACCTCTCTTTTCACAGTCACTTACTGCACTCCTAAATTCTATATCTGAGATTCTATCTTCACATTCTTTTATCCAGCTGTGAAAACTATTGATAGAGTTTTTAATCTCCTGGATATCTGTTTGAATCTGTTTCATGGATTCCATTTATTTCCTATGTTGGGCATCCGTTGTTTCCATTTCTTTCTTATGCTGGGCCTTCATGGCTTCTATCATGGTCCTGCACTCATCTGTATTTTGTCAGTTTCTGTTCTAGAGTCTCGAATCATGACTTTCATTTTGCTCACCATCTCTATGGTTATCTGGGAAATTATTTCTGTTTTGAATTTTTCTAGAGCCTGATTGATCCGTTTTGTTACTTCCTGTGCTATGAGTTCAGGGTGTCCTAGTGGTTCACTGTCAGACTTTTCATCCTCATTTGCCCTACTGTTTGCCATTGGTGAACTGGAGGTCTGTCTTTGTGTCTTGCTTAAGTGTTTTCTCATTTTTATTTTTGTTGTTGGGTTGGGTAAATTGTTATCAACAGTGGTTTATTTGGCTTGCTGTTCTGGGTACTGGGACTTCTAACCCTAATCACTTCTTACATGTCACATCTCTCAAATTCTTACATTGGGGATTAAGTTTCCAGCACACAGGTTGGGGATGTGGCTCATCAACACATAAATGTTAGAGAGCACACTAAACTATAGTGCCAAATGTCCACAAAAACTTCTCTGTTATCTCTGTAGTCACAAGATTAAGGTTAGCAAAAATACCTTTAGCAATGAGTAGGTGAACTGGTACAGTCATAAAGTTGAAAGACAGTGGACTTGTTAACAGTGCTTGGTGTGAGTTCCAGCACTTCCATTTAGTAGCCATGTGACTTGGTGGAATTTACTGCTATCTGTAAAACAAGTTTCATCACCTAAAAAATGAAGATTAAAAATACACTCCCATCAAAGTTATTGTCATGGAATGAAAGCTTTCCCTCAAATGTTTAAACCCTAGACACAGTGTGATGGTCTTTGGAGGCAAGGCCCTTGAGGAGTAATTAGGGCATGAGGTGGAGCCCTCATGAATAGGAATAGCACTCTTACAAGAAGAGACACAGGAGGATGATTCCTTTGTTGGCTATGGGAGGATCTGAGAAAAAGGAAGAGACTTACTAGTAGATACTGATGCTTCCTCTTCACCTCTAGAAGCATGAAAAATGAATGTTGTTCATGCTGCCTAGTCTGTGGTACTTTGTTAAAGCAGCCTGATTAGATGAAGTGGAGTAGTTGAGATACCCAGCACCTCATTTGGGTTAAATAGCAATTTGGTTCAAGATTGCACTACTTTTCTTTATACTTCCTGTTGTCCCTTATACTTCCTGTTTTCCTCTCATCTCCTCATTTTACCAGTTTTTCTCTTAACTCTTATTAAAATGCAATTGATGCCGGCAGTTTCCAGAAGAGCTGACCAAATACTAGTGTTCCCAAACAGTTAATCCTCTTCGAGGCAGTTTTGAGTTATATTGCTATTTTGTCAAAGGGTACATCTTGCCTGTTTGACACAAGGTTGAGTAATGGAAACCTAATGAGCCTTTTTTCATCAAAAGGCCATCTCTACCCTAAAACAAAATGTGTTTTTCAAGAGTCAATTATCTTTTTGCTTTCTTGGCCAAATTTTGTGATGATCAGTTAGTAACAAAACTGTAATTAGAATACTGAGAATATCATTCCATTGTAGTCATGGAAATCCTGCAACTGTATTAGTAAGGCATAGCCACAACAAGACACACTGATGGAGAAGCTTGTGCCTTCATATTAATTTAGATATATCACATGCTTTTGATTAATATAGGAGTTCTTGTCCTTCTCGATTAATTTGCTAATTTATTTGTTGGAATCTGATCTATCTTCCTTAGGGAAGAGAAATAGGATCATTTGCTAGGGATACAATAGAGACCAGACTGCCACATTTGTTTTAATCTCTGGTGATGAACTGTGCTGCAGTGTACGAAAGGCCCCATCTTTATTTCCTAGACTCAGCTTGATGTTTACCAACTTGCTGCTGATTTAGTGCTGGAGCAAGATGAAAGTGAGGAATTGAAAATATTCTCAGGGAAAGTTGAAACACACAAAAAAATGGGTTTGTAGATGGCCTCTAGCTACTGTCCATGACTGCTCAATTGATAAGATTCCACTGTTTATAATTATGTGCGTGATTGTGTCTCTGGTGTGGGGATTTTGTGCAGCTGATTTACTGATGAAGTGTTTTTAGGAGAAACCTGTAATATAATGCAGGAAGTAGATTAGGCCAGAAGAAGAAGCAAAACAGAGGTGTGGTTTCAACAGTCTGATCTTGGGCCAGAGAGTTAGCTTAGTGGTTCCACTACCTGCCTCTCAAGCACAAGGACCCAAGTTCAATCCCTTGTACCAAAAAAAAAAAAAAAAAAGTCTGATCTCAGTCTGATTTCCAGGGAACCTGTTCAGTGTAGAGAATATCACAGACTCCTCCCGCCTTCATTCCAGAACTCCCAACCCCTGAAGTATTCCTGGGCTCCTATTGGCTAGAGATAATTCTTGGAAGAAAGATAACTATGAACCCTAGCAGTCAAACTCCAAGAACTGGCCTGGTAAAGAGGACTAGTCTAATACACTACTAGATTAAAAAAATAAATATAATGTGGCTTTACACCCAGACATTCAATTTCACTGTGTAGAATGACATTAAACAACTGCAGTAAAATACTGCAAGTGTAACAATACAGGTTTGTACAAGGCAACATGGAGGAGAAAGTGATTGTCCAGTTAAACACTGACACTTTATCTCATTGCACAAAGACTGGCACTTTAAAAAATAAATTTGATGGTGAAGTGTATGGTCATGGAAGTCTTTAGAGAGCATCTTTTAACCGAGGTGGATTTACAAGGAATAGACTCTAAGAATGTGGTACTGATAAATGGGAAATTAGTGAGTGGCATATTTATTCTGTGATCCTAAATTAAATCTCACTGGAAACTCCTTTTCAATCTGATGGTGCTCTTTCTCTGTAGGAGAGGTGAACAAAAGCTATAATGGATGTTTAAATTAACATAATTATTTATAGTATAAGACACATTATCAGCAATCCTTTTCAAAATACTTCCTCTCACTTTAAAAACACTTATACCCTCATTCTTGACACTTTCTGACACAATTCTGGACTCCTCCTTCCTAAATGTCTTTGGTTGCACTGCTATGGCTGCCTCAATAGCCTGAATTGATTAAAAATGTTTACCTTTCATGGTCCCTGTGACTTTGGAAAAGAGCCAGAAATAACACAGTGACAGACCAAGTGAATAAAGTGGGTGAGGATTACACCAAAATGCTTTTATTTGACAGAAATAAATATCTAATTAATGAAGGTTGAGCAAAATATATGGTCCACGTTTAAGTTTTAGAAATGTGTCACAGTTGGAGATGAAGTGGATTTCTCTCCCCCCAAAGTACCCAAAATATTCTCCCTTGCTTTGAACACACTTACCCCATCATTCTTGGCAATGTCATTTACTGTAATAAATTTTTAAAAATTTAAACATTTACTAAATGTTTCAATTACTCCTTGTATATATATGTGTGTGTCATATATCCATACCTTGATCTTTCAATAGTCATAATATGTGCTATATGTCATGTATTTATATCCTTATCTCTATCTCTCTATTTGTAAGTGAGTCTTTAATAAAGGAGTAACATTAGATTTTAAGGAAGAAGCTATTTGTAATCCAGCAATGAGAGCCTTTCTGGAACAACACGGTGATATTTTGTCTTTGGAATGAAGAGATTTGTTGAGAGTTACAGATATATTTTCATTTAACAGTAGACTTGTCCTGCCATGTCCAAAGATTAAATTGTGTTTTTGTAAAATGTTTTTCCAAAGGCATTCCTCAGTATCTAGTGATATTTTCATTTAATGAAGCATTGTTTGACTTGATACGTTTTGGAAGGAAAGCTGACAGTTGGCTCATAGAATCTCTAGGGAAAACAGGGCAATCCCTGAATGCAGGCTGTCTCTAACTGGTTCCAGATCTGTTTCTTGTCATGTGCTCCTCCAGAGTTTATTTAATTCTATTAGTAACACATTAAAATCATGTTTCAGGGTACTTATCTGATTCACTGCCTACTCAAATATCCATGCTTTGAGAGCACAATAAAATTAAGCAAGATTTCTTTGCATGTGTAGCTTACTATCAGTTTCTGTGGCATTCTTTTTATTTTAAATCCTAGATCAGAGCATTTGGCTTAAAGGCTGCAAGAACAATGGGCCAGGTATTGGTCTTCATTGCCTATTACTTGAGTTTTTCATATTTTGTATCCTTTTGTAATGGTCTTCCCAATGTCTTCTTATAATGTTCTTTGATTTTGTAACCCCTTAAAAGCAAAGACAAAGAAAAGACAAGATCAAAGACAAGAAAGGAAACTTTCTGTGGTCTCCATAATTACTTTCCACATTTCCTTATCCTTTCTTTTCCTATGAACACTCTTAAACTTACTTGTATATATGAAGCACCATTTAGGAAAGAGAATCACCTTGTCTGAATTTTGTGTTCATCCCTCCATTTTTAACACCTTGGTGGTTAATAACCATACAGGAAAAGCCTTGTAAAGATATGTATAAGAAGAGAGAAAAAGGAAAACACATACTCTCATGGGTAAAGGACTCTACGACAAAATGCTCTGGTAATAGTATGTAGCATGTGCTTTCAACAGATCTTAATTCTACTTTTACAAAGGCTTATAGACAAAAGCTGAATTAGAAAATATTGGCAATTTATGTCTTTCTGAAATTTGTTATTCTTACATTCTTTCCTGAGACAAGAGGATACATGAGGTCTTATTTAAATATGAAAATGACAGAGAGTCTTAGGAAAATACTTTTTTATCTGTATAACTTCTGTCCTTTTACATGTATTTTCATTTTCCCCATAGGAATAAGTAGTTTAAAATTTTAGAGATGTGCCTTTCAAAGCTGTTTATCTGTGGAAAGTTTGAAGTAGGCACTTGGATAATTTATGAAGGAGGGTAGAAAGAATCCTACAAAGAAATTTTTTCACTTAGCTAAATTATCTGTTAAAGAAAACCTGATTTAACCAACCTAGATATCTTCTTGGGTCCATTTCACAAAGATCCAACTTCACAGCCTGTGGAGAACTAATTATTCCTCTGTTGTTTCCATTAAATGAAGTCAGAATTGACCTGTTTTCTTTCTTATCTCCATATTTTGGTTTGGAATAGGAAGAAGCAGGCATTTGGAGGTGTTATTTCTTCTGGTTAATAGCGCAATCCTATGTTGGTAATCAGATGTTGCTTCAGTCTTCTAGGAACTAGCAGCTTTTACAATTCTTCTGGTAGCCACACTCTGATTCTCCATCAGCAAACTTGTCCTTTTCACTCTCAGTCCATATGGACTGAGTGAGGCACCAATATGGCGCCCATTCCTCACCATCGCAGCACCAGAGGTCACATGACCCAGGCTGACCGCCAGTAAATCCCATTGCCAGGACGGACAAAAGATCCAAAGTTGGACGGAATCAGCGATATCTCTGGCCTTAAAGCTAGAACACATTTTTTTAAGTGATAAAGAGTCTCTCTTCCTCTCTGTCCCTCCAAGTAGCTATAAACTGAACAGTCAAATGAAAACACATTCTATCATTCTCATTTTATCATATACAAGCAGTATGCTTGCTTTTGCTGCTTTTGGTACTTCACCCAATTATTATTTCCACAATAACTTGTAAATAGATACTTCTGTTATCCCCATTTCACACATGAGAAGATAAGACAGACGGTTCAGGTAGCTTTGTGAGGAGCGCATGCTAATAAGTAAATAGCAATCTGTCTTGAACTTAGTGGTTTAATTGAAGCTTGTGCTTTAACCACCGTGCAGTATCTGTAGGTATTCTAGTGATCAGAGAGAAAGTCCTGCAAACATTGAAGTAAATGTGTTTGTAAGGGAGCAGTAAAAACGGGCATATATATAACAGAGTCACCAGTCAGAGGGCCCTTAGTCTATCAGTGATCGAAGATGGCGCTATGGACATCTTGGACAGTCATGGGATGGAAATGGGTTAGTACTCACCTAAGTCGAGTACTGACTAAGCACCTGGCGAGCTAAATGTTCTACTCAGAGCTGTCTGGGAAGGCTCATCACCATCAGCTGAACTGGTGACCTAGAGTGTTCTGAAGTTTGCTGGAAAAGTGATAAAGTCTGACTCAATACCTTGTTGTTTAACATGGTTTTATTGTTGTTGTTTTGGGTGGTGTTTTTTTGTTTGTTTTTGAGATAGGGTCTCACTATCACTATGTAGTTGAGACTGAACTGGAACTCACTATGTAGCCCAGGCTGGTCTCGAACTCACAGCAATCCTCCTGTCTCAGCCTCCTGAATGCTGGGATTACAGGCATGTGCCACCACACACAGCTTGTTTAACATGTTTTTAAATTAACTATTTAACTAATTCACTTATTCATCCATCCATTCATCTTTCCTCTTTCTACCCTACAGCAATAAACGTTGAACTATTGTAGTTTAATACAGAGATAAGAATAGATTTGCTGACTAGGTTTGTATCGTAACATGCAGCGAAGCCTAGAAAGGTCCCTGTCATAGTTAGCATCGTGTTACTAATTGTGCTTATCTAATTGCAGGTCAGTTTAATTCTAGAGATGTTCCCATATGCCTCTCCTTGCTGAGAAACATAACAGTTGTATAAATAGCACCCTTCTCCCTTCGAGCTGGCAGGAAGCCATCAGCATTCTGCAACATTTTGACTGGGAGCTACATTTCGATTGTGTGCTGAATACCATGATATAATTGGGGGGAAACACAAGGGATCTGATGCATATGGATCCCCACTCACTCTAACTACTTATGGGTATGTGGTATGCAGCAAACAGTTGAATATCACTGCCTGCAGCTGTGTTTCTTTAACTATAAGAAGGGGTGGATGGATGGTTACAATGTTCAAATGAATTCATGAACAGGAAGCACACTGTATTCAGATTCGTGTACACAGTGAATGTGTTTTCTTCTCTTCCACAGTTTCTCAGTTTTAGCTTTTTTCATTTGTCAAACTGAAAAAATGGTAGTCGCTTTTAAGACTGATAATTTCATGAGACAACTTGGTAGATGCTCAATGAATGTTTAGGTCTCTTGCATCTTTGCTGAGATTCTTCAAACTATAAATGGCTTCATAGTCTCACTGGAAAAGAAAAGTAGTTCTCTACTAAATTCGAAAAAAAATACTACATATTTGAATAATCACATTCTTGACTCCAGATTCATTACAGCTCTGTACTTTATCTGGAAAGATATATATATGGGAACCAATTAAAGCTCTGAGATAATCTGTACGTATACCCTCCATGGCTTGGTCAATGTGGTTCTAATACTGTACTTTAAAAATAAGAAAAATGCTTTAGGACCACAGACACACCAAGGAAGACCAATTTGTCTTATTTGTACTTTGAGTGATTTAGAATTCAATTTCTTTTTCTCCTCTTTTTTTCTTTCCCTTATATGGGAACCAATTAAAGCTCTGAGATAATCTGTACGTATACCCTCCATGGCTTGGTCAATGTGGTTCTAATACTGTACTTTAAAAATAAGAAAAATGCTTTAGGACCACAGACACACCAAGGAAGACCAATTTGTCTTATTTGTACTTTGAGTGATTTAGAATTCAATTTCTTTTTCTCCTCTTTTTTTCTTTCCCTTATTACCTTTCCCCTACCCTTCCCACTTTCCCTACACCTTTACCCATTTTCTCCCTAGAATTCAAAATCTTAATCATTTGTCACATGTTTTTATGTAATATTGGGCTCGAGCCTTGTAGCTGACGTCTGGTCATACATAAGCTCTCTTCCTGTTGAAAATGAGTTTTCTATTGTTAAGTCCATTCTGTTTTCACTTTTGCTGGCACGTTGAATGACACAGTATACAATTGCCTTTATTCCTGGTTTGATACTAGCAAAGGAATTCTTCCTTTGAATAATACCCACTTAAAATTCACTGTGGCAGACATGGGTCAAAAGGCATAAACTCTCAACCCACACCGTGACTGGTTTAGCAGCAGATTTCCAGGTGTCACCTAATATGATCGTGGCCTTGTGTCACAGGCCACGGGGAGGCCCAGTTCCATACCCAGCTCCCCAAGGCCTTGGCTGCTGCTGACTCTGGCTTTATTTTCCATTCGCTGAGCTGGAACATCCCCTTGGTTTAGAGCGAAGGCAGTCGTTCACAGTTTATAAGCACGGCTCCATTAGGAATGAGTAGTAATAGCACAGATGCTGATTTTTTATAGTCAATTCCATTTCTATGTCGAGAAACAAATTCTTCATTACATTTGTAAGCAGCGGCAGAATGGCTCTTGGTAAACATTAAAGCATAAATAGTACAGGAAGAGATAATTGAAATCTACACATTTGAATCTGATTCCATTTGACTTATTTCCAAACAGTTATTAAGCCTCTGCTATATGCAAAATAGTATGCTCACTGCATATGTCAAATTAACTTTGTCAACATTTAGTATTGATTGGCCTGCCTACGTTTAATATAATCTCATCTGTGGAGCTGTGCCATTCATCTCGTCATGGGTAACTTCGATTACCTTGTTGTCTTGTTGTTATCCATGATATTTTAGAGCCCTCTTACATTTTTGGAATATATTTGCTTAATGAAGGTTAATTTTCTGAAGGAACTCTCCTGTGAGGATTCTAAGAGAATATCAAGGCATTAAAAACATTTTCGGTTTAATCAATCAACAACCTAAGATTGGCCAATGTGGTGGGCAGTCTAAGATGTCTTTTAATGCTCCCTGCCTCCTGGTGTGCATGTACACTTGTGACACAAGAATAGAGGAAGGTAACGGGATGCCACTTCCGCCATTAGATCACATGGAATTATAATGGTTTTCACTTCCTTGTCATTTGGAATCCTGATAAAGCCAGTTGTCATGCTAGACAGGAGATACACTTCCGGTTTACCAGAGAAGAAAAAACATAAACCTTCAGTCCAAGAGCCCTAGACAAAACTTTAATCACCAAATCCATAGATTGGAAGCAGATGTTTTCTCAGTCAAGTTTCTGATTACAGTTGGTGAAAGGCTCAGAAGTAGAAAGCTCAGGTGAGCTGTTCCTGACCTGGTGCACAGAATCTGTGTGATTGTATATGCATGGTGTTTTACACTGCTCTGTTTGTACTGATTTGTAACACAGCAATGGATAGTTAACACTATTAGATTCTTCACAAGCCTTTGTTTGAATTTTTACCAGGCCCTATTGCAACTTTACTAATAGTTACTAAAAATTAACTATTTTTACTTTACCATCTCTTAATTTTGCTCTTATGGAAGCATCAGTTAAATAGTAAACTAGTCACAAGACTAAGAGAACATCAAAATAATTCCTGAGTTTTGAATGTCTTTTGTTACTATCTAGAGAAGCTTGGTTGTGATATAGTGGGGAATGTTTCGTTGCTTTTTATGTTTAAGCTGTTTGACCCCTAGTTGTTTTAATTATAAAATTAAAATAGTAGGAGTAAAAATAGCCAACTTCCGCAGAGCTCTATAATGTATTAGGAGTTTCATATTCAGCATCAATTTCATCATCACAACAAATCTTAATTTATGCTCCCAGAATCTCTGAGACAAAAATTCGCAGAAGAGTCTTTGATTAGAGTATATTATTGCAGTGACAATAAAAAGTATAAGATCAATAAAGAGTATGTTATCAAAGTGATAACAGCAAGATAGGAGAACAAAAATTTCTGGACTCTCCTCCCCACACCCCCACAAACACACTGACTCATTAACAAAACAGGAACAAATTCCCTCTGGAAGAAATCCAGAAACTAGCAAGCTACTCTCATATCCAAAGAGAGCATGAAACCAGGCAAAGTGAATAGGCAGGGAAAGAAACAAACATTTTCCAAGCATCACCTTACAAGGGCTTAACTTCTATAATATATAAGAAACTTCTACTTCTCTGCAGTGAACACAAACAAAACCCCCCAAAACGGAAAAACAAAAGAGTGACTAAATACCCGCCCAAAGAAAATCAACCCTAATAACCCAATTAAACTGGGCTAAAATCTTGCTTACATATTTCTCTTGAAAAGAGATACAAAGAATGAAGAGGAAGCAATGTTGTCAGCTTTCTGTCTCTGATGAAACATAGATGAAACCACTTAATGAGGAAAGATTCTTTCTGGTTTATGATTTTAGATCCTTCAGTTCACCGTTGCTTGTCCACACTGCTCTGGTCTTGGTGGCATAGCATTCTGTGGAACTGAAGATCCAAACCGTAGCAGTGTTTGTCATCACTACATATTAGAAAAATGCAAATCACAGCCACAATGATATGTCACCGTGCACCTGTTAGGACAGCTCGTATCAAAAGGAAAAGTGGAGAAATTGTTACACTTGTAGACATACTGTTGGTAAGATTGTAAAATAGGGCAGCGTTTATGAGAGTCGGTATGGACTTTCCCCAAAAGGTCAAAACAGAAACACTATATGACCTAGCAACCCTACATCCAGGTATTCAAGTCCAAGAGATTTGATGTCAGGATCATGGTGAGAAATAAGATATTATTTTTTTGTAATACAATTTATAATAGTCAAGATGTAAAAACATCCTAAATGACCATTAACAGATAAATAGAGAAACTGTACTATAGCTATAAAATGGAATATCATTCAGTCTTAAGAAGAAGAAAATCTTGGCATTTGCAAAAATTCAAATGAACTTGGAGGACCTTAAGTACAATAAATCACAGAAGGATAAGTTTTATAGAATTTAACCTATGTGAAGTATATAAATAAACTCTAAAGCAGAGAGCATAATCAAAGCTGGTTGCTAGCTCCTGGGGACAGGGAGGAGGAAATACGGAGATGCTATACAAAGGGTATAAAGTTTCAGTTACACAAGGCGAATAAATTCTACTATATAACAATGTGCTTATAGTTAACAATACGGCACTGTACACTTAAAAATTTCCTTTAAAGGGCAGATTTCATATTAAATTCTCTTAATATATTTTTAAAGTAGCATCATATGGGGTAAATTACTTTAAATGGTAAATGGAACTTAATCCTGCCAAGAACAGTGTGGGGCTACACAGCATGCACCCCACTGAGTCATGAGGAAAGGCGGAGGGGGAGGGATATTCATCCCCTCAGAACTTTCAGCCTTTCCATATATGAATAGAAGGGATTCTCTGGTCAGAGGAAAACTCAGTGATCAGTCCAAGGAGCTAGAGTTGGAAGCTAGACCAAGCATGCGTGAATGTGGTTAAGTGCTGAGCAGAGATAAGCAGGATATCAAAGGTTTCTGCCACACCTTTGGTGCTACCCATGCCATTCTGCCAAACAGGAAAGTGAGCAGAGAGGTTGAATCCTTGCCCTGTCTCTGAATTTGTCTGGAGCAGAGCTGAGATTAAAACCCAAGGAGCTGGGAAACATCCTCTTAGTTTGTTAGTCGGAAAATTTTAATTTAGATGTATGTGAGTAGTGAACACTCAGTCAATAACAGGGATTTTATAGTTGTTTTATTATTGTGTGCCTGGAGTTCTCCAAAAATGGTCTGAACAGTGTGGCACTTAGGGAGCTGAGCCCTAATCTCAGCAATAGCAGCAAAAATGACAATATGGGGACAATGAGACAAATCTACCCATCTCTTTGTGCTACGGTAATAGATGTACTCTTCTTTATCCTTAAATATTTTAATGATATAAGAATATAGAAATCTTACTATTATTATTTTTGCACATTCCCTTCCATTCTTTTCTCACATGTGCATATTTACTGGGTTGTCATCATATTCTACAGATGTTACTGGATGCAACATTATAATGTAAGTTTGAAAAATGTCAGGAAGAGCCCTGTGTTACCAAACTTTAAAATGTTTTCTCTGTCTGACAGAAAAAAAAAGAATGATACTTCAGTGCAAATTTCTCTTATGGGAAACACTGAATGCTTCTACATGTGGTTAAGGGCCATTCGTGTTTTTTTATTTTCTTTAATTATATGCATTTTTCATTGAAGTAGGCAGAATTCTAAGGTGAGAACTCGGTGCAGCTGACAATTTGATTTCAGCCTATGAGACTCTAGGCAGAGCTGTCAGATACAGACTTATGAAAAGTAAAAACATATTCCAAACTGCTAAGTTTTAGAGAATTTATTGTATTATAATAATAGCAAAGTAGTGCATTCATGTTTTTAGAACTTTTTCACATTTATTTTTAATAGCATCTGAAATTATTGTATCACTTACATTTCATATAATAAACTATTTCCCTATAGCTGAACATTTAGTTTGCTTTTAATTGTTTGCTATTATAAATATGGCAGTGATAAACTACTCATGCATATAACTTTACCTATTGTTTTAGCATTATTTTATTTGCTTTGGTATTAAACAAATAATCTATTTCCTGTTCCAAAATCCAAGTGTATAAAGGATTTTCTTTTTATTTCTATGCCTTTATTATAAACCTTCCTATCTCCCCAAAACCAAGTATTAAATTATTTAAAATCCTTCCAGAGATATTTTTTGGCCTAATAGCATGTAACTATTTTATACTGTGCTTTTTAATTAAATAATGAATCTTAAGAGTATTCTCTATCAACATCCTTTCCATGACTGAATATTTTTATTCTGTAAATATACTGTACTGTATTTGCTTTACATCACTGCTATTTAACCATAATGCTGCTTAACTACACGTATGTCATAAATTATTCTACTACATAAATATACTATAACTTATTTATTATACAACTTATTTATTAATAAGCATGCAAGATGTTTTTAGAATTTTATTTCTTTTCATTGTGAGCTAGATAATATGGACAAAATTTCCATAGAACAAAAATCCTGGGTAAATATTTTTTTGAAAAGATGCCCATTGACCATTTGCACTTTTTATTTTGAGAAGTGTCTATTCATATTCCTTGTTCAATTTTTTGGTCATTTTAAATCTCTATTAAGTTTATCAGTACATTTTAGGTATACAGCACAGTTATATTCATCACTGGGATCTAGTGCCTTTACATCACAGATCTCGGTTCTCATTTTTCCCCATTCCCCAGCCCTTCCTTCACCCCCTCCTCCCTTCCCTGTTTACAAAGGCATCATTTCCATCTTTTTCCTTTTTTTTTTTGTTAGAATGAGGTCTTTACATGTTCCAGATATTAGTCATCAGCAGTATGCAAATCAAAGCCATAAGGAGAGTCCATCTCACCCCAGTTAGAATTATTATTGAAAAACCAAAAATTGATAAAATCTGACAAGGATGTGGAGAAAAAATAGCTCTCATACATTGTTATTGGGATGTAAATTAGCACCACCATTAAAGAAAATAGTATGGAGTTTCCTCAAAAATCTAAAAATAGGTCTATCATATGATTCATCTATCCCATTTCTGGAATATATATAATATATATTAT
>NW_022900917.1:6325704-6335716 GCF_012274545.1 Fukomys damarensis | reverse complement strand
TATATATATAATATATTAACCTGAAAGTAGAATAGTAGTTACAAGAGGTTGGAAGAGAGAAAAGGAGAAAAGGAGGCAGGATAAAGGGAGACTGGATTTGATCTGTGCTTGCTATGTACATCTACTGAAATACACACAGAACCCCACTAACATGTAAAATTAACACTTGCTCGTATGTAAAAAAAAGAATGCCTGGCGGGAGATTTTTAAGGCTTCAGAGCAAAGCAGCGTGAGAATTAGTGCTCAGGAATGGAAGAGAAGGAATTCTACAACTCTGGGGTTAGCAGTTGAGGCTGATTTTTCCTGAGGCGTGAGACACTTGGAAGGACTGTGGTGGCCCCGGGGGCCGAGGCGTGTCATGGGTCCTCCTGGAGAGGGGCAGTGGTGGAACCCAGGACAGCAGCACACTGGGTCCCCACCAATGGACCCTGTGGGGAGGGCAAGTCCCAGCTGTGTACTCTCCTAATTCCTGGAAACCAGGGAGATGCTCTGAGATCACTTGTAGCTGCTGCTGGGCCCCAAAGCAGATCTCCAGAACAGGTAGCAACAAGCTAGGCTTCATGTTAATTTTAGAAACTATTTTACGAATACCACTAAAACCAAACAAACAAAACAACAGGCAATGGAGACACAAGACAACCAGGAACAAAGAGAAAGAAAGCATAAGAAAAAGAAAGAGAGAGAGAGAGAAAATGACTGGAAACAGTAGAAGACGGACAGACCCACAGAGACCCCCAAAACTGCAGAGATCACACTGAAAATAGGCTCTGTTACAATGCCCAAGACAATAAAAGGAGAGAGGGAAATTGCGGTGAATCGGAAACCATGTTGTTTGTAAGTTTTTGCTCTTAAGAACAGGGCAGTGAACACACTTGTGCAAATATATCTGTGGAAGGAATATGGAGATGCAGAATTTCTGTGTCAGGCATATCTGCCATTGTAATTTTGGTAGCTTCCAAGAAGTAAATTCTCCTTGCTGGTGGTGTTGTCACTTGCAACGCAGGAGTGTAGATATTTCCCTGAGCCCCTAACAGTTCACACGCCAACAAATTGTGATGTCTTCTTACTTTGCCTTTGTGTCCACCTTTGGTTGTTGGCTACTTCCAGCCTCCACAGCTGTGAGAAATAAATGTCCACTGGGTGTAAGCTACCTTGTCTGTGGGGCTTTGTTAGAGCACCCCGAACTGCCCGAGACACTAGGGATGAAACAGAGCAGGAACTCAGGGTAGGCACGGCAATCATTTCAAAGCCACCTTTGTGAGTTTAACAGACAAAGTGTTACGTGCTAGGCACTGTAAAAAATAGTGGTGATTTAGAGAGGACGAAGCCAGTGAGCGTCGTTAAAAACATACAACTTGTGAAGGAGACAGGCATGGAAAAATAAATGAGTTGCAGGGTCAGGGACGGAGCTCAGTGGCACCGTGCCTGCCTGGCAAGCACAAGGTTCTGAGTTCAATCCCCAGCACCAAAAATAAAATAAAATAAATGAATTGCAAATATCCCTACAGAAATGTTAGCAAAAGACCGGAGAGTAAAAGGTCTTCCATTTATCACTCAGATTTTCCATAGTTAAATTAATGTATTATATTGATGGCATTTTCAGCATCATATAGAAAATGAGATCTAAGCATTAACTGTTGGATTCAGTCAGCAAAAGATTTATTTCATCAGTGTGCCAGGCTTTAGGGATAAAAAATGTGAACAAATGTTGAATAATATCCTACAAAGGATAACAATCCTTCAAATACTGTTCAAAGAGCAAAAAGTCCTTGTGTGGTTAGCAGTTGATTACAATCGTATAGTGACCTAGAAGGTCTAACACTTCCTCAGCCATCAATGTTGAGTATCAGGTGTGTGTGTGTGTGTGTGTGTGTGTGTGTGTGTGTGTGTGTGTGCAAAATAAGCATGTTGATTTTGTCATGGTCTTCACACAGAACTACTTTCATCTAGTGCAGAGAATAGGGAAGCATGAAAAAAGATACGCTGGCCATTGGGCAGGTGACTCTGCCTGTGCAGACCAAGCCAGACCCCTCCAGGCTCCACTCAGGCAGGTGTTAGAAGGTCAGCTCGGCTCAGCAACCTCCCACCACTGTCATCCCGCAAAGAGGGACCTCATCCATGCAAAGTAGGTTGGAACATTCAGATTTAATGGTATGTAACTGCAAAGCAGAGGTTGATTATGAAAAATCCAGGACAGATCTTACCAAAGAGAAGCGATACTGATTTTAAAAGTTGACCTAGTAATTTTATTTCTAAGGCACTGGTGGGGTCCCTGAAGGCCAATGATTCCAGGAAGGGGCAACTTCTGCTGTTCTGTCTTTAAATGTCCATCAGGAAGTACACTGGCCACTAAAGTTGCTTCCCACCATGCATCCCACTCTGCTCATATCAGCCAGAGTTCAGGTGGGACTGACTCCATCTGCACATAGTGGAATAACCTTGTCTTCCTACCATCGTGATTGGTTTGTTGGCAGCCAGAGAGGGCCACAGGGGGAGGAAAATTGATCTAGACTTAGGGGTTTAGAATTTTGATAAGTGGAGAGAAAACCCCAGGCAAAATTGAAGAAACAAGAACATGCAAGTTTTGTTCAGGAGCAGAGAGCAAAATTCTTTTTAACTAGAGCAACCTATTACACTTTTTTTGTTTGTTTGTTGTTTGTTGTATGGTTTTGTATTTTTTAAATCTCCCAGAGCTACCTGGGCGATTATGCTCACTTCTTACACTCAGCAAGCAATTATTGAATGGCACATCGATAGGCTTCAGAGGAAGTTGCCTTTAGGATAAGGAACCCCCCCTGCAAAAATAAACCCATTGATTTTAGAAGTGAAAGCAGCTAAGAAATAATCTAGCCCAATCCATTCATTTTCAAGTACAGAAACTGAGGTCCACGTAGCTTAAGCAAATGTAAGCCAGGGTGCATGCTGAGAAATACACGTCATAAGAGTCGTCTAATGTCTTGCTTTAAAATCCATCACCTGCAAAGTGGCAGTAATAGCACAAGAAGCCGTAGTTGGATTTCAGGGACATAGCACATGCAAAGCACCAGACACACAATAAATACACAGTAGTTTTGGGTTTTGTTTTTTTTTTTTTTTCATTTTCTCTCTTTCCCTTACTAATAGTAGCATAGCAGTTTGTTGGCAAAGTAAAACAATCAGAACACACTGCCTTGATTCCCCAAGAGAGCACCCTCCTGCAAATACAGACTTTTGCTGTTAGTAATTCTCTAAGAACTAACACCACAGGTATCTTACTTTCCCCAAAAAGGGCTACCTATCCTTGAAAACACTTTTCTTATCCTGCTCACATTTGAGTACACTGATTGCTTCTCTTCTTTAGACGTGTGGACAGCCTGTTTCCAGACTTGCTCTCTCACGGGAATGTTTTTCTTCCTTTCATCTATCCAAACCCTCTCTTTCATTCATTTACTTATTCAAATGCTGGGTCTGAATGGACCCGTCAGGCATGTGCTGTGTCCTTACTGTACAGTGGGTACAGTCAAGGGTCTGAGATCACACTGAGGAGGACGGCCCCGTCTTGAGGACTCTAGCCGGGAGAGTATAGAAGGAGAACAGATGTGTACACCCAGGAAAGATGGGTAACTGGCCTCATATTTGGCCACAGAGGATGAGAGAAAAGGGTGGTCATTTAAAGAGGGCTCTGGCAATTATGCATGTGTTATCCCAGCTGTGCCTCTGCCATGTATACTGATGGCCACACCATGAGCCCAAAATGTATATGTTGATTGCTATCATTGTACTGATGTTAAAATATGGGCAAAAATAAGATTTATCCAGCTTTAAAAAAAACCAAACAGGGCAATCCAGATAAGTAGAATATGTCAGCGGTCTTGGGTTTGTCTAGAAAAGCAAAGGTCACATTCAGGCTTACAGATAGAATGGACAATTTCTTCATCAACCAACTTTACTAATAACCTGCTTGATGCAGTGTTTCTAACCCTTATCCAGGGAGCATTTGAAAACTACAGATGCCTAGGCCCCATCTTGGACTTACAGAAGCATGCTTATTTGGGATAAATTGTAGGAATGTGGATTTTGAGGCACATGGTTGATTCTATTGATAAACTAGCAAAAGTTGGGAAGGGCTTTTATATTGTACCAATATTCGCAGAATACCGAGAACACAAAAAATGAATGAAATGTAGCCAATCTTCTCCCTGCATTACAGAGACACTTCTTTATCCAGGCAGTGGAGATAATACCTCCTAGAGGTAGGAAGATATGAAGGGGATCTTGTTGAAACACAGACATGGGAATAAACAACTCTCTCCCTCGGCGAGGACCAACACTTTTTGGGGAAGAGAAAGACATTGCCCTTGGGTCAAGGTATGAAGGACTCCTGGGACTCTCCCAAGAGAAAGGCATAAGGAAGAGGCCAAGCACAGGTCTGAGTCTGCATCTCCTTTGGGAACAGCCAGCAAATCTGAAAGCTGCCCGGGTGAGAAGGTTGCAGTCACTCATCCTCTGGGCAGGGCTTGAAACTGACCTGGACCCATGTCGTCATGGTTCTGTAACCGCTTTGTCTGCCACTTTTCTTTCATAGAACCAGACTTTTACAGGGTACCTTTGTCCCCAGGAGACATTTCCAACAGGAGCACACAAAGGAGGCAACTATTTCCTTGAATTTGAAGCCCAAGAAAAGCTTCCTGGGAACAAACACAGCCAGAGTAAAGAAAGAAATACAGTTTTTGTCAAAAGCTGGGAGGGCAGAAAAGGGTTGAGTCATTTCGCAAGTGCAAGGCATGGGAGTGAGAGCTCTGTCCCTTCACAGACAGCTGTGGCCCTGGATGGTTAGGGAAGTGCAGCGGGCAGGGAGGTGGCCGTGGAAGAGGCTGGGGAGTGACCCATTTGCAGAGGGTGCTGAAAGGCCTCTTGTGCTCTGCGGGAATCCAGACTTTCCCCAGGTAGATTTGGGAAAGCCTGATTATTTTTTACAGCGTATTCATGGTTCCTTGCTTATTTTTTCCAAAAGTCATTCAATTGTGATTACATCTTGACTTTTATTTATTTTGTGTTTATTTCATCATCATTTTCACCCACAGTGCTTAGCAGGCAAGGGGAACGCATCAAAAAGTCAATAGCTAATGGCTTCACTGCTTGTGTAAATGGTATACTACGATATCTGGGTGTAGTTTACATTGCTAATGATGTAAGGCCTCAGCTTGGGTATATTATAAAGAAAAGAGGTTTATTTTGGTCCACAGTTACGGGCCAAGGTGAGGGAGCTGCAGCTGGTGAGAGTTCTCTTGCTAGCAGGGTCCTGGGATGGTGCAGGACTCACCCAAAGAGAGGAGGACATACGTGAAAGATCAAGCCAGACTGCCTTTTAGGATAAATCCATTTTCACGACAGCGCATTAACCCAGTGGAAGAATTAATCTGATCTTTCATGTTTGGACTTAAGTTTAGATAGTGTGAATAACCCTAAACTGTGCACCTTAATTTTGACACGAACACCAGTCACTGCAAGATCTTCTCCAGATGGAGATTTCAACGTATGATGTCCTGGGTAGTCCTGAGATTCAGCATGGCTGCCCATCTTCAGGTGCTGCTGACTCGAATTCCCCTTGTCCAGTGGCAAGGATCTTGAAACTTAACCTTATTCTGAGAACTTCTGATACTGGAGTTGTTTATGAATGGTGGAACCTTCTGCAAGGACTTTAGAAACGAGCAGACGTCACTATGAGAATCTCCTCCATGGTCCCTTTTGGACTGGTTTTCAAGGCCATGGTACATCTTTGATGCCTCATAGGGAGCTGTTCATACCATTTGCCTTCAAAGGAGTTTCTAAGGGCACTACCAGTTTCTCCCTTCATCTGCCAAGTACTGAGTCCCATCAGATAATCCACTAGTAACAGCGGAGTAGATTAATAGAACAGCAGATTAACTCAGAAAGCTCTAAAAGCAGCATTTTATCAGCATGTAATTTGTTTGGGCCTATGTAGAACAGCGCCTTTTCTTGGACATTTTTAAGTTTGAAATTTGATAATGAGCCAGATTGTAATTTCTTGGTATTTTCCTCTTTTGGTCAGTTCACTTTCACATACCTGTGGCCACGTACTGGCAATTGGAGTGTTCCTTGGATCTCACTAGCTTGCAGGCAAAGAGACAGCCACATTGGCTAGGGGGAAGTCCACAGCTTGGATACAGATCAGTTCTTTGAACAGGAGCTCGGTCTTGATTTTGAGGCTCTCTGACAGTTCTTAGTGACTCTCAGAGAAGTTCCAGGCCATGTTTTCAGTCATCCTCGTTGCTAATGCAGATTGTTGTGCAGATGTCTCCTGTCATTCAGCAATGGACTCCCAGAGGCTGCTCATGATCACACGGCTCCTTGCAATTCTCTTTCTCCTCCACTCCATGCACAGATGCGGTCACAGCCCTCAGATGGAAACCACCACCCCTGTATGAGCCTCGATTGGCAGGCAACCCAGGGTGACAGCAGAGAGAATCGCCTCTAGAGACAGAGTGTGACATCAGCAGCTATGTGATTTGGACAAAACTATTAAGTGCTCTATACCTTATATTTCTTATCTGAAAAGTAAGAGTCACTAGAGTTCTATAATCCCAAGGTTGCTGAGAAAATAAGGTACACCATGTAAGTACCTAGCACCTCACTCCTAACACCTAGAAAGTACTAAATAAAGGCGGACCATTTTCTTTTCTTTATTACTCTTTATTACCATGGGAAATCTTCTTACCATGGGAAATTTTCATTTTTATTTCACCAAAGCCCAGCCGAGACCAGTAAATATGGATCTAACCAGCCATGGCCAATGGCTCAAGAATAAGAAGGGATTAAAAGAAGGTGCAGTACAACTGCTATGTCCTAAGAGTGTGGGTTTCTGGAATTTCTCTGGGGACCTCTTGCCTCCCTGTGTATGACAGAGGACTTCTTTCACTGAAGTCAAAAGAGTGTCCTTGAACTTACACAGAATCCTCTGGGTGAACTCAGAGATTAGGAGCACCATCCTGGGGCTCTTTCCCTTTTAAGACACAGGGTCCCCTCAGTGTCGATGGAAGGTCTCTCCACGCTGTTCAGAGAGGACACGACATACCTTCCCCGGGGTGAAGGCCACCGTTTCTTTCCCCTTCCCAGTCCTGCTCCAGGGTTCACTCCTCCCTTTGTGTGGAAGACAAGGGTGTCACCCATCCATCCACATGCAATCTCTCTTCCACCTCCCCAACACACACCCTCCTTGTACTGTCATAACAACAACGAACTGATTGAATCTGCTCCTCGCCCCACTGTCCTTAAGTCAAATTCCCACAGCACACTTTTTATTTCACATCTTTCTTAAAGCCACTTGCTTCCCCTTGACATTTAGGGGACAGAATTTCTGCTGGCAGAAGAGACTCTGTACTTGCTGCCTTTGTCCTTCAGATGGACCTCCTGTCCTCCTTTGTTTCCTGTGCAAATGCCCATCCACTGCGGTGTCCAGCTCAACTCTGACCTGCCCTGTGGGTTTTTCTCTGCACCAGGCTGGTAGCCCCTCTCCCCGGATCCTAGCCACACACTCTCCGGGCCCCCAACACACCCTGTGGCACACTCCTCCATGAGCATTGTACCCTGTCAGAATTCAACCCTGCCTCCCTTGTTTAAATGGAACTGCAGGAGAAAGCATGCTGTGTCTTACTAATCATCGAATCCAGCACTGGAAACAGTGTCTGCTCATAGGACTGGCCGGTGGATGAACTAACATTTATTTTGCATTTTATGGAGTCTGCATTCAACTTCTCTGAGCTGACTAAATGCCTGTGACATAAACAGGGGTCTCTGATTTACACAGGAGAAAAAGGGGCTCAGAGACAGACAGCTCCTCCATAGTCCCTCTGACAGCTCAGAGAGGAAAGGGGAAATAAATTCAGACTAAGTTCTTCAGACTTTAATGCCAATGACCCTTTTTGTTATATCTTCAAGCCTCCTCTCGACAGAAACTAAAGGATAAGATCCCAAGGGAGACATGGCAAGGGGTCAAGGAAGATTTAGGGTCGACGAGGACATGCTCAGAATCCCTAGGGCTCTCCAGTAGGGTGGCTGGGGTGGGAGGCGCTGACTGCCATTTAGACAGGAGGGAAGATGTGCTTCGATTAAAAGAAGGGCAATCGGAAGGCAGGTTCAGGGAGACAAGATGGAAAAGATTATTACGCAAATCCAAAACACACCTCAAACCTAGCCCCAAACTCCAGTCTGTCATTTTTTGGCAGCAGCTCTCTAGACTGCTGTAAGTGATGGAGGATCATTTTATAACAGTCTTACACTGTACGAGGCCTTTTCAAAGCAGAAAGCAAAATAAACACCACGTCCTACCAAGCTGAGAATGAGCTCGGAGACAGTGGGGGGGTGCTGGAAATAGTCTCTGGAATGAGACGGAGGACACAATGTACCCGACCCCACGGGCAGTCGCCGCACCCTGTGGGCAGCCTGGGCCTGGCCGAGGGGCACAGGGAGGCCAGGACAAAGCTGCTCAGAGTTATTTCCGACTGGAGACCCACGAGTCACGTCACCGGCGCTGTCTGGACCTGGGTCCCTTCATGGCAGAGGCGGTTTCCGGAGAAAGGATCTGCCACGCATTTGGAAGTCCCTGGAGTCAGAGTCATCCCGTCACTGGATAGTGTGGAACTTTGCCTTGGTGGAGGGCAGGTTATTTGGCTTAATTACGGACTGCGGAAGTTGGCCCTGCAGTGGAAGGCGTGGGCCTTGGCTGGGAGAGGCCAGGGTGTGAATCAGGGCTCTGCTGTACCTGCTCTGGGACCCTGGCCTGGTGGCCTGGGTGTCCTCGGCGGCGGCTTAGAGTGACTATGTAACAATCACCTCTGTTGTGGGGAGGTTGCTGGGACTTGATGATCCATGCGGGTCAGCACACATAGCGCCTACTACACAGCTGTGTGATAACCAGTGGCCAACGCTAACAAGGTGCGAGCTTCAACACAACACCACTTGGCAGGTGAAACCTGCCTTCCGCTCCCTAAGTGCGTGTGTGTAAAACCTCCTTTTGCTCTCAAAATACTGCTTCTTTCAAATTTCCATGTCCCTAAGAGGTTTTCATGTACAGACTCTTACTGATGCTGATTTTCATCACCTTGTTTTTGGTTATTTTAAAATTTGTTATTTTGAAGTACTCATAGTTTCTCTTAGAATCAGCTATACTATAATTAATCAGGCTTCTTTCAAGAAAAGGGGCACATGCAGAGAGAAGGGTCAGGTGCTTTCATCTCCATCACTAACTCACTGCCTGAAACTTCATTTCTGTGCCTGGGGGAACATATCTGGCCCGAGTATTTTACAGACATTTATTTTTCCTGAAACGAAAATTAGGTCAGATCATAAGTGGGAAAGGATCTGTAAGTGCAAGTTATGATGTCTGTTAGCAACTCCTTTCCAGGTGGCAGGAATGCTCCTGGCCCAGACAGCACTTGCCTGAAGCTGCAGGCAGCTGATGTTGGATGCTGGGGAGGCACCCTGAAGTTTCTTAGCACCTCTTTCCACCACTGCATGGAAGGAAATTGGGCGACCCTCTGGGGTAACTGGCTTTTCTGACTCATGTTTCTTGGAGTAACCGTTGTGACCCATATGAGGAAGGAATTGCCTTTTGTGGATGTTTAAGGAATAACATGGAACTTGAGCTTTGGCTTGTTTATTTTTAATAGTCCTACCAATGACATCTACTTAGGTATTTATATCACAGGCATTGGATATTACTAGTTTTGGATCTGCTGAAGTATGTGGGAATGACACAGAATCCCACTTCTCGAATGAGATTCTATTAAAGACCTCTTGGGATGAAAGAGTGCAGCTAGCACATGACATGAGGGCGGCGAGTGGTCAGGAAACCTGTTAACTGTGCTTCACCATCTTTCTTTCCCTATTCTCTCTGTCTCTGGTTTAGCCCCTGGCCTCCTCTCTCTCTGTCTGTCTGTCTTTCTCTCTGTCTCATGATCTCTCTGTCTCTGTCTCTATTTGTCTCTCTCTCTCTCTCTCTCTCTCTCTCTCT
>NW_022900917.1:6310541-6325599 GCF_012274545.1 Fukomys damarensis | reverse complement strand
TCTCTATTTTTCTCTCTCTCTCTCTCTCTCTCTCTCTCTCTCTCTCTCTCTCTCTCTCACCTCTGACTCTCTCTCTCCACCAACACACTCGCATTCTTAAGTATAGCTCCCCAGCCTGATGGAAGTATTCAGGGCATGAACACTCTTAGCCATTTAGTCCAGGTCTGAGAATCCTGCCCTGTCTCTGTTTGTAGTTACCTGGAGAGCTTTAAAGGCCCTGGTGCCTGGGCCCACATGGCATTATTACCTCTAGGGGAGGTAGGCCTTAGACTGGTGTTTTTAAAAAGCTTCAAAATAATTCTAATATGCATGCAGATTGAAGACACTCAGGAAGCAAAGATTGGACAAAACTACCCTAAAATTAAAATAAAATAAGACTTCTGGCTCAAAGAGCTGCAATCCTGTGGCTTGGCTACACTTTCTTGCTTCCTTTCAATCAAATAACAAGTGTTTTCTGAGACCCACAGAAAGAAAAGACTTGGTCATGACCAGGCAGATCTTCCGGGTGCTTTTCAAAAACAAGGCCAGGAAGCACCTTTAAAGCTAATACGGTACGGGTTGAGCACACACTTATCCCAAATGCTTTCACCATCATTATTTCACGGAATCCTCCCTGCAGCTCTCAGCGAATGCAGAAACAGGAGCATGGACAGATTCCTTAGCCGGTGTAAGACCCAAACACTAGGCAGAAGTGAAGCTGGGCTACTTGGACATAGGCAGAGAGCAGAATCTCCTGGGAAGCAACAGACTCTCCCCATAGTCTCCTCCTTATCCCAAGACATAGGTAAAATTGCAACACTTTGTTAGAGCAGTGGTCCTCCACCTTGTCTGTTTAAGAAAATCACTGAAGGGGAGCTTTGGAAAAAAAGTCCAGTTGACTCCATCTGTCTCAAGAACAGGACTCAGGAATTTTAAGTTCCCAGGAAACACTGATGTCCAGTTACGATGGAAAACTGGGACTGAGGAGAGAGGACAATAGAGGTGAGAGTTATCAGGGAGGGCATCCCAGATGAAGTGGGATTGGCGCTTGGCCTGTGATTGGCAAGATGTACCCTCAGCTCAAGAAGTCCACGTGCCAACAGCTGGGACCTCTGAATATACAACCATAGGTGACAAAGGGCGGAGTTATCGGGCAGAGCAACAAGGCTCTTAACAGCTGGCCCTGAAGTGCAGAATCAGCCTGGATTTCCCAGTAGGGTCTGACAGAATCCTAAAGAGTCCTTAAAGTGGCTGAAGAAGGCAGAATTAGGAGGCAAAAAGAGATGGCAGCAGGAGAAGTAACTGGGTAAGTACTCTAGGCTTTGAAGAGGAAAACTGGTCCAAGGAATGCTGTTGGTCCAGAGACAGTGTCTCCAGAGAACCCTTAAAGACACGGTCTTGCTGACATCTCGGTTGTGACCCAGCGGGCCCATTTGGGGTTTCTGGTCTTCAGAACTGTAACAAGAGTAATTTCAGTTGTTTGAGGCACTGCTGGTGATAATTTGTTTCAGCGGGAAATTAATACAGTGTCTCAACAAGATGATGAAAATATCAGTTAGCTGCAGATTAGATTTCCGGTTGGAGCACAGAATATAGTAGTAATTTGGAGAATTCCATGAGGCTCTTGCCAGCCAGGCTAAAAAGTATGGTTATAATCACAGAGGTAAAAACGTTAAGAGTTTGATCTCCATGGTATGCGGTGGGTTGTCTACACACTAGGGCTCCCCATACCTGCTCTGGGCAATGTCTCTGCAGCATAGATTCCAGAATCTGGGCTCTTTTAGTCACGATGGTGTGTGCTTTCCTCTTTGCCAGGACCAACTAGAACTCTAGTGCTTTTTCTGATTTCCCTCGAATGTGAGGCAAGAAAGTATGCTGTCGTGTAGGACCTTATGGGGCAGAGAAAAGCGTTCTCTTGCACACTGCTTAGGGGAGCACGTTGCTGCTGACTAGTGGAACAGCAGAGGGTTGATTACTTGTGTGCGAGGACAGAAGCGGGTAGAGCTGGAGGCAGGCAGATTAGTCAGGAAGTTGGTATAAGAACTTTAACTTCACCTCAGTAGGGAGTGGCAGCGGGGGTGAAGAGGAATCCAGGGACCCCCTAAAATTATCCTACTTAAGAAGGGCAAAGGCGAGGCAAAGTCAAGGACAGCACCAAGTCTGCAAATTGGGCAGGATGCAAGCGTGATTGGCGGTTCTCTTGACAAAATGGCAGATACTGGAAAAGGGGACAAGTTTGAAGGGAGACTGGCGAAAAGGGTGTTATGTAATAAGGAATTTGACAATGGGCCAAAGATCTGAATGAAACCAGCTTCCCTTCGAAAAGAAAACACAAAGAACATTAAATGCAACTTTTCAGTGTCTGCTTTGTGCTTCTTGATTGGCCTAAGACAGCACTGAGTTCACATTCTGACTCTACAACTTGCTTCCTGTGAAAAGGTGAGCAGGTAATGTGTCCTCTGGGTCGCAGCCCTGTATCTTTGAAGGGAAGGTTAGTGCCTAATATGTAAGGCTGTGAAGAATATAAAAAGGTAAGATGTAGATACTCAATGAATGGTATTTTCTGCCATCCTTTAAAATTATGTGTGTGGGACAGGGCACTGCCTGGCCAGGGGTCTCCCTGAGATGTTTATGTGTGCACTAGCTCTGAACAGCACCACCAAAGTGGATGCACTGTACACTTAGGCACCTTTTCATGAAGACCAAACAAGTCCAGAGCCCAGAGTGAAGCCAGGCCTGGGGATCTCCTGCCCTGCCGGTCCTCTTCCACCTTGAGAGATGTGGGCATGCCGCTGAGCCAAGGACTGGTAAGTTAACTAGAGGAGTGGCCCTAAAGCACTGCCCTCGGGAGGATCACAGGAGAGGCTGGGCACCGTCCCAGGTGCGAGCTCATCTCCGGGAAGGAATTCCCTGCATTACAATGCTTGTTCACTCCCTCACATTCTATCACAGAAACCCATAGGAAATGAAGCTTCTGAGGTTCTATTCTGTCTATGAACCCGAGGGAGGCTAAGCCCTAACCTGATCAACTGACTTACCCAAAGGGGCGCTATTAGGGCAAGAGCCCAGATGAAGAATCTCCTCAGTCTCTTACCAAAGCCATTTTCCTTTGCCATTGTTTATTTACCCATGTGGGCTTGCTTCTGAGAGAGACTGCTGCTTCTCATTTCTAAATAGAATCTGCTCTTTTTTTTTTTAATTCTCACAGCTCATCAGACTTAAATTTTTTCGAGGCACTTTATTATGACATTTGCTATTCTTCAAACTTGGCTTAGTGAACAGAGTTTATTTGCAAATTACTAGGAAATAATAAAGTCCAGCTCTACCCAAGTGTTGATCTGCTGGTTTTAAGTTTTGTTTTACACACAGTCCCAGCATTAGGGTGTGGGTTTTACAGAAGTTTATTCTGGAGGTTTTGGCAAGGTTTGTCCTTTTGCCAACTCTCTTAGTAAACAAATCCTGCATCCTTTCCCTGCCACAAGGGCTTAATGGCAGAGCACATCCTGCCACCAGCCAAGGTGACATATTCTCCTCCCTGAAAAGGGAAATGTGATCCAGACCCCATGAAGAACAGATGGAGCTTCCCAGACGAAATCATTACTTCCGACTTCCTGCCTAGTGGATTTGTTTCTCAGATTTAGGGACTTTTCTCTCCTAAGTCTTGATGCCATCCCATTTCAGAGGGAAAGCTTGACTTCTCAGGCTTAAACCTACACACATCGCTGGAACCGATTGTCACTAAGATGTAGAAAACTTAGATAGTTGGGGCAAGCATTTGGGCACATTCTGTGCCAGGTCCAAGCAGGAGCACACATTCCAGAGCCCAGTGAAGGGGTGGTGGATGTCAGGGGAAGCCAGCTGGAAGGATGTCAGGATTTAATAAAATGACAGTGATAAAATAAATGAGAAGTGGAGGTCAGGGAGAGTAAGGTAATTGAAACACGGGCACTTAATGAGATGATGTCCATTAAGGGCTAAGCGTAGGTCTGTGCTCCTTGCAGCTCTCAGTAAATGGCATTTACTGTAAGTACCAAGGTAAGCCTAGGAGCGATAGCAAATCAGTAACAAGTGGAATCAGTGGTCTGTATTTTGGGCTTCACAAAAGTTTCCTTTCAAGAAACTTCAGCTCAGAATCTAGAAACAAGAAAGTGTGTCATAAATGATGGTGATGATCATTATTACCACCAGCACCCTGGAAGACAGTTAAACTGCCACGGAGGCAGGTGATAAAGTGCAAAGGCAGCTGTGCCTCCAAACAGGATAGACTACTTCTGCCCATCTTCACGAAGGGAAGCCCAAAGTTGGACAGGAGGCTTTGATGGACTTGGGACTCTGAGCTCAGCACAATTTAATATCCCAGATCCTTCGTGGATCCTTAAACATAGGGGAGAGTAATATCTCCCAAAATTGCTCAATAAGAACTCTGATATTGCACTCCCTGACCCATACAGTATTCAACAGCAGCTTGGAAGAGTCTCGGGAATGAGCATTTTGAACCAGTATCTCAGGTGAGTCTCATGATCAGGCAAATTTGAAAATACAATGCTTGAGAACAATCTATAAAGCCTCCCCAGTACCTGCTCTAAAATCCTAAGAGTAAGAATTTCTACTAGTTAGGAAACCATTTTCGCCCAGGCCGTTTCAGAGTAAGAGCTCTCAAGTCTTGAAATTGGGTGGCACTGGCTCTGTGTATGAGTGTGCTCATGTGTGTTTGTATAGCGGAGGATTATTACAGTGATGGTTAAAAGATGTTTAGATCCCAAGTGACCACTTTCCAGCATGGTTTAGGTGTGGCTGAACCAAAGCAGGAGTTCTGAAGGGATGACCTCATATTATCTCTTAGAAACCAATGATTCCACAAGAATTATGCAGGTTTCATACACATCTGCCTGGTCTACCTCCACTTGTCTGAAGTCAGTGAGTCACGAAAAACCAAAATTGCAATAGAAATGTCAAGTTGGAAGACGTCTTTGTTTTAGTTAGAAGAATTTTTGTGGAAATATGACTTAAGCCTTTGTGTCTCAAAGGATGAGGTGGATTTCCCTGAGAAAAGACTCAAGAAAACCCAAGGAAATGGAAGATTTTTTTTGTATTAAATACTTGGAAAAATACAGAAGTCTCTATCCATTAGTCATAACCAAGTGCCCAGTGCCAGAGCTCCTCCTCATATGACCCTTCCGGGAAGAGTGATGGGTCTTTCGTCTGACCCTTCCTTTCCAGGCTGGGCCCCACCTCCAGGCTGAGTTGTCTGTTTACCATTTCAGTCCTGTTTACCTCATGAGGTTCTGATAGTCACCACCTTAGTTGCCTCTAGCCTGTTTCTTCTTGAATCCATTCTATACTCTTGTGCCAGAATGGTCTTTTCAGAATGCTACTTTTTAAATAATCAATACCATTCTTAAGCATGTTTGATGGCCCCCATTGTATTTACAGGCACATTTGATAAAATTAAAGATTCTCAGATAGATAGTGTGTCACCAATTAGGACAATGAGTTTCTCCAACCCAAATATCTTTGTCTGGCATTCACGATCCTCTTATTTATTCCACATGTTCATCAGGGGTCTTGTTTATGAGTGTTATAAACTGACTTGGGTGGAAAAAAAATTCAAAAACTAATGCTAAGAAGAAAAGAAATGACCAGAACATCATCAGGTTTCTCCTCCTGTCTCTTCCAGTTCTAGATTTTTTTCTCTGCACTTCTGGAAACTTCAGGGTCACACCTTTACAGCTTTCATGAGAGAGGAAAAAAATCCCATTAAAGTAATTCCTAATTCAGATCTTGAGAAGTCTTTGATGAATGTTTTGGGTTAGGGACAGGGCAGGTTTGGGGTTATCAAAGCCAATTGCAAGCACAGAGCTGAGTTGGGAGTATAACAGGAAAACAGCTCCCTGATAGAAGAAGGTAGTCACTAAAGTAAAGATGTCAAGTGGACGGTTCTAGGTAGATAGAGCAATTCGTTGTAGCTACTACAAAGCAGAGTGTCTTAGTTATCAACTTCTATAAGCTTATTTTATGTTAAATGAATTTTTATACAAACTACATGGGTCTAACTAGTGTGTCCTCAGCATTGTAACTTGTAGGGCTTTTTCAGTACGATTTTCTGTGTCTAAGTATGCCACCCAACTCTTTCCACCTTTCATCGCCAGTAAAATCCAACTAATGTTGCTGCTTCTTGGTCTGCCCTTGGATGCAGAGGTGACGTGTGATGACTATGCTCTGTGTTTATTCAGCTCACCTGGCACTAAGCACAAACTGTGTGGTTGGCATTATGTTTTAATGGCTTTGGCAATTACACTGTATTCTTTTCCCCAGAATACATTATAGCATCTTCAGGATAGATGTATTTAAACTCAATTAAAGACAGAATAGCTGAATAGAGACAGAATAGCTGTTACCACAGTGAAAGCCCTGGTTTTATAATTTCCTAGATTTGGGGAGAAGGAAATTCGGAAATCTACACCAGGAAAGCCAAAAGAATTATAGTTGTATTCAACACCAACAGTTATAATTATACTAATTGAGTCGATGAGAGCCGCTGAGGACTCTGATCAAGAGGACAAGTTTATATCTCAGACTGAGTTTTCATGTCTGCTCAGGAAAACAGCTCCAGAGAGACTAAGTATGTTTGGACGATGCTACTTTAAGGCTAGAGATGAATGAACTGATAGAGAAAGGCTTACAGTTTGCTACTCTTTGAGCTTCTCCTCCCTCTCATACGCATCTCCACACCCATGCATAAGCTCCCTGGGTTTGAAAACAATGGTTCCACAAATAGCAACTTAAAGCAGCTGAAGGCTCAATGGTTTTGAGGCTAATGAAAACCTAGCTATGTCTCTTTCTTAGAATTGGGTATGAAGGGCATGGCTGTGAGTCTTCTAAATTTGCCACTCAAAAATTTTTTTCAGTGAATTAGCAAATGAGATTTTCAACACAAAGTAAAACTTGAAAGTGGTCTATTGAGCAAAACAAAATATACGCAATAGTGTCTTATATACATATACTTCATAGAATGCTTTTGGTGACACATCTATAATAAAGGCTTTCAAAATTATTTCTTGATAACATTCCAGTCCACAATACCAAGGCGTTAAAAATATTCACAACTTCTGTGTGTTTCTAGGTGGACAAGAGAAAACTAGGTCTAGACTCATAGAAATAGATTTAACTTTTAACCAATCTTTTACATCAAATCTTTAAGCAACAAAACTGGCAGTTAAGTTTTGACTTCTACTGTTGTATGTATAGAACCGGAAGAGGTAGAGAGTTAGTATTAGTAATGCTCCCAAGTTTAGGACTAAAAAGAACCACACTAAATTCAAATCCGAGGCTTTTAAAAAACTCACTGGAGACCTGAGGTCACAGAGGAAGTAATGGATCCAAAGTCTAATGCATGTTTGCCTTTCTTGCCTGTAGTACATGCAACCGGACAGCAGCAAGACTGCAGCAAGTCGAAAAACTGGTGAGAACCAAGCATAATGTGGAAGCCTGAAGGCTACAAAACCTGGGGGAGCGTGCCTCTTTGGCAGACTCTTTCTCCATGAACTCCACTGCGTACTCAGGGCAGTACTGAGAGACATGAGCCCATGGAAGGAGCAGGAGGATGAAGAACAGTAGCTCTGTGCAGAGGACAAGACACCTCAGAGAAACAGAAAGAGAAAAGGCCCTGCTTTAGGATATTGGTGAATTAGGATATTTCTTCACTGCAGGAAAAAGCAAAACAAAACAAAACAGGAGGAAGAAGGAAGGAGAAGCAAGGCATGACTCAGTGCTGAGTCCACAATAGCAGGCAGGAAAAGACACATCTCAGACACAGCCTTAATCAGAATACTAGAGACTCTGCCTTGCCTTGTAAAGCTAGACAGAAGGACAGGAGAATGGCAAGAATGTGCAAAGAGAAGCTGTTTGAGACTCCGCTCAAAAAATACCACAAACTCAGAATCAAATGGACATTGCTCTGATGCATATATCTACCCTAGCAACACCTATCCAAAGACACTTAAAATGTGTGGTGTACTGGTGTAACCATATCAAAAACAACAGCAACAACAAAAAATTGCAAAACAACCCAATGCCTAATGCAAAGCTCTCCCTTAAGGTGCTAGTGGAAGAGAGGAAAGAAGCAACACCATTGCCAGGTGTAGCAACCATCTATGTTCGCTTTTACTGAACTTCACAATCTGTGTCTTTTAACAAGAAATTATGAAGCTTAAAAGCAAGAAAAGTGGCAAATTTGCAAGGGACAGAACAATCATCAGAAATACTTTTAAGAATTCCTATAAAGTGACAGTAATTAATACAATATGGTATTATTGGTGAAGGGATGGAGTCAAATGGAATAGAATTGAGAGCCCAAAAATATATACATACACAGATATCATCAACTGATTTGTTGGACAAAAACACAAAGGCAATTTGATGAACAAATGCTAGTCTTTTCACAAAACTTACTAAACAATTATATCAACACAATTGTACAAAACATTAATTTATAGTAGACAATAAACCTAAATTTCAACTATGGAACTGTGAACAAAAATAGAAGAACATCTATTGGATTTGGTGACATATTTTTCTATGGCACAAAAAACCGCAGTTCATTTTATTTACTGTTTTTTTCATTGAGTTTATTGGTACTTTTTAGGTATACAGTACAGTTACATTCATCATTGGGCTTTACATGGCTCTCATTTTTTCCCCATTCCCCTGCCCTCCCTTCACCCCCTTCACCCTCCCCTATTTACAAAGACTTTGTTTCCACTTTTTCCTTTTCTCATAATTTTCTTTTCCTTCATTTCCTTTCCCCTCTCCTCACTTTCCCTACACCTTTAGCCCGTTACTTCCTATTTCACATTATCAGTTATACAATTTGGATCTTATTTACCCTTTTAGTTTTTTACACTAGAGAAACTCTTCTGTATTTATACAGGTATATCCTATTTATTCACTTAAGAGCATGGCCTCAATGTGCAGCCATTTTCCTATGAACGACTCTAGTTTCTCATTCTTTATGAAATTTTATAGAAAAACCACATCTTTTTTTATCCAGTCTCCAATTGATGGGCAATTGGGCTGTTTCCAAATTTTTCCCAGCTATTACAAACTGTGCCACTATAAACATGGATAAGCATAGATTGCTGTGGTGTGATTCTTTTAATTCTTTTGGAAAGATACCAGCAGAGGACTAATAAAGCTGGGTCAAATGGGACCTCTAATCCTAGTTATTTGAGGTATCTCCATATTGTTTTCCACAGTGGATGCACCAGTCTGCACTCCCATCAACCATGGAGAAGGGTTCCTTTCTCCCCACAACCCCACTAGCATTTTTTATTAGTTGATTTCTTTATAGTAGCCATTCTTTCTGGGGTGAGGTAGAATCTCAGGGTTGTTTTTATCTGCATCTCTCAAATGACCAGTGATGTTGAACATTTTTTCATATGCTTATTTGTAGCTTTTACTTCTTTGTCTGAGAAACGTCTGTTCATTTCAGATGGCTATTTTTGAGTTGAGTCTTTATATTTGGAGGGGCCTGATTTTTTTTTTTAGTTCTTTATATATTCTAGATAATAGTCCTTTGTCTGAGGAGCAGTTTATAAAAATATTTCTCACCTTGTACGTTGTCTCTTAGCGCTATTGGTGGTTTCTCTTGCAGTGAAGAAGCTTATTATCTTATTAAAATAGGATGAGAAAGCAGTTGTTGATTTTTTGTGCTAGTTCCCATTCTACCGAGGATTTGTTCATAAAGTCTTTTCTTATGCCAATGTCTTCGAGAGTTCTCCCTAACTTATCTTCCAGCAAGTTTAGTGTTTCTGTTTTAATATTTAGATCTTTAATCCACTTTAATTTTAGGCTAGTGCTTAGTAAAAGATAAGGGTCTAGTTTTAATCTTTCACAGGTTGAAATCTAGTTTGACCAACACAATTTATTAAAGAGGCTATCTTAAAAAAATAAAGAGGCTATCTTTCCTCCACTGAGAATGGTTGGCTACTTTGTCAAAGATGAGGTAGCTGAGAACATCTCAAGTTGTTTCTGTATCTTCCAATCTATTCCTCTGATCCTTGAGTCTTTTTCTTTGCCAGTACCATGCTGTTTTTATCACAGTGGCTTTGTAGTATAGTTTCAAGTTAGGGATTGTGATACTACCTGTCATGTCTCTGTTGCCTAGAATTGCTTTTGCTATTCTAGGTCTCTTCTTGTTCCAAATGAATTTTTGGATCATTTTCTCTAGTTCTGTGATATATACTGTTGGAATTTCAATTGAGATTGCATTAAATCTGTATAGCAGTTCTGGTAGTGTGGCCATTTCCACTATGTTGATTCTTCCTACCCAGGAGCAAGGGATATCTTTCCATTTTCTTATATCCTCTTCATTCTCTTTTATCGGATTTTTCAGGTCTTTTGCTGCCTTTATTAAATTGATTTCTAGGTACTTCATTTTTTTGGATGCTATTGTGAAAAGAATTGTTTCCCTAATTTCTCTCAGTGAGTCTGTTATTAGTGTATAGGAAGGCTACTGATTTTTGAGTGTTGACCTTGTATCAGGCTACTCTGCTGAAAGTATCAATTAAGTATACAAGTCTTTTGGCAGAGTTTTTTGGGTCTTCAATGTAGAGTATCATATTATCAGCAAATACAATAGTTTCAGTTCTTCCTTTCCTATCTTTATTGCTTATATTTCTTTCTCTGTTTAATTGCTGTGGCTAGTGTTTTCAGAACTATATTGAACAGGAGAAGTGATAGTGGCCATCCTTGTCTTGTCCCTGATTTTAGCATGAACATTTTCAGTTTTTCGCCATTTAATATGATGTTGGCTATTGGTTTTTCATAGATAGCCTTTTTTCAAGTTGAGAAAAAGACCATTTATTCACATTTTCTGCCAGCTTTTTATGATGAATGGGTGTTGAATTTTGTTGAATGTTTTTTCTGCATCTATTGAGATGACCATATGGTTTTTGTCCTTGACTCTGTTAATATAGTGTATTACATTTATTGATTTATGTATGTTGAACCATCCTTCCATCCCTGGAATAAATCCAACTTGGTCGGGTGTATGATCTTCTTGATGACCCTCCATATTCTGTTTGCCAGTGTCTTATTGGGGATTTTTGCATCTATGTTCATTAAGGAGATTGGCCTGTAGTTCTCTTTTTTGGTTGGGTCTTTCCCTGGTGTTTGAATCAAAGTAACACTTGCCTGCAGGAATGAATTTGGAAGTATTGCTTCCCTTTCAATTTCATTGAAAAGTTTAAATAGTAGTGGCAATAGTTCTTCTCTAAATGTCTTGTAGAATTCAGCAGTGATGCCATCAGGACTTGGGCCTTTCTTTGTTGGTAATTTTTAAATTACATTTTCAATTTCAGTAATTGTAATTGGGGTGTTTAGAATTTTTTATCTTCTTTGTTCAACTTTGGTAATTCATAAGTATCTAGGAATGTGTCCATTTATTCTGTGCTTTATATTTTATTAGAGCCTAAGTTCTTGAAGTTGGTATTGATGATCCTCTGGATTTCTGCTGGATCTATTGTGGCTTTACTTTTTTCATTCCTAATTGCATGAATTTGAGCCTTTTCTTTCTATTCTTTCTCTATTTTTTGACAAGGTTGGTTAAGGGTTTATTGATTTTATTTATTCTTTTGACAAACCAACTCTTCTATTCATTATTTTTCTTTTTGTATCATTCTCTTAGTCTCCATTGCATTGATTTCTGCTCTGATCTTTATAATTTCCTCCCTTGTATGAGCTTTGGGTTTGTCTTGCTCTTCTTTTTCTAAGAGCTTAAGATTTATTATTAGGTGGTCCATTTGAGCTCGCTCTGTTTTCCTAGTGTGGGCATTCACTGCTACGAATTTTCCATGTAGAACTGCTTTCATTGTGTCCCATAGATTCCTCTATGTTGTATTGGCATTATCATCTATTTGTAAAAGCTGACTAATCTCTTCTTTAATTTCCTCTGTGATCCATTGATTTTTCAGGAGAGTGTTGTTCAATTTCCATGTGTTTGTGAAGTACTTGCACTTTCTTAGGATATTGATCTCCAGCTTAATTGCACTGTGGTCTAATAGTGTACTTGGGATAACTTTGATTCCTTTGTGTTTATTTAAACATGTTCTATGAGCTATTATGTGGTGTATTTTGGAGAATGATCCATGTGCAGCTGAAAAGAATGTGTATTAAGTCAATTTATTCAAAAGCTTGTTTCAGTTCTAGTCTTTCATTGTTAGCTTTTTGTCCGATGATCTGTCTATTTGTAACAGTGGGATATTGAGTCCCCAACTACAATTGTACTAGAGCTTATTTGGTTTTTCATGTCCCTTAATATTTGTTTTGTATAGTTGGGGGAATTAATATTTGCTGCATATACATTTTTGATTGTCACTTCTTCCTCTTGGATTACTCCCTTTGCAAGGATGTAGTGACCTTCTTTGTCTCTCTTTAATTAGTTTTGCTTT
The DNA here is from genome assembly GCF_012274545.1 of Fukomys damarensis. Lineage (NCBI taxonomy): Eukaryota > Metazoa > Chordata > Mammalia > Rodentia > Bathyergidae > Fukomys > Fukomys damarensis. Next base: position 6,313,171 of record NW_022900917.1, on the reverse strand, counting down.
GCAATTTACTTTGTCTACAAATAAGATAGCTATTCCTGCTTTTTCCTGGGCTCCTGTGGCATGGAGAACTGTTTTCCATCCCTTTCCTTTCAGTCTATGAGTTTCTATTTGAACTAAGTGTGTTTCTTGTATACAACATATTGTTGGATTTTGTTTCTTAATCCAATCTGCCAATCTATTTATTTTGGTTAGTGAATTGAGGCCATTAACATTCATGGTTATAACTGACATGTATTGACTTATCATTGTCATGTTATTGTCCTGTTGATGGCTCTTATTAATTATTCCCCCTCTCCCTTTAGTTTCCTGCCTTGCCTAATTGATTTGCTCTGTTGGGCCACCTGGTGTTGTGACATTCGTTGTCTTTTTCTAGAATATCGTTTAAATTGTTTGGAGTGCTGGTATTCATGAAGTTTCTCAGGCATTCTTTGTCGTGGAAGTATCTTATTTCCCCATTTTTTTTTTTTTTTTTGTGCCAGGGATTGAACTCAGGACCTTGTGCTTGCAAGGCAGGTGAGCTAAATCCCCAGGCCTCCCCATCCATCTTAAAAGAGAGTTTTACAGGATAAATCAGTCTAAGTTGTAGGTTATTTTCTTTTAGGGTTTAAAATGCCTCACTCCAGGTGCTCCTTTGACCACATGGTTTGTGTTGAAAAGTCTGCTGTGACTCTCTCTGATGGGCTTTACTTTTTATGTGACTTGATTCTTTCCTCTAACTGCTTGCAGTATTTTGTTCTTCTGTTGGGTTTCCAGGATCTTGACTATGTCGAGGTGTAGATTTTATTTGATCATAGCTAATTGGAGTCCAATATGTCTCTCTTATCTGTATGTCAAATTCTTCCCCTCTGCTTAGGAAGTTTTATGTCATTAATTCTGTGAACAGTTTTTTTTTAATGTAATTTGTACTTTCTCCTGCTATTTCATAGATTCTTATCAGTCTTATATTATTCTTCTTTGTATCATCTAGGAGTTGTTGGCTCAATTTATCATGATCCCTTACTGTTTTTAAGAGACCTCTCTTTAAAAGGTCACTGACCACAATCCTATCTTCTATATCTGAAATTCTATCTTCGCATTTGTTCAATCTGCTGTGAATACTTTCTGTAGAGTATTTAATCTCCTGTATATCTGTTTGAATCTGTTTCATGGATTCCATTTCTTTCCTGTTAGGCATTCATAGTTTCCATTTATTTCCTATGTTGGGCATTCATGGTTTCTATCATGGTTCTGCGTGCATCAATTTTTTTTTATCTGTTTCTGTTCTAGAGTCTCTAATCATGTCTTTCATTGTGCTCACCACCTCTGTAGTTATCCGGGAAATTATTTCTGATTTGAATTTTCCTAGAACCTGATTGATCTGTTTTACTTCCTGTGCTATGAGTTCAGGGTGTCCTGGTAGCTGATTGTTAGACTTTTCCACCTCGTTTCTCCTAGAATTTGCCATTGGCAAACTGGAAGTATGAATCTGTGCCTTGCTTTAGTGTTTCTCATTTTTATTTTTGTTGTTGGTGCTGTTCTCAGTTTAATTCCTGGGTTAGTACTTTGACCTTCCTGATATAGCTGCTTTTTAGGTTTTGAGACTCTAACGACTCAGAGACACTTTCATTTTCACATTGTCAGGAAGGACAACTCATTAAATCAATCACATCCTTTTAGCCCAATTGATACAATCAGCAACACAATAGCACCAAGCACAGCTTAGAAATTGACAATTTGTGGTAGTTATTAATCAATCTATCATCTTTTTGCATGTGAATTAAATCAGAATCGAGGACCAGCCCAAAATATGTTTATAGCGAATAAACTCTTCAATATAATAACTTTACCCTTCAGGATGGGGATTTAGAAGGGGTTGGGAGGAGAGGAATAGATAGGTAGAAGGATAGGGGAAGGTTTCAAGTGAAGCCAGAGGATACAGGATGATCGCACAAATTCTAGGAAACTGTTGAAGACCAGAGGGAAAGACAGAGTGCAAGAACAAAGAGAAGAATAGAACAGCTTAACCATAATAGGGAAGCTATAAATTGTACTCACTTTCCTTTGAAGGTAATGACAATTGAGAGAAGGAAAAAGAAAGAAGAAAAGAAAAAGAAAGAAGAAATCCAAATTAGGGCAGGAACAGAAACAAAAAGGGAGATGAAGAACAATGTGGGGGAGCAAGAGATTGAGTGGGAAGAAACAAATAAAAAAGGAAGAATTTTCAGAGTGGGAAAAAATAAAATTTTAAAAATTAAAATTAAAAATAAGAGAAAAAGAAAGGAACACAATTGAAGAGCCTCTTTCGTGGTATACCTCTGCTGTCACAATAGACAATGTAGGCAGCAATGTGCAGAACTAAGTCAATTAGTCTTAATGGCAGATGACTGAGATTCAGGCTGAGTTCTGGCTGCAAGGCCCAAGGAGCTCTCTGACCTTCTGCAGGGTGAAACTTTGCAAGGTTGTACAGCAGATTCCAGCTGCACTTCCCCTGAAGACAGTCTAAGTTCTGAAAGAAAGTGGTGATCCCTTCAATTTATCCACTACAGTGGTCTGGTGTGCCTTTTCTGCAGTTGCTCACTTCTAGTTCTATCTTCTGGAGCTCAGTACAATGGCCTTTATGACCACCTGTGCCTCTGCAGTGGGTCCAGGTA
>NW_022900917.1:6278936-6310402 GCF_012274545.1 Fukomys damarensis | reverse complement strand
CAGAGTGGGAAAAAATAAAATTTTAAAAATTAAAATTAAAAATAAGAGAAAAAGAAAGGAACACAATTGAAGAGCCTCTTTCGTGGTATACCTCTGCTGTCACAATAGACAATGTAGGCAGCAATGTGCAGAACTAAGTCAATTAGTCTTAATGGCAGATGACTGAGATTCAGGCTGAGTTCTGGCTGCAAGGCCCAAGGAGCTCTCTGACCTTCTGCAGGGTGAAACTTTGCAAGGTTGTACAGCAGATTCCAGCTGCACTTCCCCTGAAGACAGTCTAAGTTCTGAAAGAAAGTGGTGATCCCTTCAATTTATCCACTACAGTGGTCTGGTGTGCCTTTTCTGCAGTTGCTCACTTCTAGTTCTATCTTCTGGAGCTCAGTACAATGGCCTTTATGACCACCTGTGCCTCTGCAGTGTGGGTCCAGGTACTGGCACAACTAGGAGGCCCAAGAGCATGGGGGGTGCTATAAGACACCCATATAGCTGGGCCATCCTCACTGGTCTGCTCTGATGAAGACCTGGGGTGCTGGAGGTGGGGGAGCAGTGAGCTCCCTGCATTGGCTGGGCAGTCCTCACCAGTCTGCTCTGATCCACAGTTCATTTTAGAAATGATAAACTATATTAGCATCTAAAATCTCTGTTTTGTGAATAATAATAATATTAAAAGATAAGCCACAGATTGAGTAACAAGGTTTCTAAATAACATGTTTGGGACCAAGCTTCTATTCAGAATATGAATGTATTTTTAAAACTCAACAATTAGAAAGTAAGCAATATAATTTTTAAATGGGCAAAAGAACTTGACAGGAACCTCACCAATGAAGATATACAGACACTAATAAATATAGGAAATGGTGCTTAACATCATTAGTGTTTTGGATTTTCTTGTGTCCTCTCGACAAATCACTATAACTTAGTGATTTTTTGAAGCAATATCTTTAAGTAGATAAGGCTAAGGAATATCTTAGACTCCTTGTAGGGAAAGGAAGGGACACCAGTGCATTTGCAGAGGAAAGATGTTCTGAGAATGCGACAAGAAGGCTGCCATAAGTAAGCTGGTAATGAAGTCCTTGCCAGAAGCCAGCCCTGACAGTACCTTCAGCTGGGATTTCCAAGTTCCAGAGCTATGAGAAATAAATTTTCATAGTTTAAACCACCTCTGTGTGTGGCATTTTGTTATCACATCCCTAGCAGATTAATACAGTTAATCATCAGGCAAATGCAAATTAAAAACACAGTAGGGAATCGTGACACAATACAAGAATGGCTAAAATAAAAATAAATGAAGCCAACAACATGAGAGAGTGGCAATGATGTACAACAATAGCTTTCATTCGCTTGCTGGGGGGAATGTAAAGTGGTCCAGCCAGTTAGAAGAGAGGGGCAGTTTCTTACAAAGTTAAACATCCACTTAGAGTATGACCCAGCAATCTTAATCCTTGGTATTTACCTATGTGTACTAAAAAATTTATGTATACATCAAAGTCTGTATACAAATATTTTTAGTAGCTTTAATCACCTGAAAGAAAACAATTAAAATGTATGATGATTGGTGAATGGATAACCAAAACCTTTGGTTCATCCTTTGATGCAATACTAAGAAATATGAAGGAACAAACTTTTGATTCACACAACAATATGAGTAGTCGGAAATACATTTTGTTAAGTGAAGGCACGTCACAAATAAGGTAACATAGTGTATGATGTGGTTCTCGTGACATTTTGGAGAAGGCAAAATTATAGGGATGGGAACAAGCACAGTGGTTTCTAAGAATTCATAGAGAGAACAGAGACAAGATGTTTAAGAAGTGGATAGTTAAGGCTAAGGAAAGTCTTAGACAGACTCCTTGGAAGGTATTGGTAGGTGATGGACTTGTTATGAACCCTGGAGACAAAGATCCTGAGTACTGACCCTGGGATTTTGCTGGTCATGGGGCCCTTATTGGCATTTATGTAAATACTTTGTCTGTATCTTTGGTTAAGCAAATAAGTTTTAATGTGAGCCATGTTTAGAGAAAGACGTTATAAGTAATCAGAGGAGAGGAAGATAAAGGCTACAATGAACTCAGTGGAGTCCACACATGTACCTGATAGATTATACAGGACACATACCTGCACATAAATATGTATGTTTGCATACTCAGATTAATTTCTATGCATCTGTTTACTTGCTCTGTCCATTAAGAAGACCAGAAAGCAATGGTTTTTCAGGAGCAATGAACATGCACCTAGCAATCAGCTGTTGGTTTCTAAATATGATTGTCAATAAAAAGAAAATTTCTGATTCTAGGGATAGAGAAAATCATTTCAGAATTCAATTAAAAGAAAATAAAAGTTGACCAACATGATGTTTTTGTATTTTATTTCACTTAAAAGAGAAGCTTGAGGTAAACTGGCTCCAAAGAGTAGCCAGGGGCGCCAGTCAAACAGTTTGAATCATCTAGTTGGCACCATTTTTCAGAATTTTTCTTAAACCTTAGCTGGCTGGTGGGGGCCACTTCATTTTCTGAACATGAGAAACTTAGCAGAGGAACAGGAGCTTCTGAAGGGAAAGTGCAGCGCATTACTTAGGCCCTGACCTCCCAATTAAATTAACCCTTCAGCATTTGATTCCCATGGTGTCTCTGAATCAACTGCGGCAGTGGCGGCATGCCTGTTCTCCATGTCCATCACCTGGATCTATGAAACTGACCATGGCTAATGCGGTTTCACAAGCATTAGGTTAATTCCTGTCAATGTTACATTCTAGTAAGTCACGATAAAGTGAGGGAAGGACAGAATGTGGTGGACCATGTGTATGGAGGAAGACGCTTCTTGGAAATGATCCTGATAAACAAGGAAGGATAGGTCCTCTTCGGTCATGTCTTTACATCAACCCCACCCCAAGACAATCAGAATCTATTTCCTGGACACTCGACAGTTTAGAGTGAAAGATACAGAGATCTGAGATGAGGAGAAAGAGCTAGAACTTTAGCTCCTGGAAGACCCAGGACTGTGTTCTTCCGCCCTTTCTGAAGCTTGGATGCCACCTGTATTCATTTCCTGAGGCCGATGTAGCAAATTATGAAAAATGGCCTGGCTAAAAACAGTGCGAATTTATTCTCTCACAGTTCCAGAAGCCAGAGACTCTCAGTCAAGACGTCAGCAGGCTGCCCTCCCCACAATGGCCCTGGGGGCAAATCTGCATTCTCCTCTCCTTGGCCCGTGGGTAGATCTCTTCCACGCTGCCTCTCTCCACGTCACCTTCTGTCTGTCCAGGCTGCGCGTCTCTCATGAAGAAACTGTCACTGTATTTAGGGCCCAGTTTGATAATCCAGTACGATTTCCTCATTTCAAAAAAATCCCTAATTATATTCGTAAAGACTCTTATTCCAAACAAAGTGGCATTCACAGATTCTGGGGATTATGATATACGCAAATTGTTGGGGGGGGTAACGACTTTTAAATCAAATCAATTTCTCTTTCTGAAAGTAAGGGGTGCCAGTTTCTATTATTTGAAGCCAAGAGAGCTTCCATAGTTTGGGGTCTCGATGTTTGTGGCAACAGCTGTAAGTGGCTTGCACCAGTCTGTACACTAAATCTGACTTCAGGAATTCTCCAGCTTCAGAGTAATAATAATTACTTTGGAGCTTGTTAAAAATGCAGGTTTCTCCCCTCACCCCGAGAGATTTTCAGCAGATTTGTCCAGGAATCGGTATTTTTAACAACTCCTACCTATTCTAGTGATCTAAGGGGAGAAGACCCATGAATGGCCCATTCAAATAAAAACAAGAGGAAAAGCAATAAAAAATAATTTGAAAACTTTAATGATATTGTTTATATATAGTAAAACCATAAAATCTTTTAAATAAAATACATTCAATTTCTCAGAGCATCTGATATTCAGATAACATATTTCATATACTTTCCAACATTAAACAATTGACTAAATAATGCACTTTCTATAAAATGATATTACAGCTTATACAGATACAATTAAATTGCAAAAACACTCCACACAGGAAAAATAGCAATACCTATTAGAAAAATCCTATAAAGTTTCCATTAAAAAATATATTTTATCTCTTTCATTTGTCATAATAATAAACAGAATATATTTTTCTTTCTAAAATTAAGTCTTATACCATTTCTCTCTAGGATGATAATATGTACAAATCTTATATCTGAATGAATATAAATAGCAATACTGTATAGTGTTACAGATATATTAGCAACTTTTACAGAAAAAAATATGACTTTCTAATAAAAGCCTCTAGCGCAGCCGAAATCTCAAAGCTATTAAAGTCAGACATTCCCATATTTAGAAAGGTAAAATGGAGTCTAGTTATTATTATTATTATTATCATTATTATTAATTCCAGTTGAATTACCGCAAGCGGTAATGGAGAAAATCTGTTCAGTAGGTACAGGGCCAGATCTGACAGTGGGATGAACTCTGGGATTTACTGAACTTTTGGAGAGGCAATAGTTCTTTCTGCCCATCATAGTTGCTTTTGGTGCCCTGTGGCAAAACCAGGCATTGATGATGAGAAAGAAATCACTATTCTCCCCTGGAGCCTGAGAAACCATCTACTCATCCAACAGATCTGGCACATCAGGAAAAGAGTCCAGTGAGTATTTCCGGTTATAAGCAGCTTATTTTGACTGATTGCACCTGGTTGCCTATCATTTCCAGAAACAGCTTCTGGTACAGTCTGTACATGGTGAAGCTGTGCAGGAACCTGATGGTCTTCCTCAGGCTGTGGGTGACAGTTTTGGGAAAGTGGTAGGTTTTCAAGTGCTTGAGAGCGTGCATCAAGCCCTTCAAAGTATCTTGGTCGCCATTTCTCACCCGCCACAAGCTGAGAAGCTTCAGAAGCTGCTCGGTTGATTTGCACATCTTTCTTGTTCTTTCGATGTCCTCTATTCCAACTTTCTTCCCTGGTAAGCTTTCCATCAAGCTGCGAAGCTGATCAAAGGTGAGGTTTGCATGCCCGATGTGCCGCTGCACCCCATTTTCGCAGAGGTCAATATCTGCATAAAGCAAGAGCCCAAAGAGGTGTTCAGCCATTTATATTCCTCGAATGCCATCACAAAACCAGACTGAGGCAAAACGCTCTTGCAGAATTCATAATTTTTATGTTAAGGGTAAGTTTTTCCTTTCTTCTTTTTTTTTAAAGGTGGCTTAAGTGACACTAGCTATTTCTGAGAGCTAAGAGAGATATTATTTTGTGTTACAGTAGGATAATATGCTGTATATCCTAGGTGCCCAACAAAGCTTTGTGAGGAGCCCCTAACTTTGAAAATTAACCGTAGAAAGGTGAAACATCACTCTCAGGGTTCCCAGCTTGATCCCTTAAAACTGTAACATTTCAGGAAAATGGAATAAAATATTAAGTTAGTAATTTTGTAATACAAACTTTTGCATTTAAAAAATTACTATCTTATGTTAGAAATCACTATTTTGTAGTGTAGCGTTTTGCTAGTTGATATCTGACCTAGGTATTTTGGGAAAGAGCTGCTTTAGCTGGTCTTTAATAAGTACGTACAGCTCTAGAGGAGTTCCCCTGGGAGAGCGACATCTGAAGAGGCAGGGATAGGAGAGTACACCTCACCGGGAGGAAGTTTCAGCAAGAGCTCGGACATAAACATATGAGAGACTAACTAATGTTCCTGCTAATGGCGTGAGTCATTTAGTATCTGTGGCCTTAAGGCAAGTCACTTCATCTTTCTGCTGCAACGCCCTCATTTATAAAGGAAGGAATTTAATCCCTTCCTATTCTAACAGTTTCTGATTCTGTTTCCCTTTCTTTTTGCTTCAGGGCTAATTATACATTCAAAGAATACTTTTGTTTCACCACAAACAGAAGAAAAGTTTATTCTTTGCATAACTGAAAGCATTTAGCTGTCGAAAGATGTTAGTCTCCTAAAACCATTGTGCAGGTTTCAGATGTTTGAAGTTTTCAGAAAAGAGGAAAACTCACTTCTGGACTTGGGAAGAGCTGGTGAATATCTCCTTAGCACTGTTGGCATTAGGACAGCCCACCGTCCTTCTCCTAGCGGGTCCTCACCATGGCAACTGAAGTCTTAACAGGATACATCCTAAAGCTTTCACCCACACAGGGTGAAGCTTATTTCCTCTCTCTGGGATTTTGCCTGTCATGCCTAGGCATCTTTTCTGTGTTTCTTTTCCTCTCTGTCTTCCTCTCTTGTCCTCCACCCTATTTCTAAACAAGATGCCTTAGATGCCTCTAGCACACAAGAGCATGCGGTCTTACCCAGCCCTTTCTTCCGAGAAGCTCAAGCACTTTGCAGTCCTGATCTTACACATCCTGACCAAAAGTGCTATCAAAATGGTAATAGAGACTGTATGAGGATGAGTGAGAGGATACCTATAAGACAGTTTGCACCTCTCTGGAAGGAACTGCCAAACAAACATCTCATAGCTTTGGAGTAGAAATGAGAGCCAAGATCTAAGGCTGCTAAAGACCTGCTAGCTCGGCCAGAAGGGTGGCTAAGAAAAGAATGAAGGCCCATTCCTGCATTTGAAGGGCATCTCTGCTCTTTTAGAGCATTCAGTGCACTTTAAAGAGAGATAGAGGCAGAAATGAGAATAAAGCTTCACACGACTGCTTTCTAGGAATAGCGTTGACCTCATCACTCAGTGAAAAATCATTCAGCCCAACAGTAACTCCAAACAAAGGGAGAAATATCATCCACATAACCACACAGGCACATGGTCCCGTGGCTGTGTTACATCAAGTAGATGAACTTGACTTCTCATTTATTTCAGGCAAGCGTACCTTGGATGATCTTCTTGATCATATCTTGGTCTTTGTTTTGCTGTTTCCATAGCTTCAACAGCTGGAAAGTTTGTTCTTGTGAGCTGTGTCGTCGCTTTATTCTCTCTATACTTTCTGAGTTGACTTTGGTTCCAGGCAAATTGTCTACCAGGACACTGAGCCAGTTAGGCGTAAACTTTGTGGGAACCGCAAACCTGAAGAAAGCCTCCTCACATAGTGTAACATCTGAACAAAGGAGAGAAGACCAGGAACATTTATTCCACAGCTGGATCTCTGGAAGTCTTTTAAAAAACAAACAAACAAACAAACAAAAAACCCAGCACAGTTGAGCGTTCCAAAATATAATACATTAAAATTCGAAGTCTGAAGAAAAGAAAAAACAATGACCTTCTGCTGGATGCTCTTAGTGGGAGAAACCAACAGGCTCATGTTTGGGGGGCACTTTTAGGGCAGGGAGAGTTTACTTAGTGTCCAATGTGAACATATATATTTAAATTATAGCCAATTAAACTGTAAAATAAAATAATAGTAAAAATCCTGTAATGTAAATGTTAACACTCTGTTATAGGCTCACTTAGTGTCTGTAAGGTATCACTGCCCATAAGCACCTTGAACAGTTATCTGGAATAGTATATTATTTTATGTATCTATAAACACAAATGTACAACTATGCATTAGGGCTTGGATATAACTCATTGGTAGGTAGAGTACTCACCTAGCATGTGCTAGACCCTGGTTCTATTCCCAGCACCACACACACACACAAACACACACACACACACACAAATACACACACAAAGTATGCCTTAAATGGGAGAATAAACACAAAAAGGTAATTCAGTAAAGAGTTGGGATGGTCTGAGTGTCTGGGTAGGCTCAGTGAGTAATGCCAGGGATTAGGAGTTTGTCTTTAGCTTAATTAGAAAGGACTTAAAATCCTAGCTCTGCCTTTCACTGCCGCTATGAACCCTGACCACCGGGCACAGTGTTTTTCTATGAAAGCCTACATAGCAAAGTACACAGCACACAGTCAGTGCTCAATTAAGTGCAAAAATAAAATTCAAAATGAATGAAGTAAATGAAAGGGAATGTTAAAATTTGAAGTCCTTTTTGACCTCTGATTTCATTTCATGTTTTAGATTAAAAAAAAAAAACAGAAAGGCTCAATGATTTATCTAAGAATTCTATGACACAGTGAAAAACTGTTAGAGCTATGTTGGAATCGTCAAGATATCAACTCTTATTCCTATGCTCCATATACTTCATATGCGTCTAGTACAAAAAAGATACTTCTCTGTAGTACAAAATGATGTTTTTGGGGAGGGCCACGCTGGCCGTTGCCGTTGTTTGATTATGCTCGCAAACAGGTCACCTTGGCTGCAAGGAGCCCTGAGCTTAGGCCCCTGGCAGGAAGGACATCCAACCAGGGTCCAGTCCAACCAGTGGCCTCACCAACAGGGAATGTGAATAAATAACCAAAGACAAGCAGAGACCCTGGAACGTTCATGCAGTAAGTTCACTGGTGCCACGGGTGACAAAACCAAGGAAATATTTCTAATGTGTCATTGGTCTGTGCCAGTTTGTTTCTTAGTTGCCAATTTATACTTTAGCTAATAATATGGACATTCTTGAAAGTACTAAAAAAATTATAATTCAAATGCTGCACTTTGAACTCTGCTAATGTGGTCTGAAGCAACAGACTTGGTGGGTTAGGACTTGGTCTGGGTGTGAAAGCAAGGACGGAAGGTCGGGGGTTTTATGGGCGAGAAGATGGGGACTTGGGAGATTTAGAGGTGTGGCGTTCGTAACTGGTGATGTGGTTAAGGTGCAAGAAGTAGGGAAAGTGAGTTTGACTAAGAACACGGCCAGAGGCTGCAGCGTTCATCTGAGAGACAGATGCGGAGATAGAATGAAACCAAGGCCTATGGAACTCTGATTACCTATTCCACATTTCTGAGTCGTTTCACTGTTTCCAGAACATATGCTGTCACTTGTGGCATTTCCTTTCTGAGTTAGCAGGAGCCCAAGTAAGCTGCAGTTCGTGTGTTTTCTGCAGGGTGCTTTAGGTGACGTCTCATTGGAGAAGAAGCCATCCGGACACCTCCTGCAGACTGTATTCCGCTCCGGGGTTCCTGCAGAAAACACCCAGCCTTTAGCACTTCCTTCCCCATCACCTCACACCAGACACTCTCTTGACACGCTTTTGGGACGACTCGGTTTTTATCTCTACGAGGGTGGCGTGCGAAACTTTAGGCTCTTTCCTTTTTCAAATTCATTAGACAGAACAGACCTCTCCAGTCAGCCTGGGGGCAGGCTCCCCTTCCTGTAATACAAATGTGTTACCTACAGTACACTCTTGAAATGTGGGAAGAAAAGAAATGTGGTCCTGCCTCTGCTAAAGGCAGGAAGGCTTATTGTCAGCCACTATGTTCGCACAATTATTCCTTAAAAATCATCGCGATGACTGCGCTGTCTGCCCGCAACATCATCCTTTGAAATTTTGCACTGTCAAATTTCAGTCAGTTCCTACAGCAGGTCTGCACTTCCGAAGAAGAAGCTTAATTGGGAAGCAACTCATAGAGAGGTTAACGCTGAGAAGTAAAAATTGACAGCATTATAATAAAGTCTTGAAGGTGTTTGTAAAGTCGGCCGCTGACTCGAAGCACCAGCCTGCAGTGAGGTCGGCAGTAAACGGAAGATGATAAACCCTTGCTCACACAGTCGCCTGAAAGAGCACAGCCGTTAACTGCAAGGACGTTTTATTTCACGCCGGTAAACTACTTGATAAATTTGGAGAACGCACTGGTAGGAAAATCTGAGCCGGTCTAACAACTGAAGATGCTGCCAGCAATAAATTTCTTCAAACCCTTGACGCTGTTCTGCACAGGCGGATCATGCATTATAATGTATTTGCATATGAAAACATCTCCATCTAGCGTAAGCTAGTTGAACAGATTTAGAAGTCAGTGTTCAGATGTAGACTTTTATGGGCTAATTCTGGCTTATGAAGTAACATACATGAGGCAAATGAAAGCTACATGAAGTTATTTGACTTCATTTTATTAAGAATTTCAACCTCTATTAGATTTTCTATAAAAAATGCGGGGGCGGGGAGCAAAAATGGATCGGTTCTAGTTTCATTTGTCTTTTTCCTTTCTAAAAAGACTGGTGATTCATTGACCCATAAAGAGGACAAAAGGTTGGAAGGGAAAAAAAGAGTGTGGGAGGGAGAGGAAGTACAGCATCACTGTTGTGACAAGATCTTAGGAAAAAAGCAGTTTTTGTTTTGTATATCTTTTAAAATTTTCTTTCTTACACTCTTTTCCTTACATAGAATTTTTGAACCAAATTCTACATTTCATCGAAAGAGATGTTTATATTTGGCTAGGGATCCAGTGGCATACATGTGCTGCTAATTTATTTGGATAAATAATAAATTTATTTGGTATTTGTTTGGACATGTGGACCCAACTGTCCTTTTTTCCAAATGCCACATGCTGCAGGCTAGAATCTTATCATTGTTTGGATGTGTGCTCCTTGGGTCTTCTCGTGCCTCCTACTGAGAAGATCATGTGTGTGAGACACAGGGAAGCAAGTTAAGTCAGCCTTTAAAATTCCTTAAGACAGGAAACCCAGAGCAATAGAGCCAGAGTTTCACAGGCTTCCTCTCATGACCTTTCTGAACGGGATTTTCTTCTTTATATTTGATAAAACTTTTTGTATGTAACATTTATTCATCTAGGTAACAAATTTTCCTTTATTAATTTCAGTGGAAATAACAAAAATTATAAACTGGCAGGCCAAATGTGAGCTATTTCAATGACGAGAGGAGTTTGGCCTTACATGTAGTTCGTAATTCTCCACGCTGGCCACAGGTGATTCCATGGGAATTAGAGAGCTGGCCAGAGAGAATGACAATCTGACTTTAAAACAGCAACGACTAAGATAAAAGAGTGTGTCCACTGAACAGTTTACACAGCAATGCTGCATAGCTCTGCCTTCTCTTTGGGCTGTAAACCTCTTAGTTTCCATGAGGAACTACCATGTGAGTGTTTAGAAAGGGAGAGGCAAATGATTTCCCCTCTGGTACCAGAGAATAAAACGTGTGCCTTTGTCCTAATGCAGCCAGGAGATAGGGGAAGTGAGGCAGATAGGGAACAGGTCCTGAATAAGTAACATAAAGTAAACTAGAAATCAGGGGCCTGAGTGAGCTTGCATACCACTATGGGGGCCTAAAGAAATGCAAGAGACAAAGAATAGGTCTTTACCACGTGGGAGAGATCTTGGAGGAAATAAAATGCAGATGAAGCAGCTCTCTTTGCAGATATCCAAGCCCTCCAGCAACCAGGAGCACCCCTGCTTTCTGTCCTGTACAGCAGTCCCCAAAACTGTATAAAAGGCCAGTGGACCTACCACAGACCACCCCTCCCTGACTAGCGGAGAACCTCTCTTACTCTTTCTAATGAACATGTATTCAACTATTCCTCACCGCTTTCTGTGTGCTGTTTTGTAGCTTTCAATTTTTTATCTTTATTGCTGCAAAGCAAGGACCTGAAAGCTAGCGGACCCAATTACACTCAGTCTTCTATTTGTCCTTTTACTTCATTCAACAAACAGATTTTTATGCTTGTGAGGGAAACATCCTTGCTGTTTCCATTTTTTAAAAAATTTAGTTTCAGACCTGTGTAGGCCTGGCTTAATTATCCTACAAACACTACTTACTGCATTGGAATGAATGTTATTGAGTGAGTTTTTCCACTCTACAACTTGGCTTAGCATTTGAATGCCAAGCCTCAACCAATAAAAAAGTAGGAAATGTTACCAGTTCCTCTTTCAAGGGTTCATATTGGAAGCATTTTAAGGGAATCTGCTGTAATCAAATTTTTTAGGATTCACTACTTGGGAAACTGAGCAGGTTTCAGTTTGGGGGTAGGTTTCCTTTGTATGCCTTTAAACCAAAGTATTTGTTGTCTAATAATGGAATGTGTGCATCATGACTTTTGAAAGTTGAACAGCTACAAATAACCAGTGTCCCCTGGGCCACCAGTTCTCCAGCCAGAGAACAAAGGACAGTGTCCAGGGACACTTTTGGTTGTTGCAGTGGAGAGAGGACTGTTGCTGGTATCTGGTGGTCAGAGGCCAGGGACACTGCTGAACACCTTACAGTACACAGGCCAGCCCCCCACAGAAAAGAACTGTCCAGGCCTACATGTCAATAATGTTGAGAAACACAGCTTCAAAGTGAACAGTCAGAAGCTGTAACGACTGTGCCTTTTCTTCAGCTAAGTAAGAGAACACTCGGTCTCCTAAAGCCACATGAAGTTAGAGCCTACACTGAGTCTGTGATTGTGGTTGCAGCTTTTTAAAAGATTCAATGCACACACACCCTAACCTCTGCTGTTAGAAATGCAGAGAGAAAGTACTTTGCTTATAGTCAAGGGCTTCCTCTCAGGTTGCTGATGTGATGTGCTTTGTCTAAGATAAAGAATAAGCTGGGTGGAGAAGTTGCTACAATCTTTATCCTCCCAGGCACTCAACTCCCACACCAAAGGAAGAGCTAGCTTCATTTCTAATAATGAAATGCGTTTCCCCTAACCATTCTCATTTTTTGCATAATTAATTACAGCTGCTCATTGTTAGCACTCCAGAGCCTCATTAATATCACTATAATTACTCTCTTGGTATCAATTAACATTTCTGATGTTTGTCAGAGAGCACTGCAGTCTGAGGCTGTCCACGCTGCATGGACTTAGAGATAAATGTATATCAAGTAAGAAGGGCACAACTCAGAGTGAGTTCCTTTAAAAAAGAGCAATCCATCATGCATCTCATTAGGGAGCAATTGAGATTCTTCACTAAATCATCCTGTAGTGGCAAAGTATTCCTCTGAGAAAGGTCCTCTGGAAGCCATCCGGACACACAGCTCCTACCTCACAGGTTTCACTACCTTTGCAATCTGCTATCACGTATGTACGTCATCAGGACAAAAGCGTCCCCTGAAACTTTTGCCGCTGTCTGGCTTTGCAGGACTGTAACTGGCATTGCCACCCTCCAGGAGCAGATACGCACCAGCCTGCAGCACGCCAAATCCGGGCGGGCAGCTCCTGTGTTTCAAGCAGAACTCCAGCTCCAGGTAGCGCCCGTCCTCACACTCACACACGCGGTTGTGCGTTCGATTGCACTCCTGCTTGACGTACTGCAGCTCCTTGCACACGGGGCTGCAGTACAGACACTCATCGCTGTTGTGCCAGCTGTCCGTGTAGGAGTGGTCGGGGCAGGGAGCGCACACGGTCTTCCTCCTCACAGTGCAATGCTGTTTCAGGTAGGTGCCCGGGGGGCATTTGTCGCACATGAGCTGGCGCGAGGTTTCTGGGTCCTGATGAAGGTATTTGGGAGGAAAGGTTTCCTGGGTGGTCCACTTAATGGAGATGTCCAGGAACTAGAAGGAGAGAGAGAGACAGAGGGACAACTTAGCATGGAAATCGGACTGTTCTGTGGGAAGTCAGTATTAGAACCCGGGAGTCTTTTGCTGCTCTCTCCCATCTAACGCCCTTCCTGTCTATTGAGATGTACAAAGTATGTCCAGAAGCTGTCATTTTTGCTTCCAGTGGCTTAAATCTCAAAGACCAAAGATGGGCTAGCAACAGATATATCAGATCCAGGTCATAGATAACCAGAGTGGAAAGTTTATCAGAACAGAGATTCAAAGTTGGATGACTGCTGCTTATCTGTACAGCGGCCGGGAAGTCCCTCTACCTCCCTGGGGTTCAGGATTTCTCTAGAATAGTGAGGGGTTGAACCGGTTGCTCTCAGAATAGCTAGCTATACCCAAATCACTTAGACTCTTTGTTTGAAATGTAGACTCCTGGATTTTACACCCTTAAGTATTCTGATTCCGTGGGAAGTTGGGTCTGGAGATTAAAACAAAACAAATTTTTAAAAACCTATAGTGATTCTGATATACAGAGAACACACTAATGATTATTCCTTCATTTTATTGATTTGATAAATAGTTAACTCAGCCCTTAGTACACGTTAGGCAGTATGCAGAGTGTCTGATATACAGTTCTGAGTAAGATTGTCAGGTAATGCTGCCCTCATCACGTTTACAATCCTATTGGAAGAATAGGAAAATAAATAAGTTGTACGAAAAATATATGCTATGAGTATTGTAAAAAAAAATCAAAAGGTCAGGTAAAGGTGATGGGAAACAGCTAGGTAAGTTATAATTTCTAAATGCAGAAGTTATGGTAATCATATTTAAGAACAAATGATAGCTTTGCTTTCCTGTTCTAAGACTTGATGATAAGAAAAACAGTGAAATAGAGAGCAGGTGATGTGTGGAGTTACACAGTTCCACCTCTCATCCGTATCACTCCCCATCCAGGTAGCAGAGCCACACTGAATGTCTACTAGGAGTGAAACCCCACGAATAAGCAGGGTGTCGGACAGAACCAAGGACTCCATAAACTCATAATCTACTGGAAAGAGTCCTAGGGTTTGAAGATTGAAAAATTCTGTGAAGATCACATGGGCCAAAAGTCTTGACTCTCTTGGGTGAATGATGTCCAAATATTGAACAACCACCTCTCTTTTGATTTGTTGGGAACATTTTCAGGAAGCAGGAAAGGTTTCAGAAGTTACCAGACACAACTCTAGAAGAAGTACATAAACATGAAGGAAGGATTTCACCAGCAAGAGTGGTTCTTTGGGAAGATAGCTCCTCCTCCGTATCTGTCCTGTGCTATAAATCCAAGAACTTTCAGGGAACAGTGAAGGAACTCTTCACACTAATTACAGGAAACACATGCTCAGAAGAAGCAGTGTTCTTTGTATGTAGAGTGTGGTTTGTTTGGTTTTTGTTGTTTGTTTTTGGTACAGGGATCAACACTGACTATTTTTAGGCTTTGAGGAGGTGGTCAACCAAACGCTGTAGTTTCTTCCACACTCTCTTCTTTGTTGAACTCAGGAAACGTTACAGAAACCCCCAGGCCTGGGAAAAGTGTGCCAGGCTAAAGAAACAACACTCCCTTTTGAATTGGAGGTGGCAAAGGTAAAGAATGACCTTTTCCTATGAGCTTTTAGGTATTTGAATCTGAGGAACTTTATTTACTTCTTACTGGAATATGGCAAGAATTTGGGCTTAAGGAACCTAATATGAGCTGGTAGACCAGAAAAATAGGAGGAAATATCTCAGGAAGGGCCAGGGGTCTTTTACATGACAGCAGTTTTCAAGGAATGTTTTGATGTCGGTGTCTCCTAGGCAAAGAAATAGCAGAACAGAGTGCTTGTGTGGTCTTTTGACTTGTCTCTCTTGACCTAAGAGCTTGTGGGAGAAGCACGTTCTTGAGTTTCCCCAAGGCTCGTTATTGACATGAAGAAAACAAAGCAAAATGAAATGACTGATTTACTAGTTGGTCATTTGAATGTTGTAAGAATCTTTTAAGGGTCTTGTGTTGTTAATTCAAATAGTTCTAAAATCCTCACACACACATGAAAAGAACAAGGGATACTTTTTTTTTTTCTTTTTGAGGATTCCAAGAGCCTAGCTCAGATGTCCAGTGGTGGTGGTGGGGGGCGTCCCCTTCTCTTAAGTGCCATTGCGAAGTGAGCCACATCCTGATAGCTCTGCCCCAGGGAACTTTCCGGTTCCCGTTCCAGTGTGGGGCAGGTATACCCATTTGTTCGTTAGTGTTGATGCTCCCTTGCCGCAATGAGGACGGGATGGGAAATGGGGGAACCCAGGCACCAGAGCCTGTGGGCCTCACTAGAAGGAGCCACATAAAAACTGAAAGACACTGAGCATCCTAATTTGGAAATCCAAAATCTGAAACTTTCTGAGAGTAATATCTGCACTCAAGACTTTTCTCTGAGTTTGAAGAATATGGGAGTTTGGATTTTCAGATTAAGGATTCTCAACCAGTAAAATCGATGCAAATATTCCAAAATTTGAAAAAAAAAATCTGAAATATTTCTGGTCCCAATGTTTTTCTATAAGAGAAACTCAAAATGTGCAACCAATAATGTAGTGTGAATGCGATTTATATTTTTCTAGGTAACTGAACATGATATTGTTAGTTTCCTGAAACTATGTTTTGAAAATTTGTTGCCATTTTTTAGGATACAGGGAAGGTGGTGTGCAAACACCCGTAGAGAAAAATAAATGAGGTCAATTTCATAGTTAGAGAGAAACTAGTGAGGTAAGGTTTTCAAGACTACATATGTAGTATTGTATACATTTTTTTAAAACAGGAAAGCTGTGAAGAACTTATTTTCAGCCAGTTCAATTGGGCCTCTGTGTTTTACTTGAAAAATTTCCACCTTGGTAAAAAGAGAGAACTCTGTGTGGCCCAAGTTCAATGTTTAGGTCTCAATCTTTGGTTAACCCCATTTCCCACACAGAATTTCTGGGCTCAGTTACTGGACAGAGGATGGACAAGACTAATAGAGCTCTTCATCTCAGGCCTTTCCTTATTTTCTCTTACATTTTCTGGAAAAGTAATGAAAAAATGCTGTCATATAGATCATCTTCATGTTGGTGACAGCTCCTTCGCCAGCTGATGATATTAAACACCTAAGAAGAGTTTAAGAATAAATTTCTCTGCACTGGAGTCTCCAAGTAACCACTGACAAACTCCTGCAAAGTCCGGCCCACCTGTATAGGCATGTGCAGAAACATAAAGTGATTTCTAGGAAGAGCCTCCCTCTTCCTGTGTTTTATTCGTGATTTACAAAGAATTAAATGAGAGTTTCCCTGCAGTTTTTTCTTTCAACCTCCTCCCATTTCCTGTCTTCATTATTTGGCACAGAGCACTTGTACTTAAAGGGAACCTGCACATCCTGAAATCTAGCGCTCCCGCCAGTGCAGGGTTCTTTCTCCACATTTCTATACTTCCTTTCTTGAAAATGCATTTCAGGCTCCATCTCTAATAGCTTCAGTCCTCTTCTCTGCTTCTGTGTTTGTTGTTGGGTAGCGTTAAAGAGTTTCTGTTTCAAGCCCGTCTCTCTTTCTTTATTCTTCAAATGTTAGCAGATAATTGTAGTCGGGGAAGATGGCTGGTGGGCTGAGTGATCTGTTCTCCGGTGCCTTTTCTAGCCATTGTGTTGTTGCTTGACAACCCGCCTGACAATTAATTCTCAATGAACATGAAAACCAGTACCTTAGTCTTAGTCTAACCCTGTTATACATCTTCATCCATTTTGTTTTATTTGTGCAACCCTTTTTCACAGCAGGTCTCTTTTTACCAGCCTCCATTTTTCAGAGTCATCTGTCCCTTCCATTCCCTCTGTGAAACCTCCAGATATCTCAGGATGCTCCCAGTTGTGCTTGCTGTCTTGCAAACCAGCTTCATATGCTTGATCTCCTCAGAGAAGCTGTACACCTAACAAAAGTCAGCTGTATGTTTGTTGCTGAATCAGCGTATGCCAGTTGTACTTGTAATTAAAAGAAGATAATTTAACTAAATATATATAAACCAATGAGCTGAAGTGCAAAAAAGTCATTATTTTTCTATGAAAAGTAAATTGAATACTTTGAGATGACTCAATCAAGATGAGACCCTACACACACACACACACACACACACACACACACACACACATACACACACAATACTCAGCAAAAAACAACAATAAAACCAACCTACTGTAGAATGTGGAATAGGTAAGACAACTATAAAAACAAAATGATGGAAGTATATAGAAGGATCTTTTGATCAATTAGCTTCATTGACAACTTTGATTTCTAAAACGGAGTGGATGGGCAATACTTACAGGGTGTAGGATGCATGACATGAGGCTCTAGTTAGCCAACGCAAACTGAAAAAAGAATTATTCATATCTCAAAATACCGATGAATGAATAAGTGTTTAAGTAAAAAAATTGAATATTTCAAGTATATACATCTAATTTGTATTTTTAAGTGCTCTAACTGATTTTACAATTGACCATCCCTCTATTAGACCCAAACACATAGAAATTTCTAATGATAATTCCCCCTCTATGGGAGCTGGAGTAGTGTTAATGGCATGAGCATGCAGACCAAGAGAGGGCAATGTGAAAGTGGAATTTGTTTTGTCTATTCCATTCAAACATATGTGCATGAAATCTATTCTCTGACAGGCGGCAGGCTAATAAATAATGTATATAGTGTTTTGGTTCACACTCACTTTAGATATTTGTTAACCATCATTATAATTAAGTCTTCACCAGTTACATATGTAAGACTTAGAACAGGTAGCTGACTTGTACCAGGTCATAGTAATTAGTGCAAGCAAAACTCAAATCTATAGCATATGCCACATGAAACATCTCTTTCATCAAATCCTTTAACTTATAGCAAATATTTTCACTTGTACTACTGCCGCTATGCATGACCTGAAAGAAGCTCTTCAATGATTATTTTCATTCAGATTAAAAGCATAGACTTAGGATATCATCAAAAGTAGGAGGTCAGCTGAAGCCTTCCTGAAGTCCAAATGGGCCAATGGTAGCCCTTCTTGCTTTGTGCTAAGACTAGCTCTTGACCAAAGCCACTGAACTGGAAATTTCTTGAGTGACAGGTGATTTGACTGGAGCATTTTGCTGGGTTCCAAGTCTTCCTGAAGAACAAAAGAGGATACTTCCTCTGGCAAGTTTATTTTTGCATTATGCAATGCAGCCAATGTGATGCTACTGGGTTTTCTCTCTGGTATGCAGAACCATGAATGACCCAGTGGGTTTCCATTTATGGATGATTCATGAAAAGGAGCCCACGCAAGGCCTAGAATAACCACTTGGTTTGGGAGTTCCTTTTGTGATCCCTCGTCATGATCTCTGCCACAGAGTACTATTTGAGGAATATCCAGAGTTAGCTAAACTTCTGGTCAGTTTGGAAACCATTCCACTTCCTAGTTCACATCTTAGCCACGAGAGGAAAAGCACTCATGGCAAAACAATTCAGGATATATATCACAGTGCTTTCTTGAAGAACTCCTAGAATATGAGTCACAAAACATTAAGAATAAACTATTTGCCGATGAAGGTCAACTCGTTTGACTTTTTAACAGTCTTATAGTGC
This sequence comes from Fukomys damarensis, assembly GCF_012274545.1. NCBI lineage: Eukaryota > Metazoa > Chordata > Mammalia > Rodentia > Bathyergidae > Fukomys > Fukomys damarensis. The sequence goes on along the minus strand of NW_022900917.1, from coordinate 6,291,559 downwards.
TAGTCCTCTCCTTTCTCCTGTACTCTTAAAAAGTTTATTCATTCATACAGCAAACATTTATTGAAATGAGTCTAGGTGATGAACTTAAGTTAATGTTCCTCTTTTACAGAAATATTCACTTAAAAGTCAAGTCTGATGTAAAATATTCATTAAAACTATTCACTGCAAAGCCATGAGAGGTACAAGAGAGGAGAATGAAGACCAAGAAAAGATGCAACAGGGAAACAGGTCAGAAAGCTGTGAAGAGCACTGGTACCTGAGAAGGAGAAGAAGGGACAGATGGAGCACACTGGCTGAGAGATTGGAGCTGGAAGAAATAGTTGGATTAAAGATCTAAATATTAAAACAGAAACACTAAACTTGCTGGAAGATAAGTTAGGCAGAACTCTTGAAGATATCAGCATAGGAAAAGACTTTATGAATAAATCTTCAGTAGCATAGGAACTAGCGCAAAGAATCAACAACTGGAATCTCATCTTTTTAAAAAGCTTCTGCATTGCCAGAGAAATCATAAGCAGAGAAAATATGGGAAAAAACTTTTACCAGCTGTTCCTCAGACAAAGGTCTACTATCTAGAATATATAAGGAACTCAAAAAATTCAGGACCCCCCAATTATAAAAACTCAATTCAAATGTTCAACATCACTGGTCATTTGAAAGATACAGATGAAAACAACACTGAGATTCCATCTAACCCCAGAAAGAATGGCTGCTATCAAGAAATTAACCAATATTAAATGCTGATGGGGTTGCGGGGAGAAAGGAACCCTTCTTCATTGTTGGTGTGAATGCAGACTGGTGCAACCACTGTGGAATTCAATATGGAGATACTTAAAACAACTAGGATTAGAGCTCCCATTTGACCCAGCGATCCCTCTACTGGGTATCTTTCCAAAAGAATTAAAAGAATCATACCACAGTAATATATGCTTACCCATGTTTATAGTGGCACAGGTTTTGATAGCTAAAACTTGGAAACAGCCCAATTGCCCAACAACTGGAGACTGGATAAAGAAGACATGGGGTTTTTTGTTTGTTTGTCTATTTTTAATGAAATAGAGTACTACTCAGCTATAAAGAACAAGAAACTAGAGAGATTTATGGCTAAGTGGATGCACATTGAGGCCCTACTCAAGTGAAATTGATAAATTACACATGTATAAATACCAAATAGTTTCTCTGGTGTGAAAAAGTAAAAGTGTAAATAAGGTTTAAAATGTATAATTGATATTGTGTATTAGGAAGAAAAGGTCTAAAGGAGTAGGGGAAGTGGGAGGGGTAGGGGAAGGTAAAACTGGAAAAGAAAAAATTTGTGAAAAAGAAAAACATGGAAAAAAAGCCTTTGTAAACAGGGAAGGGTGGAGGGGTTTAGGGGAGGACTGGGGAATGGAGAAAAATAAGAACCTGATAAAAGTCATGTATAGGGACAAGATCCCAATGATGAGTGTCACTGTGTTGTATACCTAATATGTACCCATAAATTTAATAAAGTTAAAAAAGTAGTTGAAGAAATGCCCCTGCATTCTAACCCTGAGTTATGTGCACTGACATTAATTGCTGATGCAGGAGGACTTGCAGTTGGAGATAAAGAGGATGATTTGAATTGGAAGCATCTTCCAACTATGGGACTTGAATGATGGTTCTTAGTGAACAAATAGAAAAATGTATTGAGAACTCAGGTCAGAAATGTAGCTGAAGGTGCTGTCTTTGGGTTATAAGCACATAAATGTTTTTAGGAGCAGAAAGGTGGCAGCTACAATATGACCCAAGGAAATTGCACACGAGCAAAAATGGACAAAACACTCACTTCGGAGACTCGTAATGATTTGTGAGAGGAGATGAAAAAGAGAATATAAAACTGTAGAAGTATCATGGAGAATTCCAAGAAGAACGCTAAATGCTAAATGACTAATGACTACTAAGTTTTGAAAGTTGTAAGCCTGGCAATTTGGTCAACAGGAATTAATGAAAGTACTTTCAGGTGGGAAACTGATTTTATCATATGAGCACCAAGTTTCAAACCCAGCTCTAACTCTGGCTCAGTAACCCTGGGCCACCCGCTCACCTGTAAAATGGGAATGACCCTTACTTATCCACCCCCATGTGACTGTTAGATTCTGAACCCTTAGGGGACGCAAATAAACTCTCCGTGAGGGAAAAGGCCCAGACAAACAGCAGACGATACTGCATATGCTAATTACACAGGAGGTGGGAGAACAACAAACATTTTGAATTGGGCTCATTTCTGGAGACAGTTTGAGGTTTTTGGTCAGGAGGAAGTTAGACACATAAACTGTGTCATAAGGTGATTATCTTTCCTGTTCCTAACTGTCTCCAGAAAAAGCATCTCTGGTTTGTGAAAATCAGTTTCAGTATCCTCTCAGTGGTCCTGGTCAAAAGATTCAGGGAAGATTCATGGCTTTGCTTAGAGAGTTCAAACAAGGAACTGTTTTACTCCGTACTTCTGAAGTGCTTAGCATGGGGTTGTACAAGTGGCAGTGTAAACTAGATCCATTTTATTCAATTCGGTGAACATGCTGCATACCTACTATGTGTCGTCAGGATCACTGGGGGTTATACATACACAGATAAATATCCAAGATGTAAAGGATGCATTAACAAGGAGAAGCACAGAGCCTACAGTTTTCTCATCTGCAAAATGATAGTGATGAGAGAATTTGCCAAACAAAAGAGTAGATTTTAAGGCACCTTTCATCTTGCATGGTGTTTTGCCTGCACCGATTCGTCTGTACTTAACTTCTGTTTTAAGGGTGGAAGCTCTGAATAAAGGCAGCCCTCCCCAGAGGTGTCTCACTGCTGCCAGCTCCCCACCCGAGGGGCCACCACTGCTTACTGGTTCTCACAACAGCCAGTTGTTTGGCTGAGGGTTGTGACTCTAGGTCAGGAAGTGGGAGCAACTGAATTAAATCTGTTCATCTCTACAGAGCTGATTCGCTGCCAACAGCATCTCTAGGTAAATGGGCGAGAGGAAGCACAAACAATTATGATTTATTAGTTGAGTTACTGGGCCAACTTTGACACTATTTTGCTTCCCTTGGGGTGGAAGAACTGTCCTCAGGTAAAATTTAACATTCAATGAATTGTTTGTTCCCTATAGAAGTTTCTTGTAGTTGTCTGAAGGCTTTATTGTTAATTAGCCATACCTTGTTCCTGCTCAAAATCAATCAGAACTGTCAGAATGAACGCTCTTATGATAGTTTTGCTGCTTCAGAGGAGTTTTATAGACAATTAACATTTGTCAAATTAACAAATAATGGCAAAAAAACCAAACCCAATGCTCAGGGGGAAAAAAGCATTGAAATACAAGTAAACCCATAAAGAAGATACACAGACACCTCACATATTTCGGCTCTTAGCGCCTAGTGTCTCTTCTCTTGGGCTCCTGATAATCACCAAATTTGAGGCATAAACCCAGTTCTGAGCTCCAGCTCTACAACCGTGCTGGTTGCACCCTTTGCCTTTCACCAGTTCAGGTCCTCTGGGCAGGCCCTGAGGGTGTCAGGGTTTCCAGCTACAGTCCCGGCCCATGCGGCTCAGAACTGGCAAAACATTCCAGGATGTTGACACTACTGAATACTAATTTTGAAATTCCATTTTATTCTTATTGGTTCTTTTCTTTGAAGATAGTGCAATGCTCATAACGCTTTATGGATGCTTTTGGGTGCTAATGACTTGCAGTGACGTCCAATTAATTATGTGGCTCAGGGCAGTTGGAGAGAGTCAGATCAGAAAAGCCATGCTGGTCATGAAATGGAAGAGAAACTAGCAGAATAAATGGAACCAAAGATCACCGAGCTCAACAGGAGCCCAACATGTAGATATTTAATACGTGTCCCTGATGTATGAAACATCATACTGCAAGTCTGGGTGAAACAATCCATAATAATGGCATAGTATCTCCTAACGTCATTAGATGGCAGACTCTAGACGAAGCCCTTCTTCACATCTTCTCACACCACCCATCCCCTCTAACCACCTGTAAGGAGATATCATTATCTCATTATCCTCATTTTACAGACTAAGAGCCTGAGTGTCAGAGACATTGAATGACTCTGAAGGATCACAGAGCTGGCACACATTCTAAGTGGGATTTGAATCCATTCTTGTCTGAAACTAAGCTGTAACTTGCAAGTCTTATGAAAGCGACAGGAGTGTAAATGCTCAACTGTAACAGTATAAAATTCAGTGTTATCTTAGCTGTCTATGCATCCATCAGCTACCTACCGAGCATCTTTACGTGCATCCACCCATCCAACCAGATGCACAATTTCTTCTCCTATATTCTCCTGCCCTGCGATGCAGTAGCCTGCCCATCATTTCTGCAGATGGACCTAAGTGAATGGGCAGTCACTGTGCTTTCTAGGGAGCAGTAGGGTCTCAGTAAGGTGCCCCTTGAACAGGCCCATCTTCCCCTTTCCTCTTGCTGCTCATTTGCTAATTCCTGCTTCCCCAGGGCTGCACTTTCTAATGAAGAGGCAAACATGAGCTGCTTTACTTCATGCTCTGTTACCTATGGGATTTTGCCTTACACTCACATTCAGTAAAAGACCAGGAAGTTTCATCACAAAAGAGAAATACATGCCTTCCTAGGGCTGAAGGTGTTGAAAAACAAAGAAAAACAGCTTGGATATAGCCCCTTCCTCAGCATTCTTAACCCCAACAGGAAACCCTGGGTTGAATGTGCCTACAAAGGCTTTGCTGTGATTCATGACTATTTTTTACCAGATCCAGGTATGAGATGTTATTATACTCTTGAATGAAGCCTGACAGAAGATCTGGAAAACTCTGGATAACCTTGGAGAAAATTACTCCTCTGAATCTCTATTTCCCTGTCTGTGAAATAGAAATAGTGATCTCTGTAGAATCGGACTTCTTCTTTGGCAGTGAAGTGGAGAACTGAGTGTGGCTTCTAAATATGATAACTATTCTGATAATGATCAATGTCTTTCTATTCCCTGGTTTTGCCCTTTTGGCTTGGCATAAATGTGTAGAAGTTATAGATGAACGTGAGTTAAATTTTATAAAGGAGGGGTCAGTGGAAACCAGTGAGGACAAGAACCACAGTCTCTGGTGAGTCGCACACAACACAACGAGGAGTTAGACCGAGCCTTCTTAAGCGTCTGTTGACCTTCCTTCTCTGCAGGCAAGCAATCTTAATTGCCTAAATTTTGAATTTTTAGCAAGAAAAGAAAGAAAAAAAGGCCCTCCTCCATAAATCCTGCTAATAGCAACGATGAAGGCGTTTGAACTGATAATGTAAAATTATTGATTTTAGTCATTTGTGACTTTTTACTGCTGACCCTCCATGATCCAACATATCTGGCTTGGCTACTGTATCAGTCAGGATTGGTTCAAACAAACAGACAAACAACTAACCGTGGGGCATAGAGGGCAACTAAGCACAGTTCTAGAGTAATTTGGAAGAGGCACGTCTTTGAACTCACAAAGCCATTGGTTGGAACCACTGGGATCTTCCCCCGTTACATCTGCACCAGGAGGACACGGGGAAGCACAGTCCAACAGCGTTTCTGGAAAGGAGACCTTTCTCATAGCTGACCACACTGAGGACTAATCCATCCTCCAGTAAGCCTCTCTCACACTTTGTAACTACAGTTATCCTCGTAAAACCTAGGTGGTCCCCCCTTTTACTGGACATTAAAAGAAGAGACAAGAAACAGTGTGGGGCAAAGGTCTTCTGTCTATCAGCCGCGTGTATTATTATTTAAGTGTACTTCTAATGGTCTTGCCAAACTTCCTATTATCATGCTTATTAAGCCTGAAGGCTTGACATTTATTCCAAAGAGCAGTGTGCAGTTGACAAGAGCTTCTCTGTGAATACCAGTTCAAAGAAAATCCCACTCAATGAGTCTAAGAAGATTGCTAGTGACCATAATTATACCTCTTCAGTAAGTCCTGAGGGAATGTTCTGGACCTGGGCTTTAAGTAAATGGAATATGGAAAATATTCACATTAACAGCTTCTCTGCATACCATCTGAAGACAAGAGGCACTTGTTTCGGAATGAGAAAATAGTTTTTGTCTTAATAATTTGTGACCATAAAACACATAAGTCATACTACCTAAAAACGGATAACATTTCAAAATATGTCTGCTCTTGTGGTCTTATTGATCTAAATGGAATTCTTTATACATGAACCAGTGGGGAAAAGGGAATTTAGACAACTGTGACAAATGAGATTATTTAAAACCATTCCTAGAGCTTAATGTTTTCTAGAGAGGCAAGTCTGATTTTTCCATGTTCGAAGTAGGAAATAGTGCATGACCAGTATTGTGTTCTTCGATTCACAGGACAAAACTTTAAAACTCAAGCAGACCTTCCATGCAACATCTGGCCCAACAGCTGTATTTTGAAAATGGATGAAGTAAGAGCTACAGAAGTGGAATCACTGAGTGAACTAAGGCAGAACCAAGGAATGAAGAGTCCCTGCCTCCGGTGAGTCTTGTGTGGCAGTGTTGTCGCACTGACCCACGTCAAACTACTAAATGACACTTTGTTCTTTCCAGTGATATTGACGCAGGTTGATGGTGGTGGAATTTTACAAAATGTAGGGTGCCAATATCCACGTTTTCTTACAATAAAATAGTCTTTTAAACAAGAAAATAATCAGAAGTTTTATGTGTGCTTGAACAAGAAAATGAGAACTAGGACCAAGTCTAAGAAAAGCCCATGACCAAGGCAAGTCACAGGAACAGAATGAGACTAAACTCAGAAACAAGACAATCACAAAGCCAAGAAGAAGAGTTAGAAAAAGAGTAAGAACAAGAAACAAGAAAGAAATGGTTTTTTAACTAGAAACATGGCAAGGGAACTGAGGTATTTGGATGAAAGACTGCAGAAGAGAATTTAATTTACCAAAGGCAGTGGAAAAACAACTTGGATGAATCACTGCCTTGTTTAAATCTAAACTCTTCTTGTCACTCACTTGCTGCTTTCTAGTTGATCATCACCTATTAGCTATTCTGTAGCTGATGACTTAAGAGACTTTTATAAAAAACGCTGTGGAGGTACAGACTAAATTGAAGCAAAAACCTTCTGGCCATTCTCTCTGTTTTTAAGAATGCTTCTACAGGGAGTGGAACAGTGGGCTGGAGGTAAGGGGATGTCGCTGTTTGGCACTGCACTGCAGTAAGGATGACAAATTCCACACCCCACTGTACAGCACGGTCACCATAGCGAATGACGCTGCACTGGTATTGGAAACTTGTTTAGACCTTACATGTTCTCACCACACACACAGCAAAAGGTAACCGTGTGCACAGATAAACGTGTTAATGGTCTGCACTGTAGTAATCATTTCACAGTGTACAGGAACATTAAAACTGCACTCTTCATAAAAACATACATTTAAAAGACAGTGCTTCGAGGAAGTGAAACAATATATGCACGGTAAGACTGTGGTCCTAGAGAGATGAGTCACAAAATCACTGCAAGAAAGTGATGAACAAAAGCTATTAATAGCACATTACTGTTTTTGGAAGGGCTTCTGTCCTCTTGCATTCTCAATGCATTTATGGTCTGACTGCTTCTGGTATTTCTGAGAAATTCGGGTTAAAAAAAGCTTACTGAGACATCTCAGAGAAAACTACTATCACCTTGTAGCTGGAAGAAACCATTTCAATGTGTGTGTGGACTGCTCTGGCCTTGAAGTATTTAAAGAGGCCAGGTAAGCTTGAGAGGGTGTGGGTATGACAGTTTCTTACCTCATGTGTTGTAACGCTATTCTTATCCCTTACAACTGTCTAAAAGAATTCTTTTTTTGGACATTCTATGCTAGTTGCTCCAAAATATTCTGTGGTAGTGAGTTCCAAAAACTAATTACATGTCACACAAAAATACTCTCCTTGTATCTATTTCTAGTTGGCCATACCTCACTCTTTCTTCTTGCATAGATAGTTTACAGATGTTGCTAGGATTTCCAATTCTCTAGTTCTTGCTATTGTGGGTTGCTAAGTTTGATGGTTGTTTTCTTTTCTAAACATGGCTGCTACTGCATGGCCATCAATAGCGGAAATGGACCTGGAGCAGCTGCTTCCTCTCTTCTCTTGTCATGCGAAATCATCTCTAGGACAGTGACCCAGATTTTTACAAACTGCTAGCCCAGTAGTCTTCCATGGTCTGAAAGTTCTTGAATCTCAAATCCTGGCCACGCTGTTGGGATGTATTACAAGCACATCAAATTCATCAAACCCAAAATGAATATTTAATGTCCAAAGTCAATACCACAAACCCTGTGTTTGACTCTTAGTAGACGAGATGCAGTCCAGCCCTATGGGAGGGAAGAAATCTAGCCCAGCCAAATGTACACTGCATCTCCACAGAACCATAGCTAAATCTGTTTTATTTTTATTATTTGTTATTGATGAATGTTTATTGTAGAGATTCATAAAAGAACATTTGATATATCGATCAGTTAGGTAGACTGTTATATTAATATTTGGAAAGCTATCAAAGCCTACAGCTTGTTAAGTCACTGACAATAAGATAAATTCTGTGGCTACATTACTGGAGAATGCTGGTGGATCACCTACTACCCTAGAAAAGCTTGCCATAGCTCATGGACTCAGCAGGTGCACTTTGTGCGAGGGACTGCAGAGACCTGGGAGCTGTAAATCAGAAAGTCTGTACTTGTAAAGAGTTCCTACTGGGTTTGCATCATGGGTGTGGCTGTTCCCTTGGAGAAGCCCTGGAATTTGTTGTTGCTAAGCATCCCAGACTATCAGAACAATCCCATGTCCCTGTGTACTCAGATGTCCTATTGGTAACTGATATAAATCTATGTGAAAAGTGTATGGGTCTTTATCTGAGCCTGGTTCAGAACTCCATTTTATTTATATACAAAGGGACTTTTGTATAATAGTTTTGCAGACTAAGTCTTCCAGGGATTTAAGGGCAATAAAGCTGATAGAAGCTTGGACTTCGTTTTGGTTAAAACTCTAGGAAGATGTGCTGACCACTTCAGAAAGGGCACGCACACCAGCCCTGGTCACACTTTGGAGTTACTGGAATGACATGTGTCCCCTGCCCCAGTCTTAAGTTCTAGTGGCGCGTCTGTGGTGACAGTTCTGCATAAAACTGCCGGCATGCCATGACTTCTTTATGTCTTCTAGTGCAGCTTATTTTATTATAAATTACTTTCCTTTTAATGCTACTTTATAGTATAGTTATGTCTGGATGTTGTACTTTATAAAAGTTATATGTGTAGGCAAAATATATATACTCTGAATTTCATTTCAGGGGACAGGGAGGTTGTTACAAAGGATTTATTATAAAAGTGCGGGGAAAGACACTGATACAATGGAGAACTACTGCTCTATGGGGTAAAAAACACAGACACACAGATCAATCTGGCATCTGGGCTCCCTCCTAGCAACAGAAGGGGCAGCCAGGCATCGCGAGGCAAGTTTAAGATCAGTCTTTCTCTGTAGTGTGTAATTCCCAGGCTTCCCACCACCCCACACACACACACCTTTTTTGCAAAGGAAAAACTCAGCCCGAGGAAAAGGAAATGCTACTGGTTAATAAGATGCTAAAGCAAATAACCAGTTTGGCAGGAAGCTTGCACACAAGGGGAGCTCACAGGCAGGGGGCTGAGGGCGGCCAGGAGCCAAACCCCAAAGGCAAGTTTGTGGACAGTGCAAGGACACCCGGGTGTGTGTCCGGTGCCCCTGTGCTCTGGACGTGACTGGACAGAACGCTGGGCACAGAGAGTTTACTTTCTCCACCAATGGTGTTGGACAGCTGTGACTGGCACTAGGGACTGTACTGAAGGTTGCTAGGTGACAGAGGCCAGCGAGGTTGCTGTGGACAGGGATTAGGGCAGTTTGGGGCTGAGTTCATGTCCGATTATACTAGAAACTGCAGAGTATTCATTTTCTTTAAAAATAAATCATAATGAAAAGAAAAAGAAAGGAGGAGGAGGGGCACACACAAAAAAGCTGGGTAAATATTACAGACCCAACCACTGAGAGAATGGGAGGGAGACCAAAATAAACAAAGCAGGGTCAAAAGCCCCAGGGGCATTATCCTAAAGAAAGACAGACAGATCTAACAGTTGCCCTGAGACAGAAACATCTCTATCTCCACCCCTTGCCCCCCCTGCACCCCAACGCCTAGGATAATAGCATTTGCTCAGAGCTTAGCTTGCAGAAGTGAGGGTGCTGCATCATGGGAAATCTCAGCCACAGCTTACAACCCAGGCCTAGGCCAGCGTGCTCCCAGAGAGACAGGTAATTCATGGGCAGGCGTGACGCTGTACACTCTCACCTTCATGTGCCCGTGAGCCTCCTAGGAGAGCCCGTGACTGTGGAGGCATCCTAACGATCACCCCTCACTGCTTGCCTCCCCCACATCTTCTGCTCCCGGAAAAAAGAAAGCCAGAGTCCAACTTTGTCACACCGCATGCCCTTCTCCCACTTCTCGGGTTTGGGACCCCTGGATGTCATCACCAACAGTGAACTCTTGTGCCTCTTGAGCCTCTCCTCCACGCTGAGAGGATGTGGCCATCTCTCCCTCCTGCGAGTGCCATCAGAACTGTGAACGTAAAACTGGGAGCACAGGCACCTCCTGGGGTTATCTTGGCTGTACCTATGGTTGGTAGAAGAGAAAACTAAAACCCCAGGGAGGAGCGACTTGGCACTGCCCCTGCTCAGGTGAGCAATAGCGTTGCCGTCTGGATTTTGATCCGGCTCCAAGATGCTGCTGTGCAACTTCCCCTAAGAGGTCCTGGAGGGCTGGGTCTGTTATATTTCCAAGCCGTCCAGGAGCGTCCTCTTTTATAACCCTAATACAACTGCATGTGCAATGTCTGCTTTCTCATCAGGCCACCAGGCTGCTGAAGAGGGAACAGTCCATCTTGCTGTTCACTCTGGCCCACGGGCCTATGGCCCTCTCTGGTGCAAAAGAGCAAACATCTGCAATCTTCCACCTGTGCTTCGGTGCTGATCAAAGAGCCTTACAGCTCTTGTTGGTAAATACAGGCATCCCTTTCCAACCATTTATAAAATAATCTCAGAAACAGTAGGAAAGGAAAGCCAAATCTTTCTACTTAAAGTAGTTACTGTGCTTAAGTTTCATACAAAGTTTTTCTTCTGCTTCTGCAAATGTGTTTCTGAACACATATCCTTTCACTACACATGTATATAAAAATATCTGTGTTTATTACTAGGAGCTTATATTATTTAGTTGGAATCTTGGAAAACTAAAAGTCACTAGTAGTATGCTTATCATTCATTAAAACTATGACAGAGCACAAAAGGTTAAGAAGAATACAAACATCCCATATTAAAGAAGCTCATGTCAATAGCAGAGTTATCTATGCTACCCAAACCTGGAACGATTAAATTAACTGTGTCTACACAGTGGAGTACTCTATGGTGATGAAAACAGACAAGCCAGTGTACATCCAACACTTGAGCTGAATCTCGCAGCAGAACTTTGTGTGAAAAGACCCAATTGCCCAAAGTGCCAGAAGCCATGTACACAACATTCAAGTAGAAGCTGAACAAACTGCTAGTGTTCAGTTCACTGATTATTCTGGTCACAGACACAGCAATGGCGGGGAAGGAGCACAGGAAGATTTTAGGGTACCGAGGATGTCTTTTGATCTGTGCGTCAGCTCACAAGGACTTGACCCGAGAAACTTCACTAGGCACTGACAACATGCGATTCTGGGTGTCGTGTGTCTGTAAAGGTTCGCTTTAAAAGTTCCATGGTGTCCGTATTTGTGGACGTGGGCGCGGGTGTGTTAGGTGGAACAAGCGAATGTGCAGACGCTGTCCAGCTTCCCTGCAGGCATTGGTCGCCTATCTCCTTGTGTCTGTGTGTGTCCCAGGCACTAGGAGCAGACTACTTAGCCATCCACTCACTTTGAGGGCTAGAGACTGAAACTCAGTTATTCCAGCACCTAAACCCCAGCCGTGGCTTCAGTAAAGAGTTTCCAGTCTCCTGGATGTCTGATTGATCTGCCATTCTCACACACACACACACACACACACACACACACACACACACACACACACACAAAACCTTTGATTTTTAAACGGCATCTAAGTTTTTAATCCTGTTTGTATAATTCAAATATTTTCTCTAGCATGAGTAACATCATCCCACCAACATTTCCCCATTATAATAAATTGAGAACTGGTACCATCCCATCTACTTTAATAATAAAACGTTATTAAAATATGAAATGGCATAGTTAGAAAGTGTGGGGTGGGGGGGAGAGAAACCCTTCTTCTAGTACAAATTCTCCCAAACTGCCCATAAGTCTTGCAGGAATGGCCCTGATGGTGTACTGTGTGTTCCCCGCACCCAGATAGTACTCTATATAATTTTTTTTGACATCACCTCTTGTAGCATTTTCCAACGGGCCACTTCCTTGCTAATAAGAAGCAAAAGTCCAAGTAAAGTAAGCAAAAGTGATAATGAACTGCAGGACACCGGACAACCAGAGGTGAATAAAGGAGATGCATAAAAGGCACCGCAGGACAGGAGGGGATGCGAGCAGCCAAGGGCCGGAGGCGGAGGGCCGGCTGGCGGCGCAGGACTTACCAGGAGCGCGCAGCCCAGCGCCGGGCTCAGCA
>NW_022900917.1:6150196-6278713 GCF_012274545.1 Fukomys damarensis | reverse complement strand
GGGCGGCTGCTGTCTCCCTTCCAGGCCCGGCGGCGGCCGGCTTGGGGGCTGCACCGCCCGGAACCCTGTGCCCTCCTTCGCCCCAGGCCCTGTGCTGTCTGAAGCAACTTTCCTAACAAGAGCTTCCTGGGCGCGCTGGCGCTCCGGGTCCTTAGAGCCGGACGGAATCGGCAGAGTCCAAACTCGCTGCCCGGTGCAGCAAAACCCCTGGAGCCCTTACTGTGTCTACCAGCGCTTTGACCCCGAAAGGACAGGCTCAGCTCCTGCACACCGAGCTGGCGCGCCCCTGAGAGGCCCAGGACAGCTCCCAACTGTGGACAGCAGCTAAGCGCTCTGTAGAAAGCGCTTCACACCCCACTCCTTGGATCTGATCACTTCTACTGGGAACTCAGGTTCTGAAGTTTTCATGCACTTCGTGGGTTGTAGCCTTTGGGTTGTCACCCAGACTCTGTTTACACAGGGCTGAAAAACATCCCCACGATGGCCCAGTGTCCCGAGCTGGGTCTCTCAGGGAGAGGAGGGAGGAGGTCAGGAAAAGCCCCACTGGAGGGCAAGTTCTGCAGCAGGGGGAGGAGTACCCTCCCCTCAAGAGGACATCGGCCTACCTGGAGTTCGAGGTGGAGCCAAGGATCAAACAGGAGATTCTTGGAATCAACAAATGGCAATTGGAAAAAAACTGACCTCACCCTTTGTGAATTCCAGGAGAAGGGGGTCACACTCAGCTTACTCTGCAGCCGGAGGATTCCTTAGGTGGACTGGGGAAAATGCAGGCCAGTGAGTAAGCTCAGCTGTGGGGCCCCCCACCAGCCCCTCGTATTTGGACTTCGGTTTGAGCTCAGGTGTACAGCCTGAGATATGAACACTCAGACTTAGGCCAAGACTCAAGGAAATCCAAGCTGTAGTTCTAAAGCCTATAAAAAGAGTTTCATTGCTTTTTCTGTTATAGTCATATTTTTCTAGGATGTTATTGAAGACATTTTTTTTTCTCTCAAAACAACATGTTGTCACTACGTGGAAGTTAAAACTTGGAGAAAACTGGTCAAGGAGTAAGTCCAGCAGGGTTAACCCTGGAAAAGTCCACATTACTCCAAGCCTGTTTCCTTCTTCCTAAAACTAAAATAAAACTGGATTTGCAGAAGGAAGAAGCAAACAGAAACTTTAAAAAAATTATAAACAAATGATCACAATCAAATACTTGTGAGTACAAAATCAAACGAGGCATGCAAAGTACCCAGTGCCCAGAAGAAATATTTCTTAAATTTTAGTTGTGCTGGTTCTGGAGGAGTAACAGAGGCGGGTCTTGGGGTTCAGGCACCCTCTGAACTCTCACTCCAGTTCTTTCCAGCACTGTGCCCTCCACGGACCTCACCTGCTTTGTCTCCATCTGGTTTCTTTTGCTTTGGGAATGGAATACTTTGATAGCCACTGCATAAGATTTTTAAGGGTTGTTCGAGGGTTGAATTAGGTAAAACATGTAAAGCACGCAAAACAGTGTCTTGCAGGTGGCACTCATTAAGCATTAGCACTTGCTGTGTTTATTACACAATATGAGATTCTTGGGATATTTATTTGAGTACAAGATAAGTCCAAGCTCCTGATGGCCGGAACTCTGCATGTTTCTGTGCCCACCCCCACCAAGCTTCTAGCTCAGCCTCTGATTTCCTGTAACTAGGCCATAAATAATGGACCGGTGATGGTGGCTCGGGGTGGTAATTAGTGGAAATCTGGAGACAGAGAGAGGTACCATTTATCTAGAATCACAGGGTAGACTGTGTATTGACCAAGTATCACAGAACCCAACCGTGGGCCGTTCATTAATCATGCACCCGCAGGAACCTGGCAGCGACCGTGAGTGATCGGTGATTTCATTTGTTCTATTTCTGGCCCAACCACCCAAACCCTGGGGTGTTCCCAGCTCTGCTTCGGAGGCAGCAGTTCATCTCAAAATTTAATTGGAACCTCGGGACTCCTCAGATGAACAGCAACCGGAAGTCTCCCTCCATCCACCTGAACAGTAACCGGAAGTCTTCTTCCATCCCCGAGGCAGAGTCAGTGACATCAAGTAAAGCATCCCGTAAATCGAATCTTTCTTTCTGGGCACCACACATGAGGGACACCAGCTTTCCAGGGGAGGCCTCATCCGATATACCCCATCTTCTCTTCCTAAAGTCCTTCAAACCAAGTCCCATGAGGAAAATGTTTTCAGTGCCAGCACCTCTGATCGTCCCTGACAACATACCTCGTGTCCCCTTTCCCCTACTCTAGCCACTGCTAGCAGCAAGGAGATGCCCTCTGAGTCCTGGGGTCTCCCTGGGGAGCGCACTTCCACCCGCAGCACCGTGGCTCACCCTGGGTACAGAAGGTCATTTGTAATCATGACAGTAGGGGAAGAGCTGGAGCTCAGTCAACACTTGATTTAGGTGATTGGGAGCCAAGGTGCACTCTAAGGTGACAAGGACTCTGAGGTGACCCATCCAGTGTCTGAAATCTTGTGCTTAAACTCCGTCACCTGAACACTAGAAATGGCTCCTTCTGAGGTTGTGTACATGAAAGGGTAGTAACTGGGAGAACTACAACACATTCCTTGTTATTTCACTGCTGCCCAAAAGTAGCTTTCAAAGAAGGAGCTGATGAAAGACAGAAACATTTGTGCAAATAGCTCATAGACCTTTCTTTATTATTGCTTGCTTGTTTCTTCATTAGCAGACCCAACTTTAACTGCATTAACATTCTAGACAACAATATTGACTATGGTCAGAACTGGGTGTGGACTTGGTTTTGAGGGAATAGTGTGGACAGGAAGGCCAGGTGTCCCGTGATTCACTTTCTGGTGGGACTGGTCACCAGTTCCTTAAGGATCTTCCTGAAAATGCCAGACGATGGATCAGTAACTGCTAGCTGGGATTACCCACTCAATGGTAAAGGGACTCGCTTATTCAAATAATGCTTTGTTTGAAAATTTCCTATTTGAATATCGTATAGATCTGTAAACAGGACTGCATATCCATGGAAAGAAGCTGCCAGGGGAGCCCTTTGAATGATTTTAAAGCCAAGCCTAAAAAATGAGCACTCGGTAGTGGAGGAGACGGTGAAGAAGTGGGGCCAGAGAGGCTTTTTTGTTTTTCTCCAAAGAACCACTGGAAGCCCTGGAAGGTTTAAGCAGCGTGTCTTAGTTCTGCCTGCTGTAATGAAACGTCACAGACTGAGTGACTCTCAGGCAG
This sequence comes from Fukomys damarensis, assembly GCF_012274545.1. Taxonomy (NCBI): domain Eukaryota; kingdom Metazoa; phylum Chordata; class Mammalia; order Rodentia; family Bathyergidae; genus Fukomys; species Fukomys damarensis. The sequence continues at coordinate 6,275,492 of NW_022900917.1, read as the reverse complement.
TAGAAATGTATTTCTCACACCTCTAAAAGCTGGAAGTAATAGATAGGTGTACTGGAGTCTGGAGAGAGCCTGGGTCACAGCAGGGTCCTTGTCCTTGTGTCCTCACAGGGAATAATGAGAGTTAGAGAGCTCTCTGGGTCTCCTTCATAGGGGACACTAATCCTATTCTTAAGGGCGCCATCCCATGACTTAATCAATTCCCCCAATGCCATCCTTCTAATGCCATCATGTTGGGGGTTAGTTTGCAGTAAGTGAATTTGAGGGGGCATTGCACAGTCTCTGGCAGGGCAATGTAATCTCTATAACTGCTCTGGGTGTGGTTTTCTGAAATTTACCCTGCCAACCTCTCAAGGTCATAGATCCAAACTCACACATGTAAGCAGATGCTCTCTCAAACTACAGATCACAGTGAAACCCTTGCTATCTGTGGACTAAGGAAGAGGCATAGATGAATGTGTGGCCTCTTCTGTCAATCACTCCAGTCACTGCAATGGGAATTTCTTGAGATCCAGATGTCCATCGAGTGCCTACATAGTCCCAAGAAATTGCTTTCTTCATTAAACAGCCACCCGCATCCCCGATAAGTGCTCACCCAAAGGCTTCTGAGCAGATAATTGTCTGTGTCAACATAGTGCTGAAGAATACTGCGTGCTTACTCTGGGTTCCACCTCACAATCCTTGACGGAGCCTGCTGGTATCTAGTGTTAATCCAGAATATTCTCAGAGAAGTGTGGGGCATGGCCCTGGAATCCCAGCACTCCAGGAGACAGAGGCAGGAGGATCACTAGTTGGAGTCCCATCTGGGGAACATAGCAAGACCTTGCCTTAAAATGAAAAAAAAAAATGCCAAATGTACCTCTGTGGGCAGACCCTGAGTACACACACACACACATACACATACACCATGATCTTATCGTCCATGAATTGTCTGGGCAATCTGTCTGCATCTGGCTAATGGAGACAGGGAGGACTAAGGGAACCCTTGAAACTATTCTTTTATAGATAATTAGAAGCTTATATTTGAGATTGTGTCCTCCTTTTGCTAAAACAAACCTCTAGATACAGAAGCTTTGAATGGGGCAGGTAGATTCTGGAGTGAAATGCTTCCTGAAACAAGAGTTATCTTCATGTGAGTATGGAGTTGAAGAGGGGAGGAAGCTGTTTAATGTTCCGTGAAGGACACCATTAACAAAACAGGAAAGAAATTCTATCTTAGCCCCTCCAAATTGCTCACCTGCTCAGAAAATATTCACTTAGCATCTATTGCATTCTGGGAATTATACTGAGTGCCCCTGCCATGGAAAGACAACATTCCACACTGTATTGAAACTCACAGTCAGGTGAGGAAGCAAGAATAACTGAAAGGACCTGAAGTGAACTCTTCAGAGGAGACAGCCAACGAGCAGTGGGTACCATGGGAGTTGCCAGGAAGGGTGACTTCAGCCTGGAGTCATAGGGCAGTGCTTCCCGAGAGAGAAAGAGCAGCTTTTCATCAGCCAGTGGAGGCAGCAGGAAGAGCGGGCGAGGGCCCAGGTGAGCAGTGTCAGGGGGACTCAGAGAGGCCCGACCAGCCCTCAGGGCCAGCTGCAGGGCGAGGACCAGGACCTGTCCCTGGACTCTGTGGAGGCAGGAAGCCACCGGTGTGCCTGGAGTGTGAGCAATTTGGTGGCATGTGAAGGGACCGGTTTTGATGATGGAAATGGAGCTGGAGAAGCAGGAGCAGCTCTGGCAGTCGTCACCCAACAGTCACCACTGAGCCTCAACCTCCTCCAAGAGAAGGTGTAGGTCCTGGCACCAGCCTCTGGAACTCTAGTGAAGTTGTTCCATGCCTCTGAGTTTTGTAGTTTGTCAGGTGGATAATCTAGTTACCTAGTGACTCTCTGCTTGCCTCTCTGGGACTCTAGGGGAACCAGATAATGCACGCATGGTACCCCATAGATTGGCGCAATTTGATGTTAAAATATTAAAAATGCCAGAGCTTAACAGGCAGATATACAACAAGAAGCATCTCTGACAAGCACCAACATAAAGCTTTTACATTTTTTTAAGTTTCTACATATTTTTGTGGGCACTGGATATTTACTGTTCTCTCAAAAAATGATCATGTCATTTTTGAGTGCTGGCAATTTGCAAAATGCTGCACAATTTCCCATGTGTTTACCTCCCTCCCATGTGCTCCATTCATATTCCCTTTGCACTAGGAAGAGGACAGGTTCCGGGTGGAATGCAAGGTCACCAGCCAGTGGACAGATGTGAGCCCAAAGGGTCTAATTCCAGGGTCTCAGCTCTTTACCAGTGCTCCTGCCTACAAAAAACAGGAGGATTTTCTAAGGCTAGAAGTCAGTTTTGTCACGAGAGCTGTTGTATATTCACCAGGTCTTCAGAGCAGTCAAGAGTTAAATGTAATGAAGCTTAGCTTCTCTCCTTAGACCAAATTGGCCATAGTTGCAAATACTTATTAGCAAGTGGTCCCCAGACAGCCATGCAGCGTGGACTCAGACCTTCATGAAATCACAGCTTTTGTCAGTTTGGGGAGGTCCTGAACACAGCGCGCGCAACAGGTCAATCAGAACCCCGCATGGTCCTATTCAGTAACAGAATGCAGCACAGCAGACCCTCGAGTTACAACAGGTCTGCCATACGGATAACTTGAGTTATGACCAGAATTTTGGTTTTAACTTATGACCAAAGTCTTGAGTTACAACCAGAATGCCAGCCACTTGTGCTTCCGGGTGGTCTCAGGTACAGACTTAACCCTTAAATTGTTTTGGAAGGAAAGTGACAAGTCTTTTCCTGTGTGGGGTTCCCTGAGAAAACCTGGGCCCACATCTCTCTGAAGACGCTGAGATCTGACTGTGTGCAGAGGAGAGACTCTGAAGGCTGTGTACAGGAGCCTGAGCCTTCAGTTGACCAGCGTGGGTTGCAACCAGCCCTCAGGAATAAATTGCGTTTGTAAGTCAAGGGTCCACTGTATAGTGCTTCCACCACACAAACAAGCATCCCTTTGGTTTTAGTTTTTATTAGTCCACATTTGCAGCGAGTGATTGCATCCCTCGTGGGGAGTTGGTACATGCACATAGATACCTTAACTCCTTTTCCTTCCCCTCCGCCATCTTTTGGTGCCTTTCTCTCTCGCCAAAGTTCTCAGCCCTGTTGCCTATTATCTTTTATTTTGCTCATTAATTTATTTATACTCAGGGTTTCTCATATAAGAGAAGCCCTGCGATGTTGAAGCTTGTGTGTCTGAACAGTATGGTGCCTCCATTTTCCTACGTCTGACTCACATTGGTCCTCTACAGCAGAGTGTTTTTGTAACCAGAGGTAGAATACAAGGTGCAAAACTCAAATCTAGGGCATCAGTTCAAAAGTGAAGAGGGAATAAACATGGCTATACTCTGTATTCAGACAAAGTTGTAAAGAAAATCTTAGTTTAACATCATTTAATGAGACAAACACCAAGAAATAAGATTTTATTGGGCTTGGAAGGCCACAAAGCCTTAGTAATTATGTCAAACGGTTCTTCACCCCCAATCCCTAAGGACCAATCACTGCTCACCCACAGATGCTCTGGCCAGACATGAGCCATGCACACCCACAATTTGACCAGCAAGAGTCCATGAACCTCCACGACGCTAAGTGGCCAGGCTTCTAGTCTTGCAGGTCTGATTGCGGCCATGTCTGCTGAAATGCCAGTGTTCACCCAAGAACCTCAGTTACATCCAAGGACTTGTTGAGCTTAGGTCCATCTGACCATGGTGTCCAAAAAGTCACTGTGCCTGCGCTGAAGACTTTCAAAATGAGTCCCAGACTCCAGGAGAATGCAGAGCGAGTGAGTGGGCAGGAAGATGAGTGTGCTGGGGAGGAGAGAGAGGCAGCGGCTGGCGCTGGAGGAGAACAAAGGACGCAGGAATAAGAAGCAATCTGACTTCTGTCCCGGCACTTCCTCCTCAGGCATGTGAAGTGGCCTGTGAAGGTTCCAGTTTCTGTGGGCGCCACACGGCACGGGTTGAGATCCGGAATCTGAGCACCATGCAACCTGAGAACGGCCAAGGTCACCGTCCGGCTTTTCGTAGGAAGGACGTTAGCTGTGCTTTGATTTCTTCTCTCAAAAGATGCATTGCTCCTGCCCGCCAGAAAGAGTTCCAGGAAAGGCCAAGGCACCCTTGAACTTCCAGGGCAGAGCGGTTCGTACGGTGGCACCGGGGATGTGGCGAGAGTGCTTTCTGGGCAAGAGAAAGCCTCACCGCCGGAGTTTTCAAATCCGTCAACACCGTGGGTCATCTGCCCAGAAAAGCGTACTTGGGCTCATGCAAACCCCGCTTTCCACCCCAGAAGGTTCGCAACTGCAGCTCCAGTGGCGAGACCCATTTGGTAGAAGGAAACTTTTTGATGCTCGGTGTTACAGATGCTTGTACCTGGGTTAAGGGTGATATTGTTACATCGCCACCTACCGTATTTCAACATTTATCTTCCTAGGATCAGAATGCTGGAGGTTCGGGGTTGTATAAGTGAAAGTTACTTTCTTCTCACCAGTGAGCACATCGCTTTTGCTGGGCAAGTCTGTAAAAGGGCTCACCCTTGAGAGAGTGCGCTCCCGGGACAGCTCAGCTTGCCGGGCAGCTGACTTTGCTTGGCAGGTGTAGGAGGTGTGATTGAGTCATTCCAGAATCTCAAAGGGGTATTTGTTAGAGGGAGTAGCACACAGTGACTGATCCGGAGTGCCTGGGTTCCAAACAACCTGGTACTTACCACGGTTCCCCTTTGAAGGGAGCTCTGCCCTCCTGGGTGGCGGTTAGGTGCAGAGAGATGAAAGGAAGGCAAAAGCAGAAGACGCTCCACTAGCAAGTGCAGTGGGAAGCATGAAAGAGGGGGTTTTGTAACCTTTTATTCTTTTAAACAAATGTAAGATAAGACTCGGTTATCACAGGAGGAAGATCTGGCAGGCACTCGAGATCTTTAGAGGCTAAAAATAAGGAAGCCGAGTGGTCAGCAGCTGAAGCTTCAAGCTACACTGCTTGTCTCTGAATCTGGCTGTGTCATTTCATTCCCCTGTGCCTCAGTTTCTCTAACCAGAAATGGAAAAGTTAATAACAGTATCTGCTTCTTAAGACTGTTGTGTTAATGAGAAAATACATGCAAGGCACTTAAAAGAATGCCTGACAGGCCATAGGCTCTCTGCAAACTGGCTCTTATCTACAGTAAAGTTCACCACTGAATTAGTTTCGAATGATTGGACCTTGTGCTGTGTTATGTGGTTGTCAGGGTCATATAATTTTAAAGAAGTTTTCTGCTACAGTTAGTACCTATTTCATGTACAAGTTAGATATGCAAAACCCAAACTCTCCCAGAAACCCTGGAAGGTAAGTCAGCTAGTACATAAGTATTCCCAAGTGTCTGGGAAGCATTCAGCCCTGTGCTAGGACCTGTGCAGTCTACCACACCGGTGGGTGTCCGTGTGTCTTCTGTCTGTCTGTCTTGTCTCGTCATCAGAGCTTGCTGTCCTGTTAATGCACCTTACAAAATGTTTCAAAATACCGTAGCACTGGCAGTCAGAAGGCATAATGCTGTAAGTATGGTAAAAAGTCACTGGAAGTTCAGAGACTCGCTTGAGTGCATTGCAGTGAGGTGGGAACCCATCTACAAAGACTTCTTGAAAGAACAGAACTCTGAAAAATGAGCAAGTCTGTGCAAGGCACATATGAGGAGGAAAAGGAATTCGAGGCATGAGAGAAAGCAATTGAAGGCTCAGGGTTGGAGGACATGGGATGGATGAGTTCTCAGACTGGTAGAAAAGCAGGTGCTGCAGAGCAGGTCGTTCCAGCAGAGGAGGTGCCTGAAGCAGAGAGAAAACCCAGTCACTGGTGCTGAGGCCTTCAGAGAGGGAAGGGGCTGCAGGCAATGTGTGCAAGGCTTTGAATGCTAAGTGCAGGTGGGCAGCAGCGCCTAAAAACGTGCTTGAGCACAGTCAGACCCAAGCCGAAGGAATCACCGGTGTACTATTTATTTCTTTGAAAAGCATCGTCTCTCGGTTTATTTTATTCTATCCCGAGGAGGAAGCTGTGCAGTACAGAGGACAGCCAGTACGAGCCTCACCTGTAGCTGTGTCATCCCCACGGCTCTCAGAATAACAATCTAGAAACTTTCCTGTTCCTGACAGAAAGGGATTAGGAAGAGGCCCAGGCAGTGGGGGTCAGCAGGGGCTCCTGCCACTTGGAAGAAAAACACTGGTTTGGAAACTGACTCTGCTCTGGTTCCAAACTCTGACAACAGTCTAAATAAGAAATCATGTCCTTATTCATAAATATACCTATATTGTCATCATCACTTCGAAGACACACTCTCGATTTATAACGTAAGCCATAAGGCAAAATCTAACATTTGCACAGTGCTTTTTGAGTTCACAAATCGCCCTTTGATCTTTTCATCTTTAGCCTTCCTCATACATTAAGGTTGAGCAAGTTCGGGAGGTTCAAATATGATTGATATCCCCATCACAGAGCCCAGGAAGTGAAGACTCAGAGAGGCCAGTGACCAGTCCAAGGCGGTGGCGCAATTTTGAAGATATGGACCCACAATGAAAGCAAGAGCAAACTCCAGATTCCTTGAAAACTTCCATGGCCCATCCTACTCTGATGGCTGTTGAACTTCATTGAAACCTTTATCCCCCATTTGAAAGTAAACTGGCAATGACTCATGGGCTACAGGGTAGATTTATGTGAAGCCTGTGGAAGGGGGCCAAGAGGGAAGACTCCCAGCGGCAGATCTGACTCAGAGCTGGCCCTCTGCAGGAGCAGACACTGGTGAACAGCAGGGGGGACTCGGCCACACCGACTTGGCTGTGACACATGTTGGACTTTGTGGATTTCTTGGCCTGCCTTCGACTCTCCCATCTTCCACTTTTCACTCCCAGGCCAGAGGAGAAGCGAGCCTGACCCTGCAGCCCTACCTGGTCTGGCTGCCCCCCTGTACACACACACATCTGCGTCACGGCGGTGTTGGCTGTGGTGCCAGGGTGGCTGGACTTGCGACTGTCCTTGAGCAGCTATTATTTCTTCCTAATAGTTTTTTGACCTTTGAAACCAAGAGAAGGTTATTTTTGCTTAGAGAGGCCTCAAGATTTCAATGGGAGTTTGGGCTTTGGGTGTTTGTAATGTCCTACTCAGTTCCTTGGAATGAAAAGAGTCCGAGCTGTTTTCCAAGAGATGTTTTGCAAGTTGGCTTGTCAGCTAGTGGGCCTTCACTTCAGCTGCAGCTCTCCAAGCCCTGCTAGTCTAAAAAAGGCAGGGAAACAAGACATCCCCTGTTCTTTTGCATTACCTAAGAGCCCATACTTGAACAAGACAGGGGTGGGTGCAGATTGTGGCACTCATACAGGAATATTGAGAAAGAGTTGCTGTCTCCAGCCTTGTAATGTCAATGTTTGAGTTTAATCTGCTTGGGCGCCACAGCCAACTCCCAGTGAGAGAAGTCACTGCCTTGGAAGGGGGTGGGGGAAGCCCGTGCTGAGCACCAGTCTGTGCATCCAAGAGGGTATCCTTGTGTACACCAGGGAGCAGTGATGTGCTCCTCAAATGGTACTTCCGGTTCACACCCAGATGTTTAGCTGAGCGAATGGACTGTGTTCATCACGAAGGCCGCAATGAAAACAATCCCTTTACCTGGAGGGTCTTTTACCCAACACATTCGTCTTTTAAAAACAGTTTTATTGAGGTATAATTAATGTACAGAGAACTGCAAATATCCAGGGCATACAACTTGATAAGTTTTGATCTATGCAAAACCTTGAGATACCACGGCCCCAACCAAGACAATAAGCATATCCAGCACCTCCCAAAGTTTCTCATTTCCCTTTGTTTCTGTAGCAGGAACATATGACAAACATATGATAAACTATCTTTTTACCAAATTATGAACTTACTTGAATGTGCAATTTTGACAATTATGCTACTATGTTAATGGATCCACAGAGCTCACCCATTGAGTATAACCAAAACTTCCTGTCAGTTGACCTACTTCCTACTTTTCCACCTGTTGGCCACTGGAAACACTACTGCATTTTCTACTTCTATGAATTTGACCACTATCAGTTCTTCATATAAGCGGGATCAGCAGTAGCAGTATTGGATCTTCTGTGATTGGTTTACCCCTTTCATTTTTTCACGCAGTCAACAAATGCAAGAATCTTCTATTTGACCAGTATTGGGTGAGAATATGTCAGAGTTCACATACTCAAGGAATTAATTATTCAGTGGGGAGACAGATCAGTTACAGGAGGAAACAAGGTATAAAACACAAACGCAGAGTACCAAAAGGAGATAGTATGCCCAGGGACACCAAGTCAAGTCAAGCTTACACAACAAACAGGAAATCTACTGAACTCCAGCCCAAGAGTTTCTGAATAAAATGATGGAGATAATCGAAACTACCATTTATAGAACATTCTTTAAAGTCAGGGTCTTTGACATATATCACCAAGGAACAGGAAACTGAGATTCATAAACTTGCCCAAGTTTACAGAACAAATAAATGTCAGAGCTGGGACTGGGTACTGTGCCACTAACGTTCCTGCATACTAAGGTCAGCTCTTGATTAATGTGTCAATTCTTTATGGCTTCCCACTCCTCCCCTATCTTTAATTCCAATGTCATTCATTAATCAACTCAAGGAGCACCCTTTCGACATGTTCTGCTACCTTTATAGTGCTGTTTACCACTGGTCACAATTGACAATACAATTCATCAATTTTAAGATGCCCCTTTTATTTGTATTTTTACTTCTCTGGAGATGCATCCAAATACCCACGGGATGGCAGAGCTTGTGATACTCCTTCCACTGTTCATACACAAAAACGACGCTGCATTTTTTGGAAGGACGGCTCCTGAAACCCCCCCAACAATGTACCATGTTATTTCTGTGGCACTGTTTATCGTCTCTCTTTCCCTAATACTCTAGGGGCTCCAGGAGGGTGTGGCTTTTGCCCACCTTTCCATTTTTGTATGTACCATCACTTGTTGAACAAATTGGTAACTAAATAGATACGGAGTGCCTGCTACATGTTGGAAGGTGTACAAAGTGCCAGATAAGAGAGAGGAATAAAATAGATATTATTCTTGTTTTCCTGAAGTACATAAATGAGTGTGTGATTTATGTTGGGGTTGAAAGGAGTTAAAGTATTCGAAGTGCTATGGTGTGAATACAGCTGAGGTGTTCTCCAAGTTTAGATGGGAAATTTTCCAGAGAAATGGCATCCAATCTGGGCGTGGTGGCACACACCTGCAATCCCAGCACTCAGAGGCTGAGGCAGGAGGATCACTGTGAGCTCGAGACCAGCCTGGGCTACATAGTGAGTTCCAGTTCAGTCTCAACTACATAGTAAGACTGTGTCTCAAAAAAAAGAAAAAAGAAAAAAGAAAGAAATGGTATTGGAGTTGACAGCAGAAGATGAAGCCACAATCCTGGGTATGGTGGCTCACACCTGTAATCCCAGCACTAGGGAGGCTGAGGCAGGAGGATTGCTGTGAGTTCGAGACCAGCGTGGGCTACACAGTGATTTCCAGTTCAGTATCAACTACATAGTGAGACCCTGTGTCAAAAAACCAAAAAAAAAAAAAAAAAAAAAAAAAAAAAGAAAAGAAAAAAGAAGAAAATGAAGGCACTAAATCTAGGACTCCAGACCATTATGATGCCCAGCACACACAATAGTCAATTTTGATCATCTTAATCCAAAGTATTTTCTGTTGCAACAATGTACGGTACTTGCTTTGCACAGCCTTTTCTTTTTCTTCTCTATTCTGTATCACAAACTCATTGATTTCCTTCTGAAATAGGAAGAACCTTGGATTAGGAGCTAGCTGGCCCGGGAAGTCATTCCAACTCGCCTTTCCTTTATAAGCTGGGGAAGTCACATCAATTCTCCAGTCCACTATCTTTACCTGTACCTTGAACTGTTAACACCAGAATGCAATAATTATTAGTTCATTTTTCACAGAACTTCTTGAAAAGCTACTATGTGCTAAAAAGCTAAATTTTCTGTAGGGCATAGGAGCAATCAAGATAAAATGCCATGGTCTATTCATTTAGGTGTTAAACCTCCTGAGAAGACAGTCATTTGATTGCTTCAATAAATTCAGCATCGAATCCCCTTGCTTCTGAGTCTGCGGTTACTATTATTATCTTTCAAAGTCAGTCTCATACTAGCACCCCTGCTTCCCAGCAGAAGCCACTGAATCTGCCCCCTCCAGCAGATGGTGCCAAGGGTCCACATCACACAGATGCTGTTGTGTTGAATTTTAGTGCTAATGAAGGTGATGCAGATCTGAAAACCTAAGTCTTTTTAAAAAATAATAATTGTATGCCAAGGTACTATCGGAACAGAAAGCCAGGCCTAGTTTATTCCGCCTGAGCAGGGGGAGTGTGGGTGATGAAGGAAGGGTCTAAGGGTCTGTTGAAAGTGACTTTCTACAGCACTGATGTGTGGGCTGAATTTTGAAGGGCCAGGCGGGTATATTACATGGGACGTCTTCCACCGAAAGACACAAACCACTCACTCTAGGTCGACTGAATAAGTGCAGCCGCAGTTCCACTTAAAATGAAGAAGAGAGGCAGGGAAATCCCAAGAACAAGTAGAATTTCTGAGGCTCAAAGAGCCCCTGAAGATTCAGGCTCTTTCCCCCTCTCTGCTGTTCCCCTGAGAATGTGAGGTTTTGTTCTTAAGATTTCCACTCAGGGTGGCAAGACGGCGGTCAAATCTTCGGCATAGTATTTTTATACAACTGTATAAAAAATAACTAAAAGGGATTAACTTTTCTCTTTACCAAAGGGAAATAAAGCACTCTTCTTACCCGAGGTTTCCCCTCTCTCACCCCAGTCTCAGCGGATTCGTCTTCAGCTCCTGCTGATGGTACTCGGCCTTTCTGTCTCTGATTTAGTGTAAAGTGTAGGCTTTCCTAAGAAGTGCGTGTGTGAAGGGTAGGAGGGTAGGTGGGGTGACTGTGGGGTCCAACACCATCTCCCCAAACAGGAAAGGACGGATCAGGGAGGGACTGATGGACCTCACTTTCAGAACCTGGCCCAGAGCTTTGCTGTCTGGACTAAGGGCATGAAATTGATCTTTGTGGATGGCAAAATCATTATAATGGAAACGGAAAATCAATAGCAGGTCAAGCAAGTGAGTGGTAAAATCTGCGTCTTTCCAGGCCATGAGCAGATTGTTTAAAATATTTAATTTTGTCACTTGAATGGGTGGCTGTTCTAGTGGGTAGTTAAACTGAAATACTAATTCAACACCAGCAAAGACCTTGGTGATATTTTCTAAGCCATGTGTAATTTTGTAGCAGTCATATAATCTAAAAGCAAATTAGGGAGAAAGCCGAGTTAAATGGAAGTGAAATGGAAATCTTTCATGTTTAGGAAATGCAAGTTTACTGAAAAGGCCACGTGTGGGGTTTTGATGCAAACAACAGAATGTAAGGTGACTTCTAGGAGATGGAAACTTTTAGTACAGCCTAATAAAGTACTTACTGTTGGTTGATTGTATGGAAACTCACAAGAAGGCAGAAGAGGACACCAAATTTGTCTATTTAAAAAATCAACTATCTACACAAGCAGACATTAACTCTGAAAAATGAAAAGCTTCATTTGCCTTTCCCACAACTACAAACAAAATGGAAAGCCATGTGGTGGTGTTCTGACTATAACAATGACAATGAAAAGAGCAGTACTTATCTACTGAAAGAAGAAAATGGGTCAATTTTGAGAAGGGGGTATATTATAAATGATTTCTACAAAATAATGCAGGGAGATTTTGAAATCAGTATGAACTTATCACAGGATACAGATCCTCCAAAGTGACTTTTATCTGTGTCCTTTTGAGCCTGGCCAGTCCTTGTGCAGAATGATGAAAGCTTTGCCCAAAAAATGGAAAACCTGAGACATGAACATGGGATTAGTTCCCACTGTTCTTGGCTTGGATGAGGTTGCTCCATTTTTTAAATGATTGGGAGGATTTCACTCCAACCACAATTTGTTTCCAGTGGCTTCTTCATCTGGAGTTCTAGTCTTCGCCTCCACTGCCCCCGGCCTTCCTTGTGTGCACGATCCTGCCACTCACAGCAACAAGTCCGTGAGGGACCAGCGGAGCCAGCCAGCTACAGTTGCTTCCCACATCACAGTTTCTTCTGCTGTGTGTCCAGGCAGGTGTCACGCTCCACCTGGAGTAGACGCAGTCTTTTGTGGAGTCCTTAGATCCTTTGATTGACCAACTACATAGTGCCTCATGGGGTCCCGCATTCCCTTAGCATTTCCGAAGGTCGTAATGTTGTTATGCGCCTCTTTTGACGTATTCAGTCAGACCTTCCTGGAATCTGGACTCGAGGGACCGAGAAGGCTTTACTCATACTCAGAGGTCTGTTGTTGGGCTTGGAGTGGAGTCTCGCAAAATACCTCGAAACGCTTATTTGAGGAATTTCAGTGGCCAAGTCCGGTTCGGAACCACTGGTTTATTGGAACTCATAAATTTCTCATTGAAAAGAAAGAGAAAATCAGGGATCTATTGCATTTGACTAGCGTGATATTTGCCATATGGCCACACTGAAAATTGGCCTATCCCTTCAGAGGTCAACTTCCTGGCTTGAGGTCTCTGATCTGCTCAGGCCTGTGAGTCAAATTAGGTAGCTTTTCCTTGCCTCGGTTTACTTCCTGTGCCCTGAGTATAACAGTAACAATAACAATGCCCACAGTAATCTGGGATTAAGTTGTTTTATACTGAAGATCAAATTCTCATATGATACTTGCTGACAGACCAACATGACCAACAAATTAATCCCTGCTCTGGCTTCTTAGAGGCTCAAATTGGAAGTCAAACAGTACTCTGGACTTAAAAATAGAGATATGTGAATGGCTATAAACAAAGGCATTGGGTTTGGTAGATGGACCATGACAATTAGGTTATTTTTAGGTCCTTGATACTATAAATGTTGCACCATGCTTTAATATAAATAATTATGCTGGCCTTGAACATGCCCGTGTTGCCATTGATGTCATCAGTAAAACCCTAAGGGGCCATAAAATGGCATCTAGGAATTGCTGGCTTAGATAGATAAGGGTGGCATTATTTTCTACAAGGTAGAAACATCTGGGGTTGTATTATCCCATAAGATTAAGAATGCATTTATTGCAACAAGATGGATGACAAAAAAGACAGGTATTTCATTTTGCTTAGCTTTGCTTTTTAAGTTTTTGGTTTGTTTGTTTTTTGTTTTGTTTTGCTTTTGGAGGGGATACCAGGAATCAAACTCAGGTCCTTGCACTTGCAAGGCAGACAGTGGAACCACTGAGTTAAATCCCCAGCCCTGCTTTGCTTTTTAAATAGGGTCTTGCTATGTATTTTGGGCTGGCCTCAAACTCCCTCAGTAGCCCAAGCTGGCCTTGAACTCTCTGTGATCCTCCTGCCTCAGCCTCCTGAGTGCTGGGATTACAGACATGCACCACTATGCCTACCCCCTCTTTTGAGACAAAATAATTATTTGAAACAGATATTTCATTAGAGCCCTTAGTCAACATAGATAAATCAGATATTCAGTGTAGATCTTTCTTCTGTGCTGTGGGCTTTTCTCTTTTAATTCTTGCAAGTAAGAGTAGGACATAGTCATGTTTGCAGGGCTTGGGCATTCCTGATAGTCCCGATTGGCCCTGGGTCAGATGCTGTTCTAGGGATGGTGATTCCATGTGCCCAAGGCCTTTGGCAAGTATCCTCTTGCAGTGACGCCAGATTGGAGGTGGAGTTATCAGAATCTCTGTAACTAAAATCCTTGCTGTTATCTGCCAAGTTATGTACAGATACTAAGCCATTGGTCTCATTCAACAGACAAGAGTCACCAACACACAAATTTTCTCTCAGTAACTGTGATTTGCCAATGAAGAGCAATATCAACTTAGTTGTAAGAGACTGTCAACTCCACAGGTAATGGGCTCAGCCACCCGGCCCCACCCTTGCAGTTATAATTAGAGCTCCCCAGGGCTTAAGAATTGCACGGATGTACCAGGGGCTGGATAATGTTCCCCTGAGGACGTCCATGTGCTAATGCTCAGAACATGTGAATACATTAACTTAATGGTTAAATGGCCTTTGCAGGTTTCATTGCATAAGGAAACTCAAAATGGAGGGTTTTTCTTGGATTAGCCAGTGGACCAAATCTAATCACAAGGATCCTTATAAGTGGAAGGCATTAACATCAGTCAGCAGAAGGAGAAAATGGAAGCTGATGTTGGAGTGGGGGGTCCACAGGCCAAGAAACCTCAGCATCCTTTAGATGCTGGGGGAAGCAAAGAATGGATTCTCCAGTAGAAATTCCAGAGGGATCCATCCCTAGGATGCTATGATTTTAGTCCCATAATGCTCATTTTAAAGTTGTATTCTCCAGAACTTCATGACAATCGATCCATGGTTTTTAAGGCAATAAATGTGGGAAATACTTACAGCAATAATAGGCAACTAAAATAGACTTTATAAATCATCCAAAATCAATCTAACTTGATTAGGTGAGAAGGCCCAGAGATCTTGGTCATTCAGTTATTCATGAATCTGCCAAGCTTACATGAGTATACAACCCCTGCTATCCTTTCTGAAAGTTTGTACCAAGATCTTAGAGATTAAATTCTGGACTGAGTGAACCCCACAAAAAGAAATCTGGAACAGTGAATTCTGGTGGTGACCGTACACTCAATTCCTGGGATGAACTCTTTCTATTGCTTCCAGGGGCTGGGTAATTCATTTTTTAATTTTTGACTTTTGACCTAGCTGAATCTTTATAATAAATTCCTTGGCTCGTGAAACTTGGCTCAAGTGGGTTTCTGTGGCTTTTATACTCTCTCCAGTCAATTGTCTAAACAGTCAGTCAACATTGCCCTCCGATCACCTCAGAGGTTTGTGACAGTGTTTTTGATCAGCATCTTCTTTCTGGAAAGAGCGTTTTGCTCCGTAGAATGCATTCACAGCTCACTCACTCCCTGGAGTCCCGCCCCCACAGGTTCAATCCACATTCTCATCTCCATGTCTGGGAAATCATTTGCTCCGTCTATGTAGAAAGAAGAACGTGAATTTGCCATCTTCAAATGGCTGAGCCGCTGAGATTTCATACGGAAAGAGTAGTTGTGTCATGAATATGAATTTTGTAATGATCGCCATGAAAATTACCTAGTATCTGCGAATGAGAGTATGTCTTTGCTGGGTAACTGTGAATCACAGCTACGGAAGAGGTGGTGGTGGATGTCTAGTACCTTAGATAAGTAGCTACCATCTTGCTCAAGGAGTACCAAGTCATTCCAGTAAAGGGAGAGGATCAACCCGAGATCCCAGGCATGGCTCACAGACACAGTTCTGCCTGTTGGGTTGAACTCAACAATTCCAAACACACTTCCTTGGCAGCACGGGCCCCAAACCCCTGGGGGCTTCACTTTGCCTTTCCTTACTGACCTTGCCAGACTCTGAAAGTAGCAACATGCAACAGGTTGGTAGGATGCCTAGAGTTGAATCCTGACATTGAGTCCAGGTCTCATTTAATTTCTTTGAGCAGCTCAATTAACTATACCAAGCATCAAAACCTCTAATTAAGAAGTGGATTTATAATGAAGGGATCATGACACTAAGTCCCAAATTACCTGAAATAAGCAAAAAAAAAAAAAAAAAAATCTGTTGTCCTGACACACAGATGCCTTTTGGGAGGTTTATGCCCACAATATAAACTTACTATCTAGGAATGGCATAAAACATGCTTACACAGTAATCTGTCAGGTAGGACAAGAGGTGAGATTATCCAGTGATGTATGAATATATATACCCATTCAGCAACGTTTCCCAATCACCTGTGTGCCGTGCACAGTGAGTACCACAGGAAGGGTGGCAGGTTAAGGCCCTGACCTCATGGAGTCCACAAATAATTATGAGATGGCTCCCTTTCTAAAACTGAGTAAAGCAAGTAAAAAAGCTTCACTTCTTTGTGGGAGAGGTGAAACTGATTCCAAGCAGGCCAAAATGCTTCTGAGAAAAGACAGGCAAAGAAGAGTTCTGACTCTCAAGAACCAAAGAAGGCATGAGTAAGTGAGCACAAGCTGGTCAGTATTATTCAGCACAGGCCCAAAAGTGTGATTCCCGCCTGGTGTGGCAATATTATGAATGCATCTGCTGTGGGTTCTCTGGCTCTATATGTCCTTAATATACCCACACAATGTCCTTCATCTTAATAGAACTCATGCATAGTTTGTTCATATGAGCTCATATTTGCCTGCTCCTTCCTGTCCTACTGGACCAAAATAAAGCCAAGTGCTTACTGTCTTAATCCTTCTCCTTCGGTATATTAGGTCTCCCTGATCTACAAACCTAAGATAGTTTTCTGCAAAAGGGCCATTGGGTTCACTCCCTTTCTGGAAATAATGGCACTGGGTGAAGCTTGGTGATGATCCTCACCAGGATCCTGGCAAAGTGCCTGAGCTCTGTGGTGTGAGGCCCAATTGCACTGAGGCAGAAAAGAGGTCCCTGCTGCAGCCTTGAATGCCCCACACAAGAAGGGTGTGGGTGCAGGAGTTTGAGGATCATGTTCTTTCAGACTGAATCTAGCACCCAGCAGCCTTAGCTAGGTAGAGATCCTCCCACCCCAGATGCCAATAAGCAAAATGTCTAGGGCCCTGAGGATTTTGAGGATTTGATTTTCTTCACTGCATAGGAATGGAGAAAGGAACATTCTAAGGGAGTCAGTGATGAGTGTCTCCTCCGTGCCCAGGAGAGCCCTGAAGTCAGGAACAGTTTTCCCTATGTTCTTGGTGTAACTATAAACATGTGAGAAGTCAACTTAAAAATGTGTCACAGTAAAAGACACATTGACATTAATCCCCCTCAAAAGGCTCCTTCCCACTTCCAACACACTTATCCCATGGTTCTTGCACTTTCTGCAACAGTTCTGGAAGTGCTCTTTCTTGAGTGTCTTTATGAGATATGATGAAAAAAAAAATACAGTGAATCCCGCAGCTGAGTTCCACCCAACAGCAAGATAGGTTCTTTAAAAACATCACAGTGTGTCCTCATTTACTTTATTCACCATATCTGGCACTCTGATACTTCTGTCTCTTTCTCAAAGTCAAATACTCAAGAAAGGTTAATGTTTTGAGTGGATTCAGTATATAGCGGCAGCCACAGCAACACAACTAAAGACACTCAGGAAAACACTTGACCTAATGTCAACACCAAGCAGGTTTAGACTTCACTGGAGAAAGAGGGGTAGAGTTGGTGATAAGTTTTATGTGGCTTCCTCCTTCCATAGGATAGAGATAACAAGTTTATCCCAGACAAGTGACACAAAGGAGAAAGACAATTGTGCCTTTTGTTTTTCCATTCTTCACCTCAAACCAAATCCCTGGCCCCAGAATGCTCATCTGTGGAGACTCCATCCTTCTTTGCAGGGTCACCTCTTGAAGGTTTCTCCACTGAAAGCCACAACTTGCCTCAAGTCATGACTTTTCTTCTGGGTCCCATTTTCCATGTCATATCCTCATCGTGGGGTGGGAATCTGGGAGTGGACAGGTCTCAGGGTATTTATTACACATCATTTTGGATAATGCTCTATTAAACCTTCCTCAATTTAGCTTCCTTTCTTGGTGGAATCAATGGTGACTGATCAAACAGACTGTTCCATATCATTCTAGGAAGTTTCACAGTAGATAATTGTCATTGGTATCAATTTCTTTCCCCATCTCCAAACCAAAGTCTCTACCTCTAAGTGTTTTTTCAAGACTGTTTTTTTCTTTCAAGGGTATCCCAGGTAGTAATTTTATTTGATAATGTGGTCTGGTTATGTGGGCATTGAAATTTTTAATAAGCAGAATCTCAAGCAACAACTCAGTTAAACTTTAGAGAGAGCTGAATAACATGGGGTGGGGGGGGTCAGATCCGCAGAGTTAAGACTTGTCAGTTCCACCACTTGCTAACTACTGGATCTCAGTTTGCTGAGTCTCTGTATTTCAATTTCATCCATTAAAATAGATTTTTGTGTAGGGGTTATTATAAGACTTAAATGAGTTAACATGGGTACACAAAACATTCCTGCAGATGGATGGATGCTCATGTGCGAGATTACACGAAGGCAACACAAAGAGTGGCAGGCACTGGGTTTTCAAAAAGACCACACAGCATCCCATGAAAGCTAAGTGGATGTTTGAGACACTTTGTTGATATACTAAAGATTGTGTAATTTCTTCACAGAACAGGGGACCCATGCCACAAGGTGTTATGAAACAATTTCCTATGTGTCTATCTCATCTCCTGGTAACTTCTATCAGAGAAATGTGACACACTCAGGGAAGCATAGTTTTTAGTAAGTAAACTGTAAAATGTATTTGTTTACTACATAAAATTCTCAGAATTGCATCAAGAGGTTTTTTGCTTTGTTTTTTGACAACTCTGTCCACACTACCACTTGAAACCAGACTTCCACTCCTATCACCTTAAACATAATTCTTCCTTTGCCTTCCAGACTCGCTTCGAGCTCATCTCCTTCTGGTACCTGAGATCGAACTCAGGACCTTGAGCTTGTCAGGAAGGCACAGTGCCACTGAGCTTAATCCCCAGCCCCTCAAGCTCATCTCCTTCTTAGTTCAAGTATTGATTAGTCAGTGAATTAATTTACTGCTAACTCCATTTATGAGTCTCCTCCTACATGTTCCTTTGGTGGTCATATTTTCCTCCAGCAGAAAAAGTTATATTGAATTTATAAATTTCTAGTACAGAAATTACTTACCTGTTTATCTTCACTTCCACCAGCCCAGGAGTTTGGAAGAAAACAGGGATCCTCAGGAACGGAATTTGAGGGCTTCTCTGTAGCTTCTGTTTTTAAGCCTTGAGGAATTCAAGTCAAGAGCTAATTCTGTTTTACTTTTCCTTTGTCCTGGGGCTGAAGGTACTTGCTATCTCCCAGAGAAAATGAGAATTTCGTGATGTTCCAATGTGGGCTCCTCTTAGGACCCTAAAGAAAGCATCAGCTTGGAAATGTCTAGTAGATATCTCTAACTGGGCATGGTCTCATCTCCCAATAACGCTAAGAAAAACCCACCCTTCCTTATCTTCCCCACTTCCCTTCTTGTCTTCCCCAAGTCAACAAACAGGAATTTGACGTGTTGTGACTGAAAGGCATGGTGGTGTTCTTGACTCCCCTCAACTATGAGCCCTCAATTTATTGTCCATCTGCTTTCCAGCATAACCTTTATGCACCCAGACCCCAGGTCACTGATGACTTTCCCTTTAGTTACAGCTTGCACTTTCTAACTGTTCTCCTGGGTGCTGCTTCAGTTACCTGTTTTAGTTAGGTATTGACACACAACAGGCCATCACAATATTAGCAGCTTAGCAGAACTCGCTGTCTCATAAATTCTAAGGGTCAGAAGTCCTAACACATTTACCTGGGTCCTCTGCTTCAGGAACTCTGACAAAATGGCCATCCAGGGGGAAAGAGTCACTTCCAAGTTTGCACAATTGAGATCCAGTTCCTTAAGGTCCATTGGTGGAGGGCTACATTCTTTGTTAGCTGTTGGCTGGAGCCCACTCTCAGGTTTTTGCCAAGTGGGCATCTCCAATATAGCCCTTTTTAAAAAAATAAAGAGTGCAAGTCAAGAAACTAATATGACTTACATATATAGTCTTACACTACGCAATCACAGAAGGAGCATCTCCCCTTTATTGTATGTGTGTATGCAGGTGTGTGTGTGTGTGTGTGTGTGTGTGTGTGTGTGTGTGTGTGTATGAAAAGCAAGCCACAGGCCCTGCCCACACTCAAATGCAGGGGATTACTTGACCTGCAGCCCCGGATACACTGGTTGCTCAAAAAATATGTGAATGTTTAGCTTTTAAAAATGTATTACTGTAAAAGATATACAGCCACTAATCCTCCTCAAAATACTGCCCCTCCTTCCAGGCACACTTATTCCACCACTTTTGCCATTTTCTGAAGCAGGTTTTCCAGACCTGTTCTGTGAGTGTGTTTACAAAGTGTGGTTCCAGGAAGGCAGGCGTGTGACAATACCACGCTGTGTCCTCATCAACCTATTCACCGCATCTGGCACCCTTCGACTTCAGGTTTTTTCCCAAAGTCAAAATGACTGTGAAAGGTAAATGTTTTGAATCTGTTCAGGACATGTGTCTTTTGTGTCTCAAGATACCAAAAAGAACTTCCAGAGCAGCTTCAGAGAAATGGCAAGAACAAAGGGACAGGTGTGTTCACAGAGGAGGAGTAGAGCTGGAGGCAATGTGTCTTTTACTTTAATACTTTAAAAAATTTAAATACATGCTGTATTTCTCAATCACACCTCTTACATCCATGGCCAGCTTTTCGTTTGTGTTAAGTTTTGCTCTAATGTCACTGTTCAGCGAGGCCTTTCCAGGATTCCGTCATTGCTCTTCGCCTCTTTATCCTCCTCTGTTTTTATTCTCAGCGTTATTTTCAGCCATATAAAATATTACACACTGTACTTAATTGTCTAAAAGGAAAGCTCAGTGTCTGCAGTGTGTGGTTCCCAAATAAAGGGGGAGTTTATTAGGGCAAATGCAAGGACCACAGGTAGAAAAGGAGTGTGGAGAACTCTTCTAATAATTACCCTGCTGTCATCCAAAGGGGTAGAACAAAATCCTACGTTCTGACCGCTAGGGAGAGGGGTGTCTTCCTTTAATTAAGATGAGAATTCTTTCAAGGACATGCGATTCCCTTTACTGCTGTCCTACCGGGCAACTTTCTAGCACTAACCCAGTTTTGCAGTTGCCTTATTCCAGGACCAGGTTTGTCGGAAGGCTTTAGACGTGAAGGTTTTGATCTATTGGAATTGTCCATTCTCACTGTTCCCAGCATTTCCCCTGGAAATTAGCAAACACAACACTCCTGCTTATCAGGCACCACCACACCCCACCTGAACTTACGTACACTTGTAAAATGAGTATCGTAAACCTGAGAAACCAAGGTTCCAATTCTGCACTGTAACATTTTCCTCAAGAGGTGGCAGCTATGATAAAATGCATCTGGAACTTGTTTGACTTTGTTTGTCACTGTTCTCTGGTATTGCAAAGAGGCTTGCATACTTTGAGAATGTTGACATTTGAGTTTATATTTGTTTACATGACCTTAAAATTAACCTAATAAGCTTCAAGTTTAGAGCTTGTTGCTGAGAAGAAAGGGGGGCATTTCTGTTGCATGGCCACGAGGTTTCTTTTTTTTTTTTTTTTTTTGTGATACTAGGGATCGAACTCAGATCCTTGTGCTTATGAGGCAGGTGCCGGAAGCACTGAGCTACATTCCTGGCCAAGGTTTGCTTTTAATGGGCAGATTTTCATAAATGAACTGCAGCAAAATAAAGCAAAAGTGCTGCAGAAAAGTTTCTTGCAGTAGTTTCCTAGTAAGGCCTAAACTGGCCAACTTCCATGCCCTTCAGGGTTCCAGAAAAACAAACAGGAAGTTAACATTTCTGTAGTAATAATGATTCTGTAATAAAAGCTGAGGAGAAACAATAAAATAGAAGGTCAAGATGAGAGCAGTTTACTTTTTATTAACGTCTTAACACTACATCAGAAAAGATTTTAAAGTTTAAAATGGAGCTGGAGTATAATTAGAAAAGTACTTTGATCTTAAAGCAAGGTTTTACTCCCGTTTTATAGTAAGGTGTGAACTTACACAGCATTTCTAAATTATTTCAACTTGCAAATTGTGCTGTGTCGTCTCATGGATAACTTTCTGAGTAAGCTTGTTCATTTCTGCTGCAAGTATTCTTCCCAAGTAGATGGCATGTGATTTATTGTATTTTTCATTCCATTATGGGAAGACAACCTATACTTCAATATGGGAAAGGAATCCAGTGATTTGAAACAGACACCCTTACTTATCATCTAGGGAGACAGACTGTCCTTCAGATGTGGATATAGCTTGCACTGGTAAGGGTTTTCGTTAGATTCCAGTGCTTGGACTCTCTCTCCCAGATTATTGTATATCCCTACCAGCTATTGACAACAGAGATGATTTCCTAAGGGAATTATAAGATACTTTGCCACTGTATGAGGAAGAAAGGAATTCCAAGGAAAGAATAAGGAGAACATTTTAATACTCAGGTGAAGCAAGGGTGACCAGGGGATGAAGTCCTTGTAGTAAAAACAGATGTGGAAGAAGAGGCTGTTAATTCTATAAACTGTGGATTTCTTCTTGTAACCTTAAGCTGACCAAGCTTCCGTGAACTTATGACTTTTTTGGATGGTGTTTAGGTGGATAAGTTGGCCAGAAGTTGTGATTCCAAGAATGCGGACTATATCATTGTAAAAGACCCCATTCTCACCAAATATATATATATCTCAAGTTTCTTTAAAGGATCGTAAATGCCTTCGTAGCAGTTTCTAAGACTGCCACTCTTTTAAAAATGCATTAACCACCAGATAGGACCCAAGTAAATCCTTGGATCCTCTTTACTCTTTATCCCTTTTTATTCCCCACTTCACTATTGTTACCTAAATGCAGTTATTAATGTGGGAGACAGCACTGATAATGAGCCTTCTCAAGTTTCTTTAAAGGATCGTAAATGCCTTCGTAGCAGTTTCTAAGACTGCCACTCTTTTAAAAATGCATTAACCACCAGATAGGACCCAAGTAAATCCTTGGATCCTCTTTACTCTTTATCCCTTTTTATTCCCCACTTCACTATTGTTACCTAAATGCAGTTATTAATGTGGGAGACAGCACTGATAATGAGCCTTCAGTTGCCACCATGTACTTGGCAGCTTACGTGCGGTGTGGGGAATGCAGGTCTCTTTAAATGGACAAGTGGCTCATCCTAGAGAGCTCCCTCACAGAGACCCACAGAGGGGTTCACTGTGTGAGCACAAATGTGACTGAACCACAGTCTCTCGCTTTACATGAGTGCACACCTGACTGCAGAGAGAGGATGGGATGACTCTCCACTGACTGTAGTTCAGATAAATTCAGAGACAAGTCACTTCCCCTACTGTAACCCTCGGGTGGTCAATGCCAGCAAGTGCTGTGCCCGTCTCGGTGCACTGTGACTCTGGTGCTGAGCACTACAGGAAGAAACTGAGTAAATGGAATGCTGCCCCCTTATGGCTACACAAATCCACCTAGAACCAAACAGAAAGTCTCTGTCTCTATGTAAGGTAATTAATGAAGAGACTGAAGAACCAGGGAGGCATTAAAAATTGAATGCACATCTTCATTCTACAAAGTACCGAACAGAGTTGCACAGCAGCGACTCTCTCCGATGCACATAAGCAGGTAGCATAGAGGAAAGGGAGACATCAGCTCACCGTTTCTCTAACTGTAACCCATTCTTGAACACAC
This sequence comes from Fukomys damarensis, assembly GCF_012274545.1. Lineage (NCBI taxonomy): Eukaryota > Metazoa > Chordata > Mammalia > Rodentia > Bathyergidae > Fukomys > Fukomys damarensis. The sequence goes on along the minus strand of NW_022900917.1, from coordinate 6,252,129 downwards.
TTTTACCTTCTGCTTTCACAATTCAGCTATTTCATGGATGACCACAAAACATCTATTTCATCTATAGAAGTTGTAATAAGGTAATTATACCACATCAGTATAATGTCAAAGTCCTCAAATGTTAGATTTCTTCATTTCCTCAAATCAGAGAAGGTTTGAGATATCAAACTCTAAGTCCAAAAGACCTCAAATAATAAACTCCAAAATTCAAAGCCAATTTCCAGGACATTTTTACTTGTACTCTCTTAAAATAATTCCTACTCATTTTTATCATTTCAAGAGTCACAGAATTAGTTGAGTACTTAGCCAACATATGCTATATTAACAGTGATAGTTTGCATATGTGATTTCTGACAATGTTTGTTGTAACCCATTATTTATTCTTGTTGTTTTGTCATTATTTGCCATGGCTGCATTACTCCTACTCCTCTCTCTGACCCCTCAAACTAATTCTCAAAAAAGGAAGGTCCTCTTCTGACGACTGGTGATATTTGTCAAAAGACAAGATCACAACAAATTTAGTGTAAAGAGTGAACTGGCTTTTCTTTATGATTCTAAAATTAGATAACATCTCATTATATAAAATTGAGTAAATGTTTGGATGAGCTGAATAGACATATTTGGCTTTATAGGTAGGAGAAGGCTGATGAGAGAAGAAACACAAAATCAGCCTGGCTTTACTGAAGTTTCTGTCCGTGTAGGATAAAGACAGGAGACTCCCTTGTCTACTGCACCAGCTCGGGTAAACGAGGCCCTTCTGATTGGTTCATGTCGATCGCCTGTTTCTTGGAACACTAGTCCCTCGGTTTGGTTACATGGCAATTACCACGAGTGACTCCAATGCTGGCCCCTGTGCAGGAACTCAGTCAAAAAGAGTGCCCTCCAGTCTTTGGTTAATGCATGAGAAGGTTGCTTTTTATTTCTTTTGACAGAGGGAGGCTGGCATATCTTGCTGGTGTAGTCACTCCTAAAACTCAGTTGAAAAAGATTTATTTCCATTATTGACTCAAATCTATAAACTTTCTTGAATATGTAAGTATGATAAATCTGAGCATCCCTTAATTCTTTAGTCTTGGAGTTACAAAGTATGATAAAAACTTTTGACGAATGCTTAAATTTTTAGAAATGAGTACAGTAAAAGATACATGACCATTAGTCCCCTTCAAAATACACCACTTTGCTTTGAATGTACTTAGGGCATCATTCTTGTAACTTTCCAAGGCCGTTCCGGAAGTTATCTTTGGTGACTTTAGCTGTGCTGTCCGGGCCACCTCCATGTTCTTAATCCACTCGAAACATTTCTCTTCCATGGTCATTTTGACTTTGGGAAAAAGCCAGAAGAAGTTGCGCAGTGCCAGGTCTGGTGACTAAGACGGATGAGAACACGATGCAGTATTTTTACTCACCTGCCTTTTGGTGGAATGGTACTTGGTAAGAGCATCCAACGCAGTTTTAAAACCATATCTGATAAAGACACTCGTGAAGGAGGACTTTCAGAACTGCTTCAGAAAGTACAAGAAGGTGGGATAAGTGTGTTCGAAGTGAGAGGGAAGGGGGATGTGGCAATGCGTCTTTTACTGTAATAATATTTTAAATGAAAACATTCTTCATGTATTTTGATCACACCTAGTATATTCTACAAAGTCAAGTATGATTAAGGCTCCATTTTAAGGCAGATAATATTTATAATACAGACTCCATATATAGACTTGACCAAGGTTTCACCTTTTGAAGAGGAAAAAAAATCCATAATCCATACTTTATGAAGAAAAATGTCTATTTAAAGAAATTTTCTATACCTGTTATATTTTTCCACCTCAAAATCAGCATGGTTAGTCAACTGCCATTTGAACTGTAAAAATCTCTTATGACATTTAGGTTCACAAGCTTGAATGCCTGCAGGGTTGCGTTACAGAAGTCAGACCATAAATGAGCACCATAGTTATACAACAGGGAGTGATGGGTTCACTGAGCTCTCCTTTTGTTCCATCCCAAAGTCACAAGTCCAATGAAGATAATCAACAGAACAAACATCGTCACAAATAAACCTGTCTCCAGTCTTGATTTAAAACAAATAGGTGTATTGAAATTTTTATTGTTTTCCTGTTTCTGCCATATTTCTCAATTTTATGCTGCTTTTAAAAAAAACTATCAATTTCTCTGGATAGTTACTTTATACTTTTAATACTTTTACAAATAGTTGTATCCATTTTTAGCCTTCATGGTTAACTTTAAATTTAAGAAAATGTAAGTATCTCCTTAGATTTTTCTTTTTATTAACAGTGGCAAAATTTCATATTTATTAAGGGTAGGATAAAAAAACAGAAGGGAAAGAGTAAAAAGGGGTAGTCAGAGCAAGTTTGGGCCAAGTAAAAAAGGAGGAAAAAATAAAAATAAAAAAGTGCCCCACAACATAGAGTAGGCTACTGTAAAGAGTCATGATAGCCTAGAATTTTCAATAAATTACATGGTATGTTCTTCATTCTTGAGGAAAAATGAAATGTTCTATAAAACAATTTTCCTTTTCTTGGAATAATTCCATTTCTGGGGAACATTTGCAGCAATTTTGAATTGGTTATCATATTTAAAACTACTGCCAAAAAAAATAATAATAATAACAGTAGTCAGTTGCTAATTTAAAGAATGCAAATTTTCTTTTTTTAAAAAGTCATTGGCATGATTGATTGCCAACTATTCTGGAAAACTTCCCTGTCCCCACAATTCTGCAATTGTTGCTCACTTTGATTTTGTAAGTGAGTCTGAAAAATCCCATAATATTTCCCTTGTTCTTATGGTGCAGGGAATGAAGGGAAACACAGACTCTGAGCTTGCTGTGCATTCACCTAGGGCAGTCCCTGAATTGTAAAGGGCAGGTGACTTAAGCAGGGGCTTACGAGCAGGTATTCTCCTTGCCATGTATGTCACGAGATACACAGTTACTGAACCATAAGGACCAACGGAGACAAGCTCCAGCCACCACCACCCCCATCTCCAGATAGGCCATATTGTTCTGGGAAAACCAAAGAAGGTGTTATTTCAGAGGTCTCGACATCATTAAAAAACCTTGAAAAAGAGAAGCCGAAGCCAGGAGCACAATCCCCTTCATACTTCAGGTGGAAATGTATTCTTGGTTACTCTAAGCTGGACTGTGACGAATAAGACTTCCAGAAACACCCTCAGGGGAACAGGTGATTGCCTGGACTCACTCACCGAGGGCCTAACCTGAAGTTTCTACACCCTCTCAACACTCCCTTATGGCAAGCAGTGACCCACAGAGGTAGCTTCTCCCTGACATCTTTGGAGTCAGAGGACAGTAAGCACATGCAGTACTGCGAGAAAGGCCCCCAGAGAGACTGAGATGTCACCAGAGGCTCACGCCGAGAACCACCGATACTGGAGGAAATCTGCTTCACCAAGGAACATCAGCGCCAGCAAACTGGAAACTCCACAACACACAAAAACGAAGCACATGCAAAAATAGCAGTCATTACAACAGAGGAGTAAACTGACTTTACTGAAAGTTCAAAACGAATAGAAGTATGCAGAGATGTTTTAGAAAGGAAACAGGTGGATAGACTGAAAAATCAGTTTACTTCTGCAAATTTAAAAATGCATCTGATGGTCCAAATAGCAGAATTAACATAAAAGAACAGTTCATGCATTAACTAGATGGCAGTGGAGTGTAGACAGTTTATCTACTCAGCAAAACAGAACAATGTGATTGAAAAATGTAAGAGAAATGTGAATATCCCAGAGTTACAAATAAGCTAATTCAAATTCTAGAACAAACAACACAGAGAAAATGGACAGAGAGAAATATTCAAAGAAACATTACAAAAATATTTTTAGGGCTGAGAAGAAATGGGTTATGAAATTGCAAATGATAACAGAATGCCGAAGAGGTGAATTTAAAAATACCCAAGCCCAAGCCAATATTTGGGGACAACACAAATGCCGTGCCTAGGAGAAACAGATGAGAAGATCCAGTGCATATTTGAGCAGTGCAATATGCTTCATAAAAATGAAGGAGCTACTACCGCATGCTGCAGTGTCAACAAACCTTGAAAACTTGATAACTGAAAGAAATCTGATTGGAAAGGTCACACGTATTGTGTGAATCCATTTACGTGAAATGTTTTAGACAGGTCAACCTACCTCAATAGAAGGCCCTGGTTCCATGGTGCTGGGGGGTGGTAGAAATAGGGACCAATTGCTAATAAACATATGTAGGGTTCGCTGTGTTTGAAAGTGCACCTCAGAGTTCCTGTTAGAATCTTTATCCTCCATGCAACAGAGCTGGGAGCTGAGTAAGTAGGTCCTGAAGAGCCTGCCCTTATGGCTGAATTAGTGTTGCTAGCGTGGGTGTGCGTGACTCACTGTGAGTGGGTTTTGCCTTGTAATTACCCTCTTGCACTCACACTCTTGCAATTCCGCCCTCTGCCATGAGTGGCATAGGGGAAAGAGACAATGGCAACTTGACTCGACTTCCCAGCCTGTGAGAAATACATTTTTTTTTTCTTTATGAATTATCTGGTCTGTGGTATTCTGTTATAGTAACACAAACAGGCTTTTATTTTAGAGTGATCAAAATGTTTCTGAACAAGGTGGCAGGTACAATAACATGAATATACTTCTAGTTAGAACTATACTTGCCAATGCGATTAATTTTAAGTTATATCAATTTCACCTTTGCTTTTTAAAAATAGGGGAAGAAAGAAGAGCATCTTGTACCATCCTTGAGAGACACATGGACTGCTCATGGAGCTGTGCCTTGAGAGAGAGAGCAAACAAATCCCTCCTCCGACATGCGCTGTAAGTGGAACTTTAAAACTCCACGAATAGAGAATTCTAAAAGTTTTCAGGTGAAAAATAGACAACTTACAAAGGAACAACAAAGACTGATAACAGGTTCTTGTTTAACAATTTTTAAAGCTGGGTAAAATAAAACAGTTAAGCAATGTTCTCAAAGTGCTGAAGACAAGAAGACCAGGAGCTTTGTATTTTATCCCAAACCAACTATCTTTTGTGTGAATTGTAAAGATGGACTCATTTCAGGACCTGGGACATTTGGGACCCACATCTAAAAGACATAGTAATGTAACACTTTACCAAAAATATTTTAAATCAAATTTATTAGTACATTCTTGTGATATACAATGATTGCATTCATTCTGGGGAGTTGGTATATGTACACAACACATCTTGATTCTTTTTTATTTAATTCTCAATATATTTTATCATAGACATGAGGAGCAGGGGAACTAACAGAAATGGTTCTTTTTAAAATTAATTTTATTGGTACACTTAAGGTATACAAGGTAATGACATTCATCATTGGAAATCTGCACCTTTACATAACCCATCTTGGTTCTTATTTTTCCCTATTCCCCTGCCCTCCCTTCAACCCCTCCACCCCTCCCTATCTACAAAGACTTTGTTTCCATTTTTCTTCTTCTCATATTAATTCCATTCCCTTCTTTCTTTTCCCCTGCTCCTCCACTTCCCCTTTGTATCTTTTCTTCCTATTTCACTTTATCTATTGTACCTTTTAGTCCTTATTTACACTTTTAGTTTCTCACACTAGAGAAACTATTCGGTATTTATACATGTGTGTCCTATTTATTTCATTTAAGAGTATCACTTCAATGTGCATCCTTTTAGCTATAAATGTCTCTAGTTTCTCATTCTTTATGGCCTCAGTAGTACTCCATTTAAAAAAATGAGACAAACAACAAAAAACACGCATTTTCTTTTACAGTCTCCCGTGGATGGGCAATTGGGTTGCTTCCAAGTTTTAGCTAACACGAATTGTGCTGCTATGAACATGGGTGCACATATACCACTGTGGTATGATTCTTTTAATTCTTTGGGGAAGATACCCAGCAGGGGGATAGTTGGGTCAAGGGACCTCTAATCCTAATTTTTTGAGGTATCTCCATACTGATTTCCCCAATGGTTGCACCAGTCTGCACTCCCACCTGCAATGGAGCAGGTTCCTCTTTCCCTACAGTCCCACAAGCATTTGTTATTGGTTGATTTCATGACAGCATAAATATGCTTTCTGGGGTGAGGTGGAGTCTCAGTGTTGTTTTCATTGTCATATCTCTAATGACCTATGATATTGAACAGTTTTTCATATGTTTATTTGTTATTTCTACTTCTCTGTCTGAGAAATGTCTGTTGATTTCAGACGCCCATTTTTGGATTGGGTCTTTAAATTTGGAAGGTCTGATTGTTTTAAATTATTTATATATTCTCGGTAGTAGACCTTTGTCTGAGGAACAGCTGGTGAAAACTTTTTCTCACATTGTTAGTTGTCTCTTCACACTGTTAGTTGTTTCTCTTGCTGTGCAGAAGCTTTTTAATAAGAAGACATCCCACTTGTTGATTGTTTGTGCTAGTTCACGGACAACTGAGGTTTTGTTCACAAAACCTTTTACTACAACAAAGTCTTCAAGGGTTCTACCTAACATCTCTTCCATCCAGTTTAGTGTTTCTGTTTTAATATTTAGATCTTTAATCCATTTCAATTTTAGTTTACTGCATGGTGAAAGATATAGGTCTAGTTTTAATCTTTGGCAAGTTGAAACCCAGTTTTTCCAGCACCATTTATTACAAAGGCCATCTTTCCTCCAGTGAGGGTATTTGGCTCCTTTGTCGAAGATGAGGTGGCTGAGTGTGTCTGGGCTTGTTACTGCATCTTCTAATCTGTTCCACTTGTCCTCAGGTCTGTTTCTCTCCCAGTACTGTGTTGTTTTTATCAAGTAGCTTTGTAGTAGTTTCAAGTTGAGGATTGTGATACCCGCTATCTTGTCTTTATTGCCTATAATTGCTTTTCCCATTCTAGGTCTCTTCTTGTTCCAAATGAATTTTTGGATTGCTTTGTGAAGTATGCTACTGGGATTTAAATTAGGATTGCATTGAATCTATATAGCAGTTCTGGAAGTATGACCATTTTCACTATGTTGATTCTTCCTACCCAGGAACAAGGGATGTCTTTCCATTTTCTGATATCCTCTTCAGTCTCTTTCTTCAGAGCGCTGTAGTTTTCAGAGTAGAGGTCTTTGATTTTTTTTTTTTTGTTAGGTTGATTCCTAGGTATTTCAATATATTGGATGCTGTTGTGAAAGGAATTGATTGTCCCATTTCTCTCTCTGTGAGTCTGTTTTTCATGTACAGAAAAGCTATTGATTTTTGTGTTGACCTTGTATCCAGCTACTTTACTGAACTTGGTTATTAAGTCTAGAAAAATTTTGGTGGAGTTCTTGGGGTCTTCTATATAGAGAATCATGCCATCTGCAAATAATGACAATTTAACTTCTTCATTTCCTATCTTTATTCCTTTTATTTCTTTCTCTTGTCCAGTTGCTGTGGCTAATGTTTCTAAAACTATATTGAACAAGAATGGTGATAGTGGACATCCTTGTCTTGTTCCTGATTTTAATGTGAAGAATTTCAGTTTTTGACCATTTAGTATGATATTGGCTATCGATTTTTCATAGATGGCTTTTATCAGATTGAGGTAGAGACCATCTATTCCAATTTTCTGTAGGTTTTTTTTTTATCATGAATGCATGTTGGATTTTGTCACATGCTTTTTCTGCATGTATTGAGATGATTACATGGTTTTTGTCCTTAGCTCTATTAATAGAGTGTATTACATTTATTGATTTGCATATGTTGAACCATCCGTGCATCCTTGGGATGAATCCCACTTGGACAGGGTATATGATCTTCTTGATGATCTCCTGCATTCTGTTTGCCAATATCTTATTAAGAATTTTTGCAATTATATTCATTAGTGATATTGGCTTATAGTTCTTTTTCAGTTGGGTCTTTCTATGCTTTGGGGATCAAGGTGATGCTTGCTTCCAGGAATGAATGCAAGAGTGTTGCTTCTTTTGCAATTTCATTGAAGAGTTTAAACAGTAGTGGCAGTAGTTCCTCTCTAAATGTCTTGTACAATTCAGCTGTGAAGCCATTAGGACCTGAGCTTCTCTTAGTTACTAAGTTTTTAATTACATTTTTAATTTCATTGATTGATATTGGGTCATTTAGAATTTTTAGGTCATCTTCCTTCAACTTTGGTAATTCATACAAATCTAGGAATCTGTCCATTTCTTTTGTATTTTCCATTTTATTGGTTATAGGTTCTCGAAGTAGGTATTGATGATCCTCTGGATTTCTGCTGTATCTGTTGTAATTTCACCCTTTTCTTTCCTATTCCATGGACTTGAGCCTTTTCTTTTCCATTTTTTTTTTTTTTTTTTTTTTTTTGGGTAAAGTTGGCTAAGGGTTTCTCAATTTTGTTTATTTTTTCAAAGAAACAACTCGACTTCATTGATTTTTTGTATTGTTCTCTTAACCTCCATTGCATTGATTTCTGCCCTGATCTTTATAATATCCCCCCTTTTATGAGTTTTGGGTTTGTCCTGCTCTTATTTCCTTAGAAGCCTGAGGTTCAGCATCAGGTTGTGTAATGGATATCACTCTGTTTTCCTAATATGAGTATTCACTGCTATGAATTTCCCTCAGAAGACTGCTTGCATTGTGTCCTATAGATTCCAATATGTTGCATTGTCACTGTCATTTAACTGTAGGAACTCCGATTTCTTCTTTAATTTCCTCTGTGACTCGATTTTCATGTGTTTATGAAATTCCTGTGGTTTCTTTTGCTATTGACTTCCAATTTTTATCACACCATAGTCTGATAATATACAGGGGATCACTTCAGTTCCTTTGTACTTACTTAAACATATTCTTTGAGTGAGTATGTGGTCTATTTTGGAGAATGAACCATGCACATCTGGAAAGAACGTGTATTCTGTTTTTGTTGGGTGGAACACTCGGTAAGCATCTGTTAAATTCATTTGTTCAAGAATTTGATTGAGCTCTAGTATTTCATTGTTTATTTTTTGTCCAGTTGATCTATTTATGACAGTGGGGTATTGAGGTCCCTGATTACTACTGTGTTAGTATTTATGTGATTTTTTCATGTCCGTTAGTATTTGTTTTATATAGTTGGGTGCACTAGTGCTTGGTGCATGTATATTAATGATTGTCATCTCTTCCTCTTGTATTGTTCCCTTTACAAGGATGTAATGTCCTTCTCTGTCTCTCTTAATCAGTGTTGGTTTAAAATTCACTTGATCTGCAAATAGAATAGCTATTTGGGGGGTTCCTGTTGCATAGAGTATTATTTCCCACACTTTAACTTTCAGTCTGTGAGTTTCTTTTTGAATTAAGTGTGTTTCTTATATGCAGCATATTGTTGGATCTTGCTTCCTGACCCATTCAGCAAGTCTATTTCTTTTGATTGGTAAATTGAGACCATTAACATTGAGGGTTATAAGTAATATGTATTGACTTGTCCTTGTCATGACCTTTTCTTTTTGTTGGATTCTCTCCTTTTGCATTTAATTTCTTGCCATGCCTGATGGATACATTCTGCTGGGCTTCCTGGGGTTGTGATCCTCATTGTCTTTTCCTAGGATATTGTTTAAAATTTTTAAAACATTTTTGGGTTGCTGGTTTGGTATTCTTGAAGTGAAGCTTGTGCACCTGTGCAGCTCTTTTCTGGCCTGGCCTTTGGTTTGGGTGAAGCTGGGATCTGCCTGCAGCCACACCACTCTGGTCTACACAGCTGCTCCCTCGGTCCTACGTGCACTTACTAATGGTATGGTGGGCCTCCAGAAATGTTTCTTAAGAGTAAGTATTGCCTTCCTGTCAGCACCAGTGGGCAGAGTTTAGAAGTCATCATGCCTTACAACAAGTTAGATCAGGACAAATTGGTAATCAACTTCTTTTCTTGGGCTCACCGGAAAGCTAGGGTTCCAAGACCAACTACCATTCCAAGTCTGGAGAGAAAGATGCTTCCAGAGTTAAAAGCTGGAATCTTCTTACCCAAAGCAGAAGCTTCTGGAGTCCAAGACTCAGATGTCACACAGAGATTGAATTATCAGACAGAGACTAGAAAACAGCTATCATAAATGTTAAAGGTGTAGCAGAAAAGGAAACACCAAAAAGAAGAGATGGGTAATGTATGTAAAGAGATATTCCAGGAAAGATTCAAATGAGAATATTAGAAATCAAAATCAAAGTGACAGAAATGCAGAAGGATTTTTATGGGCTTATTAGTAGCCTAGAGGCTCAGAAACAGATCAGTGAACTTGAAAATAGATTGATAATTTTCAAAAAGGAAGTGCAAGGAATAAAGAATGAGCAAAAGAGACCAGAAGATGCCAAACTGTGGAACAACATAAAAAGGTGTAATGGCCTGTAATTAGAATACCAGAAAGAGAACACAGAGAAAATGGAGCAGAAGAGGTATTTCTCAGTGATAATGCTCAGAAGCCTTCCAAAATAGCAACAGACATGTGCTCACTTCAGCAGCACATATACAAAATAACAACAGATACCAAACCACGGATGTATGAAACTTAGGGAACAGCAGGCAGTATTTAAAAGCAAGACACACACACAACACACACCTATCTGGGAATAACTGCAGAGTACTGAAGGCAATGAAAGAAATCTTGAAAAAACAAAATTGTATTCTTGAGAATTCTCAGATTACATCAATGTGGCAGGAGCCTGAGGTGAAGGGATAAAGGAAGTGAAATGTTTCTTTATTAAGGGTGTAGACTAGATGGTACTATGCTTCATAAATGCGTGTGTATGTGTGTGTGTGTGTGTGTGTGTGTGTGTGTGTGTGTGTGTGTGGATAAATAGTAAAACTATGAGGATAGCAACTTGGGAGCTTGAAATGAGGCACACAACTTCTACATCACCGAAGGAAAAAAGATGAAAAATAAAAACATCAAAAGCTATTTTACATTTATATCATGGAATTGAAGGCCATTAGAAAGAACAACAGAAATTCACGTTTGCTAAAATCAAAATATCTTATCTCTTATTGTTCAAGGAAAGACTATATATTCCCACATGTACATATGTATATGAAAGTACAATAAAAGCTGGGAATATAAATGTACAATTACAAAAGAAGGGAATAGGGGAGGGGAAGAAGAAAGAACATTTTCCCAACCCACACTACATGTCTACATACATATAAGATGTATATCTTCTTGTAAAGATAAATAAAACATACATATATTCAGGTATAGAAAGATTCAAACAATTTAAGTACAAATGTATAAAGATCCATATTTATGTATAAAGATGCATTTGTGTATAAAAACATAAAGGTATTTGAATATAGTTGACATAAATTGAAAATTGATTTTTTCAAAATCACTAGCATCTCTGAGTAGGTCTTTGTCTCTTTACTGACAATAGGAAGATTAATCTTAATCTCTGAACCTTATTGTAAGCAGAAGGGTAAAGTTAACATGCAATAATGCGTTCCAATGCAAACTCTTTTTCTGTAGAAACCTTTGAATGTCAAGTTAGGAGATGGTGCTTCAAAGGGAAATGCTTTGTTCCTGGCACACAATTTTTCCTCTAAGCACAATCTTCATTCTGAGGAGCAAGCAAATGGGCACAATGTGGCCTGGAGCCCACAAGTGCCATACAGGGCCACGGAAGGGACTACATCAAAGCAGACCCGCTCTGGAGACTTCAAGGCTGTTACATCAGCCACACATGACTCGCTGTGGGCCTTCTTTAGGAAAACAAACCGGGCAGCCCCAGCTAATGGGAAAAGCCATCTGCCTGGAAGTCATCTTTGGAAAGGTCAAGAAGGGACAGGGATCTAAAGTGCAGCGTTCCCACAGCCTGAGCTCTTTCATTTAGGGAATTAAACACAGCACAATGACATTCGGTGTCCTTAAAACTATCATTCTCCTCACAATTTGGAAATGTAAGGAAAACTGTCTTAGTCCCTGTTGATCTTTACACATAGTTACTCATGTATTAAATTCACCGATTTTGTGTATTTTTAACATTTATAGAGCTTCACATATATACTTTATGATCTAGAAGCCACTGTTGTAATCAGTGTTGAAGGACCGGGCTCTCAAGACACACTGACAGCACTGTTGCTTGACCGTGGGGCATTTGTCAAATTTATTCTTCCTTTTGTCTTAATTTCCTCAACTATAAGTAGTGACCTGTGGTATTCCTTTCATGGAGTTGTTGAGAGGATTGAATGAGATTTCTCATGACCTCCCTGGTGCAAACCCACTCTAATGGAAATAGCCATTCAAATGTAATATCAGTCCCATGAAGCAGATCTTCTCCTGGGGAGCAGGAAAGGAACTCAACAGGGAGTTTTCAAAGAACTGAGCAGACAGAATGCAGACCCAGGGGAGTCTCGATCCCAAACCCTTGGCATGTGAACTCCTAAATATATCACTTTGCTATACATTATTTTTCCCCTTGAACATAACTGCTTACTCTGTTGTAGGCTTAAGTGAGTGCCCCAAATCAGTATACTGGATGTACATGGCAAATAATACTAAAAGTGAGGAAATTGACGTTTATAAAGCATGTAACAAACATCTGCTGGAACTACGGCCAGGTGCTAAGACAAATTATATTTAATCCTTACAAAAAACTTCGAGAGGCTGGTGCTATCTTTCCTGTTACATAAAGGTTACCTGGAGGGCGGCCTTTTGTTTCCTTGGACTGTGCATTTCTTTGTGGAAGGTACAGTAATTGATAGCGAGATTAAAAAATCAAACTCGGTGAGAAACACGATCCTGCTACTTCCTGTAGACTATGAGTTTTGAGTCATTAAACTTCTCTGAGTCTTATCTATAAAATGCAAATAGGAAATATAGCCTACATCAGTGGGTAAGTATATTAAACGAAGCAGAACATGTAAAGCCCTCTGCTGAAATCGCAGTAAGCAGTCTGCAAATGTTAGCTATGATGATTATTATTATTCCTATTATGGCTAGTAACATGAGTCTGAATAGGCATCTGGAGTGAGAGACCATTATTAAATTGTAGCTGGACCATCAGTGTGCCCTTCATCATAACAGGCCTCTGCTCCAAAGTGGAAAAGCTTGGAAGTCAATTGTACAGGTAATTGAAACAGTTTAAATGACTCCACTGGACGCTCCTGCCCAGAATAACAGCTGTTTCTGTAAAACTGTTGGTAGAACATGGTAGATGACATTTTTAAAATCTTACTTCCTGACAAGAGTATAATAACCTGTAAGTTGATAGGAACAGGCAGCTTGTGATGTACAGGTGGAAATTTGTGTGCTAGAAACATTTCCTCTCGTGGAAAAGACTTTGACCTCCACAAGGACAGCAAAGCCAAACCTACCAAGAGTTTATCATCATCTGGTGAATGAACTTTAGAAATTCAAAATCTTCTGGGGAGGAAAACCACACGCAATATTTCACCTCATTCAACTTTTAGAGACAATGGTAAGCTACCCTTTATCCAGAAAGATCAGACAATTGAAGATGCTAGTATCAAATATTTCTTAAATGTCCCAAATTACTTTATTTTTTAAATTTTTATTTATTTATTTATTGGTACCAGGGATTGAACTTGGGTCCTTGCACTTGAAAGGCAGCAAGGAAAGCAGTGGAACCAATGAGCTAAATCCCTGGCCCCCAAATTGCTTTAAAGCTACACTATTCAGATCAAACATTGTCCTATAAATAGTGTAAGTAACATGTAATTTTCTATAAGTAAAGTATTTTCTTGGTTATTCTAAAGTCACATTAGGGTCTTACAGTGTCCCAGTGCTACAATTTTGAACCTTATTATTGTTGTGATAATATATATTTCAGCACAGGGTAAGAAAGACTTTTAACACAGGGGTGTTCCAGGATGGTGAGCCATGCTAGAAACCTGTGAGTCCTTTATGTAAAAGGTCTGCATTCCCAGAAGGCTGCAGACAGGTGTTAGTGTGGAAACGGGCTCAGGACTGGTGTTTCCAGAAAGTGATGAGCAGGTTTCCTAGGGTTGCCTAGCCGACTACCACAGCTGTTTGGTTTAAACAAAAGAAAAGTATTTTCTCATGTTCTGGAGGCTAAAAGTATCATGGCAGGTTTGAGGCAGCATTGATGCTTTCTGAGGGTTTCCTGTTGGGTCATAGTCGGCTGTCTTCTCCCTGAGTTGTCGCTCGGTGGTGCGCACCTGTTCTCCTCTTCTAACCAGGACAGCAGCCGGACTGAATAGGAGCCCACGCTCCCGAACTCGCTGCCCTTTTGGTACCACTCCAAAGGCCCTATTTGCAAATATAGTCGCTTTCCAATTTATGTGAATTAGTCCTTCAAAATGTGAATTTCAAGGAGACACAATTCAGCCCAGAGCAGTGATCTGTGCTGGAGAATCACTTAGGGTCTTAATTGAAGGTTCAGAACTCCTCAGCTCACTTCTGGATACACACTCGTTAGGTGGAGGAAACTGCCAATTTAACGAGGGTCTAATCCCTAGAACTTGTGCTGCTGCTCGTGTCAGATGCTCTGTACAAATCTGGCTTGATCAAAATTGAGAATAGGTTGGCTTATATAATTGAGTATTTCAAAAAGGGCTTTATTTGTACCTTGATTAGGAGCCTGATTAATACTATGACACTTTGGATTCTCTTTTTACATCTCTCCCATCCCTTTTCCTCCATCTCTTAATCCCCTCATGCTTGGAACACGGCTTGACTAAGCTCTTGTGCCTTGAGATTCATATTTAGTGGTGTTTTGGGTAAATTCGGTTATCATTTTATCTGAGAATTGGCAAGATGGATCTCAGGTGGCAAAAATGGGTCTTAAGTGCCATGGCAGATGAAGCACAGAAATAGCTGAACAGCTGTGCTTTGGATAGGAAAGTGTCAACTCACTGCCTGAAAGACATCCACATCCGAGGTATACAAGCTTTATGCAAAAGGGTAATTCAAATTTTTCTTTAATAAAAGATTAACCGTCCTGAAAGTAATTATTTAGTGCTTACTACTTTTAACTACTATTTTGTTATATATTTAATGTTTATGCTTATTTAATACACACATTAGGTACGATTATTATCACCATCATACAGATTGAGAAATAAAGTCTCCCAAAGGTCAGTCTCACTTCCCCAAGGTAGCCCAGACAGTAAGAGCCAATAAGGAGGCAAACGCAGGACTCAGGTCTTTGAGTCCACGTTCATCCATGCCACTTTAGGCTTGTTGGCATGTTACGATAGCAGAGTTGGCTCTCCTCAGCAGAGCTGACCCCACCCAAATTGTAATAGTTCCCGAACGACAGCAATGTTGGAGAGGAAATGCAAGGACTGTTATTTATTTTAAGTACATGTACTAGAGACAGCTTCTTACCCAACTTCAACTTGAAAGTCATCTTCCGAACTTTGTACAACGGTTCTTCATACAGGGCGGCACTGACAACTCTTACACTTTAACCACCGAGTAAGGACCTGTTAATTCAGCTCAGTATGGACAAAAGGGGAAAACACCGTCATATAAAGCTTCTCACCCATCTGCTGCGCGTTCTAGCTTGACAACCACAGCAACTGGCAAACTTTGAAGCCTAAACAAACACCATCCAGCCAGCCTTCAGCCTGTGTTGTTTTTATTCAGGGAAGCGCTGGTTTTTTTCTAAGTACATTTCTTTTACTATAGGACTCAGCAAAGGTGGTCTTCCCCTGGAATCTGAGCAGGGTGCCTTGCTGAGAAAATGCATGCGAATGCTTGAGCCAGTTTAGTGGTCTTTACCAAAAATAGCTTGGCCTTTTGACTCACCCAGGCTGCCAGTAAATTCTGGGTTTTTTTAACCCCTCTCCACAGATATGCTAAATCTAGTAACTTCGGGTCAATGCATTCTGAACAGGACACAACACTGCATTTGCTTTAGATTGAATATCCTTGTTATCTGTTCATGCCTGGAACCAGGGGAAGGAAGGGCCCGGAGGATTATCCAGCTCAGCCTCATAGGTTAATAGATTAAGAAACTGATGCCTGGTAGGCTCACGACCCTTGCCAGGCCACATTGCTGGTAAATAACTCCAGGCTCCTGATACGTGGAAGAAGGGTGTCTTCCCCCAGAGTCTCAGCAGGAAGTTTTATGGGTGGGATGAAGCTCCTTCCACTCAAAAGTAGTTTAGGGGTGGGGTGATGAAAGGCACCCGCTGATGAATTTATGGAATTTTCATACTGTGTATTCTGCTGTAACAAGAAGGAATACTTGAGGACCAAACCATACAACATCCAGGAAAGCAAACAAGTATTTTAAGGCTCAGACTTGGCCAGATGTGGCCTTTTTTTCCTCTCCCCTTCCCTTCCTTTTTCCCTTTCCTTTTTTTTTTTTTTTTTTTTTTTTTTTTTTGGACACTGTGGTAAGAACACTTAACTTCTACTCTGAATAACTTTTTAGGTGTACAACACAGTATTGTTGACTATAGACACAGTGCTGTACATTAGACCTCTAAAATTTATCCACCTTGCATAACTGACATTTTATCCTTGTGGAAATGACCCTTGTTTCCCAACCCACAGGCTCCTCGTTGTTAGATTTCCCTTGCCTTAAGATGGCTGCCACATGGAATAGCAGCCTCCATGTTAAAATAGGGCTCTCTCAGCAAAGAACGGGCTTCTTCCCATCATGCCTCTTCTCCCACTGCAAGAGTAACCTGATACTTGCTACCTCCTAGCAGCTATGGATGTCACAAGCCCCTCCTAGTGATGCCACAGGCTCCTCCACTCTCTTAACCCTACCTCATTGAACTCCACCCCAGCTAAGGCTAACCCCACCCTGCTCCTATAGAAGAAGCTCCCTGTTCCGCCATGTTGCTCTCTCTCCTTCGTTGGGAGTCAGCCCTGCACATCCTCCCATAATAAAGGCTATGGTCCTGGTCTGGCCCTGGTTTTTGGCTCTTTTTACCTAACATTAGTTAACATTCTGCTCTCTGCTTCTGCAACGGCCTGTTTTCAATACCTCATGTAAATGGAGTCGCGCAGTATTTGTCATTCTGAGTCAAAATGGTTTCACTCAATGGTGTCCTTGAGTTCCAACCGTGTTGTCACATATGGCAGGATTTCCATCTTTGCTAAGGTTAAATGATATTCCACTGTGTGTGAGCTGGATAATTCTTCAGATCCCTCCTGCCCCAGCGTTCTCTGGTACAAGAAAAAATGGGCAACAAATTCAGCGTTGTATGTACACCACGTCATCCACTCATCCACAGGCAGACATTTAGGTTTTTTCCAGATATTGTCTATTGTGGCTAATGCTGCAATGAACAAAGGGCTACATATTCCTCTTCAAGGTCCTAATTTTAATTCTTTTGGATAAATTCCCCTAAGATTGCTGGATCGGTTGTTAATTATATTTTTAGTTTTGTTGAGGTGTCTCCGTGTTGCATTAAATTACATTTCCACCGGCAGCATAAAGATTTCCTATTTCTTCTCATCTTACCCGACAATACTTGTAATGTTTTTTTATTGGCTGCTTTAACAAGCATGAGGTAATATCTCAG
Source organism: Fukomys damarensis (assembly GCF_012274545.1). NCBI lineage: Eukaryota > Metazoa > Chordata > Mammalia > Rodentia > Bathyergidae > Fukomys > Fukomys damarensis. Next base: position 6,234,740 of record NW_022900917.1, on the reverse strand, counting down.
TGTGGTTTTGATGTGCATTTTCTTATTGATTACTGAGCATCTTTTCTTATACCTTGGTTATTTGTATGTCCTATTCAGAGAAATTTCTATTCAAATCCTTTGCTCAGTTTTAATTAGATAGTTTTTGCTTGTTGATTTGCTTGTTTTGCTATTGAGCTGTAGGAGTTTCTTATGCATTTTGGATATTAATGCTTTATGAGACATGATTTTGCAGGTATTTTCTCATATTCCCTAAGTTGTCTCTTTTTCTCTACTAATTATCTTCATTTCTGTGTAGAAGGCTTTTTCTTTGATGCAGTCCCACTTGTCTATTTTTGCTTTTGTTGCCTGTGTTTTTTATGTCATATCAAGAAGTAATTGCCAAGACCAATAGCATAAGAAATTTTCTCCACTGTTTTCTTTCAAGGAGTGTAGTTTCAAGTCTTAAATTTACATCTTTCATCCATCTCTCAAGTTGTTTTCTTTTGTGGATAATGTAAAAGTCCAATTTTATTCCTCTTCATGTAAATATTCAGTCTTCTCAGAGCCATTTATGAAAGATGTTGTCCGTTCTTTATAGTGTATTCTTGACAACCTTGTCAAATATCAGTTGACTGTACAGTACAATCTTACTTCGATTGGAGCGGGAGATTGGGCTCCAGGATTTTCTGCAGATATGGAATCTGAGGATGTTTGTGTCCTTTAACTTAGACATGTCCTCCCACATACATCAAACCATCTCTAGATCATGTAATACCTAATAACATTTAAATGCTATTTAAATAGTTTTGGTATTACACTACTCAGAAAATAATGACAAGAAAAAAACTCTGTACATATTCAGTACCAGTGCAATTTTAAAATATATTTTTGATCTGTAGTTGGTTGAACCCATGGATATAGAACCTGTAAATGTGGTGAGCTGATTGTACATGTATGTGGGTTTACTTGTAGGGTTTTTAGCCTGTTGTAGTGGTTTTCATGCCTATTTTATGCTAGTGACGTACTGTTCTAATTACAACAGCTTTGATATTTTAAGATCAGAAAATGCGCTGCTGGCTTTGTTCTTCTTTTCAAGATTCTTTTGGCTACTCACAGTCCTTCTTTATTCCATGTGAACTTTAGGATTTGGGGCTATTTCTGTAAAAAATGTCTTTGAAATTTTGATAAGGATTGTACTGAATCTGCCCATTCCTTTGGGTAATATGGCAATTTTAATAATATTTACTTTCAATCCACGAAAGGACATTTCTATTTATCTATATCTTCTTTAATTTCTTGCATCATCTTTCAGTTTTCTTTCATAGACTTCACATATTTGCTAAAAATTCTCAAAAACACTAAGAATAAAAGCAAATCAGCTTGACATAATGAGGGCCATACATGTGCAGCCCACCCACAGGAGTGAAAAACTGTTCATCTTCATTTCTTTAAAATTAGAAACAAAGCAAAGTTGCCCACACTGCTTCTAGTCAGCCTCATACTGGAAGTCTTAGAGCAATGAAGAAAGAAAAGGAAATGCAAGACATCCAAATCAGAAAAGAAGTGGATTTTATGTCCCTCCTTGGAGTTGCCATGGTCTGGCCCATAGGAAACCCTAAAGACTTCATTAAACAACTATACACACACTCAATAAATGGCAGGATAAAAAAAAAACACCTTTTAAAAATTAGCTGTGTTTCTATACACTAACAATGAACTAGCTGAAAAAGAGATTTAAAAAAACAGTTCTATTTATATAGCATCAAAAAATGAAATAATTAGAAATAAGCTTAATTAGGAGGTAAAGCTCTTGAACACTGAAAAATGAGTGGCTTTTGAAACAGGGCCTGGGAAAGAAGCTACTTCTTACCTGCAAGCTTCCCTGAGAGCTTTCCTGACCCTGGAGTCACCCTGTGGCTTGTCCGAGGCCTCTCACCTCGGTAGATGCCCAGGAGCACTGTTTTGTGCAAGGAAGCAATGCTAGCAGTCTTCCCTTCACTCAGAAATCAAAATCTCTTCTCTATACTTTCACACCCAAGAGAAGGGTTCATTTTCATGCAAATCTCTTCTTTCCCATCATCAGCTTAAAATTAAGAGTAGTTGAGAGATTTATTTCAGTTTAACTGTATTTTAATGCAGTTTCATAGATGCTTGTATAAAATAGTTACAAATCTTGGCTGCACTAAAGAAGTTTAGAATGCCTTTGATGGTGGATATTAAGTATCTCTTTAAGGATATATTTTAAATACAATTAAAATCTGTTTAACAGCTACATATTTTAATTTTTTAATAATGCAACTCAGGGATGGCTTATTAAGTTAGTATTTATTGTGAACGTGAATTTTGGAGTTGAGGAAGCTGAACTTCAGGAAATAAAGGACTTAGGTAAAGTTGCACAACTAGGAAGTGATAAACAAGGACTGCTAGTTGACCAGCTTCCTTGTCTTGACTAGAAGCGACCTGAGTTTAGGAATAGGAAAGAAAAGCGGATAAAGTGTCTTCACAGTCATTACATCATCTGATCTTTCTAAAAAGCCCTAGAAGGAACTCCAGAAAATATCACTGCACCCATTTTCAGAAACGATATCTGAGATTCAGCTAAGTTATTTGACTTATCCAAAACTGCTTGCTGGTAGTGACTGATGTTAGATCCCAATCACTGTCTTTAAAATCTAAAGTGTATGGTGAAGAAGGTTTGGTACATAGAGTTAAGAGACCAGATTTAAGGATTCACTATCCATTCCACTGACTGTATCATAGAAAAATTATTTAAATCTTTGATTCAGTTTCTAGCCCACTGTCCAAATATGGCAAGGATAGCCCTTCTGTTGCTGGATGTTTGAAAGTCTAAAATGCCCTTCAAAACCACAATGTGTGAATACTGCATGTTATAAATAAAACAACTTTAAAAGTTACAACTTTAAATTAATTTTTAAAAAATAATAGTAGTATTTGAAAGCATTGATTGTCTTTTTAAAAATTATTAACTGTTGAATCTAGTGCCTCAGAAAAAGATACTAGTTTAACTATTTTGGCCATTTCTGCTCTAATTTGATGATGTGTGAGAATTATAAACAGTGATTCCCTTCTTCCAGGTATCTGTATAACCTATAATTATAGGAATGTATCAGAGTAAACTTCTAGATTCTGAAGATTAATATAGTTTATATTCCAGTCTTTTTCTTCCATCCTTTTTAAGAAAGTAAGCGTCACTCAAGGGAGAAAAATACTATATGTGAGCAAAAGTTGACATTTGCAAATGAATAAAAGAGGCAAATTTTTATAGGTCTCTCTACACCTGATATATGAAATTACATCCCTGTACCTGAAAAAGTCTCCCCTAAAGAAATCAAAGCAATTTCAGTCTAAATGCAATTTCTTCTTTCAACCATAACCAAATTATTTATTAGGCACCTACCTTGAAAAGACACTGTGTGAGCTAAGGAGTACAAACACTCAAACGCTTCCCTTGCAGTTTTTCCTACAATTAATCTTACAAAACAAGATGCTTGCATTTGAAACAGTTTAAAAAGATCAGAACAAGAGGATGTGGGTCTTGATGACTCTCGACTGCACTTTGTAGTGGATTGTTTGGTCAGGACAGGTTTTCCCTCTTGCACAGGGTGGCATTTTCAGAAAGATGAAGTAAGAGTGAGAGAGGAGCTGCAGAGGGAAAATGTCAATAACAAAGGAGGTACTTTAGTCACTATGACGACCCCCTGCCGATTGGTGTCCCTTTTAGATAAGAGATTGGAAATAGTAACACCAGGGCAATGTGACAAGGTGGGGGGACAGCAGTGTGCAGACCCAGCTCTAACCCAGCTAAGCTTCTTCTCTACTTAGCCTCAAGACACAACCTCTTTGGCAGCTGGGTTTTCCTACCATGCTCTTTCTCCTTTATTGGTTGTGCTTTATAACTGTTCAGTATTTGGGTGTCATCTGCCTTGCTGGAAATGCTTGAGTGCTAATGAACCACATCTCACAGCATGTCAAGTTATGTATAGTTCATGAATATTAAATCACTGGTATGTGCATCTCTCAGTCAGAAAGATGCTACAGAAAGCTTTCAGGTGGCAGTAAAATAAAGAGGACGTCAACAGTGAAAACAATGTGTTCCATTTCATGTAACAAAATCAATTCATTTTAAACTCTACCAAGGCAGCAGCTTTAAGGAATGGTACTGAAACACACTCAGTGGACTAGCAAATCAAGATCTGGGTTTCAGATGTGCATTTACCAAATGTAAGTCTTGCAACCTTGGACAAGTAAATTGACCTCAGGATTTTCATCTATAAAATACATATATTCATATATTACCTTAGGAGCTTGACTTGAACATAAAGTGAGACAAAGTATAAAAAAAAAGATTTTTAGCCCTCTAACCAGTACGACTTTAGGAAAAAGTAAGAAAATTTACTTTTTACCCACGTTACTCTTTTTACCCCCCCCCAACCAGAGGAGGAATTTCCACAGTAGTATGGGCAAATTTAAATCCAGTGTTTAAACTGTTTTAGACATCTGTTCCAGACTTCCCTTTACCTGGCTTTCCTCCTATTGAAAATTGAGGAAATAGGATATCTGGGGTCATGTAGGGTGGAGCTTTGACTCCATCACCTTGACTCATGAAGGGTCAAGCAATTTAACCACTCAGAAAAGCTCATGGATAGAGGTTCTTAAAGGGCCACATGAGCTTCATGACCTTGTGCTGTGATCTTGGAGCAGAATTCTAAGTGCTGTACTTAGATTTGCTGGACTTAAGTGTTTCCAAATAATTACACAGCCCTACTCTGACTGATATTTATTGCTATGTTATCATTTGTCAGAGGCTCCCTATTTGCCAGGCTCTGTACTTTGAGTAAATTATCATGGAAGTTTTATAAAAGCAGACATTAAAGAGTACTGTTACCAATGGAGCACAGTTTGCCTAGGATGTCTTAGTTACTTTCTTCATCAATGGGACACAACTCCAACACCCACGATTTATAGGAGAGGATTTTACTTTGGCTCATGTTACAGTCCGTGCTGAACTAGCTCCAAGGCAGAGCAGCACAGCAGAGGGGCCTGAGGGAGGAAAAGCAGCTTGTGTCATGGCAGCCAGAAAGCACAGAGAGCAAAGGGAGGAGCCAGAGAGGGATCTGTAGCCTCCCTCAGGGTTGCACCTCTTTCAGCCAGCATGCTCACCCGCTTAAGTTCACCAGTACAATATTCCACCACCGAGTACATCACTCCCAGGATCCAACCTCCTCCTGCAACACCTGCCCGGGAGTGCATGATGGCCTTGGGGTTCATTCTTGATCCAAACCATACAAAGGGTCACAGAGTAAAACTTACACAAGATGCACCCAAGACTTTGACGTGGATGAATTTTTGCTGGTTCTTTTATTCATCCGGATTCATTAAAATACTCTTTAATAATCAGACTGGGGTTTAGATAGTGCGTGGAACTATGGGCACACATAAAGTCACCTCCCAATTGTAGCTTGAAAGCAGAAAATGCCTGAGGACAGCATCTAAGAGTTTCCTAGAGTCTGAGGTCTGATAAAGAGGAAGAACCAGCAAAAGAGATTTTAAGGAAGAGTATTCCTCAAAAGGGAAGAAAAAAAGTGATGTAGATATAGTCTCAAGAGCCTAGAAAATGAAGCTATTTGATAGAAAGGAGTGGCCAGATTTGTTAAATTCTACTGAGATAGTGATCAGGTAAGGACAGAAAGTTGACCCCTGTCTTTAGAGTGATTAAAAATATCAGTAGCCGTAGCAAACTAATTTCAGTTAAGAACAAGTTGGTTACAGTTGGGCTAGAAAATAATAAAATGTGAAGAAGTGGAAATGGTGCACAGTAAATAAAAGGAGAAGATAGCAAAACGATAATTGGAATGATCAGGGGTGTTTGTGCAAACAGGAATGATCTTCTGGAGCAACATAATGCTGAAGAACAGAAGAGGGATAATTCTGTCCAGAGAACACGAGTTGGGGTAAGGCTTCATGTCAAAGGGGAGAGAGATGGTGTGCGTGGGGTAGAGGGAAGCAGGAGCTAGCTTCACAAACGAGGAGATGGGGTTGTTCTTTCCTGGTTTGACTTACTTTCCTTTGCTCTGTCCTGCAATATTTTCACCTAAGAGTAGGAGGAGAGGAAAAGTTGGATACCTGAAAAGGATGGTATAGTGAAGACGGAGAAAGTGAGTTTTCTGGAGAAACATGGTGGAATTATCTGGCACGTGGAGTGCCAGTTTGATTTGTGAGGTCTGAGTTTGGAGTGTGGTGCTCCTCAGCGTAGTTGAGTGACGTCTTCTAGCATCATGCTGCAAGAGCGGAGCAAGTGCATGACGGGATTTCACCAGGCCTGGCTACTGCCAAACAACAAGCACAGAGCGGAAAAGAACACCAAGAAGCGACACAGGAGAGAGACTGTGTTTCCTAAGTATGGAATCTTTGCAGGGAGAGGAGCACACACAGATCTGAGAGGGTGATGAATATTTTTTAAAGGGGGGAGAAGGAATGAATCAGGTTAAGCAAATTGCTTACCTTATAATATAAAGAGTTGCAAAATAAAATAACAAGACATTTCCAAAATAGCTCAGTCATTGGAGAGAACAAGCATTCACATGAGTGGGTGGTTAGGCTGGAGTGAGGAAAAGGCTCTGAGAGGCCAAGGTGATGGATAGATGACCACGTGGACACCATCAACAATGACTGTAGGACATGTGGTGGAGTCTCCCGTGAATGCAGAGGAAGTGACGTGGACCATGGCCAGATGATGTGTCCTGGATGGATCCGGCCTTACTGACATGAGAATACACAGAAAACCCTAGGTAATGATGCTGAGGATTTCAATCACCATGTTCAGGATTTTACTGTCATAGTAGAAAAGTGTAAGGAGACAGGAACAGGATTGAAACAAGAATTGGAAATGATGTTGCAGTTAAAGAAGTGAAGACAAAAGGCTAGTGTTTGGGCTCTTGGTCAAGCAAGCAGTACCCCAAAGGTGAATTAGCTTTTACCTGAATGCTCAATCCCAAAAGTAGCCTTGTAGATTGGAAAGGAAAAGGGAAGAGCCGGTCATGGTTTAGATACTCTCTTGACAGAAAGTCTGAGTCTGGCCATAGCTAAACTCTTACATGCAGATAGAGGACTTCGTGTTTCAAAGAAATGACTAAGTCTTGTTATCAATACAGGAGGGAAGCAGCACCTATAGCAAACGTATAAAACACACCCTCAATAAGGGACTCCAAAGCTAATGGATTCACTGAATTCCTACAACCTCAACTCTGTCACTATTCTATTCATACCAGACACCAGCCAGAAGACTAAAAAAGCCCAGAAATCATAAAATCAAGAATTCATATTTAACCGTGTGTTTTACAATCGTGTTTATGAATTGGATGTAAGAAATGAAGAAAGCCACTTTTAGGGTTTGAAAATGGAAACAGAAAGAAGAACCTGTAACCTCCCCATAGTCTTAAAGTTTGGGGTTTGCAGTTGATGACACCCCAGACCCGACAGGCTTTGGCAGAGAAGAGAATCAAAACCACACTCGATCTATCTATCATTTCCTTTCTATAATTTTCACCACCATTCAAAAGCATTAGTGCCATTTCTCTGAAACTTAAAAGCCAAGGTTCATAATGAAATTGGTACATATTTATGAGTATCTTGGAAATCTCTTAAAAAAAATCAATCCAGTTTATAATTCTACTTTGTAAACATCAATACTCAATTATATATTTGATGTAGCTTAATGGATGCATGTGTATTATGTTTAGTGTATTCATTCATATGATTTTAGAATTTTGTCACAGATGTTATTATTTCTATGAATAAATTTCATTAAAATAGACTTCAATAATTTAATATAAAATATTTTAAAGAAAAAATCAATCCAGTTTATAATTCTACTTTGTAAACATCAATACTCAATTATATATTTGATGTAGCTTAATGGATGCATGTGTATTATGTTTAGTGTATTCATTCATATGATTTTAGAATTTTGTCACAGATGTTATTATTTCTATGAATAAATTTCATTAAAATAGACTTCAATAATTTAATATAAAATATTTTAAAGATAATAGTTTTATTAATAAAACATCACAAAGGTGCTAGTATATCTTCTTGAAATTTTATATCACATTAATACCACTTAATGTAAACAACATTTCCCAATGAAACACGTAAAAGCACACTTGGAGTATTACAATATAGGTTTCAGTTTACTGGGAGAAACTTTTAAATGTAAAATTCTCTGAGTAAATAAATTATTCTTCCATTAAGATATTAAATAATATTTTCTTTCAAAGGGAATTGAACAGGCATGGGTTGAAGGCCAGGACTCATCTGTTAAAATGCATTTTACTGATTGCTTAATGGATTGGAATAAGTAGGATAGAGTGGGCCGAAGTTTCTGGATGGCAGCATTTCGTTGATAATGCATGATGCAGATGCTCTGATCCAAAGAGTCGGTACTGGCAAGTTTCTGCAAGCTTTGGCTCGGTCAGTTACAGTGTTCGACAAGGGAGTTCAATTAAAAAGATGTGTTGGATTTACACGCGCTAGCTAAAGGACAGGATCGCTTGGGGAAACTTCGTAGAAAGAGTTGGCCCAAAGCTCTCTGGCTAAGTATGAGAGTGAAGCCCGAAATAGAGTAATGGTCTTAGGCGAGGGAGGGAGAGAACACACTGACACTGTTCTCATTGTCGAAAATACTTCACTGGAATCAGGTAGAGGAAGAAGAGCAAGGTTCGGCTAGAGGGGAATTCAAAGAAAGGGAGTTGTGTCAGTTCTGAAGAATTACGTCTTCTGAGGGTGAGCTCGAGGCAAGGGGCATTGAAAACAGCTGGGTACATCATGTCAAAGCCCCGGGCCTGGGAAATCATCTAAACCTGGCTCTGCCACTTACTGTGAGTAACTCTGGACAAGGTAGGACAGGACAGTTCTTTGCGTAACCGTCCTTGACTTAGTTTTCTCTTCGCTGACTTTGTTCTGACAGAATTTGTTCTTGGCAAAGAGAAATACTCTGGTTGATCATCATGACCAGATTTAGGAACTCCATGAGTAATTGTGAATATGAATAAATATTTAGGAAATATATAAGCAAATATTTAGAAAAACTCTGCATGGCCAGCTACAAAAAAGAATCATGTTGATCATTACAACAGAAGTATGTATTTATCTCTGGTTTTTTAAAAGTACTTTCTATAAATCTCCTAGGCCAGATAACTTTAGTAATTGATAAGAAATCTAACTTAAAATTCAACATGGGGAACCAGGTAGATGGAAATAAATCATACATTCTAGCAGATTCTAGTTCACTGATCTAGGAGTCCTCTGAAATATTTGGTTTGGTCCCAAGTAGCATGATTGTTTAGAAAGGATAAGAGCCTTTTGTCTTTTTGGTATTGTCGTGGAAGGTGAGGAGTTTGGATGCCATCTTTACGAGTAGATTTCAGTATAAACTGGATGACTCTGTGGCTGGCATCACTGAACATAGGATGGAGAAATTGGATGTGCTTTTTCTAGGAGGATCCTTGGGAAACAATGTGGCATCAGGAAAGGATCACAAGCTTGATATTTAAGAGAGATCCAATCTCATCCTGTGTGACATTTGTTATACTTCTTAACCCACAGCATTATCTCTAAGACTTGGATAATAATGTCCAGTAATGTGTCTTTTTCACATCTTGCCTCCCATAAAAAGCAGTAATATGTGCTTCTTACACTGAAAAAAAAATACATGTGGCTAGAGGAAACCAGCTTAGGGTTCCCCCTATGTTAATGTGTCCAGCTTTCTTGGAAGCACACTAATCTCATCATAATCCTCCTGCTTATGCAGATATGAAAATGAAATCAAGCATATATTCGTAACAACACTAGGATAATACTGGACGAACGAAGCATATGCTCAGCTTGATGGTAACCCATCTGTAAGACGCAGCACACTTCTGTGGGAGCTGAACACTCAGCTGATGCCAGATGTAGTAAGCACACAAAAGTGCTGGCTGCTGTTGTTTATTCACTGGACGTCTAAGGATAGAAAACCATTTTCAATCCCAGGAAAAGTTCCCTCCAACTGAGGTGTTTGTTACTAGTTCAGCATGGAAGCCATCATCTATTCTAGCTCTCCAACTGCCAGATCATGGGAAAGCAAATAATTCATCAGCAATAATTCCAGGAACTGCAGTCATTTTTTCTAGCGCCATGGACTCATGTTGTTTCACTTTCAATCTTCTTTCCTAAGCTGCTGAAAACTCTACTTTGGAGAACCCCATGATTTGGTGCCCACCTTTCCAAGGCTGTTTCTATCCCACTCCCCACACATCTGTATGCTGTTAATTCTCACTCCACCTTTTCGAGTCTCTAATTCGAACCCCTGTCTGGTATTCCCAATTCTTGCTTAAATATCAGTGTCCAAATTTACAAGCTGTCCTTTAGCTTTACATACCCAAAGCGAGCCCTTTATGCTCAGTGCCTTGCCTTGCTCACCAACCTTCCCTAACCCGTGGTTCTAAGCCACCCAGTTTTTTACCTGCATATGAGCACTAGTCCCTCTTTCTTCTGTATTTTTCAAACTTAAGCTCGACCCATTGACTCTTCCTCCAAAACAGCTTTCAAGTGGTCCTCCGTATATTCCTATTACCTGGATTTTCTCTGTCATTATTTTTCACTGTTTTTACTGAAAATAATCCCATTTATCAGTCTGTCCTATCAGTTTCAGCACGTTTCATGCTGCCTGTAAACTTAACTTTGTTGCTCCAAAATACAGATACAATCCCATTATTTCTGTGTTCAGAATACAACGTCCTTCAATTACATCTGCTAAAAGATAAAACCTAAAACATTTGTCACCACATAGAATATCCTTTGGATTCTGATTCTGTTTCTGTGCCTAGCCTAATTTCACCCGGTTCCTTTCCACACTCTATTGTACCAGATATTCCTTGTGTACAGAGTCAGACATCAACCCCCACCTCTTAATTCAGCCACATGTTCGGGAGAACAGTTCTGTGCAGAACTAGCTTGCCTCAGGTGTGTTGTGAATATGCCTCAGCTGACTCTCTTGCCGCATAGTTTTTGCTTCCCTGGGATTTTATCTCATCAGAGCCCAGAGGCCTTTGAAGAAGCCTCTTACCATCCTGAGTGGGCAGCCTGGAAGTGTGGCACACTCACGTGCATGGGATGTAAAACCCCGGGCCAACAGTTCAGGCATTCTATAAACCTCCACTGCGGACCGCACGGGGTTGAGCACTTGTTAACTAGACTACTGGCCAATGCAATGATTTCTGTTTCTATTCTTTCACTTTTCCTTTTTCTGTGCCCTCTGTTCGTAATTCTTGTACCATGTTATTTCTTCCCGAATAAATTACCTTGGCTGAGGCTCTATAGTTAAAGAACCGGGGAAAGATTATGGTTTGTTTTTCTTTGTTGTTGTTTTATTTTTAGTTTATTGGTACATTTTAGGTATACAGTACAGTTACATTCATTACTGAGATTTTGTACCTTTACATGACAGGTCTTGGTTCTCATTTTTTCCCCTTGTCCATGCCCTCCCCTTGCCCCCTCCTCCCCTCCCCATTTACAAATACTTTATTTCCATTTTTTCATTTTGTCATATTTTTTTCTTTTTCCTTATTACCCTTCCCCTACCCTTCCCACTTTCCCTTCTCCTTTAGCCCTTTCCTTCCTATTTCACATTGTCCATTATATCATTAGGATCTTATGTACTGTTATAGTTTTTCACACCAGAGAAACTATTCGGTATTTACACATGTGTGACTTATTTATTTATTTCACTTAGGAGTATCTCCTCAATATGTATCCATTTTCCTATGAATGAATCTAATTTCTCATTCTTTATGGCTGAGTAGTATTCCATTTTATAGAAAAACCACATCTTCTTTATCCAGTTTCCAACTGATGGGCAAATGGGCTGTTTCCAAGTTTTAGCTATTACAAACTGTGCTGCTATAAACATGGGTGCACATATATCAGTGTGATGTGATTCCTTTAATTCTTTTGGAAAGATACCCAGCAGAGGGATGGCTGGGTCAAATGGGACCTCTAGTCCCAGCTCTTTGAGGTGTCTCCATATTGATTTCCATAGTGGTTGCACCAGTCTGCAGTCCCACCAACAATGGAGAAGGGTTCCTTTCTCCCCACAACCCTGCCAACAATTGTTATTGTGTGATTTCTTGATAGCAGCCATTCTTTATGGGGTGAGGTGGAATCTCAGTGTTGTTTCCATCTGCATCTCTTGAATGACCAGTGATGTGGAACATTTTTTCATATATTTACTTTCTGCTTTTACTTCTTTGTCTGAGAAATGTCTGTTCATTTCAGATAACCATTTTTGAACTGGGTCTTTATATTTGGGGGGGATGATTGTTTTGAGTTCTTTATATATTCTAGATAAGAGCTCTTTGTCTGAGGAGCAGCTGGTAACAATTTTTTCCCACATAGTAGGCTGTCTTTTAATTCTGTTGGTGGTTTCTCTTGCAATGCAGAAGCTTATTACCTTATTAAAATAAGATGAGAAACTGGTTGTTGATTTTTTGTGCTAGTTCATAAAATCTTTTCCTATGCCAATGTCTTCAAGAGTTCTGCCTCACTTATTTTCCAGCAAGTTTAGTGTTTCTTTTTTAATATTTAGATCTTTAATCCACTTGAATTTTAGGTTAGTGCATGGTGAAGGATAAGGGTCCAGTTTTAATCTTTGACAGGTTGAAATCCAGTTTTTCCAACACCATTTATTAAAGAAGCTATCTTGCCTCCACTGAGGATGGTCAGCTCCTTTGTCAAAGATGAGGTAGCTGAGTACATCTGGAGTTGTTTTTGTATCTTCCAAGCTGTTCCACTGATCCTCAGGCCTGTTTCTTTGCCAGTACCATGCTATTTTTATCACAGTGGCTTTGTAGTATAGTTTCAAATTGGGAGTTGTTATACTCGCTGCCATGTGACTGTTGCCTAAAATGGCCTTTGCTATTCTAGGTCTCTTATGGTTTCAAATGAATTTTTGGATTATTTTTTTCTAATTCTGTGAAATATGGTGTTGGAATTTCAATCGGCATTGCATTGAATCTGTATAGCAGTTTTGGTAGTATGCTCATTTTCACTATGTTGATTCTTCCTAGCCAGGAGCAGGGGATATCTTTACATTTTCTTATATCCTCTTCGATCTCTTTTTTTTCAGAATGCAGTAGTTTTCAGTGTAGAGGTCTTTTGCTTCTTTCATTAGATTGATTCCTAGATACTTCATTTTTTGGGATGCTATTGTGAAAGGAATTGTTTCCCTAATTTATCTCTCAGTGAGTCTGTTATTTGTGTGTAAGAAGGCTATTGATTTTTGAGTGTTGACCTTATATCCAGCTACTCTGCTAAAAGTGTCAATTAAGTCTAGAAGTCTTATGGTGGAATTTTTTGGGTCTTCAATGTAGAGTAAGATTATGGTTACGAGCTCTACTTTTCCTCAGCAGGTAGAATTCAGGAGTCCCAAAACAAAGGGGTTTATGGGAAACTGGTCATTCTTAGCATCACTCTCTGAAACCTACTTTTACAATTTATGCATAATCGCTGCTGGGTTTGAGGTTCTATTTTCCTGAAGCCTCTACCTCTAGAGGAAAAAGGAAGAACTTGATTCTAGTTGAATCCAGGGCCACCATTTAGTCACTCTGCATTATTTGTGCTAGTGGGTCAGTAAGCAAGAACTGGTTATGGATCCAGCTAGCTAACGGACCATGGTTAGCCTCAGAAGGGGGGTTGCTGCCATACGATGGAGATAAGCTGAAGTGCATTTGGCAACCACAGAATTCACATCCACATGTTTTGCTCAGTCTCTGTCCAATGAAAAGATCACTGGGAAAATGCGACAACCAGGACTGCCCAGGGCACAGCCCAGGGTCCTCATGATGGGTCCAGAACCTATGGCCTGCACGCTGCAGTTGGCTGTTTGTTATCACTGAAAGTTCTAAAAGGTCCGCTATCCCTGGTGTAGGCTGTATAACTAGGCAGGCAACGAGAGTACTAGGAAAGCAACCTAAGCCAGCCAGAGTGCTGTTTGAAGGGGAGGAAAATAGGAAGTGAGCAGAGGATAGATCTTCCTAGGTGGCTTAAATAACAGATTTATTTCTCACCATTTTGTAGGATAGGGAGTCTAAGCTGAAGGTGCCAGCATACTCTTTTTCTGGTGAGGACTCACTTCCTGCCTTGTAGATGACCTCTTACTCAGTGTGTTTGCATGGGTCGTGCTTTTCCGGGGTGGAGGGGTGGAGAGAGAGAAGGAGGATGAAGTGGGGATAGGGAGAAAGAGATGTGCTCATTTGTTACTAGTGCACGATTGTGATGCACTCAGCCTGGGGGTTTGATGCATATCCTATGGTGATCACACGTCACATTGTGATAACATTCATTTTACTCCCCCTGCCCCTTCCTCCCCTTCTTTCGCTCTTTTGTCCTCAATTCCCATCTCTACCGAGACGACCTCTCTGTTTCTTAACATGGCTTCTTATTTTGCTCTTTAAATTATATCTTGGGTCTCTCATGTTAGAGATCGCTTGTAATAGTTCATGTTTGGGGCTGACTTACTTCACTTAAAGTTATGGCCTCAAGATCCATCCATTTCTCTGCAAAGATTCAAATTTATCCTTATGTATGGCCGAGTAGTACTCCATTGTGTGTAAATACCAGACTTTATTATCCGTTCATCTGTTGATGGGCATGCAGGCTGCTTCCATGATTCAGCTACTGTGAGTTGTGCCACCATAAACATCCTGCTATGCATGTATTGCTAAAGTAGTATACCTTTAGCCCTTCTGGGAAGATAGCTAGAAAATGTACACCTGAGTCAGATGGAATTTTTGTTTTTCAATTTTTGAGAAATCATCATACTGGTTTCTAAAGTGGTTGTACTAGTTTATATTCCCACGAGCAATGTTGAAAGGGTCCATTTCCCCACTGTTCTTGCCAGAATTTGTTGATAGCCATTCCTGGTGGAGTAATGTGGAATCTCAGTGTTGTTTTGATTTTCGTATCTCTAATGTCGAAAGATGTGCTGAACATTTTTTCATGTATTTATTGGCCATTTGTGTTTCTTCTTTTGTGATGTGTCTGTTCATTTCAAAATTGCCCAATTTTGATTGGGTCTTTTATTTGTGACAGTCTAATTTTGTTTAGTATTTTAAATATTCTAGATATTAGTTCTCTGACCAAGAAGTAACTGTTCAAATCTTTTTTCCACAGTTTGTATCTTCACTCTGTTGTTTCATTTGCTGTGCAGAAGCTTTTTATACTTGTTGATTCTTGGTACTATTTCTTGTGCTAATGAGGTTTTGTTCAGAAAGTCTTTTCCCATGCTTATTTCTTCAGAATTTTACTAACTTTTTCTTCTGGTTGATTCAGCAATCTATTTTAATATATAGGTCTTGGACCCACTTTGATATGACTTTAGAACTGCTCAGGAGGTCTGGATTGGAATTCATTCTTCTGCATGTAGATGAACAGTTTTCCCAGCATCATTTATAAAAGAAGCTATCTTTTCTCCACCAGGTATTATGGGCCCATGGCGAAGAATCAACTGACTAAAGGTGCTTGGGGGAGGTTTCTGTGCTCTTTATTCTATTCTGTTGGTTAAGATGCCTCTTTTTGTGCCAGGACCATGCTTTCTCTCCTACCATGGCTTTGTAGTATGACTTGAAGTCTGGGATTGTAATGCCTCAGAGAAGAATGTACCCAAGCAAACTAATACTGTCAGATCCTCACTTAACCATAATCACTTCCATAAAACAGACCATGTCTCCAAATGCCTCAGGGGATTCTGGTATCAACACAGAAGTTTTAATGGACACAAACATATGAAACAGCCAAGTTTAAAGCATTTGCCTCAGAACCAGCTACAGCAGCAGGGATTGGCCCTAGTACCAGTGGCCAACATTATCAACGGGCCACAATCTGGGAGATGACTGTGTGGGATTGGACAGCGGAGCAGCATAAGGCCAGGTGGCATTGTACAACTCTGGCATACAGTTTCCAATCTTCTTGGACCCATTGTAAGATTCATTTCATCAGCCTCCATGACCCTCAGGCTCTAGCAACTGTTGCCTGGCTCAGTGACCAATTCAATACTGCAACCTGGCATTGGCTCACCTCCCTTTCCTGTTTCACTTTACCCTGCCCATCACTTCTGCTCTCTACCATCCAAGTACTAACCAGGCCTGACCCTGCTTGGCGTCCACAGTCAGACAAGTTCGGGTGTGTTCAGGGTGGTATGGCCATAGACCACTTCTGCTTTTATTTATTTATTTTCTCATTGAGCTTATTGGGACTTTTTAAGTACACAGTACAGTTACATTCATCACTGGGATCCTGTACCCTTACACGACAGGTCTTGGTTCTCATTTTTCCCCATACCCTTGCCCTCTTCTCACCCCCTTTACCCTCCCCTAATTACAAAGACTTTGTTTCCATTTTTTCCTTTTCTCATATTTTTTCTTTTCCCTTATTTCCTTTCCCCTATCCTTCCCACTTCCCCTACACCTTTAGCCCTTTTCTTCCTAGTTCACATTGTCAGTTATACGATTTGGATCTTATTTACACTTTGAGTTTTTTGAACCAGAGAAACTATTCGGTATTTACATGTGTGTCACATCTGCTTTGAGAGACCACTTTTAAATGAACTATCCTCACTCAAGAATTTGCTTCAGAAGCTCTTTTGGAGGGAACTTTGAGACATTCATTCTAACTGGCATTTCCAAAATGATTATATCACTTAGCAAGTGGACTGTCACATGATGTGGGCCCCATAAACATTTGGGCAATGGATGTTTGTCTCTGAAAATGCTTGCTTTTTACCATCCTTGGTTCTGTTTGGATCTTTGTCCTCTGCCCCAAGCTTCTTCATCAGATGAGAATCGCCTGTAAAACCTCCTGCTCTTTTCAATTCATCTGCATCTCCATTGAATGAAGTCTCCATAGGTAGGGAACGAAGCTATTTGGCCATTGACCATTTCTGGGAATACTGGGAAAGTACATTTCTTAGTCACCATTGCATGTAGCTAGGAAACTGCAGCTGAGTTTTAGCCAGAGCACGTGGGCAGTGGTGACATCAACTACTTACACAACTCCAGCAATGAAACTATACACATGATTTTCTGGGAGGCATCCAGAAGTGAAGGACTCAGAGATGGCAACATTGTAAGCTAGAAGCAGCTGACTCCTGGATCATCACTTGGTAGAGGCTTTCCTAGGAATAGTGCCCAACCACATCAGACTTCACTTGGCACGAAAACTTTGAGCTGTACCACTGGGACATCACACTTTATTTTGACTCCAGGATAGGCCAACATCCACAGCTAATATATCCCAGAGAGAGAGATAGGATTTCTGTATGTTCACACTGGATGTGGTTATAACCACTATGAAATCAATAACTGTCCATTCTAATTGTTTTCTTCATTTCCATCTTTTCACTGTAACCCCTTTGGACTCCCCAGTGCTGGTACTACATTCCATATGTACTGACTGGATGGATGTGAGTTTATTCTAGGAGAAAAATGTTGGGAAATAATTAAGATTGACATATTTGGGTTGACTAGGGCAAAGGAACGTTCTAAAAACTTTAACCGTGGTACAGTGTTAAAGGGCCGCTTGTTAGAGGTGATGAAAGATTTATCACTAGGGACTTTAGTTGGTCTGGAATTTAAAGACCAATTGTCCAAACTGCTTAACTCTTCTGGTGAAGTAATTAAATCCAGAGAAGTCAAAAGACTTGCCCATAGCATGTCAGCAGCAACTCCAAGTGAAATCGAATCTTCTACCCTCTGTACCAGTACTTGACTATATCAAAGTTTAAAGGGTGATAGAACAGCCAGAACATCAATTATGTACTAGGTCTGAATTCACATACTGCCAATTTATTTGTAATATGCCTTTTTGTTAATTACTTAATCTGGCTCAAGGAATCAGGGAGGTCTCTCATTTATAAAAATAGGGTATAATACTTCTATAGATTTTTATGAAATATAATGAAATTACTTATATTAACAAAGAGCTGGGCACAAGGTTACAATTATTATTGTTATATCTAATTTAGTAAGTAAAAAAGAATATTTCTTATTCAATATGTCTTATTTACATTTTACTGCATGGCATGAAGTAAGATTCTGCCTCATTACAAATCATTGAACTTTTAGGAGCTAAACTGGGAAAAGGAATCATATGGGGGAAAATGCAATTCAAGACCAAGCCAGTAAACTCTAACTGAATTGTGTAACAGCATAATCTTTTCCAACTGGAAGCTTTTTGTAAAGTCAGCTTTTATAAACATGACTCCAACTGAATACAAACACGGAATAAAGGAGAGATGGCAAAGGAGACAACCCGGCAAGACCACGAAGAGCTGGAAAAATCCCAGGACTCCATTTTCCCTCCTTAGATTCCGAGTTCCTCTGGTGACCTGTAGTAGAAAATTTTACTTATGATTCCCATGAAAATGAGTAATTTAATAACTGTGATGCAGGTAAGTCCTGCTTGACAGAATCACCATCAAAAGGATAATTATTTTTACCTCTGGAATTCAGCTTGTGCTTAATGTGGGCTCCATGAGAGATGTGACATTTGGCTTTGTTCAAAGAGACCCAGAGAATGACCCTGGGACCTTCACAATGGACACCTGGCCCCTTGAGCTGCTGCCAGCCCAGGGAAGCCTCTCCTCTCCTGGGATCCACTGAGGCAAGGGTGTGTGCTGACCGGGTCTATGACCCACCTGGCTAGCAATTCCCACCATTGTCCTGAGAAGGTGAGTCAGAACTTCTGAGCCTCAGCTTCCTCCCTTGTAAAGTAAGGGCAGTGATACTCCACCTGCACCGAATTCTGATGATTGAGAATACACTGGTGTGTTTACCATCTAGCACAACACATGGCACACAATGGGTGCTCAATTTCTTCTTCCTTCGTCTCCTCCATCTCTCTTTCTCTTATTTCCTCCCTCTTTCCTTCAATTAATAAATCCATTGAGAACTGATTCAATTCTGTTACTTACATCTTGCTGTGCAGCATTGAATAAGATTGATCAGAGTTTTTAGATGAGTATATGAATTCAGCAAATTCATTGAGTACTAACTCGGAATATTTTAACACAAACACGTGCTGTTCTAATTCTTCCACTTGGCAAGAAGTGCATCTCATACCCTGATAACAGTCCATGCTTCTACCGACACTCACCCATGAAATTCGCCTTTGAGATTCATTTCCATAAAATCCAACAAGCACAGACATGTGAGGGGAGAGGAGACCCCTGACCCAGACCCTCAGTCACTTCCCCTCAGGGGTGATTTTGCCAGAAGATAAAATGATCCAGTAAGTGACACGCTCATCAGGCACAGCATAAATGGAGCCTGATTTTTATTGCCTGCTCCAGCCCTTTGGAAGCCCATGTAAATTACTATTGATCTGCTCATCTGTAAATCAAGGGTTAAACTCACTTTGGGAAGACCGTACCTTGGTCTGAATAATTACAAAGCCATTTAGCAATGTATTAAAAAATGAAGTAAATGAAAGCATAGCTCTTTTTAAAATAGTTTTTTTTTAAAGTTTAAGCTTGCAGAGAAGTTAGCCATGGACCCTCATGCATAGCCACTCCCATGACCTGTGCCCCACCAGAGCGACACACTTATTGTGACTGATGAACCCAATGATGATGTGTGATTTGCCCCCTAAGTTGCACATTCTGTCAGTTGGGTTAATGTGTATTGACATAGTCATCAAGTATGATACAGAGTAGTTTCACAGAGCTAAACCTGCTCTGTTCCCTGTTTATTTATCCCTCACTTTCCCCTAGGCCCTGATGACTACTGATCTTTTCATGGTCTCCATAGTTTGCCTATCCCAGAATGTCATGCAGTTGAGACCATTCACCATGCAGCTGTTTCAGATTGTTTTCTTTCAGCAATGTCTCAGGTCTTTTGACACATTGACACAGCATCTCTTTTTAGCACTGAATGATACTCCATTGTCTGATGTCCCACAGTCTACTTATCCACCTGCCTACTGACGACATCTTGATGGCTCCTACGTTTTCTCAATAGTGAGCAAAGCTGACACAAGCAGGTGTATGCAGGTGCTCACCATGGACATATATTTTCAGCACCTTTGAGTGATACCGTAATTGCTGGACTGTACATGTAGATTGGCGAGAAGTACCAAACTCTTTCCAAAGCAGGCATGTCATTTTGCATTTCTGAAAGTGAGAAAGGCAGATTCCTGTTGTCCCCCTTCCCTGCCCGCACTTGACATTGTCCATTTGCTGGACATTGTCCACACTGCCACTGTGTAGTGGTAGCTCGTTTTAGTTTGCTTTTCCCTGGTGACATAAGATGTGGGACATTTCTTCATAAGCTTATTTGCCCTCTATTCATCTTCTTTGGTGAGATGTTGTTAAGGTCTTTGGCTCCTTTTTTAACTGGGCTGTTCGCTTCCTTAAGGTTGAAAAGAGTTCTTAGTACATCTTGGGCAATAACCTTTTATCAGATATGTCCCAGTCTATTACTTATCTTCTGAGTCTCTTGGCAGTGTCTTTTGCAGTGCAGTTTTTAATTTTAATGAAGTCCAGTTTATCAGTTTTTCTTTCACCAACTGTAGTTTTGGCATCATAAAAAAAAAGTCATTGCTAAACCCAAAGATTTTCTTCTATCTGATCTTGAAGATTTACAGTTTATATTTTACACTTATCTTTGTAACCATTTTGAGTTAACTTTTATGAAAGGTGCAAGATCTGCATCGAGATTTGTTTGTTTATTGATTTATTTGCATGTGGATATCCAGTTGTTCTAGCACCATTTGTTGAAAAGACTATCTTTGCTCTGTTGAATTTTTTTTTAAATTTTTCCACAGATCAACAGGCTTCTGTGACTGTTAACTATGATATGTCAACTGGACTAGATTAGGAAACACCCAACAGGTTAGTAATGACCCTGCTGGTGCATCTGTGGGGTGTTTCCAGGATGAATGATGTGTAGGGGAGCAAACTGAGGTGCGAAGACACATTGCAACTGTGGATGGCACCACCATTGGCTTGTAGTCTGGATGAAATAAAAGGGAAAAAAGAAGGAAATTGATATGCCTTTTTGAAAATCTCCATTCTACTTGAGCGAGTGTGTTTCACTACTGCCATCACCTGTGCATATCAGACACCAACTTCTCCAGCCTTCAAAGCAGACTCAGACCAGGGTCTTTCCTGGGAGTTGCTGGGTCCTGTCTCCATGATGCATCTTTCTTCCCCCTTGTTCACAGCTTCCAGCTTCTTGGACTGAGCAGATCCTCTGGCTGTCCGCAGGCAAATGGCCATTGCAGGTGCTCCTCGCTCTGATCCTGTAAATTTACTTAACAACTCCCTCTGCCTGAGTACGCATATATTTCCTATTGATCATGTTCCCTGATACAACTACACTTATGGGATTCTATTTCCAGGCTTCTAGTTTGATAAGTTTCTCTATTTGTTTATTCTTTTACGAATACCACATGAAGACAATTACTCTAGCTTTATAGTAAATCTCGAAATCAAGCCATGTCCTACTCCTCGTCTCTTCTTCAGTGTTGTGCTTGGTCATTTGGCTCTCCATGTCAGTTTTAGATTTGCAGATATCAATGAAATAACTTGGTGGACTTTGGTGTAGGATTGCAGAGAATCTGTAGATCAAATTAGAAAGAACTGACTTGAAAACATTCACTCTTGCCCTGTGTGAGTATTAAATATCTGTCCATTTGTTTTATTCTGTTTTTGCTTCTTTCATCAAAATTTTATAATTTTATTCATATAAAATTATATATTTTTGGCATTTATATCTAAGTATTTAATTTTTTGAGTGCTAACAGTGACATTGTATTTTAAATTTCAAATTTCACTTTTCATTGGCAGTAAACAAAGGCAATTGACATTTTTATATTTACTTGTAGTAATTATTATTAATTCCTATAATTTTTGTTGATTCAGATTTTCCACACTGATAATCATTCATCTGCCAACAGGGTTTTACTTCTATTAGTGTATATTTTATTTTTCATTTCCTTTTCTTGTCTTATTGCTTTAGCTAGGACTTTCTTTTAGTATAATGGTGAAAAGGTGTAGTGAAGGAGGACATACTTCTCTTGTTCCTGGCAAAAGAAGTTATTCTAAATAGTCCTTTAGTTGTGTGGTATTAAATTGGGGGGGAGTATAGTTTTACGATTAATTCTCAGATACTCAATGAGCCTGTGCCTCGGGACTGAGAACTTCACTCGTGTTTCTAGGTCCCCACTCCCACCCTTGCCCCTTGGGTAATGTATGACAGAGTAACCAGTCTACTAGAATTGAATATTTCTCTTTCCCCAAATGAGTCAGGCTCTGATAATCTTCCAGTAGATTAGACTTATTGAGTCATTTTTCCTGATGGCAGAATTTAAACAAAATGCTCTGATACATTTCCAGATAGTTACTTCCCCCATCCCCCTGCATGAGAAGGAAAACTCACCAAAGTGTGAGGACCTTCCCGTGACTGGGTTCTGCTGGAGTCTTTGTCCTTCAGAGTTGTCCACACAAAGGACACACCAATACGTCAACTGCTTACTGCACCGGTTCCTGTGGAAGTTTTTGCTCTTGTAAACAATGGCTCCCCATATTTTCTCATTAGTGTCTCCAGTCTCAGGGCAGTAGTTTGCCCTGAAACCTCACTTCTTTTGTGTATCTATGTGTAGTTGGTTTATCAGTTTGTTCAACTTTTAACTTGTTAGGGTAGAGTGGTGACTTTAAAGCTCCCTCTATACTAGACTAGAAGCTAGCAAAGCTTAGCACTGCATATACAGTCTTTACTAAAGTTAGTAATAACAATCGATCCTGGAAACCAGAATTGTGTGCCACAAAAGGATCCAGTCCTCATACCCACCTTATGATAAAGGTATAAAATTATCTTAGGAAACAGACCTTTTACAAGTGAGAAAATTTAGACAAAAATTTAGACACAAAAATTAAGGGAGGGCCAGCGGTTCGGTGGCCTGCCTTGCAAGTGCAAGGACCCAATTTCAATCCCCGGTATCAAAAAAAAAAAAAAAATTAAGGGATATGTCAGAGGATGTACTGCTAGGGATGGGTAGAGTCAGGGCCTGAATCCTGGGTATGTGGTCCAGAGACCTGGCGCTCAGCCATGACACTCCACTGCTGAGTTTTTATAGTTGGTTTAGTGACTCTTAATTACAAGACAATACTTCCTAAGAAAATATAGTACATTCTTCTGCAGAGTGTTTGCTGCTTATTTTATTTCCAGGAAAGAGTTATTTGGCTTTTTAGAGAGTAAAAGTTTCCAATTATTTCACAATATGCTGGCTTCATGAAAAGTAAGCATTTCTAAGTCATTTTATAGTTACATTTTTTTCCTCTGCAGAGTTTATTTTTAACTTATATGAATCCCACAGAAGAAATGTCTACTCCATGAGACATAAGAATCCCAGGGATGTGTGTAAAGAAATATACTGAGGTCTGGAAAAAAATACCACATATTTTTTTATTCACTTATTTTCTTTACATATCCTAAAATATTCTATTGCTAATGCATTACTTAAGAAGCAAGGCATTACTTGTTCTTATATTAGTTTCTCCATGTATTTTTCAACTTCATATTGTACCTAAGCAGAGAGAAATGCTCAAAATATTTTTACCAATAAATATGAATATTTCAACAAGTTTGGAGACCACTATTTTATAAACCTTAGAATTTAGATAGCTACTTTCAGTACTTTCTTACAGTGAGTCAATTTACACTTTCTGAGGATGATCTAAGTTGCTTTCCAAAAATCTACTAGATTTATGTAGAATATCAACTCCTCCAGTAATTATGAGAGTTTCACCATAGCAAACATTTGGGGGTTTCCTAAAGTAATATTATGGTGTGAGAATATGCTCCCAAAAGCTGAAGTGTTGGGGCCTTAATTTCTCAATGCGGCTGTTAGAAGGTGAGGCCTGGTGGGAGATGTTTGGATCCTGGGGTCAGGACTCTCATGAGTGGGTTAATGCCTTTCTGTGTGAGTGAGTTCTAACTTGTTTGGGATTGGTTTATCTACAGGGGGAGTGGGGGAGACTTTAAAGCAAGGCCACCTTATCGCTTCTTTGCCTTTTGTCTAAGATCAAGTGTAAAGCAAGGCCACCCTTCATGCTCTTTCTCTTCTACACATAACCATGTCCCTTCTGCTTTCCATGATGAGTTGGAGCAGCACTAGTGCTTCATCAGACATAGCCACCAAACTTAGACTTCCTGTATCCAGAACCATGAGCAAAATAAGCCTCTTGTAACACTTAAGCTGGGCTGTCAACCTTAATGACTTGAGAGCCGCCCAGGGAATCAGGAAAGCACGCTCTGGGTGTGTCTGTGCAGATTATAGGTGAATGACCTTGTAATATATTTTCACCCTGGCCCCTTCCTCTCTGGCACTGTGTCTGGCAGTGTGAAATCTGATCAAGATTTCAAGATATACCTCTTTTCTTTATAATAAACTGTCTCTGGCATTCTGTTATATCAAGAAAAAATGACAGATAAACAGAACACAATACACCATACGCTGTCAAAAATTATATTGGATGGGAAGAAAAAGGAAGAGAGCAAATTCTGGGTAAAAGAAATGGCTTTCATTCCTATCTTAGTTTCATGGCTGAGGTCCATATAATAAAAGAGATTAATAAGAAAAGCATATACACTTATTTAATAAGAGTTTTATATGACATGGGAGATTAGAAATGAAGACAAAAGACAGGTAAAATCATGGATTTTTATGCTTAGTTTTTTGATGAAGAGTATGTTTGGAGAAATATGTTTCGAGAGCAAAGCTATGATATAATGTTAATAAACCATGGCAACTTAGCAAGAATAGTTTGTTCAGGTTATAATTATCCATGCATCTTCTTAGATGTTCCTTCTAAGGATGTTCCTTAGCTCCAGGTCTAGGAAGAATACCTCTAGAATGAGAGTCCTTGAACCTTCTTCAGGCAGGAGGGTGGGAGGAGGGTGGGAAAGACCTTCCTGTTCTGCTGTCTTCTTAAATGCCAAGGTTCTGTACTCCGTATTGTGAGATACTATGTCCTGAGGGCCATCTGGAGGAAGGAAACGGAAAAAGGAAGAATGAAAAGAAAGAAAGGGAGAGGTGAGAAACAAAAAATGATGAGGAAAGAATGGAAGAAGGGAGAAAAAAATGGCAAAAGGAAAGAAAAATAGAAAGAAAGAAGGAAAAGCTGAGATTGTTTTACATAATATTTCACCCTCAGGCATTTTAAGGGTGTACAGTCACTACAGCTCAAAGTCTTGAGTTTTCCTCATAGCAAAGAAATTTTCTTGATAAGCAGCATAGACTCTCCTTACCTCTAGGATATCGGGATACTTGTTCTGAACTGAGTAAATTTGGGGTTTTGTGGGAAGTGAAGGAAGCAGTTGCTTCCTATTGAGGAGCGAGCACATGCAGATCCTCAATAAATGTCTGTTTCGTTAACAAAAACCTAGCTCGTATTTTGCACTATGTCATGGTTACTGTTCTACAATGTTTGCACATTTTAGCACCAACTTATGAAATGAGTTCGATTACTAAGCCCATTTTACAGATGAGCAACATGCAGAGAGTTAAGTGCCTTGCTCAAGATCACACAGGAAGTGGCAGACATAAGACTCAACCCCACACATTCTATCCCAGGCCCTTCAGTACTAGCCTCCACCCCACTGCATACAAACTCTCACATCTCTTCCCTCTTTCACATTTTTAACCTCATCTTCTCTTTTAAAGGTACTTTTGACTTTCATTTGAACAGAGTAGCCTGGAATTGGAAAAGTGGGGGGCAGGGAGGTCACACAGTGAGAGAATTCTCAGAGGATGATGGAAAGATTAGTTAAGACAACAACAAGACTGTGATAAGGACCATCCCCACGCTGACCCATGCTTGGTGCTTGTTTAACATTTCATTTCAGTTATCAAAGTGCTTACATACAAAATATGCTTATTTTTTCAGCTTCTATTTTTGTTACTACACTTTTGCAGTAGATAATGTTTATCTTCCTGGTGGGGAATTGGTACGTGCACATAACATATCCCAATTCTTTTTTCATCTCCCCTGAATCCTTGCCTCCATCTCTTGAGCTCCTTCCCATTTGAAAAAGATCTATCATCCTGCTTCCTATTTTCTATCTTTTGTTTTGCTCTTTAATTTATTTATACTTTGGGTTTCTTATATAAGAAAAACTATGCAATATTTAAGCTTGTGTGTCTAATTTATTCCACTTAACATTATGGTGTCAAAGTGCATCCATTTTCCAGCAAATGACTCAAGTTTATACTTTTTTATAGCAATAGTAAGTGTATATTTAACATTAAATGCTTTCAGAATCTTCTTAGATAGACATTATTATTTCCTGAAAATTTTTTTATGAAGAAAGAGTTGTTAATGTTAGAGTTTTACACACAATCACTGAGCTAAGGCATGGATTTGAACCATCTGATACCTACTCCTTTGCCTTTTACATAATTTGTCCAATTGATACCACTTAGCAATGGGAAATTTAGGCAGATAACATCATAGGAGGTGTATGCTTAGCTGCCTAGGGAGGCTGAGTATTCTGGGAAAACTACTGTAAAAGAAGAATGGAGTCGAAGGATGCTGAACTTCCCTATTCTGTGACTTATTCATCAAATGCAAATGGTGCACCTCCTGACCATTGGGATTTTTCAAAGCCATTCGTATTCTAGGAGGGGACAAAGATTTCTAAAGTCACTCCTGATTGCTCACCTTCTGTACTTTGTTTGAAATTCAACTCTGCAAGTTCTTCCTGCAAACTTCATCAGTTCCCTATGGACATGAAAAGAAATTGTTTCTACTGAGCCATCTTGCCAGGAGACCTTGATGAAAAGTGTCCTGAAGAAGAAATTATTCTTCACCCCTGGGGTCACTTGGTAGCTAAAACAGGCTTCTCCCTTTTCTTTTAATCTGTTCTACTTCACTTGCTCCTATTTTGTGTGTTCTTAGAGGTATTGCCTTATTTACTCTGATGGTTTCTCAACTAATTGAATACAACAGTGAGTTCTTTCTTCCTTGACTCGTTTGGATGTTTTTATCAGCCCAAGGGGAAGGGTCTCTATCACACAGCTTGGCTTTGAGACACTCACTTACTGAAACTACTGTAAAAGTTATTGCTTTTGTGGGGCTGTTAAAAGTCTGCACATAGGGCTAAAATATACAGAATAGAGTCATACTAGGCTTGGGTGGTGACAATGGCTTTCCTAGTTCTTGGACAGAAAAATAGTTTCTGAAAACAGAAGAATGAATGTGTCTCATGGCTTTATTTCCAAGTCTATATGTATTGTGATCAAAGGGTTCCTTTCTTGGACCTAAGGAATTACCTGTGCATGTTGACAGCTAAGATGAACTATAAAGAGCAAACTATGTAGAAACATTCCTGAACAGAAAGAAATGATCTCCTAGAACCAAACTCTGCCTTTTGATGCGATTTGTTTCAGACCCCATAGTTAGCAATTATTTTCCAGTTTTCTATCACGTGTCCACATATGCGCTCGCACGCACACGCACACACACACACACACACACACACAGATACAGTAAGTAAACTCTCACTTGTCATCCTTCTTCCTCCATCCCATGATAAAATCTGTTTGATGAAGTACTCACGAAACCTTTTTTGCCAAGGTAGAGGTTTTATTTGAAAAGCTGTAGACTTCTCTAAGAGAAGATTCCTCCTCTGTTCTCTACTTCACACTTCTCCATACCCAACACATAGCAGAGCTCAGGATTTTCCTGGTTTCTATGTTTAGTATGTTGTGTAATGAATCATACTGTCCACCTGTAAGTGTCATAAACAGATGGTATAAATATGCTTGCATAATGTGACTCAAAGCACATCTCCAATTTTAGCTGGAGTTCAAACAATATTCACAGTTCCAAGAAACCTTTGGCTTGCAACTTCTGGGTCAGTGGGTGGAGGATACCGGAAAACTAAGAGCCGGGTGCCCTGTTGCCTGTCAATGTGAGCCAACCTGAAGGAGCCACAGAGAGGGTGGAGGGGGCCAGGGGAGTGACCGGAAAACCTGTTTTTCATGTGCTCCTGAAGCTAGTCATTTCAAAGCTGCCCCATTTGTCACTGGGTCCTCCGGAGTGGGGGATTTCGTACACGCTCTTCCCTCTTCCAGGAATGGCCTTCCCTTCTTTCCACCACCCTCCCCGATTCCTCTGACTGTCTAGGTTGGAGAGATCCTACTGGTGCACAGAACAGATGAGAGCACCCTGTGCTATGTGCCCTCGATGCTCTCCTGTGCTGCCTGATGCCTACTCTGACCAGTTCCTAGCGTACTGTGAGCCTGACCACTCCGGGGCAGGTGTTGTGCCCTCTCATTAGTCCCGCACTGGAGACTTAAAGAGCATTGTTCACCGAAGGCCTTGTCCGATAAAGCATTTATAAAGCTAAACAGCCCAGTTGAAGTTTCAGAGGCAGATCCTTCAGGTTCCCGAGAAGAGCAGTGAGGATTGGCTTATGAAGGGGAAAACGAATAAGTAAGTGACATCATCACCGATTCTGGGGAAGTTCACTCACTCCTCAGTCATAGGCTTCTCCTTTTCAAAGTGCTGTCTGGTTTTCCCAGAGCAAGTAATAGCTTTCTCATGTGTGAACACCAGGGCTCATGCATAGTCTGGTTTTACTCTCTCCCTCCTTTCATCCTGCCTGGTGAGTTCAGCAGCTTCTCAAAGTCGAGAACTAAAACCTGGTTCTTCCGACTCATTCTGCTTTTTCTGGGACCTGGCATGTTATGTAGAACAGGGAAAGCACCTGCATTCACAAAAATGATTGAAAATATAGCACCTATTCACTTAACCAGCATTCAATAAATATTTTATTTAAATATTTAAATTTATATTTTAAAAAACCCAAGTGTTTACTGGGTTCCATTTTAGGTGCTTAGAATACAGCAACAAAATATTCCTCCATTCAAATAAACATTTTGGAAGTTGTAACTTTTCCAAAAACCACAGAAATGGTTTTCAGGCTTGTTTTGTAACTGTGGTTACCTAAGAAATGTGCACAGATACCTTTGCACAGGTCACTGAATACTGGGTGTTGAGTTCAAAGTTTGTGAGTGAGAGTCAAGCTTAATCATATCTCTCTAGTAACGGAGGGATCTGGTGCCCGCCAGATGTATATTTAATATGGAAAACACAAGTAGTTACTCAGCAAGCAAACGATTTCTCTATTTACCTAATGTTACCATGGGCACAAGTATCAGCCCCAAGGTTCCGTTTATTTTTTCAGTATAAGCATCTGTGAATGTCTTGAAGGCTAAAGGCTGGGCAACCTCAAATCACTGTCTAAAATTGTACTAAGTTAAATTTCTTTTGCAAAAAAGCGCCTGGTCCTTTTAAAGAAAATAACCCCATTTTTATTATATTTAACTTTTTATAAAAAATAGATTTTATGCATGTTTGTTTTTAACTAGAATCATTTAAATGCACATGAATTCCATGCTGTGCGATCTCTACTTTTTCTATTTGCTGAGACGTGATTAAGCACTAGCACTTGTTCATTTTTGGTGATTTTGACTTTGTGGCTGATATTTGGCACAAAGCAATTAATATCAATTATTATCCACGGGCAGACTTTGTGAGCCAGTAAGCAAAATTTTAAGGAGCAAACCCAAAATGTTAATTGGAAAACCAGTAAACTTCAGAGGGAAAGAATTTTGTGCTTTTTATTTCCCTGACTTTGGAAGCTCCTTCCATTTAAATGGTATAAGGCCCATTTGTATTATTTTGTGCAAAGACAGGTGGTGAATTTTCTGTTCTTCCACCTGCAAAGAAGACAGGTATCAAATTATCCTCAGAGTTATACTAATGCGACTTAGCATTTCTCAAAGGACCTCGAAGCACTGAGTACTCCATAAGTAGGGCCCTTCATTCACCGCGGAACTTTCCTCCCCGCTGATGAGCTACAGCGGCAACTGCATGCGACACTGGGGCTCCTGAGTGTACTCCGGGGGCAGGGGATGAATGTCCCACGGTAGCGTGTAAGAGTTACTTCCGCTGGAGCTGGTAGACCACAAAGGCCTTCCTCAGGGGGAGTGGATCAGGCTGTGTTTCGTTCTGCATGGGTGCGCATCTTGGGCCCAGGCCTCCGAGATCTACAGATGTACTGAGCAACACCAACTTTTGCTCCTGTGATGACCAATCCTCAGCAGGGCTATTAAACAGAGCTATATGCACTCCGGGTTCCCACCTCTTCCCAGGTCTACGGACCATGATGTGAAGGAACAGGCTTAGCTCCCACAGCAGAAATATGGCTAGAATCAAATTCCAAAGCCAGTTTTGAGACCGCCTCTGTTGTCTGTCAGTGGTGTGACAAGGTGGGGACTCTAGTTAACCTTGGGACAACATGGTGTGTGCAGCCCAGCCGTCAGTTCATACTTTAGAGGCTCGCTGTGAGGGATACACAGGCAAATGTATGTAAATCAGCTCAGCCACCTGAGTAACAATCTCCACACTTGTTAGGCAACATTGTCATTGTCCCTAAAGCTGGCTCTGAGACAGAAATGGGCAACACCATTATTGCATGGTTAGTATCCTTTCTTCTAGCAGCTGTCATACTCAGATACCAAGACTCCTCTCACCTCTCTCCCAGGAATATCCAAATATAAAATCTTGATATTTTGGAGAGAAAATAAAAGCTATATCTGGCAGGACTATGATATAACTGTCATAATTAAATTAGAGTAAAGTAGATCCGCGACATGACTTATGAAACAGGTCTGGAATCTGTTTGTGCTGTGTTAGTTGAAACACAGGCCAGATTATGAGGACAGTTATGAAAAACAAAGCGAGCACCCTTTCTCAGAGAGCTGGCCTTTCCCATGGTCAGGCTTTCTTGCTCTTTAGCTTATTGGGTTTCTTGTTAAGTCTGTGATGGGTGAAACAGCCCAAGTAAAAAAAGGTGGATGGAATGTTAGCATTTTGAAGTCTATTTAGATGCTGAGTGGAAGAAATTGCTCAACTAGTAGAAGATATAAAGGAGTGATCATTCATGCTGTGCAGTGGTGACTGCTGAGCAAGGCCAGCCCACACCGGCTTACCCCACACCAGCTCTCTGCAGGTTCCATTGATTCTGCCTTCCGAGTGGACCTAGAAGGTGACCACTTCCAGCCACCTTTCGCCTGCTGTGCTTGTGTGAAGAGCTGTGTCTCCCCTGAGTTGCTGTGGCAGTCTCCTAACGAGCCCTCCCAGCACCGGCTCTCTCCCTAGGGGGACATACAGGTGCATGACCTCCGCTCTGCATCAGAGAGACCCTTCCAGAAAAGGTCAGGCCGTGAATTGCCATTGCAAACCCTCTAGCTGCCCTCTCATTCAGTGTAATCGCCAGCCTGCTCAGAATCCCCACAGGGCCCGTACCTCACATCTCCTGCCCCCTGACATTAGCATTGATTCGTCCTCCCCTGGCTTGCACTAGGCTCCTCTCTTCCTGTTACTCAGAAGGCTCCTTGCAGTGGCCACTCACTCTGCCCAAGAGGCCGCAGTGGCCTGGGCTTTGTCCCATGTGGGCGCACACTCTCTGCTTTCCCCTGTTTCTCAAAACTTGTCCTGACCATGCTGCCTCATACTGAAACTTCCCTGATATTCTCTGCTTCCTAGTCTTGCTTACCTTGCTCTATTTTTCTGAACAATCACCATATAATATTCCATATAACTTATTTATTATACATATTATTTATTACCCATCTTCCATTTATTCTCCCAAATGAACCCTAAGAAGGTAGGGGTGTTTATCTATTCGTTTTGCTCATGTATCCCACTTTTAGAAAGAAATGAATAATATTCCTGGTCTTAAAGTTTTAAGAGTAGCAATTTCAAAAGAAACTTTAGAGAAAAGGCACAGAACCTGATAGGGAGTGCTTTAAAATAGAAAAAAAAAAGTGGTGGTGGGGCCAGACAGAAAGAGAAATAATGCAAGAGAATTTAATCATTTAATCAACAGAACTAAAACTTAGTTCCAAGACCGTAATTTAACCTTCAGTTTCTAAACCCATTAACATATTAACTGTTCAAGTTTGCTCTCCCTCTGTACTTTCTATAAAAGCTGGAAAATATTTTGTTTTAAATTTTAGTTTCGTTGACAGCTTAAATAACATTTACTGAAACCAAACAATGGCATTGTTTTTAATGGACCTTTTTAATCTTGATCATTAAATCTTTCAGCAAAAAGCAACTTTACATTCCAATTTATTTTTCAATCAACTTACTTGATGTTAACACATCTTGTAAGAGCTGCAGTTTATATCATCATCTGAATCAGAGGCGTAGATTTATAACCGGCCAGGGCAGGCTTTTTGTCACTGGTTTTTGTTTTAGAAGGGTTCTTGGCAGTCTTGGCCACCAGCTGCTCTAGTCCAGAGCCAGGCACTGCCGACCAAGACTTCTTGTGGTGTCCATTCCTTCCAGGCTGTTTCATTGGTCAAATCATGCTTGCATGTCCGTGTGGTGAGAGCCACTTGGTACAGAATACATGGTCAGCTGAGCTGTTACGATTGCTTTGTCCTTGGTTTTTCAATGGCCCTCACATGAAAATAATTGAACTTTTGTGCATCTATGTATCTGACTGGGTAGGGGCTGGCAGTAAGGTTTTGACCAAAGGCAAAGTTGACCAAAGGTTATTTCTCACTGAAAATATTCTGTTTTGCCTTTTATGAAGGAAGCCTTCAGGTTTAGGACCAGTGGTATAAAATAGGGGATATTAAAAAATGTCTGAGAGTTTTACTAGTGACCAGAACAGATGCAATTTTAGTACTTCCTTCTCTAACAGCGGGATTAGGCACAGGGCCTAAACTATGTGTGTGACTTCAGGTGAGGAGAATTTCATGGAGCTTCTTGACATGACTGTCAGCTCGCTGACTTTCAAGGCCCAGCGTCATGGTAGAACCACTCACCCCTAACATACAGAGACACATGCACCAATGTGTGTTCACATGCCTGTGTCACACATAAGCACACATATACGCAGCACACATCTGTGACACTGTGTAGATGTCCTGCTAATCGCCGGAGATATGTATGCATATTTTTTCTGAAAGGATGGAGGCCTCTGGCTTACAAGGAGGAATTAATAGGGATTGTTTTGCATCAAAGTTTTTCAGAACCAAAGTTATATCTGCTACCATGCTGCAAAAGAGAAACCAAAGATAAAGGATTTATCAACTTGCAGTTCTCATGTGATGCTGAGGCCCTAAGAGGTAAGTCTAGGTAAGATGACAGACATGGAAGTCCTGCCACCCACTTACAAGGAGCTGGGAATTTATGTGAATTATCATAAGTTACAAAATATCACACCTTCTGTCAGCTATTCAGACAATTCCAGTAACACATTCCCGCCCGTGTAGGACCATTTTTAAAGAGCTCAGTCTGCAGCTCCAACCCACAAAGTCCATTCCTCCCAGAATGCTGAAACTGACTAAGCGGTCACACATTCGATCTTTGCTTCCTGAAGCTAAACGGAGAGAACGCGATACCTAAGCAGCTGGCAATTCAATCCACAGAGTGGAAAATCTGAAATGTTCCAGTCTTCAACGTTTGCTTTCAGACTTAACCACAGGGATTATTTTTTAAAGTCTTAGCTGCTATTGCTTCTATTACATAATGCCTGGTACTGCTCTCTGCTAAGAATAAATAAGCACAGCATCCCAGCACCTTACCACGGATTCTGTGCTCTGTGGGTGTGGGGAGAACACTTTCTGTGGTTCATTCCCCTGGGCCACCCACCCCGCGGCCTCCGGTTGGAAATTTCTTACCTGAAACAACAGCTCGTGGTGCTCACGGTGCAGGGCATGCTTTAGAACAAAGACAAGAAAATGCTCCCATAAAATCGGCAGTGTGGACACCGGGCACCACGTGACTAAGCAGGAGTCTTGACCACATCACAGCAAGGAACTGGAGAATTCCCTCTGGGAACCTCCGCACACCAAGAGTGGGGAAGTGATGGGAAAATGGGTTCGGACGCTGCCTCCAATTAACTGTACTATTTAGGCTCCCGGCCTGCACACAGCGAGGACGACCCCAGCACACCCCTGTCAGATAGGCCATGCTGGACGACATCAAGACTCCGTCCAGGCTCCCTGGAAGTCGGAATGACTGACAGCCTTGTAGCCACCCCTCATCTCTACATCCTTGCCTTCTTTTCTCTCTGGTTCACGGCAGCATAGTTTCTGCCTGCACCCTACTGCGTCAACAGCCTGACCGGAGTGGCTTAGACTTTCCCACAGGCAGAGACACTACGTACTCTGTAGACTTTATTTAAGCTTCCTTTCAGATCTTGTGTGCCTGACTCGCTCCTGCGTTTTAAAACATTCTTCTCTCTTGACTTTGACAACACTTCGTCAAACTTCTCAGCTTTTTTCCTTTATAGTTCAAGCAAATTTTTATTGGATGACTATTAAATGACGGCCATGAACTAACACAAAAGGTTGACATCATAATTTGCCCAGTTACGAATAGTTTTTGATGTACTGTGCAATGTCCTTGGGTCTTTGACTTAGGGACGCTATATTAAAAACTATATTCAACAGATTTCCAAGCTGAAAACCCGGAGTTCATCCTACATTCAAATTCAAGTCATAAATTCTATTGATTCTTTCTCTTAAGTATCTTTCTTATTTACAACCTTTTTCCAGTGTCATTCTACTTCCGTGATTAAGATCCTTAGAGGTTGTTATCTGGACTATGTCCTTGTGTCTTGTCTTTCTCCCCTCCACATAATTATTTGTGAATTGATGTTTTATACAAATTCAAATCTAAGCATCATTTCCCTTTTTGCAATCTCATTGCCAATAAGACAAAGTCCTTATTTCTTACCAGAAACATTTCCTCTCCTGCCAGCCCCTTTTGTGTAGTGAATTCACTAGAGCAACTATTCTTTAACCCATTTTAGCAGGCTCTTGCATTGCTCCGGGCCCTTAACCAACAGTTTTGTGAGTTTAACTTCTTTCCACAGCTAAAATATGATCTTTTCTACAAAGCCTTCTGTCATTCATGTCAGTGCACGAATATATCCAGAACATTGTTTCTTTGCCTGTGGGGAAATTACTTTCTCTTTCCTCTATGTCACCCTGACTTCTGTGTCGGATCCTCGTGCTAGATGTTAAATCACTTAGTGTATTGCATGGTCACGTGGCACAGTGAACTCTCAGACTGAATAATCCTGGGTTTAAATCCTCCCTCAGCTATTGTCCACGGAGTCACTTGGACAAAATGCATTCCTAATTTTCTCATCTCACCTTGGAGGAACTGAGTCAAGATTAAATGAGAGCACTATAAAAATGCACAGAGCATGGACTCGGTGGATAGGAGGGTCATGGTATTTTCGTGTCTGGCTTCCCATTCGGCATAAGCTCCTCAAGATAAAGAGCCTTGTCTTACACACCTTTCTTTCTTGACAGGTAGGCGAATATCTGGCATAGGAAATGAATAACTGCTACATCTATGGCCAAAGAAATGGTTGATAGACATCATATATTACATTGAAGTTCCACTGTAGTATAAGGGATGGCTTTTTTTTTTTTAAAGCACATTGTCAAGTGTATAAGATACAGAAACTTAAGGAAGCATTATCTCCATTCTAAAATGAGATGCTTTGTTAAGTAAGCCAAAGCTACTTCAAACCTAAACTTACTGGTCATGTCATCTCTGATAGGCAAACGTTGTTTGCCCCTGATAACAAACATAAAAATCACAATGGCTAGGTATTGGTAGTGTGATAGTCACTCCTTTAATCATTCACCAATCATTTGTTGAGCACCCAGCGAATGTTAACCATGCTGGATGCAAGCCACCCCAAGAGGAACAGGAAAAACGTGGCTGCTGCTCTCACAAACCCTGTAGCCCACTGAAGAGGAGAATGGTTGTAGCAGCAAGCAGTGGCCATCCGTGTGGCCAGATCTCTCAGGAGTGTATACAATGCTTCAGCAGTACAGAGCGCCTGATTCTCTGAAGGGAACCCGTAGAAGGAAGAAAGTAACAGCATCGTTGCTCAGGGCATGCTGCTCCCAAAGGGCTCTTAACCTTTAGATTTTATGCAAGGATGGAGTGCAGATTCGAGCCAACAACATAAGCAGCAAGAGCAGCAGCATCAGATTCCTACTTTCTCATGGTCCACTCTAACTTTTAGGCACATACTGGATCAAAAGAGAGAAACTGAAGGCTGAAAGATCATCTGGGAGACCACCAGCGGTCCGTGCAATGAAGTCTTCAGTCTCAGCACCTGGATTTCCATTCACTATTTCTTTGTCTTTCAAGATGTGGCTATTATATTAGTATGATGGTAAAATTAATAATAAGGTATCATGGTAGTAAGGAGCATGTGTGTGCTTTCAAAAAAACTAAGTGTAAAGGAACCTGCAGAAGTCATTGCCCGTCACTCTTGCTTTGAACACACAAGTTTTGCCTCACAATGGTGAGTGCCTCCCCTAGAAAGGAAAGAGGGGCATGTTCCCAGTTCCAAAGAATTTTTAATCTATTAAAAACAAACAAACCAACAATGCTATCTACAGTGACTTGAAACCAAGGATAAAGGATGAATCTAAGGCTACTTACGTTTCTGCCACTCTAACCAAACATTCTCCTTGCCTTTGTTGAGAAATCTTAGTGAGAGATCTTTATGGTCCCTCTGACTCTTAAGAAATCCTGAGTAAATCATACCAGTAATAGAGGTTGGCCAAGAAGATGGTCATCTTTATGTCTTGAAGGAATTTCACGGTTTCCTCAGTTATATTTATGGTCCGCAGCGATAGGGATGGAGTAGGACTATACTCCTGATCATGCTCCTTTGGCCAGTCTTTTGTGGAACCCAACTCTCATTTAGAACCAGCAGCTTAGAGCCATGTCTCTGCCCCCTTGGGATACACAGTGCAGGCACAGGGATATGGAAGATGTTAAAGATAAGCGGTATGGTTGGATACTCTGAAATGTCTTCATTGCGGTCATCGTCTGTAATGAGACTTACCAGGTATGTTGCTAATTACTACAAAAAAACATATTTGCAAAGCATAGGTAGTTTCTGGCCTTTACTGTATCATTAATAATCCAATACCTATAAAGTACCTCAAGTGTTTCTGGGTTTTGAAAGAGCAAATAGGCCACAATGTGGAAGTCTGTGGAATCCTGGCTCTGCTACTGTCTAACCAGGTAAATTCAAACAGATCACCAGTTCTCTGTGTGCCTCAGTATCCATCACTAGCACATAGGTAACGATAGCACCACAGCACTGGGTTTGTTAGGAGAATTGAATGAAAAAATGAATCTGATAAACTTAGAATAACATTTGGTACATGAACAGTGGCATATCGGCCATCAATGGTTAGGTGTTTGAAGCAGATACAGATGTGATATAAAACTGTGCTGGATTAATGAGACAATGCCTGAGTATGAACAGCACACTAATATCCTTTGCATACATAGAAGGGCTGACCCAGCTGTGCCCAGATGTGAAACCTATCTATGCACACGAGGTTGGCAATTTTCAGTGAGAATCTTGGGTGCAGGCCAACAAATTCTGGGAAAGGCAACAGTATTATGCAGATCCTTCTTGGCGATCTTTGATGTTCAAAGAGAACCCCTTCCTGAAAGGACAATTATTTTCTTCTATGACTCATCTTCAAGGATTGTCCTCGCTAGGTCGTTTTTTCATCCAAAGACCACCAGAAAGTTCAGAGAGGGTAGGAGGGGCCTTCCTTTTAAATTCTGGGTAAACCATTTGCATTTTCCAAAACTTAGCTGACAATTACATGGTTTGGGGACTTCCAGTTATAATTGTACTGAAAAAATAATAAGAGGGAACAAGCAGAGGTTATGCTAACAGGGCCCTGGTGGCTGTCACGGACCTGCGGTTCAGCCTTTGAAGTCACTTTCAGTAGATCTTCGTGTGAAATAAGTGGAGAGAACAGCACCCCCTTTCAAGTTTCTCAAGTGATACTGTTTAATGTACTGATGTTATTTCTTGTAAATTTGTTTTACAGAGCCATTTATTTTCCTCTGAGTGACTACCATTTTAGAAATCAGAACTCTTTTATTAGGCTAAGAAAAATAGGGGGTTAAGGTTACATGCCTATTTATTTCTATTTTTATTTTTGCACAATAAAAATTAATTCAAGCATGTGGTTTTCAAAAATAAAGCAAGCAGGAAAAGCTAAGTCAAAGTAACAATCTCCTTTCTCTATCTTCTCTCCTCAGAATATTCCATTTTACATTTATACTCCTGTATGTATGAAAAGCACACAAACAAAAACACCACGCCTTTATGTATAGATCATTTATGTGGGTAGATTGTTTTGCGCAAACAGAAGCATAATGTTCCATCTAGTGCTTTGGATTTTCCATATCTCAGAGACTTCTCTATGATATCACATAGAGCTCTGCCATATCCATTTTGACATGTTTTTTGTTTTGGGAGCATTTTTTGTACCATGGAATCGAACTCAGGACCTTATGTTTATGAAGCAGGCAGCAGAACCATTGAGCTAAATCCTCAGCCCTTGACATCTGTTTTAATGGGCCGTAATATATCTAAGCTGTGATCTCCGTACCGTGTTATTATATATGCTGTCACGAAGAAAATACACTGCAAGGAATTGCTTGGTCAAAATGTGACTACATCTCACATTTTGACAGGCATGTTAAGTCCCAAGAGTCTGTGAGAGTGATTATTTCATTAAAGTGTGAAATTGTCTCTAACTCTGAGTCCTCCCGTACACCTGGTTGACGATATGGTACCAATGAATACCAGCAGAACAAGTGAGCTGCAGATAAAATTTGCAAAGGTATCATTTTAGTCCAGCTCCCAACGAGGACCCGAAGGTGTACTCACAGTCAGTCTTTTGAGGAAGTCATTTCACAAAGCACTGTTGACAAAGGTGCAAGAGGACAAGGAGGAAAAGCATGGACCAGAGCAGTGATGGAGAAAGCAAGCAGGGGCAGCCCCCTCCCACCTGCAGGCTGAAATGGAGCAGGGAGGGAGCAGACCCGGAGCCTACGCAGGGGCCATGTTCTCTCCGCCTTGACAGGGGCCTGAGGCTGATGTCCACACATCAGGAGGCTCTTCTTGCTCCCTGTCACTGGGGCCTCCTGTTGGCTGCAAGGAAGCAGAGGCCAGACAGAGCACAAGCTCTCTGAAGGCTTCCCGTGGATCAGCTTCGCGAGGAAAGAGAATTGGAGGGGTGTGAACCATCAACCTGAAGGGGCAAATTTCCAAGGGTCCCAGCACAGAGATGGCTTGTCTCATCTCCCTGACTTCAAGAACCATCCATCCCCAAGTATATAAGGGACCGCGCAATCTCTGTACACACCTAGGAGTGAAGGTTGTAACTTCTTCTGGTAAAATGGTACTTTGCCTGTTGTCTCATTATCCTGTTTCACCAGCTGTCTGAGGAAGAAGGCCACATGTCATTTATTTGTCACACGTCCAGCAGAACCCTGAATAGTGCCTGACACAAATGAAGGACTTAATTCACAGTTGCTGAGGACACATAAGTAAATGTATGTTGGAAAAATATGTCTAGGTTTTGAATGTGATATTTTATTTTGCTACATAAGCCAGTTTTTTCATTGTCAAGAGACTGTCGGAGCTGGTGGTATGACACAAGCCTGGGAAATTTCCTTCTGGAGCCAGAAAGGCTCCAGTATCTTCTGACGCCCCAGCCCTGGCATCGTAGGTGCACGTGGCTCTGCCTTCCTAGTGGATTCTGCACAAATGAGAGTTTTAGAGCCATGGTTTTCACCCAGATAGTGAAACAGTGAGCCGCGGGGCTCCAGCACATGAGGGGCCATCTGGGCTCTGTGAATTGCCATCCGTGTTCTCCACCAAAGATTTCTGAGCCCTGCGATGTTAACCTCAAGCATCTCTGCCTTCTTTGATTTCCTTGATGGAACTTTCTCTCCTTCTGGATATAAACCTAGGCTGTGATTCTTGCAAGTTTTCTCTGGACCTGGCTGACACTCATTCCATGGCAGCGAGGATTGCATTTAGTTGTATTTTCCTTAAAAGATTGTATCAAATCTTTTTCCTGTCTGACTGCCTGTGGGGTGTGGTCTCTTCTTCATCTTACTATTCATAAATGCAATGTAACACAGAATAGAGGCTCAACACGTAAATTCTGAATTTATTCGGGAGTTCAACATTCCTCTGCCCTTTCTAAGCTGGCCCTGGACTTTGGGATGCAGCAAGAAAGTCAGATCTCACTTTTTTTTTTCCTACTGAACAGAGAGTGTGAAAATCAATGTAGCAAGACGGAATAAATGAGCTTTGGGATCAGACTGACCTGGGCTCACATCACAGCTTTGCCATTTCTAGCCTGATAACTCTGAGCATTAATCAACTTCTCCAGGTTTTGGGGAAAATGTAAGAGGATTACATACACAGGAACTTTGCTGACCCTCAATAAAATATTCACTTCCCTTCCTCCGTTACCTTCCCCTTAATGGTATCAAAAAGTGTGCTCTGCTTAAAGTCACAAGGTGGACTGGAAGATTTAAGTGCGGGATTTGAACAGCTTCTTGAGGTTTCAGCGAAAGGGCAGGGCATTGATAGGAATTAAAGTTTCTTATTCCTGGAAGTAGAAATTTAACCTGAGTACTATATGATATTTCTCTCAAACAAAAGCAAACAAAACTGAATCAAACATGAACTCTGTGCATCCATCGCCCCCTTTTCTATGCAATCTAACACTGGGGCTTGTTTCAGGAACGTGTGTGACCCAGCAGGTGCTGGTGTCTGAATGGTAAGGGAGAGCCTGCGTACTTCCAACTCTCGTTCACTGGTGAAGTCCCATCTTTCAGAAGGAGGGCTGAAATTTTACTTACAAGCTACCCCGTCCACAGCACTTACCCAACCCCTGGCCCGGGATGATGGGCCCAGTTTCCCGACCTCATCAGATTCCATTGCCTCCTACCAGCCCTTCTGATACCCACCACCACCATTAACTCCACTCACGTTGGCCTTCTTTAAGTTCTCTGCCATTTTACATGATATCTAATCACTGTTATACAAAGAATTATAGTATAAATGTTTAAATACTAAGTGGTAGCCAACCCACTAAAGACGTCACTAGGACCAGGGTCCACTATCATAGCACGCACGCCCTGCTCACACTCAACAGCCCCATATCTCACGGTGCCTCCTCTTCAGCCTTCACTCCAGCCTTGGAAGTCCCTTTCCCAGGTGCACTAAAGCCTTTCTTTTGATCCTGGAACATTTGATTCTTTGTGCTTTAGTCCCTCGCGTCCCATCCTCCAATTCACACACACCACCTCGGTCAGCTCATTTCTGCTCGTGCTGTGGTTTTGAGCTTGGCATAGCTACTGACCAGAAGCCCTTCTGGCCCTGGTCTTCACACTCAGCCCACCAGGGCATCACAGCCCACTACGCTTCCTCTGGGCTTCTCCTAAGCTAATGTCCCTGAGCATTTAACACTGATTTCCCCCACCTACCCATAAAACCTAAGAATGGAGGGACCAGTTCTTGTCTCTTTTCTCACTGCAGACCAGTATATGGCACAGTGCATGGCCCATCTAAACTGCTCCATAAATATCTATGAACTAAAATGTAGCGCTAATGATATGAGGAAATTTGGTGTGAGATGGTATTGGTTTCTTTTCACTGCTAAAACAAATGAGTTAATGTTTTCAAACAGTATAGACTATCATATAGGCTGGGAGGTCGGAAGCTCCAAGCTGAGCTAGGGTGAAAGTGTCATTGAGTTTCTGTTCCTTCTGGAGCTCTGCAGAGTCTGCTTCCTTGCCTTTTCCAACTGTATAGAGCCCTTGGTGTGGCTCTTTTCTCCGTCTTCAAAGCCAACTCTTTGCACTGCTGTTCTCTGACTCTCCCTCCTTCCTCTTTTTCAATGTTAAGGACTCTAGGACTGCACTGCGTCCATTTAGACAAGCCAAGGCAATCTCCCTTCTTAAAGTTAACTGATGAAACTGATGAAAATTGCTGCTTTGCTTCCATCAGCAGCCTTAACTCGACATACTCACAGCTTTGGGAGATAAGAACAGGGGCTCACTCCAAGAATGATCTTCACTCACCTTTACATCAGCCCAGGGATGATGATGGTGGCCCTTGCAAGTATCTTTTAGCGCTGGCCTGAGTAGTACACAAAAAGCTACATTATTAAGAGGCGCTACATCTACTCCTTTATCTCAGGTAAATCATACTTGTTTATGACAACTCCAGGTCAGAGTCCGCAACATAGGGGAGAAGAAGGCATTTGCCAACCAGCACTGTGACATCATTCCTTACATTTGACTCTTAAATTAGTCATTATTTTGTATTTGTTTTTGGTAACCTACCATGACTATGATCTTAAGAGTAGACTTTCTTGGAAGAGAAAAGAATTTTCTCAATTTTTTATTTTCTCTTTGGCATTTGAAGGTGGCAATGCGGTAACTGAGCTTTATCCTTATATAAACAGTGAGAAGTGAAATACAGGCTATGATTTGTAGAAGGGATGCATTTAATCTAAAGGAAAAGGGAAAAGCCACCCTACTCATTCATGTGGTATCTCTACATAACAGAATACTACTCAGCTAAAGAGAAGGATAAATTCAAGACATTCATAGGAAAATGGAAGCACGTGGAAAATATGAGTGAAATAAATTAGGGACATAAACTTAAACACCATATGATGTCTCTCATTTGAGTAAGGCAAAATACCAAAAGCAGAATAAAGGATGGATGATAGGAGAGAAGGGATGGATCTCTTACAAACGGGAAGGGGTCCAGGAGACCCAGGGTGAAGGGAGGGGAAGGGGAAATAAGATTTAATATATGCCATGTATAGGTACCAAATACAATGAATGCAAGCAGTATACTTCATAAACACGAGCTAATAATAGTAACAACAAGAACAAAATGAGGGAAGGGGATTTAGAAACAGAGGGAGGTGGATGGGAAAGGAAAGGGGATTTTAAGAAAAGAAATAATCTGTGTTATGTACACACACCTACTCCCCAAGAAGAGAAAGTAAACTTCATGTACTGCGAACACGCACTAAGAAAATGAAAATAAAAATACAAGACATCATGGCCTCACCAAATGACTGGTGGGAAGGCCTCAAGTCGCTTCACCTGGCCCCCATTTCCAACTGACCCTGGGCTCCTGTTCACTAAGCTAAAACCTGGAAGCCATCGGGCAATGAGACCGTGGCAGGGCCTCACAAGGGCAGCCCCAGAAGAAAACAGTAAGGCAAACCGAGAGCGAGCCATGCCGGGTGAGGCCATGCGGGATCCTAGTTCGTGTCCAGAGAGAAGCTGGGGAAATGTCACACCCTGCTGACCCCAGGCCAAAGGAACACGGGGGTCCCTGCTTTGGCTCAGGACAGGACCAAGCTGGGTTCAAACCCAGATTTCCCCTGCTCCGAAGCCAGCACTGAGTCTGTTGTCCGATGCTGGGTTGCTCGGTGTTTGATTCTCAGCAGAGAATCTGTAGAAGCAGCATTTTTTTTTTTTTAATTTCACTGCCTGAATGATTAAATGCCATTTTGTTACAAAAGGTAGAACTTTACCTGAAAACTTCTTATGTAAAAAGAATACTCATCTAGTTTATCAATTTAATTGTAAAACATGATTATAATGCTTTTAAATATAGAAAGAGGATCAGATACAAAGAATACTGTGTTTGTGCTAGAGAGCTGAAGGCCTTCGTTTTCTGAATTGTACTTTAATTGGGTTCGAATTCTCACCTTGACCTTTGCTACAGGATAAGCCTAATTAACTTCTTTAGCATCTGTACTTCATTTTCTGCGTTTGCGAAGATGGGGTAAACTACCCAGTATGATTTTTGTTAGGATTAAATTATTTAATATACATTAATATACATGCAAGATTCCTGACGTGTATTAAAGGTTAAGAATACAGTAAATGTTATTACTGTATCGGGAAAAATACATTTTGCTTTTATTTGGTGAGCAACTACTGTATGGAAAAACCTAATAGAAAGAGTTTCTCTCAGATACACCAGCATTTAGCAGGAAAAATGAGCTAATAGAGTAGCCCATGACAAGAGAGAGAAAAATCACAGAAGTTCGGGTTACATTAACCATGTTAATTGATTGATTTCTTGTGACAAATTCAGACTCGCCAGGTACGGAA
This sequence comes from Fukomys damarensis, assembly GCF_012274545.1. Classification (NCBI taxonomy): domain Eukaryota; kingdom Metazoa; phylum Chordata; class Mammalia; order Rodentia; family Bathyergidae; genus Fukomys; species Fukomys damarensis. Next base: position 6,190,615 of record NW_022900917.1, on the reverse strand, counting down.
TGGATGAGACCAGGACGCCGTTGTTAAATGACGCCCTCATATTTGTGATTAATCCAGCAACTGTACGTTCTTATGACAGATGATGCTTTCAATTTTCGTTTCTTTAAGGCTTTATCATGTTTTTACTAGCTTTTTGAGACTAGCTTTACCAGATTTTTTTTTTTTTGAGCTCTGATTTTGTAGAAACAACCACAAAAAGGAGCTCAAAGACACAGATTCAAGTGCTGAGGCAGCCCCTTTCTAACTTTGCCCACTGAATGGCCTCGTCTCTAAGATAGACCTAGCACACGTTTTCTTTTTGTTGCTCCCATAGAATGTCAGGAGGACCCAGCAGGCTCAAGGGATGTGTCAATGAGCGTTTAAAGATACAAGACTTTGTGCAGATGAAAAGGAGTGAGCTCTCACACCACACCATACCATTCCTCGAGGACAACTACAGTTGTGAGGACAGAGGCTTTAGCTCCAATTACACAGTGATTTGAATCTTGACTTTGCCATTTGCTGGCTGGGTGAACTGGACTAAATGACCTCTTGGTGCCTTAGTCTACTCATCTGTGCAATGGGGATATTTATGCCTGCCCATTAGAGATTGCATGGAGGGCTAAGTGAGATCGTGTGTAGAAGATGCGTAGCAAACACCAAAGCCCATAGCTCAAAAAGTGATTCTTTTGTTTTTTTCAAAAAGTGTTTTTTTATTAACTACCCCTTTTATGGAAGCTTGGGTAAGAATGTGTCATCATGACCAAGTGAAGAAGCACTCCTGGCTCTAACGTCACACCAGAGAGTCCCAACAGAAGAGTGAAGCCATCTGTGTTTGCGTTGTCCCCCAGCTCAGCAGATGACTTGTTGAAGTTTGGAAATGTTGAAGTTCAGGACAAAACACCACCCCAAATCATGCCTGTGACATATGCTGAAAGCAAATAAGTCTTATCGCTTATAATTTTAAAAGGAGGATTTATTAAGCTAGATATGGATCTAGAATTTATGATGAGTTCTGTTTCTGTTTCACAGCCAACCTCTTTCATGTTTTTAATAATTCACACTTCTACAGTAACATGAGCTCTGTAACTCTCTTATCTCTCAGTCTTTCAGAAGATGCTTAAAAGATTGCAAAAACTTGCAGACACCTGGGAACAATAGCAGGAAGTGGAAGAATTTACCTAAGAATTGCAGGTGAGTCAACTAGGAAAAGTATCCAGAACCACAGCAACCAGGCAGCAGCTCGTGTGTTTTGCCACACAGGAGGTCCTGTTATAACTCCAAAGCCCCTCGTAGCCAAAGCTGTAGGGTTTTTCCAAAGATACAAGTGAAAAAAAAAAATTCCTGTCTGTCACTGAGCTGCCAAGTTGCTGTAACATTATTGTTTGAGTGTATTCTCAAAGCAGATAAACTGTCTTGCTTTCTTTTCAAAAATAACACTACCGATAATAGATTCTAGACTTAAAGACTGGTTATTTCTTTATTTTGTATTTGTTGAAATGTGTTACTCTTTTCACAGGTGACCTGTATGCCTTATATAAGCCTGTGAAAATGTATAAATGTATGCATTTAGACCCCCCACACACAATATGTACACATTAAATGGAAATCCAGAGGCCATAGAAATCCTATGCCTTCAGGGAGAAGGAGGCCTAATGCTCATTTTGTCACACTTTGCCTTAAGAGATACAAATTTTGAATTGAAAAGAAGAAAATGGCTTGCTGAAAGCCTATTAAAAGGATTAGATCCTTTTATTACTATTTCTTTTTACCTTTTCCTATGTCACACTGCCTTTTTGCTTGAAGTAAAAAAACAAAATTCAAAACCCTACAAAACAAGCAAACGTGAATCGCTGAATATATAGGGTAGCCATTATTTACGAGTTTAGACACTGGAAATATTGAAGCTAGGGATTTACATGTCCTAATTTGTTAAAATAATTCAAGTTTGTCCGGCTGTCGTGATCACTCACTCACACCCCCATTTACTCCCACAACTGTGCCGGCTGTGAGGTGTTTATGGCATCATCCTACTCGATGCACGAGTTTGATGTTGAAAGTCAGGACCCATATTTTACCTGCATGGATATAAAAAATATTCTGGAACTTGGCTTCTCAAAAGGAAGTATGCAAAACCTATCACATAAGTTTGGGATTTAAAATAAGGGGTACATGATGTGTACTATGACCTGAAAATGAGCACAATGGCTTCGCATAGCCACAGTGGAGCTAATCCTCACCAAGAAAACCCAGGCAGGGGTGTGCACCCTGCTGTCTCCAGGGAGAACTGCGCTTCTTTTTTAATTTTGCTTGCTTTTGATAAACAAAAATTAAAGTCCATGAAAGAGCGGAAGAGTCACGCTGTAACTGAGAAAACATTTGGGAGCTGAGACTCAAGTTCAGGCTTAGCAAGTGTGCCTGGAGGCTCGCGCCTCTGTTTCTTCAGGCCTTATTGTTTCGGTCATCAATGAAATAAAAGGAATGAGTTAGATATTCTGTTTCTGCCCAGTTTCCATTTTAGATGCCCTCAGACTTGTTCAGGAATTTCCACAACTGTGTTCACTCCCAGGAAGATCTGCGTATTACCTGTCACCAACTCCTTAGTCCCAAGTTGTCCGTGATAAAAGGGTTTCCTCAGAAACTTCAGAAGGTAAGAGAAATATGTAACGTAAGGAATGTCGCTCCCTGGAACTTGCTTCTCACATCATTTTAATCCAACAACACAAGGTAGGAATAAGAAGGTCAGCTCTCCGTTTCGCTGCCCCACAGGCACAGATGTCGCTTATAGGTATTATTCTAGTTCAGCAGCTCAGTGACAAAGTAAGACTCTGGCTATTTATGTGGGATGGGTAAAATGTGGCATGGCCCAACAGCTCAACTCTACTTTCTCTCCAGTTGGTTAAGTCTGTGACCTGGTGCCCCATGTTGACCACAGAGAACACCGAAGCCATGTTATAATTTTGCTGGGTGGCAGGAAGAGACGCAGCTTCTTTGCATTGCTGAGTTTTCATGAGAATTCCAGAGGCCGATTACTTTTTGACTGCCTGTGAGCAGAGGAAACATATCTAGTGAAGGCTGCTTGCATTATTCATTCTGCACACACAGCAAATCGAGTTTCTACTTGCAGAGAATGTTTTTAATTAGTGCTCCAATTGTGTATTAAAATTGGGTATCTATAAATAGTTAACAGATGTGATATTTTATACCTTAAAATTCAAAACTTTTTTCTCTCTCATTCGATGAATTCTAACCCATAGCTGTCTCTTTACATGTTTGCTATTTTGGTTCTGTGTAATTCTAGAAATAACCAGTTTCAGACAGTTATGGTTTAGTGAACATGGGGAATTGCTTTAGCTAAAATTATTGTTGCTTGTTTCTAAGACTACTACAGAATAAATCTATGGTCCTTGGAAAAGCAGAAGTTATTTCCAATGACACATACTATTTGCTGAAAATTTACAGTAGACTGACTCATGTGTCTTTGCATTGTGCCTGGGTTAAAATACTATAGCTCTGGCTGTAAGAGAGATGTGTCAGTCACTTCACTGTGGCTTAAGCGTTTGTTTTGATAGGACAGAGAAAGTTTGCCTAATTATAGGACGCTTGTCATTGGTTCTGAAGGAGGAAAAAATTCCTCTCAACATTGATTTCTTCTGGAAATGAATCATGCAGTTGTATAATGCTAGCACCACTGTCTGTCTCCATCTGTGATCTTTTTTCTTCTCTCTTTTAGTTAATGTGGAGTTTGTCATCCCAAATAATGTCTGATGTCTGGGTCTAGGCTATTTGTAGATTTATCCCACCCAACATGTGTCACTCATCTTTGTTTAGAGTCTGCAGCCTTCCTCCTAGCAATCTTTTTCTTTATTCTACCCTTGGCCTTGCTCCATGGGTTGCTCTGGATAGATTATAACGGGCCTGTGCAGAGAATCAATGATTAATGGTGGGCCTCATGAGTCTGTAGATATACAGTAAATTGGAACTTCTTGGCCTGAATTTATCATCCAGATAAATGGGTCTTATTTCAACAGCTGCTTTGCCTGTACCTGACCGTGGCTGAGCCATTCTTTCATGGAGCCTCTTAAAGAAGCAATAGAGGGGGCAAGGTTTTCACCCCTCAGATCGGCAAGTTGTGGCTGAAGATGTGAGAATTCTTCTAAATGAAAAAGATGCCTTTTATTTATAAATGTTTGAAACTTTTATCTCAGTCTTTCATGATTTTATTATGTGATTTTGCCTGAATTACCTGCTTGCAAGCAAACAAACACAAACTGGACCCCAGCATGTTATTGTCTATTTGGAATCGGGTGTGGTTTTTGTTTCGGTTTATCACTTCAACCTGATCTGGAACTATACAGATTTTCTTCCTAAGGGCTCATAATCAAGTAAGTGACTCTAGCACACGCTGAATTTTCTACCTCATCTTTAGCTTAAAAAAAAAAAAGGTGTCATGCATTTTTAATTGACCTTGAACTCTATTCAAAAATATATTTCTGAAAATTTACAGGCCAACCTACGGGAATGGGTGTCACCTCAAAAGAGATAATTTAGCCTTGCTACATGGGAATGCCCACCCTCAGATAAAAAGAGCATCTGTATGAGTGCATAAGGTAAACAATCTGGGCTCTGTGTTGCGTTGGTAAAATGATTGCCACTTTGGCTGTCTTGCCACACGGGCAATGGGTCAGGCAGCCAGAACCCCATGAATTCATTTCAAGTGTGGAAGTTCAGGCCCCGACTCCGAGCCAGAAGTGTGGCCATGGCCAGCTGTCTGAAGATGCTCTGTCACTCAGTACCCAATAGCATGGTACAGCATGTGCTATGGCAAATCCAGCCATGAGCCTCCCAGACCAGGGCTGGAGGGAGAAAGGAAGCCAGGACAATAGGGGTCAAGAGGTAGCAAGGCAGAGATGCTGAAGATCAAAATGCAATCTGAACTTTTCACTTTCCGGCTCTGACAAGTAGCTCATCTACCTCTGTCTAGTTTTAGAGCTAACATATGTGTGATATGTGACTATAACTGCACCTTTCCCAGTCCCTTCTCATCAGCTGAAATGACAAAGAGCTTCCTCAAAAGTCTGATTATGTGCTACTATAGGATATTTTAAGGGCAAACTCAAAAGAATTATGGGCTCCTTTCTGTACGAAAGCTCCCTAGCTTTCCGCATTTTGCAGAGCTGAAAATGAATAGGATTAAACAAATGGCTCTGGGTTTTCCGTGTCAAGGACAGCATACCTATTAGAGTGAAAAGCTAATTAATAAAAACACAGCTGCCAGTGATAATTCCAGCAAATGGAGTTTGGACTGACTTATTTAAAAGGAAAATATCAGGAAAACAAGCTTAACTTATAGATATTAGAAAAGTTTCATTTCCAAGAGAAATTCCAGTTTGCATAAATTTAATCTATCTCCATTTCTATACTGCTATAGAATAAGAACCAGCATTGTACATGGTAATCCATAGTTCTTAGAAATTATTTTCAGGGCTGGGGATTTAGTTCACTGGTTCTGCCGCCTGCCTCGCAAGCAGAAGGATTGGAGTTTGATCCCCAGTACCAAAAAGAAAAAAGAAAGAAATTATTTTCAGTGTATTTACTTACTAAGGCAAAAGAAAAACGCAGTAGTATTTTTAGTTTGGTTTCTTTATACAAATGAGTCTTAATAGGGAACTATTTGCAAGTTCATGGACTGAGTTTTATTTATTGTCTTATCTCCAAGGATTACGCGAGTTCATAATGCACAGTAGGTCCTCGTGAATTCCTGATGCGTCATACAGGTTTTCCTTCCAACACTAATACGGGAAGCTGGGTCATTGGCTCTGAAGAAAACACAAGTTGTCTCAGCGTTGATTTTCCCTGGAAAAGAACCGTTCTCTAGCTTCTCCTACTACTGTGTCCATCAGTGAGCAGGAAGCTCAATTGCTGCATTGGAAAATTCCGTGTCCTTCTTTGAGACGGGGAGAGTACTGCCTCAGCTGAACCAGCCACCGCTAGGACAGCGAGTTGCCTCCAAGGCCCGAGTTCATTCTCCAACACTGACTGTGTGCTCGTGACGAGGGCTCAGGGATCTCGGCTACTCTACCTACACAGGCAAGGAAAGCACAGCATGAGTCTTTCATTCTAGACCCTCCACAGCCATAAATGAATGGAAGCACTTTTTGATTTCACAGGTCCCACTCCTCCTACTTGGAAACCAGCCTCAGTCTGTAGTTCTGAACAATGCATGGGTTTTACCTAATCACTTGCATTTAAAAAGAGGATTGAAGTAAGGATTCATTCATTTTTTAATTTTATTTTATTTTTTAATTTTTGGTAGCAGGGATCCAACTCAGGTCCTTGCGCTTGCGAGGCAGGCAGAGGAAGCACTGAGCAAAATTCCCAGCCCGCCCATTCATTTTTTTAAATAGCAGTTCTTTCATTCTGACATTCTTCACCAGAGTATTTATTGATACTTGCGGTGCTGGGGAGAATTCCTAGAATTTTTGTTGTTGTTGTTGTTGAATGACAAATCAAGTAGCTTAACTGAACATGGAGGCATTGACTTGAGTTTCCCAAAAGTATAGCACGCGCCTTGCTGGAGCAATAGGGCAAACACTGGAGCTAAACACTGAATCTGGGGGCAGAACCCACAGATGGATGCTCAGGCTTCGGGCCTTGAGTCCTAGCTCTGCCCATCAACTGCAGCATGGTGTGGGGAAAAATCACTTAAACGTTCTGTGCCTGTTTCCTCCTATGTAAAATACAAAGGATAATGGCAGTGCTGCAGTACAATGAGCATCAAAAGAGACAACCGATGCACTCAGCAAAATACTCTTTCTGAGCCACTTTTTCAGCCTCTGGGCACCTGGTGGTAGAAAACACAATGGGACGGTGAAATTGACTAAATTGTTCCCTCCTACAGTATATTCAAGGCTACTAAAGTTCCTTGTTCTTCAGCAATGTTTATTAGGCTTTGTGATGGCAGACTGTTTAAGTCAGTGCAGCAGCACCCTATGTCTTAGATGGAACTGGCAAAATGTGTTTCTATAGGAGGTCAGGTACTAAGCAAATTATGAAAACGAGCAGTAATGCTAAGTCTTCCCATGCACCAATACCACACTGATGCTACCGAGGCAGTCGCTGGGAAGAGCTACTGATAGTCCTATCGGCCATGCGGGGATTTCAATGTTAGTAATAACTCCTTCCATTACCATGTTTAAATTTAAAGCTATCACTTGACTGACCTTAATTTCTAAGATCTGTATGAAATTTCTGATTATAGCACTTACTATGCACTGTCTATGCTTTCCTAATTTGCTGTGTCCCTTAAAGTCCCCGAGTTCTTTCTCCTGGAGTAAACGAGATTCTCCGAGGAAAATCGTGTCTGCAGAACAAATTATGTGCAATAAAGTGAGTCGGTGCTCTCTCCCAAGGTTAATGGTGATGTTGTTTCTGTGCCAGCCTCTTCAGAAAGAGAAAAAATAAGTATCATTCCATTCTAATTGAAAGGTACGTGGGCAGTGGAGGTGTAGCGTAAGATAGAGAAGGGCATTTCATGTTAGAAGTTGTTAGTCAAGTATGGGAGAAGGTAAACAAGCAAGAGAGCTTAGCTCTCTGCGAGATGAAAACAAAATGGAGAAGTCTCAGAGACTCTCTGGCAGCCCGAGAGAGAAAAGAAGAGGCAAACTTCTGCAGATCTTCAGAAGAAAAAGTCAGAGAGAAGATGTGTGGAAAGGAAACTCCAAGTAGTTTTGTGCCAGGTGAACTTTGGCAAAAAGGGTGATTCCTTTCCAGTTTTAAGTGGCTTAACTCGCTGTCATGTTATGCCCACTGCTATCTTCGAGGAGAAGAGGGAAAAACGTGTCTTGAAACTGTCTTGTATTGGGGATGCTTCAGCGAATCCAAAGAGGAGGAGTGAGTCACCCCGCCACAGGAGAAAGCAGGGCAGGATGGGCAGCCACAGTGAGCCCCAGGAAGACAGAAAGAGGCTCCACAGAGGAGCAGCAGCAGTTCACAATCATAGTGGACAGGGACCGGAAGAGAACCTACAGGAGTGCTTAGCAGTTGGGCCAATGGCTGCTCAAGATGAGTTTGATTCAGTGCAAAGGAGCATGGAGTTCCCACAAGCAGGAAATCATGAACACCCTCAGGGCGCTGATGTCTGGGTTCCAATTTTCTAACCTCCACTGGGGAAGAGCTGTTGGAGCAGAGGTTCAATTTGGTCTTGGGTACTTTGCCTTCTGCAGTCAGGAGCTGAGCCCTGACTTCTCTCCTTTCTCCTGATCCTTAAGAAAGTTACTAAATGCTTCTAAAGTTAGTTTCCCATTTGTAAAATGCAGGTGACACTGTCACCCCACCCCCAGGATTGCAGGCAATAAAAATGAAAAAGAGCTCCGTACTATGATGTGCACACAGTTGAACTTAAGCATAGTATTTATTCTTCTTTGTTTGTTTGTTTTGAGACAGGATCTCACTATGTAGTTGAGACTGCCCTGGAACTCACTATGTAGCCCAGGCTGGTCTCGAACTCACAGCGATCCTCCTGCCTCAGCCTCCGGAGTGCTGGGATTACAGGCGTGTGCCACCGTGCCCAGCAGCATAGTATTTATTCTTTGTCTCAGTCCCGATCTAGTGAGTCAACTTAAAATCATTTATTTCTAGAATCCAACTCACAAAAGGAATTATTCATCAGGGAACCTTTTCCCTACCCACCGATCACATGCAGGTCATGTGGGGATGTTTCTTCATAAGGCAGCGTATGACACACACAGACTCACTTAGCTGAGACACTGCAGACATGGGATTGGTCTGGAGAATGGAATGCAAAACCAAAGCTGAGTTGAGCCCACTGGGAATATCCTAAAAAGAAACCTATCTGTTTATCTTCAGGGCACCCACAATCTCCCAGTGTTTTGTTGGGAGTCATTAGATGCTAGCTTCTATTTCCAATGATTTATTTTTACCTCTAGAATTTTTATCATGTTTCAAACATAGTTTGGCAACAAAATGCTAATTTCTAAACTCAGTTTGTTCTTCCGGTGTTAAATAAATTATGACATGCCCTTGTAAACTTTCAGATTCTTCGAAATAAAAACCAATTAGATAGCCAGACTCATGCTAGCACTAATCCTAGCCCTCTGGGAAGCTGAGGCAGGAGGATTGCAAACTCAAGCCCAACCTAGACAATTTAGCAACTTAGTAAGACAATGTCTCAAAATAAAAAATAAACTTCAAAAAGGGGCTAAGGATTGTAGCTCAGTATGAGGCCATGGGTTTGATCTCCTGTACTGCACACCAGAAAGGGAGATCTTGTGAGTAAAAGACTTCTTTGACTATGTGTATTACAAAGCAGAAATTTCAGAGTCATTTAGGGGACATAGAACATACAACACATTTTCTTAATAAGAAAGTTGTGATCTTTTCAAAAGAATTTCAAGAAAATATGCTTTGAGATTATATATAAGGGACCAAATTTGTGGTGTGAAGTCTCTGAAACATAAACAGACCATTAAAAAAAAAGAAACATCATTTATTAGGCACATGCTTCCCAGCAGAGCTGAAATAAATATTTATCTCCATAAGGCAGAAAATATTTTCCCAGAAACAGATTCTGCTCTGCACAGTATCAGTTCGACAAATGCCAAATGCCTGCTAGTGTCTCTTAACTCCTTCGCCTTGAATGTCAAACAAACACAGCAGGTCAGCCTCACCCTGCGCAGCCTGCGTGGGAACTCTGCCGACTGCCGCTTCTCCGAAGCGAAGGTGAGGGAGGCGAGCAGCAGGCATTGCCCGGAAACACGCTCCTCACCGACCTCCATGGGTGGCAAGGAGAGAAGCCAGGACGCTCTTCAGGCCTTCAGGAGTTACTTCTCTCTCTTTCCTTCATTTTTATTCTTATTAGTCCGTGTCTGCACGCAATGATCGCATTGCTTGTGGAGAGCGGGCGCACGCGCACGTGCGTCTTCGTCCTGTTGCCTCCTCTTCCCCTCACCTCTTGGCCCCCTTCCTGCCATCTCTTGGTAACTGCCGATGTCTTGGGAGCCCGGGTCTCAGTGCACCTTGGCCTATTTCTACAAGGAGCGAGCATGGGCCTCAGTTTCTCCATCTGCGAACTGGAGAGCAAAGACACAGACCGTGAACATAATCAGAAGTGAAATTTAGGATGGAACTGATAGTCGGGCCCAGGACTCTACAATATGAAGTCGCAACTGCTATTTAACATAATGTCTATTCAACATACTCAGTTTAATCATCTTTTTGTTCTGTAGTGCAAAGAGCAATTTAAAAGCTATCATGTATTTGAGCTGAATATGAAGAATAAAAAAAGCCTTGTCAAAGAGAAAAAAATGCTATAAAATATCAATTTCCCTTTTGCGTTGCCAAATCATGAAAGAAATCTCCCAGTTTCAAAATCTAAACTCTACAGAGCTGACAAAATGCCAAATCCTATGAATTCTTTCTTTGAAATATCTTGACCATTTATTCTCACTTTCTATTTTTGGTGATTTCATCCGCTACAATGCCTTTAATTATAGTTGATACATAGATCACTTTCTGATATGCACCTGTGCCTGGTGCTAATTCTTCTGAGCCACTACATAGCTCCACCTGAAAGCTCCAGAGGAATGTAGATGCCAGTACAGCCAAAAATTAATTCCTTGTCGTTTAAGGTTGGCATTTTTGGTCTTAGTAAATGGCACCCCATATCGTTGTTCAAAGCCAGAGCTTAGAGAGTCACCTTATCCCCTTCCTCTCCCTTAACCGCCATTTCCAAAGCATCTGTAAGTCTTGCCACTTCCACTTTTGTTAATATCCCGTTACTCTATTTATTCCTCTGCTTCCCACCATCACTGATAATGTTCAAAACACTTATAGAATCCAGTACTACAGGTTGTCCGTTCAATATCGCCTTTTGCTTCCGCAGCCCTGATTTACCTGTTGCACAATCTCTGAGTCCTCCTTGCTCCTAGCATAAGAGATAATCCTGGCCTCAGAGATGTAGCTGGATGTCACCCCATGCTTTCAGGAATGTTCTTGAAGAAGTTCATTAACTTAGCTATCGTGTTTCTTCGGGACTTGTTCCAAAATCTTTCCCTTCATCCTTCCTGGAGTGTAGGTGCAATGTCAGAATGTGTAACAAGGCTTTTGTGACTGTGAAGAGTGACTTACAAAATATGGTGAAGGCAGGAAAAAGTCTTCGTCCCTGGTGCTAGCATGGTGCTGCTGTTAGGATTCTCTTCCTCTGTAGTCATCAGCTTTTCACTGCCAGCACCAAATACCTAACATACACAACTGGAAGGAGGAAGGGTCTATTTTTGCTCATGGTTTCAGAGGTTTCTGTCCAGGGTCAGCTGGCTCCACTGCTGCAAGAGCAGCCTGGCAGAAGGACGTGGCAGAGCAAAGCAGCTTAGCCCAAGGTGGGTGGGAAGAAACAGAGAAACATCGAGGAAGCGGCCTGGGACCAGACACAGACTCCAAGGTCGCACCTCCATGATGCCCCAGACACATCCAGGAGTGGGCTCTTCTAGTGTCTAGACAGCTCCCCAGCCAATAAAGTTCATAATTAAGCTGAACCATCAGACATCCATCCTTCTAACCGAAAGGAAAAAAACCCCACAAAAACAAAAAGCAAATGAATAAAATATCTCTGTTTCAGTCAGTGTTTACTAGAGAAACAGATATAGTACAAGACTGACAAGTATATAAGGACTTATAAGACTGGCTTACAGCAGCCACCCACAGGGCTGCATGAGGAAGAGTGCAGAGGGTCTGTGTGCACGCTGCAGACCCAAGGGTCCAGTCGAAGGTGTGGAGCTCACTGCAGTGTCCCCTGGCGGTCCGTATCAGGAGGCCAATGGGTCTAGGATGGAAGTCTGAAGAGTCTGCACCGGAAGCCAGGAGATGACATCCAAGGTGAAAGTGAAGACTGCAGCTCCTCTGAAGAAACAGAAGCAGGTCTGTTCTTCATTTCTCTTTTATACCATCCAGGCAACAAGATGCCCTAGGGTGGGTCTTCCACACCCTAGGATGTGGAATTGCCCAGCCAATTTAGTTGAGCTTCTCTTACTCAAGTTGACACAATCAACCATCACAGCCTCCCATTTCATTAATCCCTAAAGGCACTGTTCCTGCGTTTCTACCTCATGAAGAAGGCAAAGAAACTCTGCTCTGACCCAACCCTCATAGGTTGTTTTGGTGTTTTTTTGTTTGTTTGTTTGGTACTGGGGATCGAACTCGGGTCCTTGTGCTTGCAAGGCAGGCAGCCATAGGTTGTTTTTTTGCTCCTAGTAAAAACACCCTCATCTTTTTTCTTAAAATCTCTCCTAGGCTGCCGTTGCCTGTAGGATATTTTCCAAACTCCTGAGCAGTGTGTACAGCCTTCATGATCTAATTTCTGCCTGTACTTGGGACCTCACCTTCCCCGCCCAGTTCCAAAGCCCAGCTTTTAAGCTCCCCACCCATAGCCTCCTCTCTCCACCAAGACTTACATATTTTCTGTCTCTGTGGAAATCTTCCTTTTGTTTCTCTCCTGATCTACTTGGGTGATTCCAACAGGTTTTCCAAAATCCCGCTTAGGAAATATCTCATGAAAGGAAAACTTTCCTGATCTCCCAAATTTAGATCAGGTTTTTCTCTGTGTCCCCACAACACCCGTAGCCGGGTATTTATTTGAAGTAATTCCTGTTGCGGGTCGTGGTGGCGTACAGCTGTAATCGCAGCACTCGGGAGGCTCACTGCTGTAACCCGGAGAGTTACCACAACATATGAAAAGTGATGTGCAGTGCAGGAATGAGTGGAGGGATGGAGGCGCTGTCCTTGGACCTGCCTGCCATTCAAGCTCACTCTCTTCATTATGTGTCCACAGAATTATCTGTTCTAATTTGCCCAGTGTTATTCAAGACACTACTGTGTAATTAATCACCAAACAACAATAATGCAAATCAATAACTTGCCTCCAACTCCATTAGGGCCAGAGGAGGGTATTGATCCCTTAGAAAGTAAAACAGGTTAGAGATGCCCGTGCTCTTTAATGTAATTAATTTTGTAATTAACTGTAGAATTGATGTATTTGCATCATAGAATTTAGTTATGTATCCCTAAGAATGTTTTTCTTTTATCTGTTTATTTCATATCAGTTGCTTTGAGTACAAAACCTCACCCAAAGACCTTTTTTAGGTGCACTAAATCAGAGCGTACCGAACTGGAACTAAGACTGCAGACTTACTAAATCTACAAAGACTCTCTCCAAAATAGAGGCAAAACGGAATTTGTCTAAGCAACTATTTCCAGGCTGAGAAACACTACTCAGAAATTATAAGAAAGCTATATTCTAAGAGTTCTGGAATATAATTTTCATGATAGTATTTCTTACAGTTTGTGGAGGTATAAACTATGTATCTTACAATCAACTGATTGTAAGTGAACAGTTACAGTACAGTTATGTAGTTGTGTAATTACCACTGTAATCAAGTTTTACAACATCTCTGAAGCCCCAGTGGGTCCATGTGTGGTCATTCCCTCTTCCCACCCTCAACTCAGTCAAATACATTCTGCTTCTTATTGTAAAGGCTTTTGTCTTTTTTAGAAGTTTTACACAAAGGAAATCATATGCTATGTACTTACTATACTTCAGGGAGATGTCATCCATGTTGGTACATTTATTCATAGTTATTTTATCTAATTATTAAATAATATTACATTTTATGGAAATACCAACTTTTGCTTATCCACTAACAGCATGATGGATTTTTTTCATATTTTTGTCTATTATGAATAATGTTATTCTGAACCTTCATATATGCGTATTTCAGTGGATAGATACTTTACTTTCTCTTAGAGTGATGTTTGGGAGTTGAATTGTTAAGTAATATGTATTTCAAGTTTATGTTTGACTGTTCTAAGAAGTCGCCAGACTGCTTCTGGAAGTGATTGTGCCATTTTACATCCCTAGCCGACACGAATGATTGTTGCAGCGTCCCACATCCCAGCCCACACTGAGTCTTGTCACACTTGTCCTTGCTGGTCTGCTCCATGTGGAATTTAACGAGGGAAGATGTCGAGCATCTTTTCAGACATATTAGCTATTTAGCCTTTGTGTTGACATGTCTATCCAAACATTTTATCTATTTGTATTTGGGCATTCGTACTATTGTCTATTTGGATACAAGTTCCTTGTTGGGCTATGATCTGAAAATTTTTTCTTCATTTAGTTGGATATCGTCCTTTATTGGATAATGACTTACAAATATTTCCTTCCCACCTGTGACTTGTCTGTTTTGTTTATTACTTTAATGGTGTTTTGTAGTGTAAATGTTTTTCATTTTGACGTACTATAATTTCTAAATTTTTGTGAATTGTAATTTTACTGTAATATCCAAGACACTTTTGCCTGAGACAATTTTCTGATGTTTTCTTCTATAAGTTTTATAGTTTTGTCTTATATTTATTCATTTCAAATATATTTTTGTGAGTAGGCGAGATACAGTTTCAGTTTCGTTTCCCTGTGCGTGGATAACTCTTCCAGCACCATTTGTTGAAGAGAACTGCTTTGCCACCTTGTTAACCCTAACCACGAGCCTGCCTTCGTGCACTTAGTAGTTGGTTATGTTGTTGTCAGTGTGTCCCGTACCTCACCCTCTATTGGCTCTGCTCCATATCAAAGTGAATTTCTCACCATCCTTTTGCCTGACCAAGCTGTTATTCTCACCAATTGAGAAAAGGGCAACAAGGGACTTTGAGGCCTCACGTTTACATTCTTTTTATTCAAAGCTGCCACATTTTCCAACAAGACCGATAAACTTATCCACATGGTCAGTGTGCAGAGTGCTAAAATGCTCACAAACGTTGTCCAGTTTTATGGATGTTTCAGGAAAGGGTGCTCTGACTCTTCACACAGTATCCCTATAACTTCTTTTCTGTGACTGATTTGCAAGGGGAAGTGGTTGCTATTCAACCTCTCTTTGGCACACTTTCTTATAGGAGTGTTTTGAATTATATTATGAAGTAATTTTCAGAACATCTGGGTCCATATGGCAGATTGAATCTGCATGTTTCTTCTCTGCAGAGGGTTACCAACATAGCAAGAATAGAATTTTAAAAATCCAAGATGACAGAAGAGAAAAAACAACAGGAAAGTGACACTATTATTACTTTGGAGTCTAGCAAAAGTATAGATAAGTGGTTACTATCTAAACAAGGCAGAGAAATATGAGAATTGTCTGTCCTGGAAATAACAGATGTATAAGATGTAACACACCAGGGATTCAGAGATCTGAGGAACTGAAGGCACTAGAGGCTGTGTAGTTTGGTGATGAAATGAGCTTAAAAGAGAAGATTGGGGAAATCTTTGATATGAGCAATCTCTCCTCCAGATTTCCATACCCATTTCATGCAGCCAGAAGACTACACGTGGTATACCTGGGCATATGACTGAGATTTTGCCACATGGAAAAAGTGAACGCAAGATTCTACCCTTGGAGATATGACCCATAACTGAGGGGAAGGTGAACCACAGATGATTAAGATAAAGTTAAAAAGCAAAACCAAAAAATCTTCAGCACATACAAATCCCTTATTCAACTTGTAACACTGAATTACAGGTCACCCTGAATGAATTGTTCAGGTCAAGGGAAAAAATGCAGATAATAAGAAAGGGGGGCCTCTCACAAATTGGGAAGTCACGACCTGTATTCCCCTGTGGCACAGTTCTTTTAAAACATGTTTATTTTGTGCATTTGCTGCCTGTGGTAGTTGCATTCATTGTGGGGAGGCGGCACATGTTCATAACGCACCTTAATACTGTTTACTTCCCCTCACTTTCGTCCACCCTCTCCATCTCTACAACTCCTTCCTGTTTTCAAAGAATATATCTCCGTATTTCATCTTGTCTTTTATTTTGCTCTTTATTTGTAATCTGGGTTTATCGTGTTAGAGAAACCATGTGATGTTTAAATTGATTGTGTGTCTGATTGATTTCACTTAGTGTTATGGCCCCAAGGTGCATCCATTTGCCTAGAAGTGACTCGAGTTTGTGCTTTTTTATGGACAAGTGTTTGTAAATCACACATTTTCTTTATCCGTTCATCTGCTGATGGGTATATAGGCTGCTTCCAGATTTAGCTCTTATGATTGGTGTTGCTCTAAGCATGGTCCTGCAGATCTCAGCATGCTATGATGTCTTTAACCTGGAAAAGGAAAAGCTGGGTCCAATGGACTGTCGATTTTTAGTTTTTTGAGGAATCTCCATACTGATTTCCACAGCAGTTCTACTAACTTACATTCCCATCAACGACACAGAAAGGTCCTTTTCCTCCACAGCCTTACCAGCATGCTATCGCTTAATGTTTTGTTGATGGCTATTCTCTCTGGTATAAAAGGGAATATCAGAGTTGTTTTAATTTGTGCTTCTTTCATGGTCAGAGATATTGAACATTTTTTCATATATTTATTGGGCATTTGTTCTTCTTCTAAGAAATGTCTATTCACTTCAATTCTCATTTTTGAGGGGGTCTTTTATTTTGGGGAGTCTAATTATTTTTGTGTTCTTTGTA
Organism: Fukomys damarensis; assembly: GCF_012274545.1. Lineage (NCBI taxonomy): Eukaryota > Metazoa > Chordata > Mammalia > Rodentia > Bathyergidae > Fukomys > Fukomys damarensis. The sequence continues at coordinate 6,174,107 of NW_022900917.1, read as the reverse complement.
TATTCTAGACATTAATTCTCTGTCCAAGTAGTAGCTAAAATTTTTTTATCCAATCTGTAGGCTGTCTTCGCTCTGCTGTTTCCTTTATTGTATAGAAGTTTTTAAATTTTATAATCCCATTTGTTGCTTTTTTATGTTATTTCTTGAGCAGCTAGGATTCTGTTCATAAAGTCCTTACCTATACCTATGTATTCAAGAGTTTTACCTATTTTATCTTTCATAGAATGTTTCTGTTTTGGATATTTGATCCATTTTTATTTCATTTTTAGTATGTGGTGAGAGATGTTTGTCTAGATTCAGTCTTCTACTTGCAGACAGCAGTTCTCCCAGAATCATTTGTGAAAGAAGCTGTCTCTCTTCCAGTCTATGTTTCTTGTCCTCTTTGTCAAAGATCAGATGACTGAATGTGTCTGGGATTGTTTTTGCTTTCTGTATTGTGTTCCATTGGTCCACCTGTCTATTTTTGTACCAGTACCATGTTCTTTGTTTTTTTTTTTAATTTCTGTAGCTTTATAATATAGTTTAAAATCTGGGATTTTGGTGCCCTCTCCTTTACTCCTGATGCCCATAATTACTGTTGCTATTATGGATCTCTTCTAGCCATATATATTTTTTAGGGTTTTTTTCTTCTAGCTGTGTAGGAAATGCTATTGGTATTTTGGTTGAAACTGTATTAAATCCATGAGTCAGTTTTGGAAGTATTCCCATTTTAACAGTGTGTTTTCTGAATGTCTCTTCAATCTTATTTTTCATAGTATTATGGGTTTTTTTATAGAAGTCTTTCATTTTCTTGGTTAAGTTAGTTCTTAAGTATTTAATTTTCTTGAAGCTATTCTAAATGATATTATTTTCTTAAATTCCTGCATAGTGGGTTCATTATTGATGAATAGGAGCAAAACTGATTTTTGGGTTATTTTTTGTCCTGACACATTGCAGAATTTATTTATTAGCTCTCAGTCTTTTGATGGAACTTTTTGTTCTGTTCTGTAAAGGAACATGTCATTGGCACATAGAAATAGTTTACCTTCTTCCTTACCTACATGTAAACGTTTTATTTCATTCCCTCAACTAATTGTTCTGGCTGAAGTTTCAAGCACAATCTTGAACAGGAGATACTGAACATCTCTGTTTTGTTCTTGATTTTAGATTTTAGTTTTTCCATTTACTATGATGATGGCAGTAGGTTTGTTATAAATGTTTTTTACCAGATTGAGATAAGGTCCTTTTACTCCAATTTTCTTCAAAGATTTTATCATGAATGGAGGTAGGATTTTGTCAAAGGCTATTTCTGCATCTGTTGAGATGACTGTGTGATTTTTCCCCCTGCTTCTGTTTATGTACTGCATCAAATTTATTGATTTACATATGTTGAACTATCTTTGTATCATTGGGAGAAAGCCTATTTGGTCCAGATGTATAATTGTGTTAATGATTTGCTGCATTCTATTTGCCAGTATCTTGTTGAAGATTTTGGCACCTAAGTTCGTGAAGGAAACTGGCCTGTAGTTCTTTTTGTTGCTGTTGTCCTTTGTTGTTGTTGGGTCTTTGTCTGATTTGGGGACTTGGATAATGCTTCTGGGAATGACTTCATCACTACTCCTTTCCTGTCAATATTATTAAAGAGTTTGACGAGTATGGGCATTAGATCCTCCTTGAAGTTCTAGTAGAATTCACCTGTGAACCTTTCAAGTCCTGGGTTTTTCTTAGTTGGTAGAATTTTTGTTAATGCCTCAATTTTATTGCCTATTATTTGACTGTTCAGGGTTCAGTTTGGATAATTCATATTTTTCTGGAAGCCTATCAATTTCTTGGAGATTCTCAAATTTATTGGAATCCAAGTTTTAGAAATAGTTACTACCACTGCCTGCCTCACAAATACAAAGTCCGGAGTTTCATTTCTGGTACCTAAAACAAACAAACAAACAAAAAACAAGCAAACAAACAAACAAAAAAACGAATAAAAAGAAGTCATTACTAATAAAGATCTAGATTTTGATGGTGTTCCTTGTGATTTTGCCTTTTTAATTTCTAATTGTATTGATAAGTGTCTTTTACTTCCTTCTTTTGGTAAGTTTGGCTAAGGGTTTTTCTATTTTGTTTACTCTTGAAGAATCAAGTCCTTGATTTATGTTTAATTGCGTGGTTTCTTTTAGTTCCAATTTCATTAATTTCTACTTTGATCCCTATAATTTCCTTCCTTGTACTAAATTTAGATTTGGCATGTTCTTGATTTTCCAGGACCTCTAGGGATATTGTTAGGTTATTTATTTGGGATTACTTTAATGTGGGAATTCACAGCTATAAATATGCTTCTTAGGACTGCTTTCATTATGTCCCATAAATTCTTATATGTTGTACTGGCATTATCATTTGATTCTAAGAACAATTTCATTTCTTCCTTGATGTCTTCTGAGACCCATTTATTATTCAAAAATATATTGTTTAATCCCTGTAACCACAATTTCTGTGTTTTCTTTTGCCATTGATTTCTAGTTTCACTGCATTATGATCTGATAATATGCATAGGATAATTTGTTTTGTGTTTATTTAAGCATGCTTTATGGCTGAGTATGTGGTCTGTTTTGGAGAAAGTTTAATGTGCTGCTGTGAAGCCTGTGTATTCTGTTTTAGTTGGGTAGGACATTGTAGCTATCTACCAAGTCTGTCTGGTCAAAGGATTGTTCAATTCTGATATTGCTTTTTTTCTTTTCTTTTCTTTCTTTTCTTTTTTTTTTTTTTTTTTTTTTTTTTTTTTTTTTTTTTTTTTTTTTTTTTTTTTTTTTTGTCTAGTTGAGCTGTTGATTTGTAAGGGTGAGGTATTCAGCTTCCCCAGTATGATCATGTTCATGTTTACGTTTTTATGTTCAGTGGCATTTGTTTTATGAAGCTGGGTATACCCCTAGTCAGTACACACGTGTTTACAATGGTTCTCTCTTACTCTTAAATTGTTCTGTCAGCCCTAAGCAAGGACTTTCTTTGCATCTTCCAGTTAGCTTTGTCTGGAAGTCCACTTTTTCTGAAAATAGGATAGGTATTCCTGCTTCCTTTCGGACCCCCACTGCATGAAATTTTATTTTCAATCCTTTTGTTTTTAGTGTATGAATTCCTTTTTAGATGAGATGTGTCTCTTGTACGCAACAAAGCTTTCATATTTTTGATGCAGTTTACCAGTTTGTATCTTTTGAGGGTGCTCAAAAGAGTTATTGAAAGATACTGACATTCCTATCATGCATTATTTTTCTGTTGATGACTCCTGATTGCTTTATTCTTCCCTCTTAACTGCTCAGACTTCTTGGCACCACTGGCTTCAATATCTCTCTTTAGAGATATCCTCAAGACTTTTTTTTTTTTTTTTTGGAGTTCTGGTTTGGTGGTCATGAATATCTTAAGATGATCTTTGTCATTGAAAGGCCTTAGTTTTGTAACAATTTTGAAAGATAGTTTGCAGGATATATTAGTCTGGATTCAAAGCTGTTTTCTTCTGAGCCTTGAAATACTTTACTCCAAGCACCCTCACATTCAGTATCCCTCTTTCACTTGTTTGCTGAATCTTTCCCCATACTTGGAAAGTTTTCTGCTATAATCTCTCTAAAGGTGTTTTTTATTCCTTTTGTGGCATCTTTGGCGTTTTCTCTAACTGCAGTTAATCCTGAGTTAGTCTGCTTTGCATCGTCTAACAGCGGTTGGACCCATTCGCCAAGCTCGTTTGTTGTTTTTAGGTAACTCTGAACAAATGGTCACCTTCATCAGTCTCACCTTCCCATTCACACACACCTCACACTCGTTACTTCTGCTCCCCATACTTGCAACAGAAAGTTTTATCTCCCGGATTTCTGCTTGGGATGGTGGACTCTTATATCTGGCTAAACTTTCTATTCATGCTTTGGATTATTTTAGTGAACTCAGCTAGCTTTTTATTTGTATTTTCTGAAACTCACTGACCACTTCCAATCCATTTTCTGTTTATTTATATCACCTTTGAGTTTACCAAGGACCTTAATGGTCTGTGTTTTTGCTTTGTTTTGTTTTGTTTTTGTCTCTTCTTTTTTCATTTTGTATAAGTTTGCCATTTGCTTTCTTATTTCCTCCCACTGATGCCTCTAGGATCAGCTTTGGGGGGCTGTGAGTGTTTTTAGGCATTTATTGCCTCATTTTCTTCTGTTTCCATTTTCCTCCTGAGTGTTGAGGGTCAGAGCGGAAGTATTGTGTTTCCACTATAGAGATCTCTTTAGTTCATGTCTGCTTCCAGGGCTGTGACTTTGACTTTGTTCACATTGTAGTATTTATCTAAGTCTTCGGCTTTCCCAGTTTAACAGGATTGGACCTGATTACAAGGATAGAATCCCTACAAGTTGTATCAACAGATCCAATCATATATCAATCATGAACATTAAAATGTGTTTTAAAAATTGTACCCTTCTTTTAGGACTATCATGTCCTCCTACTCATAGGTGGTCTGGGACATGGAGAAAGGGGGAGTGGGGTGAAGAGAAAAAACCAAGTGCATAAGTCAGCATGAAGAGAAGAGAAATATCCACAGGTAGAAAGCAGACAAGAGATCATACTCTATTGGGATATTATTATAGCTTTTTTATAACTTTTATTTTTATAGCTTGGGATTATTTTATAGTATTGAGGGGGTTAAAAGAACACTTGGGGAAAGACGAAGAATGAAGAAGGAGAAAAGTATAATTAATTGGAGACTGAGCGCAGCTGTCAGAATGTTGGGACGTGTTAATATGCTGGTGGTTAGTTTATGCTCGGAACTTCTAGAGACATTTTGGTAAGAGTTACCCTGACTTGCTCATGGAAGATTCTATTTGTATTGAAGCACTAATCCATTTTTATTCTCCTTTATAATCCACATGCACAGACACCTCTCATATACAAATGCTTCATGAAAGAAGAAAGGAAGAGAGGGAGGATAAGGGGTGAAAAAGAGAAGTGAGAAAAAAAAAGAGGAGAGAAAAATGAAAAAAAAAACCAATCTGGAAAAGTAGAAAAAGAAAGAAGTACTAACCAAACAAATAAAAAAATGTGATTGCAAAAACACCAAATCGCAGTGTTCTCACAGTGCCATTCATACTGTGACTCAATTGCAAGGATCTGAGATGGTCCCCTGGCTCCAACATTTGCTCAGTTGCCACCTGTGAACAAAAGGATTGTTGTTCCAGGTGGCCCCTGCCTACCTCATGCTCCTGGCACGTCTGACTGTGTGCCGCTCTGTCTGTCCCACCGTCTGACTGCCTCAGTTCATTGGGGGCAAGGGGAGTGCAGTGCAATTGGCCCAGCACACAGTGCTCTGCCAGATCCTGCTGGAGCCTTCTCATCCCCCATTCCTTTCCTGACATGGCAAATTCCACAGCCACCTCTGTAATTTTCCCTCTGCAAGCCTTCCGCTGAGTTTGTGACCAGTCGCCTCCCCCTGGTGTTAATCTCTAAACCATAAACTTGGTGGAGTCCCAGGACTAACTGCATTCTGCAACCCCTACAGTGGGTAGTGGGGACTCCCTTGTGGGTGCCTGCTGCTGGGCATTGGGCAGCACACAGGACGTCCATGGCTAGGACTCCTGGTGCTCAAGGAAGGAATGGGTGAGTAATTGTCTCAGGTCACTCTAGTCTCTTCTCTCTCTAGGGTCCCACCACTCAGATGTTGCCCCCTTGCAACAATCCCCAGGCCACAGTCTTCTCAGTGCTCAGATCTGGGCCCTCACTGGAATAGTGTGCCCGCCTGTGTCCTCTCCTGCACTGCAAACTGACTTCCAGTTCACTTACTATGGTCCTCCTCCCAGTGCGGCAGGTAGAAGGACTGGGAGCCTATTCCATCTGCCTGACTGCCTCTGAAATGCCTCTTCCAAGACGACGTGTATGTCAGGCCTGGTGTGTAACAGGGGCTGTGACCCAGCAGTCTGGCTCCTCTTCCTAAACTCCCTTGATGCTGGATTTTGGTCCAGTGAATTCTCCTTCCATTTGTCTTCTGTATCTGGCTTCCTCTACTACCCTGCCTGAGTGTACCTGCTTTCCTCCTGTGCACATGATAGAACCTCCTCCCTTGTTTCTGCTACCTCATTGGCTGTGGTCTACAGTACAGAATTTACAATCCTTACTCAACTAAATTCACTTGTACATCCAAATAACAAGTTCATGGCTTCTAACGATGAAAGGGTTAGGTAAGATATCCAAAAGGTAATAAGGACAGTAACAAAAACTATATAGATTAAGCCAAATAATCATAGATAAATACAATTTATACTAAATAAGGACACTTTAAGAAACAGATGGCTCCCTGAAAAATTGTAACCAAAGAAGTGTGAAGATAATAAATCTTTGAAAAAAATAATCTGCTAATTTTGGAAAAGGAATTTGAAAAAAATAGCAAGATTGAAATGAAGTAAGTGTTCAACAGATATTTACTGAATGAACTGATTCTTTATAAGTCCAAATCATGTGCATATGTAAATAATTTACAATGGCTCGGTACAAAAGACAAATTTAACAATTTGGAGGTGGTGAGACATTTTAGAAATTAGAAGATTCTTCTAAATGATTCATAATATTTATGAGAGAAGGTCCTGTGAGAGACACAGAAAAAATAGACAGACAGGGAAGGTATAGACAGGTTGAGATCGGGGAATTATAAAGAACTAAAACAAGGGCTATGGGTTTAGCCTGGTGGTACAGCACTTAATTAGTATGTTCAAGGCCCTGGTTTCCAGTCCAGTATTCCCCCTAAAAAATTAACTAGAAAAAAATTTATAATACTGATGGATAGTTGGATAGTCATCTCCAGGCTTAAAGGGCCTACAAATAACTTGATGCAGCAAATGCAAAAAGGAGCTATTAAGGCCATTACTGAAATTTCATATGTGCTATATTTCATGAATAGAAAAAATTTTTCTACAAAAAATAGGGAATTTGAAAAACAGAAAGTTATCACTAGCAATACTGGACTGGAATAAAATTAAGCAAAATCCTAAATCCTCTAGGTGAAAATGCTTTCATTCTTGGATTCTATACCCAGCTAAAAGGTTACATAGCATGAACATAGAATTAAATATTTTCAGACATTCAGTGTTTTATCATTTAACCTATAGTTTACTCTATTTCAGAAAACTTCTAGAGGACATATTATACCAAAAGGAGTGATAATTTTTAAAAAAATATTGGTACCAGAAGAAAAGCTATTATAGAAGTTCCTAGAAAAATGGCAAAAAGAAGTCCATTATAGCAGCTGTACAGCAAGATTTCTAGTCTAAATGAAGCAATAAGCTTGAGGATTCCAGAAGAAATATTTCCAAGAAAATCAGTAGAAACTAACTGAACATTTTACATTTTCACAGAATTAAAAACTCTCAAACAATTTGTTATTATCATGGGACTGGTATGTAGAAAGTTATCCAAAGAAAACAACACAATTATTAAACTTAGGTCAACGTATAGGAAACAAAATTAGTACAGGAACAAATTTATAATTATAATATAATATGTGACTCAACTGTGAGTAATTGCTACAGAGCCATCATAATATAAACACTGAATATTGTATTAAAACCATACTACTATTCAGCTACAAAGATAGAAATAATAAAAATGTATATGGAAGGAAGTTGTAGAGAAGAAAGAGGAAAATCTGTCTTCCATGTTATGAAATTAAAGAGCATTTAAAGTGGAAAAACAAAAAAAATCACAATATTTTTTGTTATTTCAAAATACAGAGGAGATAAGTGAAAAGTATTATAATTATTAAAATAGCTTCTTTATAGGAGTAAAAATGAGAAGTGGAGAGGGAAAGCAGGAGACTTCTGTTTTTATCTCATAAACCTATTGAAAAAACTTGAGTTTTTAAAATTATGCTTTTATAAATATGAAACTTGAAAAAATAAAATACTTGTGTTCACATGTGTCCACATGCTGCCTTCTAGACATGAGTCATTTTAAAAGCCATTCTACTAATTTCCATTTCTCACAGTCTGCATCAAATTAAGGGAACCCACAAGAGAGAACTTTAATCCAATAAATACTGAGTGAGTGGACAAAGCCAAAACCGAGTCCGAAGTTGAGTGACAGCAATATGTCAGGAAATCTCTTCTGGAGGAGCAGTTGTCGTTGCATTGCTGCTCTGCCTGCTGTGACTGGTAAGACACCCCTGCTGCAGGATATGCCCATACCACACCCTGGATTTTGATTTTCCTCCAGGTATCATCCTAGCTGGATGCTTTACAATTAAAATGCATAGGATCAGGAGTTTCTAGGTGTCTTTCAAGCATTGAGCAAATGTTTTGATGTATCATTCCTTCCCATAACTGTCCATGAATATCACAGGAACAGTGGGCTTCTGTAACAAATTACCAAAAACTTGATGGCTTAAAAACAAAGAAGTTTGTCATTTCAGAATTCTGAACAACAGAAACAAGAAACAGAGCTGATCTCACACTCAAAACTGATAGGAAAAATATTTTCTTGTCTTTTACACTTTCTATTCATTGTAAGGCTTATACTTAGCTTGTGCTTAAATGACCTCAATTTCTGCCTGTCTTTAAGGCTTCTCTCTTCTTGTCCCTGTAAGTATCTCTTATTAAGGTCATGGTATTTTGAGCTTATTGGATAACCCATGATGTTTCATCTCAAGAACCTTTGCTTAATTATATCTCCAAAAAATCCTTTTACTACATAAGGCCACTGCCATGGGCTCAAGAGGTTAAGATATGGACATGGCTAGCAGGGACCATCACTCAACTCACTAATAATGAGAAGCAGGATAACACGGGGTGCGGGGTGTGGGGGTATCATTAGGTGTTCCCTCGAAAAGCAGAACATATTTGGATAAACACAGAGCTAATCCTGGAATTTCAGTGCTCTGGGAAATGGAGGTTGAAAGTGGCCATGAAAATGCAGAATGAGGGAGACTAATTCCTTTGTTTTTAGATTGACCCTCAACCCACTTTCAGTTTTAAGACAGTTGTGAACTTGTTTGGCTTGTTGTCTATTTCAAAGCTATGTTTTGAAACATAAACAATGTTGACAATGTTCCCAGTGGCTTCATTTTTTGGATAAGTGAAAGTGCACTGTTTTAGAGGCCAAACTCTCCAGAGGAAAACTTTCTGCATTAGGTCTTTTAGCACACTAACAAGAATACATTTAACATAATTTGACAACTTTCTTCCATTTATTTAATCTTTTCTCCTATTTTAAAATTGGTGTCATCCTGTATTTATTGGGTTGTAAATCAACCTTTACAAACTTAAAATGATGTTGGTATCAGGTTTATAATTTTCTTTTTTTTTTTCAGCTTTAATTGAGTTTATTGGTACATTTTAGGGATACAGTACAGTTACATTCATTGCTGGGATCTCGTACCTCTAGGTTTATAATTTTCTTTTTTTTTTTCAGCTTTAATTGAGTTTATTGGTACATTTTAGGGATACAGTACAGTTACATTCATTGCTGGGATCTCGTACCTCTAGGTTTATAATTTTCAAATATACACACTAACCCCTTAAATGATTCACAGACAGAAATGTATAAATGCTAAATATTATTTTTCTTCTCCTCACCAACAAAGTTATGAGGAAATTAGTCTGAATTCCACTGCATATATGTGAGTTACTTTTAACATTTTCTCTCTATTAAGTGCTCTTAACATTCAATACATTACCTGGCCATATACATTTAGGTACCTTAACGGTCAAAAGAAGGGGTCGACAGATTGAGCTGCACAGATCTTCACCATATTGCTATTTATATTATTAATATAAAATATTTAATTTCCTGACAATGGGCATCTGCTTATTAATATAACAATATTAATATTGTTACATATAATATGTGATGGATACTCTGCAGCAAATTAAACTTGATGTAATATTCTATTAATTGTTGTGGAAAGATGTTTTTATGAGTTGTCGAGTCAATGAAAAAGACTTGCAAGAGAAGCAATAGTAGAATCTAAGATTATTACCTGCTCAAAGTTGTTACCAGTGAATTTCTAGGTACAATTGTGATGATTCTGCTTTCACTGTGTGCCAGGGAGTGCCTGAAAAGAAACAAGACAGGATGGGTATAGAGCAATCTAAACAATTTAAACAGCATCAATTTTCAAAGCATCATAATATTCAAAAAGATATGAAGTTCAAACTCACTCTCTATTTCTTGTGGTGATTGAAATGGAGTGATTTGCTCTGAGTCTCACAACTGGTCATTACCAATGTGGAATTGAAGGTTTCTAACATCTTTGTTTTAGTTCTCACTATTTTCTTATCACCGTTAAACTGACAAATATATCCAGTTGCTACATTTTAAGCATGTGTGAAAATTAGTTCACCCTCAAAGCTTGGGAATATTGACTTCAATGAAACCAAATAGTATTTTAAGGACAGGAAGTTTTGGAAATAATTTATATTCAATTTTTGTCATTGTTGTTGTTGTTATTTCTTCAGTGAATGACTTTATACAAAGTGCTTAACTTTTTCTGAGCCTCTGCTCCTTTGGCTGCAAAACAGAGAGTTACTCTCTATTCCGCAGGGCTGTTTTGAGGCCTAAACAAGGAGAAATTAAGTTGAGGCCAGCAGGAGCCTCTATTTAATGCCCTTAGTCGGTGCCAGCTCTTTCCTTGCTCTCCTTGTGTTGCTCATGGAGACCCCAGCTCGGTCCTACTGTAAATCTGTTTTATGCATTCATTGGGCCCTTTCTGTGCCAAAATGTGTATGTTGAAGTCCTGAATCCCAGTGCCTCAGAACAAATCTCTGTGGATCAAGCCACTTGGAATCGGATCCTCTTTATGGAAGCCCTGGGGAAGTAATACACCTAAAACTTTTGGATGGAATATTACTTGTAATGGCATCTCTTAGAAACCAACCTTTAATCAGGCCCCAATCTTCCACATTGAAGAAAAGTAGGTCAAAAATCTCTTCCACCCAACTCTTAGGTGGTATGTGTTGTTAAGGATAAAAGTGGTAGTAGCTCTGTAACATAAATAATTCTAATTCTAATCTTCCAGTATCTTACTGAGCTTAGGTCATTCATATAGGTTGTGGGGTGTGAAAGAGATACATAGATAGACAGACAGGCAGACAGACAGATAGATCTCCATGTCCATATCTATGCCAGATTATATAATCTAAACCCATATCTACTGTTTTTTAAGAAATATAAGTTTTTTCAGCATTTTTTATCAAAAACTTGCTAAAAACACTATTTTAATAAAATGGGCATATTGTACTCCCTCCTGCATTTCCATTTATGATAATTTGCTAGTCATTAATATATTACTAAATTCCACTTTTTGTTGTATTTTCCAGAGTTTGTCCAATTTCCAGGACATTTCCTTGAGATACTGACCAGACAGGCGATGTCTAAGTCAAAAAGCTATAAAGACTTTTAATATTTTCACACTTATTGCCAAACTGCTTTGCAAGCAAAAAGACCTGCCTGCTCTTTCCCTGTGGGTTTTAATCCAGGATGGCTGTGGGAGCAAGTGAAGGGCTGTGTCCTGGGGGCACTGGGAGCATCCGTGGCCTGCTGCCACATCATGTGATGGGTATCGCTTTACAGAAAGTCCAGAGCCACACACAGTGCTTGCGTAACCTGAGTGGAAATCTCTCCCTTTCACAATCCTGGAACCCAGCACAGAAATGCCATGGAAACTAATTGGTCAGCTCAAGCACAGAGCAAAAGCAGCTCTCTCCCCTCTGCTCTCGGGGGTGTCTCCACTGACCCACACACTTGAGTGTTTAGTTCGCAGATAGCTTTCAATAAACTGTTGTCACTTGAAAATAAACAGTCTGGACAGTGTATGGTGCATTTGAGATACTGAGAAAATAAACAATTGGGAGAATGCTCTCCTCTTGCCTTTGTAACCCTTTCTGGAATATGTGCTCCAGCTCTTTTCCTTTCTTCCTTGCGGCAGCACAACTTTTGGGGATTTTTTTTGTTTGTTTGTTTGGTACCGGGGATTGAACTCAAGTCCTTGTGTTAAGGAGGCAGGCTGCAGAACCATGAGCTAACACCCCCAGCAGTGGCAGAGCAGTTTAATTTAAAGAAAGCTCCTGATTTGGCATTCCTGGGAGATCCTTTTCTAAGGAGATGCAAAAATGAATGGCGCTGGAGTCTTGCTTCGAAGCAACCAGTTCATCCTCCTGCTGCTATTCCTCCTGCAAATTCAGAGTCTGGGTCTGGATATTGATGGTCGCCCGACCGCAGAAGTCTGTGCTGCCCACACCATTTCACCTGGACCCAAAGGTGAGGCAAGGACATCCACACTTCCGTATAGTCAATATGACCTCACCCCCATCTTTTAGCCCATCCTAACCGGTCAACCTTTTGTCCTCTCCCCTCCCATTTCCCTTTGATTTGGGAGAATCAGTAGTCTATTTCTTACTTAAAGCTATCCCTGGAAGTTAGGCAACACAAGGATGGGACAAGGTGCAACCCTGGGGGGAGAATCTGATGAAAGTCACCCAGGGTGGGGGGAAAGTCCCTCTCCCACGAGGCCCCAGAGGAAGATGCGCACTGAAGGCCTTCATCTGTTTCTATTCTTGGGTTGTTTTCCTTTTGTCCTTCCTCATATGGATTCCGGCAAAGTTACTTAGGCAAAAGGTCAATAAAGTAAAAATTAAATCTTAAGTAAACTTTTATTTCATAAGTGTTGGGCTCCTGGGTGCCGATAAAGAAGCTGGGAATTTCTATTGTTAAGGGTTGGAGTAGGATATAAATGAACATTTCTCTATTATTTAAAAGTAGTCTTTGAGGCCAAGTGCCTTTAGCTGAAAAATGATAGAATAGTGTAACGTGTTTCAAGTGGAGTCAAGGTCCAAGGTCCAAATATGCTTCAAGCAACTAGTTGATAAAAAAAAAAAAAATCTGTTTTCTTGTTTTCAGCTCTTACCCTTTTGCTCTGAAAGTGGTCACTGCACTGCAGACTGCTGCAGTCTGATTAGTAATTCATGCCATTTTTCCAGGCCATGAGGTTGAGGAATTGTAGCTGTTTAAAATTTTAAGTAGAAAAAATAAGTTCCTTCCAAATAAAATAAAAAATACATGGCTTGATTCTTGTCAGTTGTTTAAATGTGCATTGCTTAAAGTCCATGTCTTTTAATCAGTGAATTAATTTCCCCCTAAGATTGCAATCCAAGTTTTAACCTTTGATACTATAAAATAAATGCGGGGAGGAACAATGAGACCTCAGTGCTTCCAACTCATTTCTGGGGTGAACAAATGAATAATGCAAGGGCAAATGTTTAGAAAAGAAAGTTTATGTTAGAAAAAGTATTTACTTAAAACCATTGCCAGCGCTCCCACGGAGTGCAGGAAACTTCGTGTTGTGTCCACAGTGTTGTGGATGCTAAAACCGAATGTTTGCCTTAATTGTGCAAATGGGATCGTTGCAAGAAACTCCAACTTTCAAACTGAAAATGTTTGAGACACTGGGTAAAGTGTTGTTAAAATAGTATCCAAAATACAATGCTTTCAGTCTAACACTTCTATTCATGTCGATTTGGCTACCATGAGCTGAGCACTTATTATGGGTCAGGCAATATTTGGGGCACGACAGGTGCATTAGATAATATTAGCATCTGGAGAAATGGAAAGGTAAGGAATTCAGGAGGGGTATAGAGGGCAGAACAGGTTTTCTGAGAAGGCCCAAACTGAGTTGGGTCTTAGACATGATTCTTCCAGGCAGATGGGGGAAGAGCATGTTCCAAGGAATAGGCAGAGATCACAAAACAAGAACAGAAAATGTTTAGCATGCAATTGGGCAAAGGATCCCAGTGTTTGCTTTTGAGAAGTTGCAAAATGTAAGTCAAAATCCTAAATGCTTCCAAGATAAAGCCAAAGAATATACTTTAAAACTTTATGAAGCCACCCTATTTTATGATTTCCATCCATATTTAATATTTGTTGTACATCAGAAGGTGCCCACCTGCAGATGTCCTTGATGTCCACTAGGGGTCTTTTTCATTTTTGTTTTACGGTGCTAGGAATCGGACCCAGGGCCTTCGCATTGAGGTACACCCCCAGACCTTTTTTAACATTCCCTTTTCGAGACAGTTTCCTAAATCACTAAGTTGTCCAGACTGGGCCTGAACTTGGAACCCTCTTGCCTCTGCCTCCCAGAATGCTGTGTCACCTCACTCACCTCCGTCCACCACACATCTTCTCATCCTCATCTCTTCGCTTGCCCCAAAACCGACTTCCTCCCCGTTAGACATCACGCTATGATTTCAGACACTAGAATCCTCCTTAACTCTTCCCGATCCCATGTGGGACTAGGAGATGACCAGCTCGAGTTTGGCAGGAGGAAGATCTGAGAGCACTGGGGAAGGGGAAGAGTTGCTCTAGAACCCTGGGGTCTAGAACTAAGTCTGCTATGGACTCGGGTGCGATTCCCTCTTCATCCTCGGACCCTGGGGGCTTTGCATCCAACGCATCCCAAATTCCCTTCTGAGTGAAGAGATTCCGCGGTCCTGAAGTCCCAGCCATCATGCCAGGTGAGGAAGGTTTAAAGCTAGGACGCAGAGCCAATCGTAGGACTCGAATCTACTGATCAAGCTTGGAATGAGACGGCAAACTTCTGCGGTCGGCGCTCATTGCGCTGTTTAGCATCTGGCACATTTGCTGCTGCCTTTCCTCTGCTCTGGACACTGCATTAGGTGTTGCAGATACAGCAAGAACCATGTCTGGAACCCTCTCTCCAACATAAAGTACTGGGTACAGGATCTCATTCCTTCCTGAGTCCTCACAGCCCCTCTCTAGCCCCGAACAAGGCAGATTTATATATTTAGCTCTACAAAATGAAAAAAGCGTTGATGGCTAAGTGAAGATTTTTAAGAACTGGGTTGTAGTTTTTGTTCAACACATATTTTCCTTTGATCAAAGTCTTTATTTTTCCCCCTGGCTAAGCATCTCATTGCTGTATCCCTTAGCACTGTGGCACTGAGCTCAGAAATTTCTAGATATCGCCAGGCGTGGTGGCGCACACCTGTAATCCCAGCAATCAGGAGGCTGAGGCAGAAGGATCGCTGTGAGTTCGAGACCAGCCTGGGCTACATAGTGAGTTCCAAGCCAGTCTCAACTACATAGTGAGACCCTGTTTCAAAAAACCAAAAAAAAAAAAATCTGATATTCTAGGAAATAGGCAGTAAAAAGAATGTACTCTAAGTTCATTTAGGAGAGTGGAAACTAAATAAATTATTTAGAGTCGCAGATGAAAAGCATGAATCCTATCCAGTTATAGAATCTCTTGTCCAAATTACAGACATACTTTTTCCAGTATTTTATCCTAAGCTTGACTCATTGGAAAGAAAGGAAGTGGATTCCATCTGTCTGATCTTCAGCATGTTGTCATATCTGTGATTCAGCTTCTTTGTTTTTGGAATGGACCCTCAGCAGAGACTTGTCTTAAAAATAACATAAAATGGGGCTGGAGCTTTAGCTCAGTGGTTCTGCCACTTGCCTCGAAAGCCCAAGGTCCCAAGTTCGATCCCTGGTACCAAAAACAAAACAAACAAACAAAAAAAAACATAAAATGATCAATATAAATGTAAGTTGTATAGATGTCATAAAGACTTTTTCTCCCTATAGAGTAACAGTTTTGGAGATATTGTTCCAATTATCAAAACCATATTGTTTAAACACCAATTATTTTTCTTTCTGTGCCTCAATTTATTACTTTATTCTGCTTAGCTGGAAAAAAAAAAAAAGATGCTCTTGTTTTGATTTTTTTTCCCCCTACTTTGGTGGTTTCTTTTTTGCAATTGATGTGAAACTCTGACCTCTAGTGGTTTAACTCAAAAAGAACAATGCCAAGAAAGGAACTGAAAATTTAAGTGTTAAAGATAGTAAGAAATATTTGGGAAATGCTCTTTCAATTTTCAAGGAAATTTAAAATGTATTGTCTTATTCAATATCCACTTGCTGGATGTGGCAAGAATTTCTTAAGCATGAGGACACAAGCTCAGACAGGGCATTCAGGAGATAGAGTCAGTCAGCTTCAACTTGACCCCTGGCCTTCAGACTCTGGGGCTACTGTCATCCCATGGCATCCACTAGTTTACATGAGCTTTATACTGGCATGAAAAACATGCTCCATGGGCCACATTTTGGCGTAAGATCTGGGTAGGAAAATGCCTAAGAACATGGAGTTCGTGCAACCTTACAGCCCAACAGTTGCTTTGGACCCTAAAACGAGCTGAAAGAGAAGGCAAGTCTCCTCTTTAATCATTAACTTCAGTGTGTCATTGGTCCATTTGGAAAGTGATACTGTGTGCCCTGTTCCTTACTTTGGCTTCTGCTAGCCTCTTAGTTTAGGAGCTTTCTCCTTTCAATGATGTGTGTGTGTGTGTGTGTGTGTGTGTGTGTGTGTGTGTGTGTGTGGCCAAGAAGGGCCTTTCTAGCTGGCTTCTCCCCACTGACCCCATGTCACTGCAAACTGCTTTGTTCCCTAAACTTTTCTCTGAGCAAGTGGCCTTGTCTCTCATTCCTGCCTCAGGGCCAGGCTCTCTGTGTCCCCTCTGCCTGGCCCATCTTTACCTCCGCTCTTCCCAAGGATCCTTGCTTCTCCTCCTAGAAGTCTTAGCTCTGAGCCATTCGCACAGCACAGCTCTGCCTGCCTGCGCCCTCTGCTGTCCCTACAGACTTTTCCTGAAGGAGATTCTCTGGGTCTTCTTGCAGTCGGACCTGAAGTGCAAGCTTCATGAAAGCAAGCACAACTCTGTCCTTCTTGCTAAGTGTTTTTCCACGGCCTCAAGGACTTCCTGACTCTGACACTGTGCTTCGTGGGTGCTCAGTAATAATTGTTAATTAAATGAACCCAAATGTTCTAACATCTCCGATTTTAGCAGCAGTTCAGCTGATAAAATAACTTCAAAATATCCTCCATGTCCTGCAGCTCCTGAAAGTGTCACTCATATTCCCTATAAAGGACTGCTCCTGGGGGCCACTGTCATTGTGCCCCTTCTCCAGGAGCCAAAAGACCCTCCCAGCAGTGCCCTTGCTTTCCTCCTAAGTACAGTGGTGCCACCCTTCCCGGAACCCCATCTCAACCCAGCCCAGCCAAAAGCGGGCTGCAAACGCCTTCTGTAGGGAGAGGTTTTCACTGCTTCTGAGAATGCTATTGTCAAGGCCCTTCCTTGCCCTTTGTCCCAGAGCTGCAGGCACAGGTTAGAATTCACTGGTTAGATTTGGATTCTGGACACCAACCTGGATGACAATCCTTCCAACCGGCACACAAGCAGGGCTGCCTGGACTCCCGCTGGTGCTCGAAGATTCCACTGGGGACCATGGGAATCCGCACATGGAGCATACGTGTGCATTCCAAAGCACATGAGGCGTGCACAAGGCCTTTCCTCTTTACCAAGAGGCTGGGCCACAGGAAAGCTACGTACCCGTCTTCTGGGGCAATTTCTCAGCAAACCAGTTAGCCACAAGAAGATGGACTTCTCTGTGACCATCCGATACTTTCCCACCTCAGCTCTTTATCCTAGCAATGGACACAACTTGCGTTATTTCCCCCAGTACTTTCCCAACTCCAACACGAAGGTCTTCTTGCGACTGCCCTGAGTAGAAGGCCAGATAGCCTCAGGAATGCTGGGATCTCTCACATCAAATTGGAAGTCTTACCACCTGCAGGGTAATTTACAGAGATAATTTGGTGCCACCTCAGTTATTTTTGACTGTGTGAAAACTGAGGGTTAGGGAGGTGACATAACGCGTTCTAGGTCGCACGATTAGTAACTGGTGGCAGAGTTCCAGCTAGAACTCAGATTCCAGGTTCCTGGAAGGATGCCAAACCTCCACTATTATTACTTATTCTCACCTTTTATCACTCCTGTCCAGCATGAATTACCCTTCGGTCTTATGAATTAATGGCAGAAAAGGAATGCTGTGAAGTCAGTGTACAAACAAGCATGGCACAGAGCAGCTTGCACGCCATCTGCAGGTGTTAAGTTAAGCTGCCCATTCCTTTCTGCTGACTTTATCAGAGAGATTGAGCAAGCAGGCATATTCCTAAAACCTGCTCATTAATTGCCTTGATTCCTCAGACTGTTTCATTGTGCATTTTAATATGCATTTCATACATAAGGACAGACTAATATTTTTGCTCTCTTGGCATCTTTAACTTTGATATTCTTGTGTGTGGATGTTTGGGGCTGTTTGTTGTTTATTTGTTTTTCCTCTCCTGCATTTAGATAGAGGGCAAGGAAACATTTCAAGGCCAGGAAGGAAAGCATAAAACTCTAGTGTATCAAAGTGTGGATAGGGCCGGGGATTTAGCTCAGTGGTTCGGTGGCTTGCCTTGCAAGTGCAAGGACCTGAATTCAATCCCCGGTACCAAAAAAAAAGTGTGGATAAAAATAAACCAGGAGGTAGTGAATGGTAATGATGAAAATAATTATTTGCTTCATTTTAATGAGAGCATATTTTAACCTCCATTATTGATGGCCTCCACTCTCTTACAAAACTACTTGGCTATGTACCAGTTGCTAGTAGGGACCATAGTAACAGACCCTTGCATGTTAGCAAAAATCATGGGCATTGGAGACAAACATATATCATTTTGAATTTGAGCTCTGTCGTTTATCTAGTGATGTCACCTTAAGCCTTAATGTTCTCAAATTTAAAATGGTACATTAGTCACCTTTCTATGCCTGGGACAAAATACCTGACACCCACAACTTGCAAGACGAGAGGTTTATTTTGGATCACAGTTTTGAAGGGTTCAGTCCCTGGTCGACTGACTCTAAGGCAGAAACATCACTGCAAAGGGGCCTGCTGGTAGAAAGCTGCTCCCCTCGTGGTACCCAGAGGCACAGAGTATAAGAGCCAGAGGGAAAAGATGCCCTCCAAAGGTGGGCCCCAGTGACCCACCTCCTCCAACCAGACCCATCTCCTTACGGCCCCTTCAGCTGTGTGTGGATGGATGAATCCACTCACAGGCACAGCGCCCTGGATCCAACCACCTTCCAAAAGCCCCACCTTTGAGCATGTGAGACTTGAGACTTCCGGGTCACATTTTAGATCTAAACCACAACAAATGGGGATGAGGATACTGCCCGGCTCAAATACTTATTTTGAGAATTAAGACATGTTTAGCATAGAGCTGAGGCGCCATTACCCTTTTCAGTGTCTTCCACTGCTACTGCCTCTTCTCTCTCCACTTCCCTAAAGACAGGGCCCTAGACTGTAAAGGTGGCTTCCCAAATAGAAACCCACCGGAAAAGGGCACCACCTTCTGCTACTTCCTGCACTTCCCTATGTTTAGTCCCACATCAAAGTCAACTGCTATTCTTCAATAGCTTGTAAACTTGAGACCAGTATTTCTCTTCACTACTTACTTTTGTAGTTCTCAGAGAGAGACTAGAGTTCCCGGAACAACAACAGTATAAACACTTGTGGGACCAGAATAGGGTTTCGATGGGTCTTCAGGTGCATTAAACCAAAGTCTCAGCTTTCTTATTGGTGACAGGGATGTGGTAGCTGTGTGGGTGTGATAAGGAGTGAGCTAAGGCAGTGAAAGCCTTTAATGCACAGGGACAAGAATCTGTAAATGTGACTGCACTATGCATTACCAAACCCAAAGGAGAACGAGACTGTTTCCTGTACTTTTGTTGTTTTGCAAGAAATATTTCCCTTTAGCTAGTGTTTCTGCCCTACGTAGGCTGTGTTGGTGACACATAGAAGCCAGACACAAGTCATCGATCGCTTCCTGTCCTTATAGTTATGAAATTCTATTTGTAGAAACCTGATAGAATCATTTTATTCAGCCTCCCACTTCTTCTTATGACATTCCAACTCATATACAGTCTGGCTGCATCACACATACAGTCTGCAGTGGGTTACCGCTTTACAAAATTCTCAAAATTATCATTTATAGCATTCTGTGCTTTTAGAAAAGCAATATAAATATACACAATACAAATCTGATGTGCAGAAATCAGGTGAAGTAGCATGTAAATAATTTAATGCTTTTCATATTATGTATTGTGATTGTGCTTGATTCGCAAACTCTGGTGGTAGCCTGGTAGGTCTTTTGTGGCCGCTTGACAATACTTATACCTGTTAAACAAAGTGCATGCACACAAGACTCGAGAACTTAAAAAGTATTTTTTATATCGGCTGACATGCAGGGGTAATTGCCCTATTTTAAAGAGAAAGAAACTAAAGCACATTGCTGATTTGGCTTCTGAGTAGAAATACTTTGCCCCTTCCAGTTCTCTAACTATTGGGGAAAAAGCCCAGCAAACTCACTGATGAGAGGGGCTGCTATGGTCTGGAAAATTAGTCATATTTTATTGAGTTTATTG
Source organism: Fukomys damarensis (assembly GCF_012274545.1). NCBI lineage: Eukaryota > Metazoa > Chordata > Mammalia > Rodentia > Bathyergidae > Fukomys > Fukomys damarensis. Next base: position 6,153,807 of record NW_022900917.1, on the reverse strand, counting down.
ATACTTTTTAGGTATACAGTGCAGTTACACTCATCATTGGGATCTTGTACCTTTACATGACAGTTCTTGGTTCTCATTTAGTCATATTTTAATAAGAAAGCTTATGTGCATAGATGATGCAAAAGTTTTTGAAAAGATGATTCTTACTGCTCCCTGCATTCAAGAATTTCTCAATTCTCAGAGTCTTTTATTTGCCACTACTCAGCGAATGATAAGACATTGTAGGATTGAGCATAGTCAGAAGTATTTTTTGATAGTGTTGTTCTGTCTGGCCTGAGATGAACTGGTATTCAGACCAAAAAAATTGCTGTTCAGAGCCAAAGACTGCAACAGAGTCATTGCTGCCCCATTCAATCACATGCTGGGTGACCAAATGACAGGGCAACCAAAAGGAGGAGGCCCGCACATCCAGGGGAAAGTCAGGAATAAAGGGAGGTGGGCAGTTTGGCATCAGGCAAGTGTGAAGACCACACAGTGACCGGGAGACCCCAACACGCATAGAGGAAGAAGTCTGAGCTGGGGTCAGGGCACCTGCGTAGAGCTGATCTCCGGAGGGGCGAAGCTGGCCAGGCCACCAGAGGCTGTGGGACAGAGTCCACGCCAGGCGGTAGACACAGCAGATGCACGGAAATAAAGCTCACATGGGGGTGCAAAGGCAAGACCATGTTCTGCTGCCCTCAATCGGAGCATGCCTGAGATGATGTTTTATTTTTCAAAGTAAAGAGAGCTCCGATTTTGGTTAACAGGTGTAGAGTGATGTTTCTTATCTCCTTGTGTTCAGGAAAGGCAAGATCATACTAGTATTATTGTAATGCAGCCCGACTGTGGTAACTCGCAATGTGTTTCTGCTCTTCCTGAATCTTTAATATCTTAATTCTGAACAAATGAGTTTGTACAAAAACTAAAATATTTCACTGCTGCCAAAGTGTCTCTGATCGGATATAAAGCCTTTAGTATGAAAATCACTGCTTATCCTCTTACATCCTTTCTCGTCTTACTTTTAGAAATATAGAAATATGAGTGAGGAGTGAGAAGACACCTTTGCAGAGGAGAACAATATCGAAAAGTAAAGTTAAAGTCTCCTGACTTGTGTGCCATTGATCTCTCCAAGGATCGCCTTGTGAGATGGCCATAAGTCACACTGCAATTTCCCTGTCATAGCTCACACACTTTTAAGACCTCATTCAGTGTCTCCTAGGCACCAAACTCTTTGGGAGAGATCATACCCTGTCCAGCACGGTGCTGAACCCCTAAGACCCAACATTAAGCTTGGTAGAAATCCGGTAAATATTGGTTCAGAGTGAAAATCATCAAAGCATGTTCTGTGTATATACGAACTTACCACAAATGAAATACATCAGTGTACCCAATAAGAAAGGGAAAAAATGTATTCAGTGAGTAACAAGTGAGTAAATTGTGAAGCTTTACCCAACACTCAAGCACAGGATCTACACTTATCAAAACAATGTATACTCTAAGTAGTTGACAGTAATACAAACAGTTCAATAAGAATGTATTATTTAAACAATACTTCAAGCAGCAATGAGAAAGTAGTAGAAATAACGCACCAAATAGTGAATTACTAAAGAAATAATTCTGTCATCATATTCAGAGAAATGAGAAATTAGAAGAGAAGAGAAATTAGAAATTAACTTGAGGCAGGACTCAGGGAGATGAGAACCATCACCCATTTTACATTATTAATGATGTATTTTTTTAATTGCAAGAGTATTTCACCCTTCCTGTAACGTAGAACATGTATAAAGTTCTGCAAAAGAAAAATGTATAAAGAACAGCTAATAGTCTCTCTCTTCACCAGAAAGTCTTCAATTTCTGGGCCCAGTCCTTCTATGTAACCATCAGTAATACCTTGGTATAAATATTTTTGCATACATTTATTCTATTTATTTTTTCATATTCTACATAATATCATACTAGGCATATTATTCTGCAAGAAGAATTTTGCACACAGTGTGATTGTGGCACTTACTCCTTACCCAGATGCCTTCTCTAACTCATTATTTTCACTATCTGCATAAATGTGTTGTAACAATTATCTTTAATTTTAATTTCATGACAAATTTTCAGATTGTTTAGCATGTTTTTGTTTTTTCCACTACATTCTTGCACATAAAATTACTTTTACTGTCATTTCTATAAAATAAGTTCCTTAGGGTAAATTACAATGTTTACTTTTTATTTTAGTCATTGTTGACATATGATTTTCTGAGAGTGTAGCAATTTACATGGTCAGGGATGATGAACAGGAACATCTGACTCTGATGGTGAAATGGGATACAGAAATTTATATATGTGTGTTTCTCTGACTAACGTTCAGTCTTGGCATTTTTTCCATCTGTTATTTATTGCTTAAATATCTGTGCAATCTTTTTGTTTCATTTGTTGTCTTTTACTGCGAAGTCCTTTGTACATTAAGATTATAACTCTTTTTGTACGTTGCTGTGTTTGGTTTTTTTGCCTATCATTCATTTGTTTTTAAGCTTTGTATGTTTACATAGTATCTTTTACCATAGAAAAACTTAAAATTTCTCATGGGGTCAACCATGACTGTTTCTTTGGCTTCTTGCTGAGTGAAAGGAAAGAGCATACATCATTCGGTGCAGGCAGGGACTGGAAGACATGATGATGAATAAACAAGTTGGACAGGAGTACAAAGTGATGCAGTCAATGCCCCCCCCCACAAAAATACAATGGAGAAGTTCCCTTGATGCCAGTCTAAAAGCACACACACTAGACTAATTAGTTTGGATTCAGCAGATAAACACAGAGCTGTGAATCATTTTGAGTGGGGCAGTAGCATGATTGAAATGTGATTTTATAAAGATTAATTTGCAAGATGGTTTGGAAAGCGAAGTGAGACCCAAGGAAACCAGTATCCAAACAACTGTTTATTGAACAGACAATATTCTATGGACTTCGGATAGATCAACAGATTCAGCACCATGAAAACCATTTAGGAATCACCTGTAGGGAACAAAGATTAGGACCGGGGACAGGAAAAGGTAACATAATGTCAGTAGGAATGGGAGGAAAAAGAAAGGCTGGACACGGAGAAAATTAAGCATGGAGATGGCCACGAGGAAGAGAGTCATCCAAACAGGCTTAGGAACTGAGTCTGACAAATGACAGCAAGGAAGAAATATTGGTAGACTGTCGTGGTTTATATGTAGTTCCCCCCGCAAAAGCCTCCTGCACTCCTTGGCGGGGTGCTTTGGAGAGGCGGTTAGATCCTGAGGGACTAATCCGCTGACACTGGCGTTTGCGGATCAGTGTCCTGGTGGGAGGCAGAGCCGGGCAGAGCCGGGTCCCTGGGGCGTGGCCTGGGAGGACCCATCTCCCTCCCCACTGCCCTGGTCTCTCTTGCTTCCTGCCAGACACGAGCAAATCTGCACCAGACGCCCCACCGTGGGACCGGCCACCTGTGCATCTCTCCTCCTTTAATATGTTGGGGTCAGGCACTGAGCTCCGGTGACAAGATATAACTAGGATGGAGGCAAAGGTAAAATAGGAGAGGAAACAAAAATAGGGGATGCAGGCTAGTGGTGGGGGCGGTCTTCTTTGCCCAGCCGTACCAGATGGTGAGACCGCAG